>NC_088204.1:75660314-76314178 GCF_037126465.1 Ornithodoros turicata
GTCACGAATTTTTACGAACTTCATAGTTCATGGTGCATTATCATTTTTACTTCGCGACCGTACCTCTGCAAAGACTGACTCAAGCGCATGCTTACTCATGCTCGTTCATGCTCACAAATGGTTATGAATGTGCTGTAGTAACATGAGTGGGGAAACGAAGAGCTTGCGAGAATGAGTGAGCATTAATCGGCAACCCAAGAGCTAAGCGGGAGGTGACCGAGCATAGAGTGAGCCATTGGGGAGGCGAATGGGGAGTGGATGCGGCGCATGACTGAGCAGACGAGGCGCTGAGCAAGAGATGAGTGAACACGAGTGAGGACAAGCGAGTGAGCATAAGAGGAGGAGTCAGAATTGCCGATATGTGTTCGTAGCGGCGTGAAAGCGATAAACGTTCATCGGCGATGTTCTCCGTTCTTCGTATTGTGTGTTCAGAAACCGGGCGTTACCGAGACTGCTTCCTAGAGATTCGTTTGAAAAACCAGCAAAAGCATCCATCCATTTATTGCGAAGATGGGATGACATATTGCCTCTGCCTTTTTCAGAGCGCGAACAATGTACGTGTCATTTTCTTGTTGCGGGTTTCGACAGGTGTAAAAGCCGATCTGATGATCTATTTGTTTCTGCTTCTGGTTTATTCCGTCGTTAAACGCAAGGTTACGTGTCATGCGGCGGCAAAAATCCCCGTGACTAGGGCACAACCCTTCTATATAACTTGTCAATGATAGCTATTACGAAACATGGTCACAAAAAAAAAAAAGGGGGGGGGATAAACACACGCATTCACATTGAAACTGTATAACGATCGAAAGTATTAGCTGAAAGCTTGCAACGGGCACTATGCTAATTACACAATTCACTCCGCGATTCACGAGCACACACCTCATACAAATAGTTTTTTTTTGTTTTAGTTCATTCACGAGCACACACCTCATACGAATAGTTTTTCTTTTTGGTTTAGTTGATTCACGAGCACACACCTCATACGAATAGTTTTTTTTTGTTTTAGTTGATTCACGAGCACACACCTCATACGAATAGTTTTTTTTTGTTTTAGTTGATTCACGAGCACACACCTCATACGAATAGCTTTTTTTTTTGTTTTAGTTGATTCACGAGCACACACCTCATACGAATAGTTTTTCTTTTTGGTTTAGTTGATTCACGAGCACACACCTCATACGAATAGCTTTTTTTTTGTTTTAGTTGATTCACGAGCACACACCTCATACGAATAGTTTTTCTTTTTGGTTTAGTTGATTCACGAGCACACACCTCATACGAATAGTTTTTTTTGTTTTAGTTGATTCACGAGCACACACCTCATACGAATAGTTTTTTTTTGTTTTAGTTGATTCACGAGCACACACCTCATACGAATAGTTTTTTTTGTTTTAGTTGATTCACGAGCACACACCTCATACGAATAGCTTTTTTTTTGTTTTAGTTGATTCACGAGCACACACCTCATACGAATAGCTTTTTTTTTGTTTTAGTTGATTCACGAGCACACACCTCATACGAATAGTTTTTCTTTTTGGTTTAGTTGATTCACGAGCACACACCTCATACGAATAGCTTTTTTTGTTTTAGTTGATTCACGAGCACACACCTCATACGAATAGTTTTTCTTTTTGGTTTAGTTGATTCACGAGCACACACCTCATACGAATAGTTTTTTTTTGTTTTAGTTGATTCACGAGCACACACCTCATACGAATAGTTTTTCTTTTTGGTTTAGTTGATTCACGAGCACACACCTCATACGAATAGCTTTTTTTTGTTTTAGTTGATTCACGAGCACACACCTCATACGAATAGTTTTTCTTTTTGGTTTAGTTGATTCACGAGCACACACCTCATACGAATAGTTTTTTTTTGTTTTAGTTGATTCACGAGCACACACCTCATACGAATAGTTTTTTTTGTTTTAGTTGATTCACGAGCACACACCTCATACGAATAGCTTTTTTTTTGTTTTAGTTGATTCACGAGCACACACCTCATACGAATAGCTTTTTTTTTGTTTTAGTTGATTCACGAGCACACACCTCATACGAATAGCTTTTTTTTTGTTTTAGTTGATTCACGAGCACACACCTCATACGAATAGTTTTTCTTTTTGGTTTAGTTGATTCACGAGCACACACCTCATACGAATAGTTTTTTTTTGTTTTAGTTGATTCACGAGCACACACCTCATACGAATAGTTTTTTTTGTTTTAGTTGATTCACGAGCACACACCTCATACGAATAGCTTTTTTTTTGTTTTAGTTGATTCACGAGCACACACCTCATACGAATAGCTTTTTTTTTGTTTTAGTTGATTCACGAGCACACACCTCATACGAATAGTTTTTCTTTTTGGTTTAGTTGATTCACGAGCACACACCTCATACGAATAGCTTTTTTTTTGTTTTAGTTGATTCACGAGCACACACCTCATACGAATAGTTTTTTTTGTTTTAGTTGATTCACGAGCACACACCTCATACGAATAGCTTTTTTTTGTTTTAGTTGATTCACGAGCACACACCTCATACGAATAGCTTTTTTTTTGTTTTAGTTGATTCACGAGCACACACCTCATACGAATAGCTTTTTTTTTGTTTTAGTTGATTCACGAGCACACACCTCATACGAATAGTTTTTCTTTTTGGTTTAGTTGATTCACGAGCACACACCTCATACGAATAGTTTTTTTTGTTTTAGTTGATTCACGAGCACACACCTCATACGAATAGTTTTTTTTGTTTTAGTTGATTCACGAGCACACACCTCATACGAATAGCTTTTTTTTTGTTTTAGTTGATTCACGAGCACACACCTCATACGAATAGCTTTTTTTTTGTTTTAGTTGATTCACGAGCACACACCTCATACGAATAGTTTTTCTTTTTGGTTTAGTTGATTCACGAGCACACACCTCATACGAATAGCTTTTTTTTGTTTTAGTTGATTCACGAGCACACACCTCATACGAATAGTTTTTCTTTTTGGTTTAGTTGATTCACGAGCACACACCTCATACGAATAGCTTTTTTTTGTTTTAGTTGATTCACGAGCACACACCTCATACGAATAGTTTTTCTTTTTGGTTTAGTTGATTCACGAGCACACACCTCATACGAATAGTTTTTTTTGTTTTAGTTGATTCACGAGCACACACCTCATACGAATAGTTTTTCTTTTTGGTTTAGTTGATTCACGAGCACACACCTCATACGAATAGTTTTTTTTTGTTTTAGTTGATTCACGAGCACACACCTCATACGAATAGTTTTTCTTTTTGGTTTAGTTGATTCACGAGCACACACCTCATACGAATAGTTTTTCTTTTTGGTTTAGTTGATTCACGAGCACACACCTCATACGAATAGTTTTTTTTTGTTTTAGTTGATTCACGAGCACACACCTCATACGAATAGTTTTTCTTTTTGGTTTAGTTGATTCACGAGCACACACCTCATACGAATAGTTTTTTTTTGTTTTAGTTGATTCACGAGCACACACCTCATACGAATAGTTTTTCTTTTTGGTTTAGTTGATTCACGAGCACACACCTCATACGAATAGTTTTTTTTTTGTTTTAGTTGATTCACGAGCACACACCTCATACGAATAGCTTTTTTTTTTGTTTTCGTTAAGTGTTAGCGCCACGAAGCAACTGTGGCTATGAGCGGCGTACAGTTGCGGACAGATGATGGAGAGAGGACAGTAAGAAGGAGTGGGAGACAGGGGGGTTAGTATGCGTCCTGGGCAGACTTCAGGGGGGGGTTGAACTGTGCCGACATTCGTCTGGAAAGTCTTCGTAAAACCTAGAGAAAACCTCGGAGAGCACAGTCGGTGGTATAGGATCGTATGAATAGTGTCTTTAACGAAGACACGAAGACCCAATCACACAGTCGCCTGCTGAGTGGCAAGGCTATTTATTGCGTGTGGGAAACTACAAGTTAGCGACTGGCGTGCGTAATCAGTTCCAAATTTAGGAATCTTCCATCTTGCGGTGTGGCACGCACGCTCGACATATTGGTGCGTCATAGAGAGTTTTAGCATATCGTACGCTAGCGCCTTTGCGTACGCAAGGAATATAGCGTTGGTGGTTCTGCGCATGCGCAGAGCCTATAGATAGCTTTGCGCATTACGCAGAACTACCACGCTATCCCGTTTACGTACGCAAAGGCGACAGCGCACGATACACTAAAACACACTATCGGTAGGAAGAACGGGAACGGAAACTAAATACACTTCGAGGCCTACGTGGTCTTAAAAGGAAACGATGCTTGCGGACTCTAATCGACGAGCGGTTGTCGCGAACTATTTTGTCGATGCTGCTTTGCTGGAACGGAAAAGCACGTATTCGGCACTTCGCTCGTATGCGCAATTATGCGGAGCCCGGTTTAATGTCTCGTGGGAGCACAGCTAAGCCGAAGGAAAGAACCTGCGTTCAGGAGTTATTCGCCCGAGTGAGTTTCGGTTAGACATCCTGGGATAAAATAGGCATACTCATTTGCGCAGGGGGAACGTCTTTGATGTCTCCTACTCTGGAATGAAGATATTTCGGTCTACGGAGGGGGGGGGGGGGTGAGCTTATCACTATCAATTAAGAACTGTGCAATACGGTAGGATCAATAGAACGGAGCTAATGTGTTTATCAGGGATGAAAGAGAGTGGGGTTTGTCGTTGAGACCGGTTATTGAATGTACTGCTTCGCAAGCAGCACAATGTACTGAAAGTCGAGTGCGATAGGGGTGGTCGGGATTTGTCTTATCCATGTTCTTTAGTTTGACGAGTATGTACAAGGTCTGCCACCTACCCGCCTACCCCTATTGCACTCGACTTTCAGTACATTGTGCTGCTTGGGTTGGGTTGGGACACGGTTGTCTGAGGCCAGCACGCTGTGGTTTATCCTATCTGAAATCTCCAGGGGTCACAAGGTCATTTATCTCGAGTAATAAAAACACGCGCCATATGGGCTTTCTTTAAATACAATATTGCTTGGAACAAGATTTCTGAGGGCAACCACGGAAATATGGACTGCAGAACTACTGACAAGGGATTCCAGAAAACCGTGTCGAAAGCAGTACGTACACGATTGTTTCCGTTTTTCTTGTGGATGAGACGGACGCGATAATTCGTTTTATCCGTCACCTGCACAGTTCGCATACTACAATCCCCATGCCTCCCACTTTTTCCTACTGCCTGCAGCACGCGTCTGTGCATCGCAAATAGCCACCGTTGCTTCGCGGTGCGGGCGTGGAATTAACCAAACAAGAAGCAACAACAGTAATTATAATTTGGTGATAATGAGCGGAGCAAAAAAAAGAAAAAAAAAGAAAATGGGGCAACATATACGACCGAGAAACTCAGGTCGTTTTCAGATTTCGATCACCTAACCACACCTGCTGGCTTCCAACGTGAGGTGGAGAGCGGAGATCTTATCTATAGCAGACACTTATGATGGGTCGTTATAACAACCACCCCGCTGGTTACCGTGATGTCTATCTGCCGTTTGCACAACGTAGGAGAAAAATTTCCTTTCATTTTCTCCGTTATCAAAGGATATATGTCTACGATCCTAATCCCGACTCGCCTTTCAAAATCTCCGCATTTAAAGACGTTTTCTCCGCAGCAGCTTTCCAACGAAGATTGGTCTACCGCTTCCAATATCCACTATACGACGTTCCTTTCACCGATTCAAATCTCCTTTCAAAAGCGCCCTTACGATAGGCGGTGAGCGATGAGACCACCCGGGGCGTGGAACCCATCGATCTCCCCTTATACTACCTTCTCTTCCGAGAGTCTCCAAAAATCAATTAGGGAGGGCCAGTTAATTATTGCCGATGCCCTCGTTTTGTGCCGTTCGGGTTAAATGTCCAACCGCGCGCAATTTCTGTCGCCTTTTTCCGGCGACAAACGACCTATAGGGCTCCTAAAGGGTCCTTAAAAGTTTCTTATTTCAACGGGGTAATAGTCGTGCTGAGAGCTGCGACATTGTGTCTCTGCGCAAAAGAAGAGACGAACAGAAGGGAGGCCACGGTCCAAGTCGGCTAGCATGTCGTCGTGGTTTAGGTACAATGAGGCTTGTGCACGTGACGTCACGCGCAGCCTTTGCACGCACGGGACAAAAAATGACATTAGTGTGTGATGTCCGTCGGGTTGCACGAGCTCGCGTGGCTCAGTGGCTAGCATGCTGGCCATGTCACGTCGAGACTGGGAGGTTCCCGGGTTCGAATCCCGGTGCCGACTGTGCTCCCTGGGGTTTTCCTGGGTTTTCCTCAGACGCTTTCAGACATATGTCGGCCCAGTTCCCTTAGAAGTCGGCCCAGGACGCACATTCCCCCAGGGCGTCAGTCGTGACGTTGCCCACCTCTGTGAGGTCGACAACGGCGAGCCCTATCATCACCACCACCACCACCACCACCACCGTCGGGTTCCGAATGCCATTTCTCACGATAGTCGTGTAGACGTCACATTGAAATAACATTAGACGGGATGACGTCGAAGCAGGTCTCCCACTATGCGTAAGAGATGGGGTACTTGAAGAGCGTAAACGAGTTCAAAGAGAGTGAAAATACCCATAATCACCCACAAAATGAGAAAATTTGCTTTATTTCCTAATCGATGGTCTGTGCTGATCCCAAGCAGCACAACATCTTGGCCCAATATTGGACCAATACCGGCCATACTGGCCCGATATTGGTCTAATCTTAGTCCAATATTGAACCAATTTTGGCAATACTGGCCCGATATTGGTCTAATCTTGGTCCAATATTGGACCAATGTTGGCAATACTGGCCCGATATTGGTCTAATCTTGGTCCAATATTGGACCAATGTTGGCAATACTGGCCCAATATTGGTCTAAACTTGGTCCAATATTGAACCGACATTGCGAATACTGGTCCAATATTGGGCCAAGATGTTGTGCTGCTTGGGGTCAGGACGTTGTTTCTTACTCAGGTAGATACTACAAGGTAGACATAACTACATTAAGACACTCACCATCGGACAAACCTAGGGAGAGCAGTAAACATGCACGACCACCCGACCGTTCTTCAGAGAAATATAACGGGCAGACCAACGGTGCGAGAACTTTACTTCACCTATAGCCCCACCAACTGTGCCTCTAAGTGCACCACAATATACTTGTGTAACGACCAGATAAGAGGGAACGACACACGTATGCTGCGACTTTGGGTGACGGCCCTGCACCTGTTGCGCCACAATTGTACTATGTCGGATGTAACTGTTGTCATCTTGCCAAAAGCAATCGTTGACGTAAGCTCTTGATCACCCAGTCGCCCCAGGACACACGCTAACCCTCCTGTCCTCCTCCTTACTCCTTCCTGCTGTCCTCTCTCCATCTGTCCACGTCTATACACCTCTCGTGGCCACAGTTGCTTCGCTAACATAAAACAAGATACCATAATCAGCTTTATTTTTCGATACGCCTCGCATCACTCATACCACACGCATGCCCTGATTCGCTATGCAGCTTTTAAGCTACCGAGGAAACCATACAAAAAAAGCCACGCTGGACGACCCGGATACAGCCGGAAGTGACGCAAGGAGCAGGAAGCTTGGTTGGCGAGACCTCATTTTAAACGTTGGATCGAAAAAGACCGTCGGAGGCGGCGTGGGCCAGCTTTGAAATTGAACTTCCAATATGATGACAGACGGTCGGACTGCACATTCTGCTGGACGACTATATCCTGTCTGCGTCGGAGTTATTTATAGCTATAGGCTATACGTTGTCGGCGAATGTCTGTGTTGCAGCCATTTTTTTTAGCCTTCCGTAGATTGTATTTCGAGCTTGTTTGGCTAAATTGTGATGGGTATACTGCAAAATGCAGTGAATATACTCGGAATGCTATTCTATAATCTTATCATCAAGCGTCCTTAAAGACACTACAAAGAATGAATGTTATGGGAAGCGGCTCAGGACTAAAGGGCCGCCGGTATTCCGAATAACATCGAACTTTGAGCTTGTTGGTATAGTATGATTAAAAAAACAGAGAACATGATGTATTCGAAAACGCACTAGGTGAACACATGCTCCACAAGCACCCGTGTACGTCTCGTCCCTCGCGTATATGTGTGATTGTGAAATATAGTGCGCGCTTTCGAATGCATCATGGTGTTTCGTTCTTCTTCGCATCGTGCCTTCATTGCCATGGCATTGAAAGGGCTAACGCGTTATATAGGATGGGAATAGAGTCACTAAATAGGGGTACAGAGTACGGCATTCCTTTTCCGTGACAGAGCCGCCGTTCGGTGTCCGCGATTGGGCCGTTCGTGTCACGTGGTTTCTCCTTCCAAGAGCCCGCCGTCCATGTTGAGTCACATCCCCGCAAAACTGATTTCCTGGGTTGCGAGCTGGCTCGACTGCGCGTTGTTCGCCACGGGAGAAGGGGGAGATTTTCGTCCCGTTGCTAGGCGACGCAGCCGCGTCTGACTCAAGATGGCGGGCTCGCTCGCTCGCCGGCGTTGCTCAGTGTCTCTACTCTGCTTCCTATTTAGTGACTCAAGATGGGAAAAGCCGAACTAGGCTTTTACGATTCACGTGGGAAACCTTGACGTGGGTCCTTGATACAAAGAATGCAACACCTCAGGGACTAGCTTCCACAGCAGAATTTGCACTTCATCGAGTGACAAAAAAAATGAACCTTACAACGAAATATGCAGCAAATAAGAGGAAGAGGAACAATGAGGCCGTGATAAAAACCTGGCGCGAGTAAGGAACAAAGCGGAAAAACAAAAGCAGACACCGTGTGCACTCAGAAACAAAGGCCCTGTACAGGGTGTCGTAACAGGAGAATAGGCATACGGGAACAAGGGGAAGGAAGGACGGATTTGTTACAGAAACACAATGGGGGGGAGTCAGTGGTATGAGCCGATAAGTGAGGTACGCAGGTGCGGCTGCAGGAAAAGAGGTTGAGTAGGTGATATGGGCGGCATTGACTGTTGGACCCGACCCGGAAGCGCATTACGTGTTGTTTGTTGTCTGCTTTACGCTGTGAAGAGGTCGACCACGTGGTTTCTAATGCCCCCTTCAGCTAGACTGCCCAAGCAGCAAAATGTACTGAAAGTCGGGTGCAATAGGGGTGGACGGGTAGGTGGAAGGCCTTGAACAGACTCGTGAAACTAAGGAACATCGATAAGACACATACCGTCCACCCCTATTGCACTCGACTTTCAGTACATTGTGCTGCTTGGGTGAGCTCTTTTCTTCTTCTGATCATAACATCATATTTTCCCTTATCTTTCTCCCGATTTTTTTTCCTGGTTTTCAAGTTTCACGTTGGAAAACGAAACTATTTTCTTTACAGAAGAAAGAGATAACGTTTTATTGAGTTTCAGGAACACAGATGCAGAACGGCGAAAACGTTTCTGTCGAAAACACTAGCGAAGCCGAAAATCTCAATATTATTTATTCCTCTCTTATCTTATCTCCTTAATCTTTAAATCAATCAATCAAACAATTTTGTCGTCGTCCTCATCGTTTTGTATCCGTGTTACACAGACACGAGGAATTATCTCTTTCTGCAGTGCACCAGCACGCTTGTCCTACTTTAATTTGCTATTTCCTTTATCTTTAACACGACCTGACAAGCATTTCTAATTCTTATAGACCTGTTCCTGAAGCCACATTTTGTGGAAAGACGTGCGTGGAGGTTGTAAGGCGCCTCTTCGTTCTCCTGCTCTTACGAGGGCTGATAGGATTATTGCACTATGATCGAAATGGCCATGTGGTATGTGCCCGTCCATAGCGTTATGCCGCCCGGTAACAGTAATATTAGTGAGTTTTAGTACATCATACGCTATCGCTTTTGCGTACGTAAGGGATCGCGTTGGTGCTTGTGCGCACGCGCAAAACATAGAGGGCTTCGCGCATTGCGCGTAACCACCGCGCTATCCCTTATATACGCAAAGGCGATAGCGTGCGCAACAGTACAACTCACGAATAGTGATTTTTAGTGTAACGTACGCTGTCGCCTTTGCGCGCGTAAGAGATAGCGTTGGTGGTTCTGTGCATGCGCGAGACAAAAGCAGAGCTTTACGCATTGCGCAGAACCACCACACTATCCTTTACGTACGCAAGGGCGATGTTGTACGATGCACTAAAAACTCTGTTACTGTAGAAAAAAATAAAAATAAAACTGAGATGTTATATAGTCCCCAAGTACTCGGGACTGGTTACTCCAGGACGCGTGTTTTTAGGGCTCCACCTGCAAGAATGGCTATGCAATCTCGCACTGTATTTATAGTATATTACGCTGAAAGTGACGTTTGTTCACGGTCTTCCTTTTCCATAATACCTATTAGCCAACCAAGAAATTCGTGAACAAGAGAGAAACTGATGTTCTGAGGCTGGAACAACACAGAAGGGACAGATACAAACAAAGCCTCAAATTGCCTAAGAAATCAACGATGAAAGATGAACTTCTTTCATCGTTGATTTCTTAGGCAATTTGAGGCTTTGTTTGTATCTGTCCCTTCTCTGTTGTTCCAGCCTCTGAACATCAGTTTCTCTCTTGTTCAACAGGTGCCGCTTGCGTCGGTTTCCGTCGTATGAATGTGTGCATCAGTGAGCAAAAAATGTAAGAGTGAAAGGAGGGTGAGAGTGAGTGGCTGGTTTGTCGTCCCTTCAGATGACGCGCCCCGAAAGTCGCTGGAGAGGCGTGTTAGCTTAGCTCAATTGGTAGAGCCCTGGACCGGAAATGCAGAAGATGTGGGTTCGATCCCTACAGCTGGCTAACCTTTTCAGTGACTTTCATCTTTCATCGAAGAAATTCGTTTCCACCATAAGTGCGTAAGTGACGTTCTCCTCCATGCATCCTTGTAACGTGGTAAAGCGTGCAGGCAGGCCGGTCTCAGAGGGCGCAATCCTCCACCGTATATATACAAACCGCTCTCGGCCTCTCTTTCCCGACATGTGTTTCACGAGCGATGTGTCTGCCAAGTCGGTGGCGTGCTGCTAGAGAGAGGGGAGAGGAGGCCACCGGACGTTCTGGGCTGACTTCCTGGTAATGGCTCAGCACAGCTGGACCGGGCATCTCGAAGGGCACTGAAAAATATTGCCCTCCATAGCTTTCTGGGTAGAACGAGTACTTACAGAAATCTGAGTCACCTCTCGTCGCAAATGAACGTGTCGCAGTCATCAGGATTCCTCAGGAATTATTTATACTGCAATTTTCAAAAACAAGGTATTTCATACGTTTAAGTCGCGTGTATTTCTTTATTTGCTCCGCAGTCATCTTACGCTAGGGCATCCCATATTTTATTTTAGTTTTTAGACCAGCACTTTGCTGGTTAACCGAATGGATTATGCGGAAATCTGTTCAACATAGTCTCCATTCCATCCGATCCTTCATTGTCAGCTTCCCTCATTCCTTTGGCACAAGGGACTCCTGATGTCCTTGCAGAATCAGGACTACAAAAATGTGGAAAAGTCTCATTGTAGATCCGGCACTCCTTCACGTCACATATTAAACACAGATCCTTTATGCGCCGCCACCTAGTGTGAGTACGCACCACTTGTCTAATATATATGCATACTTCAGATGATGGATTACTTCTTTCCTAGAGACTACTCGCGCCAACACGTCACAGCGCCACCGTGCGGAGCCCCAGGCGGTAATGAACGAGCCCACTGTTTGGACCCGACAGTTCCTGAAGTCATCGAGTCGAGAAAAGCCGCTCCCCATCTGCTGCTTAGCCCCAGGTGTACCACAAGGTCTCAAGGGATTACGGCGTCCCGATAAATCTCCGCGAAATTGGGAAAACGGGATTTAATGTTGTATTAAGGGTGCAGGAGGAACTGACATGCAAAGGTTTTCGGCTGACACGTTGTTTCGGAAAACCGGGGGCGAGGATTTAAACTTGGCTACTGGAGCCGAGTTTTAAGATTCTGGCTGCTTTAAGATGCATATATATAGAGTGCAGTTGCGACAAACACCGGTATTGAGGTTCTGAGAGGTTAGGCTCAAAGCTGGCGGATGATCCTCCTTTATACCACGGGCTGTGTTTTCGGCAGCACCAGCGGCAATGCCGAGCGCGTTAAGGCGCCCCGCTCGTTGCTGGTAGCCAAGGCCGCGCTGAAGGTGCTGGGTTCGAATCCTACCACCGGCTGTGCTGTCTGAGGTTTTCCCCGGGTTTTCCGAAGACTTTCGGGACGAATGTCGGCACAGTTCCCACTGAAGTCGGCCCAGGACGCATACTCACCCCCCAATGTACCCCACACTCCTTCCTGCTGTCCTCTCGCCACCTGTCCATATCTCTACGCCGTTCATAGCCACTGTTGCTTCGCGGCGCTAACACGTAATAAAAAAAGTTTTCGGCAGCGAAGTCGTCCAAACCCCTTTCTCCCACACATTCCCGTATGTCCTTTCTTAATCTGTACACCTCTGCGCGCGCCGACCACAGACACAGTTGCCACGCGGTTGCAGTGGCAGGTGGTTGCAGTTTCTTTTAAAATCAATCAATCAATCATCGAATGATTGATTTATTTTATAAGAAAAAAATGGAGATGGTAGTCTCGAGCCACTCGGGACATGGTATCGAATCCTGCCACTGTGTCTGAGGTTTTCTCTGTATTTTGAAGCTGGTTTTCCAGATATAGCTGCAATTTTCCTCGAAGGCGGTACAGGATGCATGCTGCCCTTCCTTTCCCTTCCCTTCTTCCAGTCGTCTCTGCTGTCCTCTTTTCGTCTGTACGCAGCTCACAGCCACTACTGCTTCGCGGCGGCAGTGGCAGGCGATGGCTTTGAATCCCATTACTGTGTATTAAGTTTTTTTTTTTCCTGCATTTTCCGGAGGATTTTTTACACATCGTTACAGTTTCCGTTGAGATCAGTGCAGGACGCATGCTCTCTCCCCTGTCTTCCAGACTGTACTTCTGAATTGAATTGAATTGAAACTTTATTTTACATTGTAGCAAGTACAATGTGGAAGGCCCAGTGCAAAAAACTGCAAGAAGCAGCTTGACAAGGCTCTGGGTTCCCACTCTGACCGTGACTGTTGTCAACGATAAACACACAGAAGGCAATGTTCACTATGTCACATATCAAATCATTCTATCAATACTAAATACTGTCTGTCAATACTGTCTCTCTCTCTCTCTGTGTGCACCACTCACAGCTACAGCTACTCAGCGGTGTCAACATCAAAGTAAAAAAAAGAAAAGAAAAGTCACCCTTGCGGGTGAGGCCTCTGTCACTTCCTGCATCACTATATCAGAATCGTTCCATGGAGAATATACGCTCTTAAGCTGGCTTGGAAATAGGGTCACGCCAATATTGAGATTTTTCGAATGCCGAAGGGGAATAATGCTGCATTCAATTTGAATATTTTGAAGCTGAGGAATGTCTCTTTCCAACCGAATATGTTCAAAATAGTTCCGAAGCTGCATGCTTTAGCAACGTGACTGCTGCTTCAATCGAAATTCCGTGTTCACCTACTATCGCGTACATGTGTTGTTCACGTGTTGTTCACGTGTGTACAAGAGGGACGAAGCGGGGTAGTTGGTACTAGTTCGCGTGCGCTTTTATAGTTACAAGAGTTAGTTTTGTACAAGAAGAAGTTTAGTTATAGGAATTAGTTGAGAATCAGCAGGTGGTTTGTCCCATTTATGTTCTGACTCCTTGTCCGCGTCTACTGCTGCAGTAAGCCGATCGCGTGTTCATGTGTGTATTCGAATGTGTTATGTAATTATTCGCTTCATATTTACTTCCATTTTAAAATAAGGGGGATATGTTTATTAAAAAAGAAAAAAAAGAAAAGGAAATGTCAGCCAGACGGAGGTCGGCTTGCTATTGAAAAAAAAAAGGGGGAAAGCGGGAAGAAAAGAAAATGAAAAGAAAAAGGAAGAACACAAAACTAAAACTAAATAATAAATAAAACTAACTAAACTAAATAAAATAAGTATTCGCACAACCCTGTTTGGAAGTGAAATTTGAAAATTGCGTGCTCACACATGGGCATGATGGGCAGAGCTCGGCATGAATTTTATTTGGTGATGTCTCAGCACTTCTGTTTGGTCGCCGCTCGCTGGTCGAGTACCCTCGTGAGTTCTCTTTCACCGTCTGTACTCGTCCATTATCTGAAAAACACTCGCTGCTTATGTCTCGCTGGTTTAATCAAGTTAGCCCCCCAGTAGAAACGCAATAACTTTCACTCTGTACTCCAGTTCTCTCTAAAGTGTTATTGATGCCCTTTGTTTAGAACGGCGTGCCGGCTAGCGCAGTTGACGCGGCCTCTTCCAAATATCATATTTCAACTCCAACAAAACTTTGCAACGATGATAGCGACGAAGACATTTTCTGCAACAACATGTTTACGCGAATCGTCGTGGTATTCTGCCATTTGCTCACGAATTGAATTAAATTCCAATCTAACGTCTCCAGCTTAGAAGTGGCATTTTTGAATCCCTCACCTCATCTCTCACTCACCGCTTGCTCAGCCCTCACTCATCCCTCACTCGCCGCTTGCTCAGCCCTCCGTTTGCCCACTTATGTTCAGCTCGTTCGCCACAGTGAGCACGACTGAGAATGCTCAGCAGCGACTAATGTCCAGATAGTCATGGACCCATACTTTTACCCGGCTTTATTTGCTGCACACAAACGTCAGCTAAGTCCTTCTTGGAGGCTTCGCCAAGGATTTACGTGGTTTGTGGAAAGTCCGATACATCGTTTCAGTTCTCGATGCTACAACACGTTTTGCGTTGCATTACAGTATCGTGTATCATGTCTAGTTTCTCTAATGTTTTTGTATAAAGAAAGAGTGATGCCTTTGGGAACGAAACGTACCTCCCTTTGTAAAAGTGCATCTTGGGTTTAAAAACCAGGCATTACGGTGAAAGGCATTAATGGCGAGCTCGGGCGGTCATATCGTAGCTTTCTTCCTTTTTTTTTTTTTTTTTTTCTGGTCAGATTCTGAGTAGTTATGTTCGCTTGGTCAAAGCGAAGCAATCTCGCATGTTCGCGAGGCGCTTTCCGAGCGCCCGGAATTTGCCAGCAGGCACTTTTTTCTCCCGGTCTCGAAACGACCGAGCCGCGGGTTGCCCAACTACATCCGGTGTCGTCACATCCGCACTGCAAGGGTGGCGAGGGTCCGCATTGGCTGGCGCGCCGAAGTTCACGCGGGTTAGCAGACGACGAGACCCGAAGACGGGCGACCGCGATCCCCTATAGCGTGATCCAAGCGGCTAAACCCGCTAGATCCCTGGCACTCATGTTCGGGTGGCGCAACGGTCACGTGATCCAGCGCGGGCAATTTCCGAGCAATTCCCGAGCGCCGGGCCGTGTTGTCACATGAAATGACCACCCGAATTCGCCATAAGTGGCGAATTTATTCACTCATCGTCACTGCATGAATTTGTTCCTGCTGTTGCTGAAATGAGAGTAGAATGTTCTGAAATATTATTGGGGTACTTCCTGATGAAAAAATCATTGCCATAGTGCCTGTAAAATCTTCCTTTCACTTCAAAAGTTGAGTGGAAGTCTCCTGTAGCGCGCGAAGAGTAGCTAAACAAAGAGCTTTCGTTATTCCTTGAAAAAAGCTTAATGAAAACCATCTTCGTTGCTCGAAAACTGGCACGGAAACCTGTTTTCTTATACGACAGCTTGCGCGAAAATTTTCGAATGCGCTTGAAATTTTTTTGAAAAGTATTTTGTTCTACACACACACACACACAGAGAGAGAGAGAGAGAGAGAACAAAATATATATATCATGCATGAAATTGTCCTGTGTTGCCTGAAGAGCAGCGCAATTATCTTCTTTATTGCATAAAAATTTAAAAACCGTCTTGTCTTGCTCGGAAAGTTGCATAAAAATCATATTTGTTCTCCAAAACGGTGTCGAAACATCCGAAGATAACTTCGTCCCGCACATTCAGCGCCGAAATCAGTGAGGACGCGAGAACGAGCAGAGTCCTCTACCGTCCGCAACTTTTACGACCAGTTAGCGATTACTTTTATATGGGTTAACGGAACGATACCCTCCGCCGAACATATCTAAAAATTATCGTTCCGGCGCTGATAACGCCGCTTACTACTATATTTTGTTCCTCTCTCATTGCGCTTCGATATTATCTGCATAACGTTGGTTATTTTCCCTTTACGAGATGTGGGTCGTGGTACTCATGACCGTTTTTACAAGCGGCAGTAAAACGGAGCGGGGCTCGTAAATAACAGAAAAAAGAAAGAAACAGCGAAAACAAGCGAAAGGATGATAGACTTTTATGGCTGCAGACGCCTCGCCGATTTTTGCCGGTGTGGACTAGCTCTGACGGACGTTTCGCCGATTGATTTTGTCCAAACTAAAGTCGTAGAACGAACGGGAATGGAGCGAAGAAACTTCCGTCCGTTGTTCGGAATTGCTGGACAGTTTGCTCAGTTTTATTGCAGCACTCAGGTATAGAACTTTCCGAGCATTGTGTAGGCAAACAGGAGTGGACGCCACTCCTTCAGATGTGGCTCTGAGGAATTATGGGAATGCGAAGAGTCTCCTGAAAGCAATTCGCGCTCGAGTGGTGGAGGCAGTAAATTTCGGTTCCCCAGGTGAAGTTCTCTGCGAAGGAGTGTGTGCCCGTCTTGAAGGGGAGTGCCCGCGACTTTTATTTAGTTCAGTCTTTGACGCGTGGTTTTCACCGTCATGATGTTCTGCAACGATCTTGTGATCATGATGGCAATTGATGTTCTGATGCTGAAACACATGGAGAGGGCAAATACATACAGAGCCTCAAGTGCCTAAGAAATTAATGAAGAAGGAAGGAAGTCACTGGAAAGGTTAGCCAGCTGTAGGACTCGGACCCACATCTTCTGGATTACAAATGGTAAGAGCCCTGGACCGGTAATTCAGAAGATGTGGGTTTGAGTCCTACAGCTGGGTAACCTTTCCAGTGACTTCCTTCTTTCATCATTGATCTTGTGATGTTGACGACATGCTGATGCAAGATGATGCCCGTTTTCTGGGCTTCTTGAGACGTGGTTTTCGAACTGAAAAGACATGCTTTGAAAATTTTTTTTTTATCATTGACGAATTGCAAAAGAAAAATATGGACACGTGATCGTTCTTATGCACTTGTTTAACTGATCTGATGTACGAGATGTTTCTCTTAGTGCTCGTAACACACTATTCGAGAACCATTCCTCAAAGTACAAAACGAAAACCGCATTGACCTTTGCAGAACCTCTGCCAGGTAGTACGAATAATTCCTTCGAATTTTGATGGCTGGAAAAGGTCTATACTTTGCCTTGTCTCACTATGGGCTACTTTGGTCCCACTCCGTAAATGAAATTTACTAATTCAAAGCTACATATTTTTTTTGCAAGAATCTGAAAGCAAACGTCTAATTTATTGGTATCATATGGAAAAAAAGAGCGACAACCGTTGCTGTGCGAAACAATATTGCGGGTCCGCACTCAGTTCTTCGCAGGATACTGCAAAATGAAAGAAATAAAAAAGGTGCCAAAAAACAAAAAAAAAAAGGTTTTCGCGAGGCTTCCCGTTCAGGCTGCTTTTTTTTCTGTTTGTCTATTTTCGTACGTGCCTACTGATATGTCTACGCCGCAAGTGATGGAGTAGCCATTCCAGATTTCCGCGAGACTGAGAACTGGACATTTTTTTCCCCGTCTAAACTAAACTAACTACAAGGACCCTTCTCTTTTCAATGCGCCTACTGATCACAGCAATGAGATAACTACCATACCGTTACCCGTAAGAACAACGAGGAGATACGCGAAGATGTCGCTTATTTTCGCTGCCTCCTGGCAGACCTATACAGGGTGTTCAAAATTAAGCTTTCACCAGCACTTTATAAATAGGTGAATAAAAGCAAAACTGGTGCTATTTTTCTGTTCCTTGAGTAAGAAACAGGTGCTACATAATTAGCAGCACCTGTTTCTTACACAAGTAGCGTAAAGTTATCATCCGGTTTCCTGTCATCGCTGTGTTTGCGTTGCGCTCGTGAAAGCTTAATTTTGAACACCCTGTATAGGTGCTGCCAAGCAATTGCTCGTCTCCAATCAGCCATTAACGCATGCACTTTTTCATTCACATGCCACCATTACAACTGTGAGACAGTAACACGCCTGTCACACGGCAAATTTAATGTCATTCCCAGCGAATGACATTCGCACCGAATGACATTCGTTCCGTGTCACGCGGTGAAACCAAATGGCAATACATGTGAAAAGGCATTCGCCCAGCGAATGAGATCGGAGCACTCCTTTGTTTTTCCCTCTCGCACCGACTGCGTACCCTCGCAGTAGAGAGGTAGCAAAAACAACAGCGATAAAGCGTTTGAAAAAAATCGGGCTCCGATGAAAAAGTTGTAATTCAATATTTTATCACGAATTTAAGGCAGACTCGCTCCTTAAGAAAGTCTGTGGGGAATTTTCGTTCGCAGGGTTCTCGTAAGCCTCGCTAAATTTCTACGCGAAATAGGTGCGCGCGCGTATTCCCCTCGAGTGTACCTACACTGTAAACTGAAAAACACCCTTATGGGTGTAAATCGCTTGTCCTATAATTGACTCCTCTTTTTACACCGTATGGTCTGGAACACCCTTTTTAGAGGGTGTATCCCGTGTAAAACGCCCTTTGAAAGGGTGCTTTTCCTTGAAAATGCTGTCTTTTGCACCTTTTATACACCTTTTTAGGAGGGTGTTTAACGATCTTACACCCTCCTAAAAGGGTGTTTAAAGGGTGCAAAAGAGGGCATTTTCAAAGAAAAGCGCCCTTTGCAGGGGTGATTTACACGGAATACACCCTCTAAAAAGGGTGTTCCAGACCATATACGGTGTAAAAATAGGTGTCAGTTATAGGACAAGCCATTTACACCCATAAGGGTGGTTTCCAGTTTACAGTGTAGGGAATGACACATATTTGAAGGCTTGACTCGATGCACTGATTTTTTTTTTTTGCGAACTTTGAATACATGGGAGACTATGGTAGATGCAACACAATCGCTTCTCTCGGCACGTCCGCCCGCGATATTTCGGCGGACGTGATGATGTCACTCCTTATACAGTAACAGTCGGGGAAATTCAACAGATTCAATCAGCAGATTCAACCAGCTTACTGAACTTTTGCTCGGAAAAGTTCGGAAATTAAATTTCATGAAACGTCTGTAAATTAGTTGTATGTGTGGTGAAAGTCACTTAGAGACAAATACTATACGCCATGTATTTTCGAATAGTTGTTTTCTTGACTGGATTTCTTGACATATTACATGTGACAATATTGCTGTTCGTAAATACCTGCCACAGTGTGTAAAGTGTAGGCAGTTCCATCACGTTGAACGCAATTCAGCAGGTGCCCTTCGACGTACTCGCGCTACAATCGAATTTCCGCGTAGCAACTTTCGCAGAAACTATTTTTTGTGCAGATGTTCGCCAGAATATTTCACAATGCGCCAGTACGCCAGGGGTTTTCGCCCCGTTTAGCTGCACTTCGCCTTTCCATTGTTGCAGACGACATCTGCGCAGCAGAAGCATATGGACGTGCGAAGCACCTAGACAGGTTTCGGAAGCAGACGGTGAATCAACGCCATGTTGATTTCGAGAAGGTGATAGACATTGAGTGAGACGCAGATGCGACAATGTGCGCTGCATTCTGACAGGGTTGCACGTAATACAGACGTTGTTGCGGAGAGTTTTTGTACGTCGGAGGGTACGCCATTGCCTTCGCGTAAGGGATAGCATTGATGGTTCTGCGCATGCCCTTAACAGAAAGAGAGCTTCCCGCAGCTGCATTTCAGCGGCTGCATTTCGGCATCCGCACATTCACCCTTAAGGTTAAAGGGGCAGTCATTCTGTAGCCGTCTGTGTTAAAGTCACTGGATTGGGAAAGTACCGCCATCCTCTGATCTTTGCCGCCGCGGCCTTGTAACAACAATGGCGGCTGAAGCATACCAATACATGCAGTGGCCGCCATTGTTGTTCCAAGGTCGAGGCGGAAAAGGGCGCTACTTTCCCCAATCCAGTGACTTTATATCATTCAGTGGCCGTTGACTGATTTTGAGATTACAGTCAAGCGTGATTTATGTGTTAATGCCATGTGCAAAATGTTTGCATCGCAGAAAGTCGTAGTTTTTTTAGATAAAGAAAGACAAGAGGGTGCCCACACATGGTTTCGGCTCGGTGGTGACGAAAGCATGTGTTCACATCCGGATTGGGGTTTACGTTGTCGTAAGCATGAGCGCACACCCGCTCGCGGTTTCATTGTGTGGTAAACATGAGGTCACATCCGGTTTTGGTTTCAAGATGGCCGAAGCATAAGCTCACATTCGGTTTTGGTTTCATAGCGATGGTCGTCGTCAGCTCCCGCGCCTCTACAGTCGTCATAGTGTATGCGACCCACGATAAACATGATTGAGGACTAATTTGACATATGCAATAAACCGTAATTCACAAATTGTTATCGTAAACCGGAGGTTTGACTCCTTGGCAGAAAAACGAAAGCGGAAATTACGGCGACGACGCGGTACCGAAAGCGTCGACTGCAGAAACGCCTGGCACACACCGTTGTGTGTTCATGCGTTACGATTGCGACACCGTACGAAATACAGTTACTGTCGCTTTAAGGGTTCGTACTCGGCGTGCAATTTTGCGGCGCGCTACGGATTACTTTCCGTACGTCGTCCGCAGCGAAACTGCACCGCGGCTTCCAAACAAACGTCCTGCGGCCATAATCAATCTACCGTACCGCTATTGCGTCGTTCACGATAGTGGTCGTCTTGAAGCTTTTACGCTAAAAATACTTTACACTACGAACCTGAGACAGAGCGAAGTCAACCTGGATACGCTTCGATCACGATACGCTTTCGCGCACATGGTTCAAAAATCGTCTCTCGCGGATGGGGGACAAAAAAGAGAAGAAACAAAGTAATACCCCTGTCACACGGGCAGTCTTCAATGATCATTGAAACCAATGGTCATTGAAAATGCACGTAGCGCCCCCAAGCGTGTAACGTACCAACCTGTCAGAGAGCAATGGATTCAATGCTCTTTCGGAAGTTGTTACATAACACGCTTAGTGGCGCTACGCGTATGTTCAATGGCCATTGGTTTCAATAATCATTGAAAACTGCCCGTGTGGCAGGGGTATGACTGCTGGTCAGAACTTTCGAATCGATTGAGGCATCCGGTGTTTTCAATGTTATTCGCACGCGCGCAAAAAGGCATAGAGCAGAGCTATACCTGAGTTCTGCTTTCTGTACAGGGTGAGTATTGCTCCACATATTCAGAGGTGTACATTTCGCGAGCGGACCGTGACTGATTCCCGTCTGGGCTCCAGTTGACGTGCATAATACTTTGGTATCTTTTCGGTATCTGCTGGCCATGTCATGTCGAGACTGGAAGGTGCCTGGGTTCGAATCCCGGGGCCGACTGTGCTGTCTGGGTTTTTCCTGGGTTTTCCTCGGACGCTTTCAGAGACGTATGTCAGCAGTTCCCGCATAGAAGTCGGCCTAGGACGCACATTCCCCCAGGGCGTTAGCCGTGACGTTGCCCACCTCTGTGAGGCCAACAAGGGCGAGACCCAGTGATTTATCCACACCACCCTACACCCCATAACACCCCCCAAATGTTCACTGACACGCCCCTAAGTTTTCCACCTGTGTACCCCCTACATGGGGTGCCCTTGCGATTTCAGCTTTAGACACATGTCGGTAATTATATCTTATGCTGTAATGACGTAGTAACTATAATAATGACCCCCGCCCCCAGTTTTTTCCAACACACCTCCGTGCTAGGGATTTTGGATAAACCACTGCACCCACAACCTTATTTTCTTTCTGTATGTCTGTCTCATATTACTGACGTGCTAGAAAGAGAAAAAACAGAAGAATTACACTAATCAAACATGTCGTCAGCTTTCACGCGAGGATGTCATTTATGAGGAAAGCGTTGATCGATCGATATTCGATCCATTTCGGAGAAATTGACACGTTGAAGGTCGAGGGTGTCCTATTATAGGGGGCCTCTTTTGTGGCAACGTTTTTTACTTATACCTTTCTCTGGTGTATCGACACCGAAAGTTCTTTGTACGTTTTGTACTCATTTTGGTTTATCGATTGGACCTCGGTGCCTCTGTCGGTATAGTGTGTTCGCTTGCTGGTCCCAAGGCTGCGGGTTCGAACCCCGCCGAGGACGGCCGCAACTTGGTGGCAGGATGTAAGTTGCTTTGACACGCCCTCTTCCGGGAGGCACGTTAAATAGGATGTGCGGCGCGTGTTGAGATTTCAACGCTCGTTAAAGAACCCACAGGTGGGCAAAAGCAATCCACTGACCGACCACCACTGTGGCGTCGCTCGAGATCACACTTGTCTCGCGACGTAAAGGCACGAATTATTATGATTAAAATTATTGATTGATTGATTGATTGACTTTGTGCCATCGAGCCTGCATTAACACCTATAGCGACCACATGGACATGTTTTCTCCATATTTATTCTTCCGAGCGGGCCCTTCTGGTCGTAGTGATGGCGCCCTCGCTTACTTGCCGGCCTGAAATGGTGGCATGATTCTTGGTAGCGATGATTATACGTCTTGGGCCGACTTCGCAGGAAGATGTACCGACACATGCATTGCGTCTGAGAGAGAAGCGGCAGAGCCTTGCCTGTATTCGAACCCGGTTCTTCGGGTAATTCGTTGCTGCTGTAACTGAGTCGAACCACTGCCTAAACGGTTTTGCGTGACGTTTGTACATGCCAACTCAAAAAAAGAAAGGAAGCGTAGAATTTACTTTGGTGGCATTCAATCTAAATTATTTCAGTTTATTGCATTGATTAAATTAATTGAATGTGTTACGTCGATTTAATTACGTTAACCCTGCACCAAACCGTAAAGCCAAAACGTACGGTACAAGCGATTCCGTGTCATCCAAGCGCTCGAAAATACGAAGTCTACGTATGGCGGGCTAGACGTAGGGCATTCTAGCCCGCTATAGTCTACGCAAAAAATAATCACGAGGCTTGAGTTCGTGTGCGTGTTCAGTGTTAAGTGCGAGCTTATGCCCGTTACCGGCAGGTTCAAGAGCTGGGCACGAGGTACTCGAGGTCCACCTCCTTTTTTCTTCTTGTTTCCACTAATACGGGGTTCCGGAGGAAATCTGACGTGTTCATAGCTTTTATTCGATGATTGATTGATAGATTGATAATTCGAAGCTCGGCAACTCGACACTATATATGATCAAGAGCAACATCACAGTGCACATGGGTGTGTCCTTGTTGCGAGGCTTAAGGTTAAGATTCCGAGGCTCTTGTTCTGTAGCAAAAGAACGGCATTTAGAGATACGGGTTGGACAACACTACCATGTCCTACTGTCGAAAATAGGTGTTCCTCTTTTGTCTGCATTATCTTAGCACCCACGCTCAAGCTCTCTTTATCACACACTCGCCTGCGTTTGCTCCTCTTCATTTGTAAGGAAAAAAAAATAAAATAAACGAAAGAGAAAGGACAAGAATAATACACCAGCTTCACCCCTGCACGACGTCTTCATATCAGAAGCAGCCAAAGAGTTCATTTCTCCATGTTCGTGCTTGCTTGTTTGTTTGCTTGCTGCAGTATACACAGCCACACGAACAAACAAACATACAAGAAAGAGAGAAAAAGACAACACCAAGAGCGAAGCTGCCGATAAAGTGGTCATGACGGGCCCTCCAATAACGTCAGGAGACGGGGAGCGCAAAGCAAAGACAAATCCACAGCCAAATCCAAAGACATATCTCACGCTGTGGTAGGGAACAATAACCGTCGGCGTCCGAGCCGATACGTATGTCCTTTCCCCTTCACGCTACGTCACACACGTTCGTGGGATGCTCGACGCAACGTCAAAAACAATAAAGAAAAATGGACGCGCGCACAAAAGTATCTTCGTGCTTAGCAGACGCGTCCGGTTTGAGAGTGCAAGTAACGCCGCTTTCTGCCGCCACACGGTGCCACATTATATGGGAGTTGATTTGAAGACCAAGTGGTCGGTTTCTGCTTCCGTTTCTCTCGCTGCGGTATTTATTTGCGGGAAGAAAAAAATTGAAGTCGGCAGCATGAAGGGTCTCCGTTTCGAGGCTAAGGGTGAAAAGTGGAGGCGGTTGGCTATTGGGTCGTCCGATGCTTTTGTACTCTGGATAGCAGACGGTGGAGGTCGATGTCTCCGAAAGTGAAACCGTTTCGTGATATATGATGCCAATTTTAGTTGGTCACCGAACCTAGGGAAGAATGAATTGGATGGGGGGAACGGTCTCCTGCTTCTGAAAGGGACAAATTGTCACGTGGGACACTCCTGTCCTCCGTTCCTTGTGTTGCAGTTATTTATGTCCCTCGTGTCCTTTATCTGTTATTTGAAGCCACTTACACCAAGCGTGCCTTCCGCAAAGCGAGTACGAACTTTCTCGAATGCCCCAGAAAATGTTTGCTAAAAACTATTCTTTCTATCGAGAAACGTTCTCCAGAAAATTTTGCCGGTTAAAGTCCGCCACCTTTTTAACCGCGCGCGCGGTTGAAATGGCCTCTGGAACTCTCCTCCACCTTACTCCTCCACTCTAAGGGGAGAAAAAAAAAAAAGGAAAGGAAAACGGGGAGTTCTTGCATCTTCTAGTCCCCTAGACTGCAATTACTCTAAATTTTAGTCCCCTAGCCCCGACATTGTGAACTATAGTGTCGTATTTAACCTTTTACAGACGGATCTCGGCACAATTCCCCCTGAAGTCGGCCCTGGACGCATGCAAACTCCCCTCTCTCCCACCCTCTCCTGGTATACCCTCTCTCGATGTGTCCACCGCTCATAGCACCGGTTACTACGCTGTGCTACCACATAACAGAAACACAACATTTGGGGGTTCTGCCTCAGTCAGTAAGAAAACGATAGTACCAAGACCGAAAGGAAAAGACAGGTCCGAGACGAAAGAAAAGAACATACACTGTTAGCCCCCCATAAAGTATATAGGAGCTTGTCCTGCTCCTCCTCCTCCTCCTCCTCCTTCAGCAAACGAAAGACAACATAAGATTGAGGCCGCAGTTTCGGTGACCACGTGTATTTATCCTCCCATCGAAGACCGTGAAGATGCGCCATAGCACGCAACGATAATGGTACCGTGACGTTACACGTAAAGTTTGTCTGCGCAGTGTGGCGACGTGTTGCACGCACCACAGGGTAGGACAGGGCAGCACGCAACGTCCGAGAGCATCAGTGTTTGTTGTGCCGATGAAAGAACACGTCCTGTTCAGGAATGGCGTGTATCTTCATCAAGTAAGGGAACTACCTATGGTGGTTGTTCATGAAGAAATCCCGAGTATGGGCGTTTTCTTGTTTTTTTTTTCTTGTCTTTCTTTCTTTTCGGTGCAGAATATAGGCGGAAAATTTCGTCATCTGGAGGACGGGACATGTTACGATCCCGCGTCCAAGTGGTAGTATATAGCGAGCGTATAACCAGACAAATCCGCCTGGGGTAAGAACAACAAACGTTTATTACACTGTCCGAGGTATCGAAGAGATATAGACAACGAACCCTAATAGCCTCGTTCACTTAAACACCGCAGGGTGGGAACTGATGTCGATTTTACACGATGACCGTCAAGAAGGGGTAGCCAGTAATGCTCATATTTTCTGTTATTATAGGAATACGTAATACTTCCCAGAAATCAGAATTATCATACTAGTACTGTTGCTTTTGGTGTTTGTGGTGATGTTTTCAATTTTTCATCCACTCCGTTTCAAAATGTATAGATTCGTGTAGTTTCCCTTTCTTTTCTGAATAACGCGTCCTGGAGTAGCCAGTCCCGAGTGGCTCGCGACTAACATCTCCATTTTTCTCTTTTACAAATCAAATTAATACTAGTACATAATGCTTTGATTGTGTGGTATTATACTACATAATATCAATACCTACTTGTATTACAAGAGTAATATTACTAATACATTGACATAACTCGAAGGGGTCAAGTATGACAAAACAGATATTTTACAATTGAATCTCTGTATGCAATACGGGGATAAGTCGAAAAATCCCAAAATGAGAAAAGGGGCCTGATATGATTGTCCGTCCCATTGACACACATGCATTTCCCGTTTTTTATACCATGCTATTGCGGGCCAACAAATCGCAATAAGGTCCTAAGTTTTCATTGGCAGGTGCATACTGGTATGTAGATGTCATTGCAACAAAAATAGTAAAAAGAGGATAAGTCTACTTATCCCCTTATTGCATACAGAGGTTAAATTTTTGTGTACTACTTATCGTGCTTATGGAGCTCCCCTGCGCATCAGTGCCGAACTGATCCGCTTCCTTCTTATACGTTCGTACCAGTACCTGTACCAGTCAACATCCTTCAGACTTAAGATCTATCAGAAAGTAATATGCATTCCAGAGTATTATAATACACATAATGCTTGAATTTTGTGTATTATAATACAGATACACATACTCAAAAGTACTGCAGTAATAACAGTAAGTAACAGTGTAACAGTAAGTAATAATGTTATAATATAAAGTATTACTATTACTGCCCACCACTGTTAGCTCGCTCGTGCGTCAAGTCCGCTGCATGCTCCGGTCCACTTAGCCTCTGGGAAGCGGGCCACGTGTTCCATGTTTCCCGTCGTCAGGTTCGCCTCGCCGGCGGAAAGAATGGGCGCTGTAGTTCTTTTTTTTCTCCCAAATTAGGAACATTATTTCCCAAACAAATTTTGCCAAAGCACTATGCTTATTTTATTTACATTACAATATTTATTTACGTGCCATGCAGAATGTCGAAAGGATGATGGTATGTATACGATGCGGTGTGAAATGTGCAATGCTTAAAGGTCAGCTATGCCGATATCCCAAATAGTCGAAACGGTTGTGATATTCTGAAAGCCCACATCCAGCTCTCCCCAAAATACACCTTCATTCTCTCAGTTCGGTACAGTACCATGTCAAAAAAATAGGTAATTCATTCCGAAACACACATGGGCGCAGCCATTTTTATGACGTAAATGCGCCCGAACGGGCATTGTGACGTGTACGCGCCTTCGTACTTGTCAGTGGATTTCAGCTACGGCTTCTCGCGGCTTCACGTATCTGTGCTTGAAGATGGCGGACAGCCGGGTTCCACCGTTCCGCGATAAGTAAACAGTGCAGCAGCTGCGAACTCATTCGCGAACCAACCTCTGTGCGATGTTGTGACTGGAATTCGTCGTTTGTGTTTTGTGAGCACGTACAATTTGTATCAAGTCGCGTCTGCGTTAGCCCCTTTACAGCACTTGCCCATTGTAGAGGCTGACGTTTCGACAGCCGTGTCAGCAAGAAAGTGCCGACAGCGTTTTATTACTGCAGGAAAATTTTGCTATGTATTTGAGAAACCGCATACTGCTATGGGACAAGTTTTACGTACGATTTATCAATGTGCAACAGCGTCGACGATGGTATGTAACGACGAAAGACGTAAAACGAAATACAAATCACATTTTAAACTTTCTGTGAGATTCTGTGTATTTTCCAGAAGCTTTCTTTGAATCACGCACTCCCATGTCACGCTGCGTTGTGTGGTACGCTACAAGCTACTGCATTTTATGCCTACATCTGGATATTGTTTGTAATGAACACCGTCGCACAAAAACATGCACACGGAACCTCCAGTAGCCATGTGGTTGCACACTATGCAGACGCAAAAGAAGTACCAGAGCACATATTGCCACTTAGAAATGTGGTGTCTGAAGAGTTAGGGCATAGCATAGATCCTAGAAATCAGGTGCACCGTATCCTTCTGTAGAGTGCTCTTTCAATTCACAACTCAGCCCATGCGGTGTAAAAGTATTAAAGGCAGTTATGTGACTTGTCGTCGTGGGTGACATCACTGGCCAGCCTCGGGATTAATTCCGTGCTCAGGAATTATTGTACAAAGCACTTTGTATGTAGGACGTGATAAGCAATATGTAAGTTGCAACCTTGTCTGCAGCATTCTCGATTGCCTCTTACCTTTACAGTTCGAGACACGTTATCAAACCATTTGCAAAGGGCACTCTTACAGGGGCCGTGTAACTTGAGTTTTTAGTATAAAATTTATAAAAATATAAGTATACAATATGTAATATGAAATTTATATAAAATCAAAAATAACATTTATAGAAAGAATTTATAAAAAATAAATAAAAAGGCTTCATGGAAGCAATCCGTTAGCATACCCATTGCACATGAAGCACAATTATATATGCTTGGACATCATCTAATTAATCTTCTGAACCATATGTGTGGCTGCATACAAAATGTTTTATGCGCATCCTCTACCTTCCTATTCCTACATGTGCACACGAATAACAGTGCATATATGTGAAGTGGCAAAAAGCAACGCTAGACTCTACCATCATTGTGCCCCTTTAACTTTTCCACATTTATGTCTGGTGAACAGGGAATATCTCACTAGAAAAGAAGACATTTGTGCATTGTTTGGCAAGCAAATAAATATATTTATTTACATTTTCCATAAATCAACAATGTTGTGACCTGGTGCAAATATTAATGTCAACAAGTAAAGTACTTACAAATTATTCCAATGTGCTCAAATGCAGATATGACAATTCTGTTTTTGTACCTCAGCACAGTACAGTTTCAAAATTAACAAACTGCACAGCATCAGCAATCTTAAAGTATCTGAAGAGGGGAATCACATAAAGCTCCAATAATAGACTGTGCAAACAAAGCTAAAAAAAAAACAAAGTACTTAAGAAAAATCTGATTAATCGGTTGCCGTTGTGATATGTACTACTATGCACAATTCATGAATGGAACATGTTACCTCATTGCATTGCCTCCATGTGAGCACTAGAACAGGCAGCTTTTTAGGTCGCTCTTTCCGTGTTTTTCTATTGTCTTTTTTTGTTTTCTGTTTTTGCATTAGCAAGCATGGCCATAGTGAATCACAAGCAACCAAGGACAGGATGAGACATCTACAATGCGACTGCTAGCTCTAAACTGATATATTTATTAGCAGACTCTGGAATATACACACATACGCTGCTAAGAAAATGACAATTTAACCAATAGAATAACAGACAAGAAAAAGGTTATATATCTTCCCCTCTCCTCATTCTATTCCACAGGCAGCCCTAGTATCATTCTGAGTGTGTCCGTGCGTTCCCTTTGAGATAAGATAACGTATCTCTGACAGAAGCAAATCCAACAGTGGACTGCTTACGGATGCAACTATCTTTGATTTCTCTAACCACTTGTTATTTAACCGCTGCCTTGAGCTGTGTGTTCTGGAAATTTAGGCAGCATCCAGAGTCCCTGCAATGTGTTGCCATGTTTCTCGAGGGCCTGTGTTTCACTATGGCTCTCAGATACAAACTACCCCATTTCAACACAGTAGAAAACACAGATTTGTAAATAGCATCTGTTGATTGCACTGTACATACCCCCCACATAAAGGATCATAGTGGATACTACATCTTGTGCGATAATGTCAGGAACACAAAAAATATAGATTTTAAACCACTCTTACGTCATAGTAGTAGTATTTGTGTGAAGCTGCGCAATTGCTGTCCTGCAAATAATTTAAACCATATGTTTCATCTGCCAGCGTGATGATCCCCTGAAAAGCAATTCACACTTGGCGGGAACTACCGGTTCTGAAACCTATCCCTGACATGTGTAGCCATCAGGGAGGAAACCCAAGGGCTGCGGTGGAAAAGACAAACACACACGGGCTATGTTCTCTCTGTGTATCAGCTGCTCTGGCTAGGTTTCTATTCACGCCTGTATCAGTAATGCATGAAGACCACTGCTAAGTTGTGTTGAGAAACACCACTTTATGTTTGCCATGTCTAAATGAAACGTACCTGACCTGATCCAAATTAACCGTTCTGAGTCTGGAACACACAAAGAAAAAAACGCAACACACGCCACAACATTAACAGATAGCAAATGAGCTGTAGCGAGCTCCACCTTGGGACAAAGTCAACAAGTAATTCACCAAAAGTCAATGAGCGCCTGAAATGTAACATCGCCCGTGGCGTAGCCCGACCTCAAAGGTAGGGGGGGGGGGGGCGGGGGCTCGATACGAAAACTCCCCCCCCCCCCCCACGCTGATCCTGTGTCGACAACACACACATACTTGTGCACACTTCAAACTGAGGATTAAAAAAGGGAACGAAAATAGTTGATTTAGACGTTCACAGTACGATTACATGTATAGGCTGTCATGACCAATGAAGTGGTGTCACGAGATTGGAAGTATTTTGAAAAGCTCATACTTTGAAAACCATTCAAGAATGCTTCTTAGATAGACGCCATGAACTGCAAGAACTTTCGCGATAGTCACACTGGTCCCCCCCCATATATTATGTTCTCGGATTTGCACGATTTGTGTGGGTCGGTCCGTGGCAGGTAGGGGGGGCTCGAGACCCCCTAGCCCCCTCGTGGCTACACCACTGAACATCTCTGACTGCTAGCAGGATGGCCCACGTTCAATTCCTGGTGCTAGCACTGACTGGCTTTTTCATGAATTATTTGTTGGAAGTTTCGATGTGCTTGAGAACCATTCGTCAACCATTGTATCCTCATGAGGTGATGAGGGTTTGTCATCCCAAAGAGACTCCCTTTCTGGCATGTGTCCTTATGGATGCTCATCACTGCAGAAAAAAAGAAAGAAAGAAAGGAAAAGCATTTAATGACAAGAAATGGATAGTCGCATTTACTGCATAATGATTATGCACAACAGAAAGAATACTTTTGCACAGAAGGCTGTACTTCTTGATGTCTAACATCAAGTTACAAAATTCCAGAATATATGACATGTTGTAAGGTAGAGAATAAGTAGAGTTATTGAGTTGTCGAGTTGAGTTGAGGGGGCAGTCGTACCCCCTTTTTATTTTATTATATATGATTATATAATTATCTTTATGTCTGTACCACCCCTCGCTCTCTACATTACAACATGTTTTATGTATTCTGGGATTTTGTAACTTCATGTCAGACATTGACAAGAGCAGCCTTGTGCACAAAAGTCTCGTCTCATTAAAATTTAGATGCTCTCAACAGTCTTCTTTCTGTTGTGAATCTCTATCGCAGCATACCTGCACATTGCTGTTCTACGTACTGTGACTTTGCAGTAAGAGTATGGACTTTGGGTAAAAAGACTACACAGCACTGCTCAGGTATTTTTGCCTATCGAACAGTATGTATGTATTCAGTATGCACAGAGTATTTGTGCACCGGACCCACTAAAAATGTAGTGAATGTGGCATTGCCCACGGTAATGCACCAAGTTGAACATAATTATTGTAGAATCCAGGTATTTTAGCTTACATGTCAAGCCAGTACCACACCAGTATCCAGTGTGAAGTTGTGACAAATAAATAGCTTCCATTTTTCTTAGCTCTCAGAAAACAGACAGTGAATTAATAAGAGTAGACAATGTTAACATGAATTCTGGGCTATTCTTCAGTTGAAGATTCACAGATAGTAAAGGCACCTTCCTCAATGGACGTTCATGACACTGAAAATTCTAAAATGTTATCAGAGGCGACATCAGCTTCGGTGTGTCAAAGGATTGTATGTCCAACAGTAATCCAACTAACAGTAACAAAAATGTGCAAAAGACAAATTAACTGAACTAATGTAACGTACCTCCTACATCAGACAGTAAAGCTTGTAACACCCCATCCACAGGAACCGGTGTCCAGACACAAAAGTGCTTGAACTGGGAGATAGCAGCTAATCAGAATGGCGATCTTTGTTTTCCACCCTGGAAGCACAGGTTGTAACTTTGAGGGCAGATTTAAAAGTGGTGTCAAAATGTCTGCATGCGAGTGCACATGAAAAGTTGAACATAGATTAATACTCAAATTATAACATCACATTGTCATACCTGTTGGTGGAGGTGGACTGCAACTAACGTGTCAGCAATTTCTTCATGACCAGATGCAAGCCAGATCATGCTTCATTTCCGCCTTCAGCGTGCACCTGTGATAATTCAGAAGTTAGATTATCAATAGTACTATTGTGTTGTTAATCGTGGTTATATCAGAGCAAGCGCAGTAGGACAGCTGCACAATCGATTCATTACGCTTGCTATTTTTTATATCTGAACCTCGACTTACCATTTTTTGTTCTCGTTTTTTGCCTTGATCCTCCGTGGCACGTTCAAAATGTTATGCGTCGGGCACCTCAGATTTTCATCAGACGATTTCGTGCCGAGATTCCAAATTGCCTCTGGAGTCGCGCGTAACCTATGATAACATTCGTGGACGAAATCCTTGCAGTGGAAATTAGCAGGCACCACTGTCAGCCAAGAGCTTCGCACTGCTTGGTCTTTTGGCAGCTTATAATAGGTAACACTTGAATGCACCGATGAATTGTTCTAACAGCGTAGCACTCTCGCATCTTCGACAACTTCGCCGTGGCATATTTACGATTCATATCGCTCCAGCCCATAAAAGGCAAGGTCAGAACAAGGAAGTGCACTTCCCAACGACGCTGTGCCAAAAAAAAAACATTCACATGCTTTGTTTCCGGCTTAGCAACAACATAACAGCTGTTCGCTTATGTACGATCCACAGAGGAGGAAACGAAAGAAGCCAAGCAGCCAAGCCAAGAGACCACGCCAAGCCAAAGACAGATAAACCGAGAGCAGTGACGTCGGTGCGCCCGTGCGCAGGGTTTGCCGACGGTCTGACGACCGGGCGTGGGAACTAAAAAAACTGTTTTCTAAAAAACTACGAACAGTTGGAGCAAGATATTTCGCACACATATTCAGTGTTCGGTAATGAACACACAGCGCGAGTATCGCTCAGTTCTGCGGCACTTCAAAATCGGCATATCTGACCTTTAAAGGGGCTGTCTGTACATGACTGTTCCGTCTCTACTTTATTAGTGTGAAAGATGGAAGTCACGAAAGAGTCAAGAAATATGATAGTTCTCTCATGCTTATTAGTGCGTCACATTTTACTTATAGTGTGAGAATTGATATGAGCCCATCTTAATCCTCACAACAGTTATACAGTGGTATTTTTGCAAAGCGCGAGCGAAGACCGGGTTCCTGTATCCATAACTTGTACAGGTAACTAGGGTTCCCGGTCTTCGGTATTTACCGTAAAGCGCCGATAATCGTACGCCGGTAATTTTTTTTTTACAAGTTCGGTTGAAATAATTATTTAGCGATTGTCGTCGAAATGCCGACTTCAAATGTATCGATTTCATTTCCTGTCCATTCGCTTTGAACTGGTTTTACAGCGGACCTTGGACAGAAGGTCGTTCTTGGAAGAACAGATATTCCGTCTTTAGCTTCTCACGGGGTCTTAAAGTGACAGTCCGGTCGAAAACATAGGTCTGGGAAACACCGCCTTATGATTTCTAATACTCCTCACAACAACTGTGCAAAATATTTCAGAAGAAATCGTATCGCACGATTTATAATAGACTTTTTTCTATGCCGCAGTTGGTTCCGAGTAAAGGCCGCAGCGAGCTCTCGCGTGACGTGCATAAGAGCAATGCCGCACGTGACTTGTGCATGCCTGTTTGCGCGATAGTTGATTGTTGCGTGCTAGCATTTGTCCATTATGATGTTTTTGAGTAGCAATCACGCGTTATGTAGACTAAAATGCAGAGTAGCGTCAATGTAAACACAGGTATCACGACGTAGCCTTCTGTTCAGTACACTCATAGACAAAAACACCTCTCTGCATTCCCAGCAACGGCGCAGTCCTCCGCTCCACTTTGTCCATTGAGACGTCATACTCACGTGACGGCTGACGTACATAGAGGACCCTTGGGGCAAGGAGTATGCGAGGGACAAAAACGAAACCGGATGTCTTCAGAGGAGTATTTTTTATTCCATATCTCGAAAACCACGCCGTTTTGTGAGCTGAAACTTTCCACCCAGCATGTAAGCTTCCGTGACAGTTGGAAAAAAATCAACTTCCGGTTTTCCCGGACTGTCCCTTTAATGTTGCCGATAGTCAGGAACCAGGCCAGATAGAAAATAGGTCTGCATAACGAGAATAGGTCTGTTCGGTCTGGAAGCGCCCCAGATGGAGCCTATAGAGACCGTGGAGCGTACCAGTGCTAACTATTCGCCTATTCCATAAACACGGAGAACTACTGGACATTGGAAAAAAACTGGACACTATAGGACTGAAAGATTTGCGTTCCACAAGAAAGCTACGACGCTAATTCCTTACAGTGAAAAGAGCGGTGTGCGATGTCACCTGTATCGCTAACATGTACCTCACAAACTTATCAACTCCTGATTTTAACAGTTGGCATTGTAACGAAAAAAGAAAAAAAAACCTACAAGGACAGAGTGTTGGTTCACTGTATACACGGGAAACTGCCGTCACGTTGTTCGCCGGTTTCCACCCAGTGTCTCCACGTTTCAAAATATTACCACCGAAAGACACCGACTCCTGGTGAGCGAAATAGCCACCGGTTTCTCCCACCGAATCTCTGAAAAACTGGGAGCACCGAAAACCGGGAATCCCTATATCACGACCCACAAGAAGTCCTGCAATATGCTTCCTGGGTGACACTGGGCTCCTGGACTGCCTCTGAGCGGTCGTGTACTCATGCCCCCCCTGCTGCTCATGTGCCGCTTGCGTCTTTCTCCCTTTCTGTTTCTGTATTTTTTTTCTTTTCTTTCTTTTCTTTTTACAAGGAATAGCAAGTCGACTTCTGCCTGGCCGACCTTTCCTTTTTACCTGCCTCTTTTTTTTTCGCAATAAACATATCCCCCCCACAAGAAGTGTTCACATGCGCATTTTCAGCCTAACGTGGAGAGGGCAGCACTACGCAGGGAAAGGGTAAAAACAAGGCCAGAAAATATATTTCTCTTCCTAATTCTTTATTATTATTATTCCTTTTTTTTTTTTTAAGAGGATAGTTTTGTCCAACAGAATACGTCATCGCGGACTCCCAGACCCCTGCTTTAGCTGATCGCGACGACTTATAAGCGTTTGCGCTTCACACCCGTCTCACCGAGCAACTAATTTTCGAGAAACTATACATCTCGATCCAGGAGCCCTATTCCGAGCTACCGATTGCGCGTGACCGACACTGTCAGAAGGCGAGGATCGCTCGCTCTCGATCGACATTGCGGGAACGACGCATGCAACTTCTGATATTCCGACCGCGCGGCGTGCTTGAATCCCGGGGTGCACCGCACGAGATAGCGAGTTGTTTGCAACCGGTGGCACGTGATGCGTGATGTCACGTAACGACGGCACCGAGCATTTGGTATTTCCTTGCCTTCTAAACGTGTCGCTTGTGAACGACGCTATTTGCTGAGTGTCGGTGCACGCGCGACTGCTCAGACTCAAGCGGTAACCGCATACGACGATTTCTCGACGAAAAAACGGCCAACTTCCCCACCGGCATGACAACTCGACGGAAAAACGGCGGGATGAACCGCATGCACAGATTTCCACTGCAGCGGACGGTGGCTTTCCTAGCGGGCGTTTCGTTAGTCCGTGTTAAATTTTGACTTCAAATTAACTGATAAATATTTTGCTACACATAGAAAAGTTATAGTGACACACAGAATAGTTCTTGCGGTCAATGCATATTCTCGAAGCAAGCGCTACAAAAGCGCCCTCAGACAGCAGCGAGCGGACGACAGCATCCTTCCCACTTCCCAGGTTAGCCATACGGGCATCCGAAATGCCCGCCACTGGTCCGGCACATCCGCTCGTGGAACGACAGCGCGCGGAGCGGTCCTATTGGCTGCCGTCGAGCGGCCGCTTCCGCTCTTCGCCGAATTTTTCTGTCCACCGCTGTCGTCGAGAAATCGGTGAAGTTCCCATTGCTCGCGTCGGCTCACCGGAAAAACGGTGACGGTGGCCGTTTTTCCGTCGAGAATTCGTCGTATGCGGTTAGCGCTTCAGTCGTTTGGCCTGTCGATTAGCCAGAGCATTCAACGGAGATGGCTGCAAGTTACTTCACGTGGCTGCTATCAGTGCGCTCGTGCAATCGCTTTGTCGTCGTCGTCGTCTGGGATGCGCGTGACAGTGACGTTGAACACGTCGACAGGCTGAACGATGGTAAATAACCCAAGCGCGCGGTCGTTAGACGTAACCCGAAATACCAGAAGTGGCATGTATCGTTCCCGCCGCCTCGATCGCTTCGCCTACCGACACCGTCGGTGGTCCGGAACTACATGTGGTAGCTGCTCAACGGATAGGGAAGTTGTCAGTGGTTCCGTTGCCTTTGCCTTTCGCACCTCCGACTGCTTTTCACTGCATGTATTCACTGTCAGCCGTGGAAAAATTTGCTACAGCGGGAAGCCGCTATAGAATGTAGCAAAAAAAAAAAAAAAACATTACCCACTTTGCTAGCTTATGAGGGGCGGAACCAGGCGGCAGTCGTCTTCTGGTGGTTCGTGTTGAAAGTTGCTCTTTTTCACTTTCCCTTCTGCTGAGCTCTCCCCGCTGAACAAGCGTGCGCATCGGTCAAACGACAGGATCGTTCACGCGCGGCTCGTCTGGAAGCACGGGAATACCAAATTCTCGGCGCTGTCGTTGGATGACAACACACAACACGTGCCGTCGCTTGCAAACGACTCGATTGCGCGAGCGAGGCACCTCGGGATAGGGCCCCTGTGCGATAGAGTTTTCGTCTATTCTCTTCCGTTTGCTTCCTCACTCCACCAGATCCCGGACTTGCTTAAAAACCCGAATCGAAAGCTTCTTCGCGTACCCCTAAACCTTCCAACTTATGCAACGACTGCTTCCATGACGCAGTGTCCGTTTCTTTTCTTTTCATTTTTGTTTGTCCTTTCTGCATCCATCACATCCACGTACATCGGAGAGCACTCGCGAAAATAAACTCGCGAATACATCAAATATAGTTTCCATATTCGGCTCTTCCAAAGTGACCCAGGTGCCGGCATCACGAAAGCAATATATCCGCAATATTGCTTCCCATATGCCTCATAAATCTGCCATACGTATCACCATGCTGGAAGCTGAAAAGATCGCAAACAAAGAAAAAATAAATAAGAAGAAAATAAGACAGGCGAAAAGAGAGCCGACAGGAGTTTCCAACCGCGTGTGGGCGATCCGTGAATTCTGTAGTGGGGATCAACATCGACTACAATGTACGCAGGTATCCAGAAGTGGGTGTTTTTGAAGTGGGATCTCGAAATGTTTCATGAACGTGTTCCATCCCTCGAAGCTTATCGTGGGAAAATGCTGTCTCCTTCGTAACACGGCTTACAGTTTGACGTCAGTGTAATACGCACGCGAGATAGGACTCTTTTTTTAAAAAAAATATTTATTTATGAGCCCCCGCAGAAAGGACGACTACGTGACGGAAGGTACACTACATGTACAATACAGCAACACACAAATATAACAAAACTTGAAAAACAAAACTTTTTTTTTGACGAGAACTTCAAACAAAATGGATAAAATATAAGAGGAATAGAGGCCTTTGAGATAGAGCCCGTTACAATCTTCAAGAATTCACCAGAAAAAAAAAAAAAATAATGAAAGGAACCAGTGCCGCCGATACACGGCACAGCTCGTGAAACTTTGATACATGCGGTTCATCCTATAGTGCCCACGCTGCACCGCACTTGAGTGTTGAGGAAAAAAAAAAACTATTTTTTTGCGTCTTGTAACTGTCAAGATATAGCAACCCTTGAACACGACCCCCCGCCCCTCGTTATACTTGGACGTCAGTGGAGCAAGAGCATCGACCATTCGTATTGGCTCTCATATGCACGTGACCTCTCCCTCGTGCGCCACACTGGTGGAGATGGGAGCCGTGACGTCACAGCTGAGTGAGATTCGGTATTGGAGGTGCCGTTTTCCTACACGCTTGTTATCCCCTTTGTTGTAAAAACTTGGAATCGGGTTCACATCGATGCGCATAAGTGGGCTTCTAAATTTAGTCGTTAGTGGTGGGTCGCTGAAAGCTCCAAGGTTTACTAATTTATTAACCAACTAGTCGTTATAAGTTAGGGCGATGTCGTCACATCCTCTTTCAAAGGACGGTCGCCTCCGTCCTTATGGATTGCAAAACTATATATGGTGTCACTTCATTCCTCGTCGATCACTGATCATGGTCCCGAAAATCACGTGTGAAATACTGATTGATTGATTGATCTGTAAAAGAAAATACTGACGTAGTTTCGAGTAAATTGATTCAATGCACATCAAGAGCAGACGCGGGATGTTGAGGGCATGATGGGATTCCCTCTCTGGAAAGTCGGAAAAACGTCATACTGTAACCGACCAATGATGGCACGCCTTTCACAAAGGTGAGTCGCCTGAGCGCCTGGAAGGCGCGGAGCAGACGAACTCGGAAATAACCGTCCTCTGGAAGCCAGTCGGCTGCGTGCAGGGCTCTGATTGGTGTACAAAAGTACGTCACTATGATGTCCTTTCCGCTGGGGCTCACCGAGCTGCAGAGGCAGTAACAGCTCATTAAACTCGTTTATTTAACCGTTATTAATAATAAACGCGTTTATTCAAAAACTCCATCGAGTGGAGGAAACAAGCGATCCCCCACTTCAGGAGCCGTGGGGTTCAAGGAATGAGCGGAGCCATCGTCACTGGAGTCACTAAATAGGGGTGCAGAGTATCGCATTCCTTTTCCGCGCCGGAGCCGCTGTGCGGTGACCGCCATATTGGGCCGATCGTGTCACGTGGTTTCTCTTTCTAAGAACGCGCCGTTCATGTTGAGTCCCCTCCATCCAAAACCGGTTTTCTCGATTGCAAGCTGGCTTTACTGCGCGCTGTTCTCGGGCGGAGAAGCGGGAGATGGGCGTCCCGTTGCTAGGCGACGCAGCCACGCCGGACCCAAGATGGCGGTCGCGCTCGCCGGCGTGGCTCAGTGTCGCTACTTCTTATTTGGTGGCTCTAATCGTCACTTACTCGAGGAAAGCGCCAAGGATTTCTTCCGTTCGGGGTCGCGCTTCGTGTCAAGGTCGATTTTTAAAACAGTACAGAACAGGTCTAGAGCAGCAGCTCGAGAGAGGAGGGTCAAGCCGAGGACAGTTTAGGAGTACAGGTTGGGACAAAAGTTTACGGAACACGCGAGCTGCGTACTTTTTCTTCAGTGCGACACCCTAGCGGCTGCAGGAAGCCGGTGAGTTCACTGTTTCGGAGGGGTGGAAGGGTACGCTGTTAGCGACACACAGCGGTAGCTTCCACTTCCCAAACACAACCAGGCGATACCGCAACTACCGTTGTGTCTCTGGCATCGCACGCTTGCACCCCTCCGAAGCAGTGAACTCACCCGCTTCCGCCAGCCGCTAGGGTGTCGTACCGACGAAAAAATACGCCGCTCGCGTGTTCCGTAAACTTTTGTCCCAACCTGTACTGCCCGTAAGACCATTGTGAGGCATCTTCTCACACAGAAGGCTCACAAAATCTCCAGAAAGTGAATAGTGACTCGTTGAAGAGTTCGGGGCTTAATCGCTTCGTCGTCGTTACGGTCGTTACGAGCTAACGAGTGGTGGGAAATTTTAAAAGATGGGCACGTGACACATTGCGCGTGACGTATACCACGGCCTTCACGTATCGCTCGAAGAGCGCCGTGCACGTGCTGTATCACGTGCCCTTCTCGACGAGTGCCCCGCCCTTCGTTAGCTCGTGACGTGTGCTAGCAATTAAGCCGTATTAGTACATCTTATTAGTATTAGCCGCCGTATTATTAACCGCATTAGTATTAGTACGTGGAAAGTAGCCGTATTAGTACGATCAAAGTAACGAGCATCAAGCAGTACTCAAAGCATGGCAGGTACCTTATCCGCGCTGTCCTTAATTCCCTTTTTCAGACTGTTACGCAGATTGCAAAAAAAAAAAAGGAAAAATATTCACCCTCAATGATTAAATTCTCCCTTCGGCGAACATTTTGCGCGAACTTATGCGTATGCGCCCGTCCCTCAGCCCCTGACACGAAGTCTGTGAAGTAATCTGCTAGGCCCATAAACATTCAGGTTCAGTTTATACGATGATGGTTGAAAGAAGTCTGCACGAAGCTTAATCGTTAACCTTTCCTCTACTAAGGACGAGAGTAGAAAAAAAAAAATCCAAAGAACACAAGCAGAAGAGAGGGCTATATAACTCCGCCATCCTTAGGCTTTTCCTTCTTGTGAACGTTTGCCCTTTGCGATTTGCAGAAGTCACGCTCCTTACTTTCTAGCGGATAATCACGAAGAGAACATCTCGGCAGTCGTGTACCTTTGAGATTTCGCTCTTTCTTCCTGTGTTCGCATTTTCGATCGAATTTCAAAAGCTAGAGAGTCGAGCTGGGCTTTGTGTAAGCGTGTAGCTCCTGCGTTGTCCAGCTCTGCGTAGCTCCTTCGTGTCAGGTGTCCACTTTTCGACTACAATGGGACCTCTATAGCTGGCGCAATGTAACAGGAACAATATAATTCTGAATAGCGCTCCTTAGAACAGAGTTTATTGCGTAATACAGGCGGTGAAATAAAATGCGGATGTTATTAGGATCGGCCATGTGTGATTACATGTCGTATCATGTTCCTAAATCCATCATCATCATCTTCTTCTTCTTCATCAAGAACAACGTGTCCTAATCGCTCTCATTGTGTCTCGTGTGATCTGTCCTTTGTCAGTTAATTTGCGTCATTTTCGACGTGAAAGTACATGTTCCTTTACGGCATGTGTGCATGGGGTGTAGAGCGTAAGGTGAAGAGTAGCAAGTATTTCATTGTGGCTAATAACTCTTAACCCGTACGAGGAAGAAGTATGGGATGCCATGACCTGTGAGAGCACGTAACGAAATTGGAGGTAAATTAAAACTGTCATAATATTAAAGAAACAAGGGAAAGGGTGCAGGCTAGCTGGTATAGATCCATGAAGAAGACCGAGAGACACGGACACAGAAGACGACACACGTAGGTTCTCAGACACAGCAATGCATTTATTGGTTCATCTCAACTTAAAAGCTAAAAATCTTCGAAGGGGTGCGAGAGGGATAAAAGACGCATTGCTAACTACGTTTCCCCTGGTGGCAATCTCAAAGGATTCCCGAAACAACCTTCATAATATTAAAACTATTCAAGGTATATTTTTATATGTAAGATATTTTTAATTTTAAAACTATTCAAGATATTCACGTCAAAAGAACCGCAGGTGGTCGAAATTATCCGCTGTGCTACCCTGCGTCACGTGCAGGCATGTCACCACGCTATAGGCTGACACACCTCATACGTCTAAATCTACTGCAGTTACCGTATCAATATGTCATAATGAGTGAGGGGGCGTTGTATAGATAAGGGATAAAAGTTCCACGTGATAATGTACACGTCACGGGCAATGGGGCGGGGGGGGGGAGGAGGGTATGTTGAGCAACTGAAGGGCACGCATGTCGTCCAATAATCACCGCGCGCAGGACACGTACAGTGCTGGACAGAAGTTTACGGGACATGCTCCGACGCATTCCTTCAGCAGAGTGACACGCTAGCAGCAAATGGTACCGTACGGACTTGCAAACGGGTGACTGGGGTTACCTAGGCACATATGCCTGTAAGTCTGTATGGCCCCATTCGCAGCTAGCCGTGTCACTCTGAGGAAAGAATGCACCGGAGCGTGTTCCGTAAACTTTTGTCCAGCACTGTACCATGTATCCTGTTATCCTCGCGCCAGATAAATCGAAATCACTCACACACGTACCGTGTATCACAGCGCCACACATGAGGTGTCAAACGAGCCTTGGCGAGCTCTCTAACCGCAGTATTTTGGAGTTATAAAAATGGCGTTCCGAAATGTTAATTTTCGTACAACGCCGGCACATGTGAGACGAAAATACGACGAAAATCAAAGAAACCGTATCCTATACAGAAAATGGGCGCCGCCATTAGTACTGACACCCCGTGGTAGTCACAGGAACTGTGCACGCGTGGACTGCAGTTCGCCTTGTTCCTTCATTTTCCCGTTTGTGTTTTTGGTCAATTTCGTGCCCGTTCATTTTTCTCTCGCTCGGGAACCGGTGTAGAAAAGATATCCCATGGGCCAGCGCTCCTCGCGTGAACAACTGCGCATATCGCACGCGGAAGCAAGCAATCTTCTTTTTTTTTTATCTTTCGAACGTTGATACGTTACTCAGATGTTTACCGGATGACTAGCTATATGGAACGTTACGTTATCGTCAGTCATACTCATTAAAGACGACGGCCACCAGTTTTCATCCTAATGGGAAGAGCGATTTTGGCAGTCCACCGCTATTCTGTCGTCGCTGGGTACGAGGCTAAGGAGCGAATGGAAAGTGGTCGTTTGACAGTAACGCGCTGCGAGATCGACCTATAGGGGGCGACATATGGTCCCCTTTCTAATGTGGGTAACACGTGGACCAGTGTTCGGAGTTGATTGTTCTTTTCCGTAACTCTTGCGTACACCGGAACATCACTTGTGCCACGATGGCACGATACTGTTCGGTTCCCCAGTGTTCCACCTACTGCACTGAATGCGGAATAGACGTGTAAAAGCAGACGACGCGTCCACACTACGGTAGTTCTCCGTTCTCCGCAGCGCGCCGACACCGTTCGATCTCGGAGCGAATATCGCCCCGCTCCCCCTCGCAGCTTGCGCCTATGCTTGCGTCGGTGATAAAAAAATGGCGTTGTTTGCATTCGTGTATCACAAAACAAGTTTCCGCAATGCTAAAGTTATATTACAGCCGTCATGAACAACCCGTGATTTGCGGCGGACTCTCTACGTCACGGGCCGACGTCATCATGACTCATTCACTTACGGGCTCTCAGAAGGAGGGGAAGGGTTTCTGGAGGGTGTGCAGGTCAAAGGCCCCTCTCTCGCACTTCAAGTCCGCTAGGCTATCGTTCGTCTTATTATTATTATTAATAATAATATTCTGCAGTACATGTGCACGTTTAGATTGAATTAAATTCAGTTACTCGCCAAGCAAAAGGATTGCCGTTACTACCTCGAACTCCGGTAAGCTGAGCGGCGGAGACCTAACAGCAGTAGATGCTGTATCAACAATGGCGGCATGCTGATGTTGAGAGAGGGTGCCGCCTCCATACGCACACTTTGCTTTCTTCCATCTCTTTCTCTCTCTCTCTCTATCTCTTTGCTTTTCTTCTGACCCCTCTTTCAGGATTTCAACCCCCGTGGGCGCAATTACTTCGCAGATCAGGGACCGTAGAGTAAAACAAAAAATGTGGAATAAATCAAAAGCGTCACCGTCAAAAGAGGGGATAGCATATAACCAATTGAACAACAAACAGAAGGAAAATGAAGACCTTCTGCAGCCGCGTGCTCATTAGAAGGGCACGAGGGATTTTGTTTAAAATGTTGACACAGCCCACATTCCAATTCTTTTGTTTCTTTTTCGAGAGGCACGACTTTTAATGATGACAACCGTCAGCCTATTAGGTAAATGTGCTCTGATAATTTTTTTGTTTCTTCGACGCAACACGACTACGCACTATTAACGTGCATTTATGCCTGATCACCGAGTCTGGTGGGTCATATATATATATACTTTTCCGCTGGTTAGCTGCGCACTGGATGCATGTTTTGTGAAACGTGAACGTTTTGCGATGTGTACGTGTATACAGAGGGAGATAAAGTATATTAGTGAAGCGTACACAGCGAGGGTATGCTGCATAAAGCGAACAGGTAAGCCGTTTATTAATCGACAGGGTATAGTGATACTAGTGACGTAAGAGTTGCAGCGGAGGCTCCGCCTTCCTTGTTTTGTATCTTATTTTGCTTTATGACGACACAGAAGAGGGCGGAGCTTACGTTGCTGCGCTGACATGCAGTGTGTTTGTACAAAAATATTATCGATATACGCTCTATCTGCTACACCCTATATTCTCGTTTTGTTTTTGTTTTCTTTCTTTTTGTTTACTTGCGTCACCTTGTGACCACACGACCTTTTATTATTTGGACACACACACGTATGCACGTATCCGTGAATGATATTTAGGCGGAGGCTTGCGGGCAAGAATACAACTTTCGAATAGCGCATTGTAGTAAACGTATATGAATGTAGGAATACAACAACAACAATAACTTAATTATAAATATTGTGAACGAAGAGCCGAGATCGAAGACTCTTATCTAATCTCATTGAACCTTAGTCTTATGAAAGATGGGATAGCCACTCTTAGGCGTTCCTGCGTTTTGAAACTTCTTTACAGCCCGAGGTGCAAAGTTTTTCAATGAAAGTTTATTCGACGCACGAATAAATTAATTAAAGTTAGTATTGGTGACTGTTTTGGTAATTCAACGTGACGAGGAAACAACTAGGGGTGCTACTTAAAATCCGAAACGTCACACTTTAAAGCCTAGCTCTTTTGGGTGCGACCTCACATACTTCCAGTGGGAGCCTCCAGTCCTTGCACTGTTTCCACACATTTTTAATTTCCCCCAATTACTCCCGGTTCATTTTCTATGTCACATAGTGAATCACAGTGAATCATAATAAATAAATAACAAAATTAATTAACGAATACGATATCACCAAAACGAGAAGGTGCAAATATCTCGCGTTCTACAAGCTCGTCTTCCTCTCTCGTTTCCCCAATATTTATTTTATTTATTTATTTATTTATTGTGCTGATCCAAGGGCCTTGTGGCATTACATGGATGAAGCAAAACTGCGACGAAAATGAGAACGGAACAGTAACAAAAAAGTAAAGGAAAATGATTAGGATATGGATTAACACAGCATTGCATAACTGCTTTGGCATTAGCTGACTATTGACTGACGTTAACATTGCCTAACTGCAACGGAAATAGTAATAGAACAGTAATTTAAAAAAAAGGAAATGGATTAACACAGGAAAAAGTAATTCGATGTCACAAACAACTAGTTGCATAACGAGAGATTTCATAACATGGATTGCTAACACTACAAACGAAAAAAAAACTCATTCACTCCTGCGCTTGTATTAGCCTGCGGTATTTCAAAATAAAATAAAGCTAAATAAATAATACATAAAAAGAGCGTGCTTGGTGCTTGCTTCGTTAACAATTTCCTCAGCGACGTTCGAATCGGAATACAAGAAAGAGAGCGAGAGAAAACTACGGGGAAGAGGGGAGCTATTGTTTGTTGAGCAGTAATGCGAGCGAAGGGGCCTAAGGCAAGATAACTTTCCTCAAAACAACAGTCTTATGAAGCGCGATAACGCATAAATTTATTTATAATAAAAAAAAAACAGGACATATAACAATAACTGCAGCTAGGCGTCACGAAAGATGCGGTGAAAATCGCATTGCAGTAATTCAAAAATAAGAATTTACTTTTGTTTTTGTTTATTGTTTTTTTTTTTTCTTTCTCGAGAACAATGCGCTATCGAATGCGCGGGACGTGGTGGTGCGTTTCTTTCGGCCACGAGCTCTTGTGCTTGCGTCTGTGTTGTTGGCATCCGTTGAAACGCAAGGCGACTTAAAAAGTTTTATGATTTTTCGTTCCAATGACGAAACGGTCGGATGGATACTTCGTTTATGGTCGGAGGCTGTCTTTTTTTTTTATGTGTATCTATGTTTATTTCGAGGTTGTGCTTCGTAAAGGATTTTTACGGGTCCCTCGTGTAATTGTGCGACGTATTCGCGGAGCTGTTGAAAAAGCTGAGAAAAACGAGTTGGGGGGAAAAAAGTAGCTGTTTCTGTAGGACGCGCACGTATAATATTGTGAGATTGTTTTGTTTCGTTTTTGTAAGTTAGAACGTCGCTGTGCCTATCGATTTCTTCCTATTATACGTCGAACAGCGCGAGTGAATAATGGTCTTGAGAAACGAGTAGGAAATGCAAATTACGTACTGTTCTGCAAGCAGCCGGGGTAATCAGTCAAGGGTTGTAGCTCCTTGTCAAACGTTATTTCCCAAACATCTCTATCTCCTAATGGACTTCAGCCACCGTCCTTGGGAAAGAACGGGGCGACTTAGAAAGGATGCTTGGGCAGACAGCGGAAATCTCGGGTTCTGGCAACTATATGTAGACCTCTTGTATACACAGTACACGTGAAAGCGTTAGTATCCCTTCATCTCCTTCTTGAGTATAACACTGTATATGTTTGCATAAATCTTCGGCTGTGTTTGAAATTTTGTTGTGTCCGTCCAATTTTCTCCAGTCTCGGGGGTATGAATTATAGAAGTTGTTGCAAGTGGTTCATTTGGAAGTTATGTGTGGAACTGACCATCAGCTTCCACCATCACCATGACCATCACCATCAGCTTATTGGCCTGTTTTTTGTTTTGTTTTTTTGTTTTGCCGTCTTTCTGTTGCTTCTACAGCCGCTGTAGCTCCCGCTTTGAATCGTGAATTGATCAATGTTCTTCAGAGTTTTACATGTAGGCAACGCAGTGTTAAATCTGCATTGAGTGAGTGCTGAGCGTGGCATGCCTTTTATACGGTGATGCACTGTAGAAATCACAACATGCAAAAGCAGTGAACTCTAAAGTAGGCCTATATGCATGTTTCGCAAGCCAGTAGCTGGAGCCGACTGCACCCGAATTCGTTTTTCGCTTTGCGCCCTGGCAGTGCTTAGTCTGGTCTTGCTTAGTCTGGTCTTGGTGCTTAGGCAGGTCTTGCTTAGTCTGGTCTTGGTGCTTAGTCAGTCTTAGTCTGGTCTTGACCACTGTCTTTCTGTAAAGCGAGCTCCGCCGCACGCGCTTCTATATTGCAGAGCAGTCGCCTTTACCTGAGCTCTTTACTGAGGCTTGGGTGTGCCTGTACCCGCGTAGCCCTATTTTTAACCTCAACACTGCCTAACGACCACAACACTTTCATTACGCCTAACAAAAGCCAAGTGGATAAAATACAAAACCAAGTTTAAGTTCACCAGTTTACTGAAGCATGCGGTGCTGTCCTGAGGAATGCGACGAAAGATCACCACGCTCGTTCTGATTTTTTGGTGAATCGATAACGATCAAAAAATTAAAATAAAAAAAAACGCTAATGAGATAGGCAAGTAAAAACGCAACCTCATTAGCGTTGAAGCAGCCCGCAGTAAAGTCCATTAGGCTTTAGCATCACTCGTCAAAAACAGAAGTGGCCAGCCGCTGGCCATTTACTTTTCGCAAAACACATATAACACGAAAGTACGTAAAAGTATGTTCTTTTTTTTGTCCACAAATTGCAGAGTAAACCTACCTAGGAACTTCTTTCTCACGTAGGCTAATGACATTATAAAAGCAGGTTGAAACCAGTACAGCTTTAAGAACCCTCCATACACTGTCTGTAGAGTAAGTCATACCTCAGAAATTTTCTTCTGCTTCTCATATTACATCGAGCGGAAGTAGACTGCTAAGGCCTAACGACGTTCCTTTGGTCTCGAGCAGTTTCGAGTCGGCCAAATGACACTCGAGCGAAAACACCCGCTTTAATCCGAAGCACGCTTTCGCTCCGGCAACATTGGGTAGGGCTTTCCGTGACTTCTTGCCCCTTTTATTCGTCTGCTTTGCGGCGCGTTCGTTTTCTAGCAGATGAACACGTTTCTTCCGCACTATCATCCAAACGGACAAAAATCAGTGCGCAAGGGGGCTACCTCGTTAATTGGCCCCCAAGGGCACGCGAGCTCACGCGGCATCGTCTGCTTCGTTTTGTCGGCCATGTTAGGCTTAGCTGTGCGTCGTCTTCCGTGTTATTAGTGAAAGTCCGCCATTAAAAATGTCACTTTCGCGAAATCTGTTCCTATATAAGCCGCTTATGATCAGAGATTCTGCGTTCGCTGTTCTTTATTCTTCGGTCCTTTTCGCCGCGCACATGCAGAAATGTTCTTATACTGATTTCGAGTAAGGGCGTGCATACAAATAGATTGTATGCTTTGGCGATCCCGCGCGTTTAGGCTTATTTCAGTGGAGAATGAAAACAAGTGAAACGCGGACGTGTAATGGAGCATGAAGACAGGGTCTCTTCCGCGAGAATGATTCCTAATTAGCTTTCTATCAGCTGGCTCATAAGGATTTAAATTGAGATTTCGGCTAATGAATGTTTATTCAGCCTGGATTCTCTTATCGAGCTCTCGGCTGTGGATTAATTCGGATAATTTGCTGCGCGATTCCGGTGGTCTCAATGCAAATGGGATGCGCGCGAGTGTTATTTCTGTCTATGTCCGATATGGTCTCTTAAGTTAGATGAAGTTTTCTTGCTGGACAACTTTCTTGCGAAGTTTGGAAAAAGTGCTAAGTGCAAAGTAAACAATGCTTTCTCCACAAGCGGACGCATTTATACCATCTGTTTATCTTTCTAAACTGAACACATAACATCCGAGCCCCTTGCACCAATGTCGCTACTGAGCCAAGCAACTCTCCGTGGACAGAGTGCCGTTTTCATGCGTGTATATTTTCCCACTATCTTGCTCTCTGTCTTATTCCCTTATGTTCCCATATGGACATCGTCAACCCGACTTTGACTTGCAAATGAATGTAAGTTCGTCTTGATCTATTTTAAAAAATCGATAGCTCCACAGAATGTCTTTCTTCCACTGTCTTTCTAGTCACCTTCTTCATCGATCGGTGCCTTCGTTGCCGATTGATGTGACCTGACGAAATGAAGTGCCGTCTGCAAGGAGCACTGTCAAAGGGTTGTCATCTGCTTTGCCGTCTGCGTGGTAAGGTTGATGAGGATGACGCTGCGGCTAACCTGGCGTTCAGTGGTCTCGTATCCTTCGGTCCCAACCAGGGTGTCGAACCGAACCCGAACCCGAACCGAAAACCGCACCCGAACCGTTATTTTTGCCGGAACCGAACCCGAACCCGAACCGAAATTTTCATGACACTGTTGAACCCGAACCGGAGCAGAACCGTAAAAAATAATAGCGGTAACCGGTTCGCAACAAAACGGTTCGGACATAAAAGAAGTCAGCATAAGAGTTCCTCTCTATCCCCGAACGAAGACACATTGGTATCATCATCACGCGCCTATATCATGGATTTCAGAAATTTTCACCTAGCAGTGAGACGACGACGTATAGTAAGTATACTTTCAGCGTCTTTTTAACATGTTGAAGCGCAGTTGTCCTTGTGAGAGCCGCGGCTAGCGCCCCACGCACGCGGTGCGGCATCTACTCTTCAGAGACGAGGTGCCACGCGGACGAATGAAACAGGAATGGAGTAGGCCAGTTATGTATCTCTACAGGACGAATATGCGATCAAATAAGCGCACAAGATTTCCCTTTACACGTGAGCAGTACAAATTAAATAAGTCAGAAACATGAGAAGTGGAGAAGGAGCGTACGCAGAACGGTGCCTGTTTGATTGGTCGTGGCTTGAAAAGTAAATGTGGTTCTGCTTATTGGTAGTGCAGTTGTGTCGTGACATATTGCCTTTGTGTTGTGGATTAACTAGTACACTGCTGTGAGCTCGGACAGAGTAAGGCTGGCAGGCTTATTTTCGACATGCTTCAGTACGGTTTCAGATCGATTCACGTTGCGAAGGCAGTGTGCCGGCTAGTACTGTCGTCTATGTTACGTTGTCCATCTTATTAGGCTTCCTTTAAGTGTATCTTGCTGGCACTGTGCGTGTGAAAAAAGAGATTTTGGGAACAGAAAGTAGCAGGACTACACCGCTTCAACAGCGTGGACTCTATTTCCAATAAGTGTTCATCCATTCCTCATTTCTCTCGCTAAAGGGCTACCTCACCGCTAGAGACGTCAATGCAGACAACAGCAGTAAGCTATTAGCCACGCATTTCCTGATAAAAGCAGTTTTATGGAACATATAAAACGGAAGCGTTGAACCGGTTCGCGAACCGGTTCGGGGCTGCGAACCGGTTTGCGAACCGGTTCGATTCTTGGCGTGGCCGAACCGGAACCGAACCGGAACGAAATCAAAACAACGCGAACCCGAACCGGAACCGTACCCGTATTTTTTGCGGTTCGACACCCTGGTCCCAACGTTATTTTTTTTTTTCATTATCGGGTTAATTTCACGTGAATGTTCAGTTATGTGGCTATTTAAGTGTCATATCCTGGTACAGGAGCAACATGAACTTGGCGTGCCATTTGCGTATTGTCACAGCTAGAGTCAGTTTCGCTTCGATTGCGCTTTCTCGAAATGGTCAACTAAATGCTTCCTGCAATGTTCTCTATTTACCGTTGGCTGGACAAGGATGGTTTGCAACGTCCACATTTTTGCGGAGAAACTTTCCTTCTTCCGAGCCTTCTTTTTACAGTGGAGGTGCTAGATCTCCACACAAAGCCACATTGTAGTGGCCTTATCGCATTACTCCGTCACCGTTTAGCATTCTATCAGAAAAAAAAATATCGCTCCTATACGACTCTCCAACCATCTAGAACGTTTCCAATACGTGGCAACAAATATCGTCGACTCCTACCGTGCATTGTCGGTCTTCAAACCGTCACTTATCCCGCTAAACCTCCTTTTCGATTCGGTAAATGAGAAGGCACCCATAAAAATCATAAACGCCGTAAATGTCAAGGCAGAGGCAGGCACGAGATGTGACGGGGCAAAAGTATCGACGTTCCGAGTTTCCTGATACGGCGGACGTCCGCTTCCATGCTGTATCTCATTTTTGGGCAAACAGTGCGAGGGGGGATTTGAACGCTGCGGGATCGAAAGTAGTAATATCGTTACATTGAAGGCGCTCAGGCTGCGTTCACCAACGCACGTATACAAACAAGTAGTGCCATGTAGTGCACGTTCTTATTTATTTATTTATTTATTTATATTACATAGAGAAAAACTGCGATTTTGATATTTAGCTTGCGTTTCGATTCGCCATCGGAGTTGAGCTTACGGGTTACGTATGGACTATGTCAAGAAGGAAAGCTGCGTCCATGTTAAGCTTCTCCACTGTCATGCATGTAGGCGGCTTTGTCGCACTGATAGTGAATGGGTGTTACGGATGTCAAAACTACGCTGCACTTGAAACAGTTTAGATGTAATCGCGCGTGTTCTGTTAGCACGAGACATATTTGTTGCTTTCGATTTTGCAAACTAAAGTGTCTAATACCAGCTCCCGTGGCTCTCAGCTGAGCATCAATAGGCAAAAATTTTAGACAAAAATATTTTCCCTTTCTCTGTCGATTCTGTGGCCAATAAATTACTCGGATGCGTTTTTCGTTGTCTCACTTAGTTTTGCGCTAGTTGTATATAATCGTATACCGTCGACACGCGTTAATGTGACACTACTTAGTATGACATCCTCACTTTATGACACATTTTTTGGGGCACCGTTTGTTCTCAATGGAGGTCCTGTGTAAATGCCCCTGGTTATTATGACAACTCGATGATCCGACTATGACCAACATTTCCGGGGACGAACTGGGGAGAAGACGTGTATTCTTCGCCCGTTATTTTGACCGTCCACCACAGGCCGAGTCATCCTCCTGACCCAAAAGTCCAGTGGCCCCGGGAAAACGTACTTGCAGTATGTAATCAGCCATCGCCAGTGCAATTGAGTCAGCGGAAAGGCTACCTAGTGACAGTTTTTTTTAAGTAGGCATGTTTAACGAATTTCTTTCGTCCGTCAATAGCAAATGAATTGTAAAGTTGTAAATAATAAATTGTACTGGTAAAATAAAATGAAATGAATTGAAATACTGTGCCTTCAATATATGCGTCTTCAATAAATGAGGCAGAGCCAAACACACTTCCTTTACGAGGGCATTACCCGGAGTATCATCCATGTTGCTCGTTAACATGATAATTCGCTTTATGATCAACCCTGGTTGATATGACCCCCGTTAATATGACCAACACTCGTTAATATCATATTAATCATATTAACGTGGTTGACTGTATAGAGTATTTGATATTACATTATGTGCGTATTTAATTTACTTGTTCATCGTTTGCGTATTGTTTGTATATGGCTACAGTGATGCTCACCCTCCGTTGTGTAGTACCCCGCTGTGCGGGTCCTTAGCGTATGGACAATAAATAAATAAATAAAACGTTGGAACAAGTGCTGCAGGTTTCCGCATCCCAGCCCTACAAACAAATCGGGCTAGAAGCTACACAGGGGGCACCATCGTCCAGGAACGCTGAAGTGACCGCAATCCTGGCTGTACTGATGAACCATAAAAGCGATCGACTGACGACCTGGGCCTGTGTTAATGGCATCGGGTTCAAAAGCCGCCCTACAGACAACATCCAATACGAAGATTATCGCCTAGCGTTATAGAAATTCTGCGAGCTATAAAGGAACTAAAACTCGAAGGCAATACCATAACCCTATACCTTGGGTACAACCACACAAGGGCATACAGCAGAATAAAAGACCTGATGCACTAGTCAAGCATGCCTGCCATTCTAATACCTGCTACACGGGCACGAAAAATGAGATTAAGTGCTTAACGCCTTCAGTCTTAATGTCATTCGTGCTGTGCACACAGAGATATTTAATGACATTTGTCCGAATGACTGTTCTGTTTAGTAATACCAAGTTACAGCTTAAGTACTTAAGGCCGATATACTTGGGGCTTTATCGCTGTGGCATCGAACGTGTTATTACGCCTCTGCTCGGTGATACAGCTTCGTGCGCATCTGCCTCTAGCTGGAGCTGTGACTTAACTGTGACTGCAAAAAAAAAAAAAAAAAAACACGATTGAGCACTGAACCGTAGCATGCTGTGCAGTGCACTGCGGAAACCGGTACTCTATTTCTAATTTGCCGGACGGAAGAGCATGTGTCTTCATTAAACTCTCAGGTACCCGGCTCTTTCCGCATTGCAGAACGCGAGGCCCGATCTCTCACAAGAACAGACATGTTCCATTAGCCCGTACGCGTGTTCTATCTCCATCTGAGTAAGTGGTTCCCGAGAGACCACTTTGCAGGCGGTATTGGGGTCTCGGCGTGCGTGGGTCTCCGGATTATCATTTCCTGTTATCTAAGCGCAAATAGACCCGGCCAAGTCACATCGCGTAAGAGGGTATTAGGCTGTTGGTTCTCTTCTCGTTTGTTGTCTCCTTCTATGGATGCGGAGTGCATTCTAACGATAGGGGTGACTTTGGAGTTCCGGTGGCACCAATCGCAATACGCTACGCAAGTATAGGTCAGCCTTTCGCACAGCCCCTCAGCTTTTCCCTTTCACCTCGTGCACGTAGAACGGCCTCATTGGATCGCTCTCAAATAAGGTACCAAAGCAGTTGCACATGTGGTCTACGTGACTTCATCTTTTTCGCGGTAGCGTTGTGGTGCGTCTGCGAATGCCCCCTTATTGCTGAAAAACCTTTTGAGTGGACAGACGGTTTGTCACGTACTATCTCCAACGTTTTCTTAAGGCCATGTTACGTCGACACTGGGAGGCAACCAGATTCGAATCCCGGTGCCGGCTGTGCTGTCTCGGGTTTTTCCTGCGTTTTCCGCAGATGCTGTCAGGCATATGTCGGCACAGTTCCCTTAGAAGTCGGCCCATGACGCATATTTTCCCCGGGGCGTTAGTCGTGACATTTCCCACCTCTGTGAGGTCGACAACAGCGAGCTCTTTCACCACCATCACCACCACCACCACTACCGCCAACCTCTTCTTTCTCTCAAAGGCGCAGAGGCAAACTTGCATAGCGGAGCACAATGTCTGTTCTCACTCTGACTTCCCTCTCCACTTGGCCTTTCGGTTCCCGCTCCCTCTCCCACTCGCTTTCCTACGGGTGCTTATGTCATTGGTCAGATGTTCGGTGACGTCACAGCTCACGGGATACACGTCTCAGGAGAGCGCATTTGGTGCGCACTTTCTTTCTGTTCTTCGTAGCATGTGGATGCGTCATGTTCGTTCGTTCTCGAAAATCGGGTTTAATATTTTCTTTTTACTTTCGTGTTTTTCTCTAACGGCTTTTGGTAATCGGGTACATGCATCTAGATTCACAGGAACGACGTGCAGTAACTTCAAATAATGTGGACCCGCATAATGCCTTCGCGGTCCGCTGCTAAATTAGTGATGTAGTCGCCTGTCACGACGACCTCCTACAATACTAGATACCTCTGGACATGCGCAAAGCTCCCAGCACAGGTGTAGTACTTCTGGCCACCGCAACTTCGCTATGGGATTTGGCGCTACTTGTCACTATCTGTTACCGCGTGGTTCGCTGACACCGCGACAATGTATGGTATAGGCCAGGGGTGCCGAACTCATTCGTGTCCGCAGGCCGCATCGAGCCATGGAGGAACTACGCGGACCGCATACGACGACTTTGGATTTGTCTGTGTCTGATATATAGACGACACAACGCAGAACTCAAAACGACATAAAACGACAACATTTGGGTTACTTAGCGTTGCTCAGCCACAGGGTCAGCAATCCTTTTTATTTGCTGCGTGACGAGGAAACTCTTGCTTTTAACTATTGCGTAAACATCGTGTGAAAGTGATTGCGCAATTGCAACGTTGTTGGCGTTCGGTTGTTATAGTTGTGAGCGTAACTTTGACCTATTCAGGTTCATCAATGAAAACGCCTGCTCGCAGGCGTATGTTGACACAGTTGTCTTGCGACGTAGAGCCACAAATTATTAATATTAGACGTATATTGTATCGAACATATACCGGGTGTTTCACTTAAATCCCCGGGCTAAATAATTCGTGAACGGGTGTACCGATCGACGATCTTTCTTGATTGATTGATTTTAAAAGAAAAAAATGGAGATGGTAGTCTCGAGCCACTCGGGACTGGCTACTCCAGGACGCGTTATTAATAAAAGAAAGGGAAACTACACTAACCTCGACGCTTTGAAACGCTTTGAAAGAATAAATGAGAACATCATCACCGAGCTTGTCACCAAAAGCGAAGTCTCAAGGCACTAAAAACAAAGAGTGTCACAATGTGTCAAACAGGTCCGTCGAGACGAGAAATTGCACAAGGGCGCGCATGGCAGGTATGAGCTGATTTGCTGGCCAGCACCCAAGAACCTTTTCGGTGGAGTATGGCCGATTATCCAGGCGAGACAGGGACGACACAAGGGTACATCGGTGTGCACTGTACCTCGGGCAGTCTTGGAGTATATGATCCACGTCCTCAACTACATCACACAGACTGCAGTTGGGGGACGGGACCATGCCGAGCTTAAACAAAAGTCGTCCACTGTATGGCACGTTGAGGCGAAGCCTGTAGATGAGCGACGTGATGGGTCGAGGAAGCGCTGACGGCATATAAAAACGGAGATCTGGGTCCACCCTGCGCAGGAACGACGTAGAAGGGACACTTCTGCGCCAGTGTTCACTGCACAGACGTCCCATGAGAGCACCAATTGCTTGGTTCGCGTCCGCTTGGGTGAAATACGTACGGTGCGTCGGTACGCCTCGTGTCACATGAGCCCGTCTCGCAAGTAGGTCGGCAGCCTCATTCCCAGGGACACCACAATGACCTGGGATCCACTGCAAGGTGATGTTATGTGTCTGTGTGACAGCACATGAATACTCCCTGAGGACGTCACACACCAGTGGAGCGAGGGAGCTCGAGCCCAGGGTGCACTGCAGAGCTTGGAGGGCGGTTTTGGAGTCACTGTATATGGTCCAGTGCATCGGTGGTTGACGGGACACAATGAAGGAAAGCGCCATAAGAATGGAATGCAGCTCGGCCACAGCAACCGACGTCGGGTGCGACAGCTTAGCGCTTCGTTCAATCGACAGCTCAGGGATTACGAATGCACAGGTAGAGCCGGTCTGTGTCGATGAGCCATCAGTAAAGATTTTAATTCTGCCTTCATCGCGATGAAGCAGACTCAGGTTGAGTTGGCGAAGAACAATTGTTGTAGCCGATTTTCTGGAAGTCAAGCCAGGGACATTGACATGCACAGATGGTGCCTGAAGGGCCCATGGAGGGACTGCGGGTAGAACCAGTTTTTTATGCTTTGGAATGAGGCTGCGGTGAGCTAAAACGGCTTGGCAGTACCCGGATGCTGGTCGCCGAAGAATGTCGCGCACTAATGTGTGACGGTAGTGGCGAGTGGAGAGCCTCATGTAGTGCCCAAGAGATTGTGCCGTCCGCATAAAGATCAGCGAAGGCTCCTTTGCTTCAGCCATGACAGGGGCAGTTGACGTTGATTTGTGGACACCAAGGCACTGTTTCATGCTCTTTGCAAGGACGGTTTCCAACACTTGTTCAGACGAAGGACAAAGACTATGCAACACTGGAAGATGGTACATTAACATTTGTCGTATGAGGGACCGGTGCAGACCAAGCAATGCCCTTGTAGAAAGCCCCCAGCGGGCACCACAGAGGTATCGCAGGACACTCAGTCGAGACTCAGCTCTACCTCTCAGACAACGAACCTCCGCTCTCCAGGACAGACAGCGGTCAAGAACCACACCAAGAAACTTATGGTGTGTAACACGCCGCACGACATTCCCACCTATATGAAGCTGAAAGTTCTTCAAATGACGGCGAGTAAAAGGCAAAAAAACAGTCTTCTCATGAGAGAGGTCCATGCCTCTGTTTTCCAGGAAAGCAGCTACAACATCAAGGGCACACTGTAAGCGGCGCTGTAGCGCTTGCCACTGCTTGCCGGATGTCCATATGCATATATCGTCAGCATACAAGCTGATGTTGACGCCCCGTGGCAAGAGAGCTGGTAGAGCAGCCATCACGACATTGAAGAGGAGTGGGCTGAGGACCCCGCCCTGTGGGACACCTGCTGTTGTGCTGTGATGAGACGTTTCACCATCCGAAGTCATCACAAAGACAGTTCTACCACGTAGATAGTTGGCTATCCACCTGAGAGCTCGCCCAGTAACGCTCAGGGAGAAAATCTCATGGAGTACATGGCCGTGGCTTGTAGTGTCATAGGCTCGCTTAATATCAAGGAATGCTGCCACGGTTAGTAGACCATCCGATCTAGACTGTTCTACGTGGGTTACCACATTCAAGACACAATCCATTGTACAACGAGCTCTCCTGAAACCTGCCTGCGCCGGGTGTAGGAGCGTCCGGGACTCCAGAAACCAGTCAAGGCGGTCCAATATTAGCCTTTCCATTACCTTGCCCAAGCAGCTTGTGAGGCTAATGGGACGAAATGAAGCCAGTTCCCTTGGCGACTTCCCTGGCTTCAAAACTGGGATAACTCGAGCCGCTTTCCATACGTCAGGCACGACACCAGTTCTCCAGGAGTCATTAATGAAGCACAGCAGTTTTTCAAGCGACGCATCCCCTAAGGAGGCTATGGCCTGATACGTAATCCCATCGGCCCCAGGTGAGGATCCTTTCCTAGAGTGGGAGATTGCTGACTGCAACTCGTTGATGGTAAAGTCCAGGTCCATGACAGGGTCACAAGCCATGCAGCCAAAATCAACACCACTAAGGGCATCAGCAACCGATTGCTTGTGGGCGTCAGTCGAAGAGGCGCAAGATGGTCGTGTGAGGAGACAGCAGAACTCTTCACCAGCTGTAATTTCTGAGATCTTCAGATGAAGCGCGAGAGCTCTGAAGGGAGCCTCCTGCTCAACAGGGCAACTAAGTGTCTTAACAATCTGCCATATTCTTCCGGTAGGTGTATAAGGGGAAAGCGTGGAACAGAATGACTTCCAGCTTTTGCGACCCAGGCGCTGGAGGTGTTTTCGGATGATGCTACGAAGCCTACATACTTCCTGGTAATCCTGTTGACTTCCAGAACGACGGAACCGGCGCTCTGCTCAGCGTCGTATTGTTCTTAGGCGTTCAAACTCGACATCAACACTTGAATGCGTTGCTGGAATGGGGACCTGTTTTGTTGCGGTAGACACGCTGGACGCCAGAGCACAGTTAATATCGTCCAGACTTGTCGCAGAGCGAAATAAATCTTCAGCTGTCATGTTAAAAACCTTCCAGTTAGTAACTTTCTTGGTCTTACGGGGGCCTCGCAGCCCAGAGTAGCAGACAAGCAGCGGCATGTGGTCACTCCCCATGGTGTCCATATCTACTACCCAGTGAACCTCCCGGGCCAACGAAGGAGAACAAAAGGTGACATCAATACAGCTGGAGTACAAGGGCCCACGAAAAAAGGTCGGAGAGCCATCATTTAAAACGATGGCGTCAAAATCCTCCAAGTATTGCTGTAGCAGCCGGCCCCGTACATCATCATGCGAGCTTCCCCATGCAGTACCATGAGCGTTGAAATCACCACACACGATGAAATGATTATGGAGAAGCCGAAAAAAATCCGTGAACAGATTATCTTCAATGCGTACCGACGGAGCAATGTATACACTAGCAACAGTCATGCGTCTATAGCGCAGACGCACGCTGCACACGACATATTCAAAATCATCATCCGATGACCCACCAAGGAGTACACTTGGAATGTCTTTTCTGACGCACAGCATCGCCCGACTAAGCCCTGTGCGTCTCTCAGAGCGGTATATAACGTAATTTGAAAGTCTGAAAGAAGTCGGCACCCGGGCTTCACAAAGAGCGATGAGGGAAAACTTGTGACGATAGACGAAGTTTCGAAAGTCGCTTAACTTGTTTTGAAGCCCATTACAATTCCACTGGAAGATGCAAGTCCTGGAATAGCTAGTGGCCATCGCTGTTATCCGAGGGGCACGCTTGTTGGTAACGACTCAGAAGGGGCTCCAGCGTGAGTAACGCTTGCACTTCTGGAAGCTCAGTAAAAGAAGGTAACGACTTGAGTATTGAACGTAGGGCAGCTAAGATAAGAGGCAAAATGGCTGTGAGAATGTCACAGTTCTCCCGGACGATCTTTCTTCTTTACAAGTATCTGTCCGATGCCACCTACAAGCTGCGCACCGTGTGAATGAGTGGGAGGCGCTCCTTATTTAAATAACAATTCAAATGAGTTTCGTAAAAAACATGACTTCTAAAGCAGGGCGCCGTCGGCATTAAAATGGGTACTGCCCCTTTTGGGACCTTCAGGGGACACCTTCTAGAGAAAAATCTGCCACCGAAGCGGGCCATTTGTTGCAGTAATTAATTGGTTTCGGTTTACATATTTTTGTCGCGGCTGTTCGCGGTGAAGCGCAAAGGGCATTGGTGTAATTCACTGGTGTAAAGACATAATTCATTGGTGGAAAAGGGAGTGGAAGAGCGTCCTTTTGGCGGTTCACTGCGACCAGCCGCGACAAAAATATGTAAACCGAAACCAATTAGTTACTGCAACGAATGACCCGCTTCGGTGGCAGATTTTTCTCTAGAACGTGTCCACTGAAGGTCCCAAAAGGGGTACAGTCAAACTCCTTTATAGCGAACACCTTTTTAACGAAAATACCACTACAGCAAATTTTTTTTGCGGTCCCGCTGGAGCCTATGGGTCCAATAATAGACATCCTTTTTAACGAAAATACCCTTACTGCGAATTTTTTTTGCTGTCTCCTGAGTTTCGTTGTAAAGGAGTTTGACTAGTACCTATTTTAATGCCGACAGCGCCCTGCTTTAGAAGTTGTTTTTTTTTACGAAACTCATTTGAATTTTTATTTGAATAACGAGCGCTTCCCACTCATGCACACTTTGCGCAGCTTGTAGATGGTGTCGGACAGATACTTGTAAAAAAAAAGTTGGTCGATTGGTGCACCCGTTCGCGAATTACTTAGTCCGGGGATTTAACTGAAACACCCGGTATATAAAGAATGGTAAGGTTGTTAAAGGCAAGTGGCAACAGTTTTCTGTCACTGTCTAGTTTCTGTCGAAAGATAAACTGCACGAGCACAGAGACCAATGGTAACTCCACTACCGTTCATGCAGCTTGGGCCGACTATGTTTTTAATTATTTTGATTAGGGGGCCATGCGGGCTGCCGCTTGGGCCAATAGGCTCGGTTACGGCGTAGAAGAGGGCAGCACGTGCATGACAAGCAGCGTGCCATGTAGTAGAAGAACGACGGTGGCAATGAGTGTACGTGTCATTTTCTCTCTCCAATATTGCTACATGTAGCGCTTCTAGCGGCCACTAGCGTAACTAACACTTGACCAGGCCGTCCCATAGGCGATTACCGCGAGGTCTCTAGTACAGTAGTGGGTCGTGACCGCGACGACCGCAGGGGCTCTCCGCACGTACCTTCATCTTGGTTTTTGTCGTTATTTGCGGGGTTAGGATATATAGGTCAGGATGTACAGTCGTACCTAGTTAATATGAACCGCGTTAATATGGACAACTCGAATTATGACGATTTTTGTGAGGACTAAACATTTTCAATGCGTTGTCGTCTCTCCGTATTGGAAACGCGATTTTCGGAAAATGGACGGTCCAGCAAGGTACACACCATGTGTAGTCCGTGTATTTTCGTCTCGTTATTACCTACGGTATCGGTACCCAAGCAGCACAATGTACTGAAAGTCGAGTGCAATAGGGGTGGAATTGAAGGTGGAAGACCTTGAACGAACTGGTGAAACTAAAGAGCATTGATAAGACACATACCGTCCACCCCTATTGCACTCGGCTTTCGGTACATTGTGCTGCTTGGGTATGAACAGCGAGACTCTTGGCATCCATTTATTTTACAAAGAAAATCGAAGATTTTATCAACGCACGAAACAACAGATTTGCAAGATTAGGCAAGCAGATTTGGAAGAATTCGTTTGTGGTGTATAGCGCTCTCTTTGGTCGATTTTTGCGGGGTGAGAGGGGTGTCACGGGTTTGCTCGAAAAAAGAAAAATAAACTTCACTTGGTTGCAGTTCAGTGCCGGTCCTTGTCCTTTTTTTTATCCTCTGTCCTCGTCCTACCGAGCACAGGTTTTTTTTAATTGCTGTTAATCCAGTTTTAAAGTAGGGCGTTCCGTTGCACAAAGGGAGCTATGCCCTCCCCTTCACAGTCGTCCACAACAACTATAAGGGGAAAGGGGGTTTATTTGTGGACATGAAGGGCCTGAAAATCTTATATGACGTCTGTTCCGAACACGTCGCGCTAGGAGTTGAGACTTTAGTTAAACATAGTGGCAGTCGCTCGGCAGCTTACGAGAACAGAGGCGGTACAGTTGCCGAGGTAAGTTGTTGGGCTCTGGCGTCGACGACTTGAGCAACGCCAAGCCAACGGTCACATCTGCTATGGCTCAAGCAGGACTACAAAGGGCTCTAAGTATCTTGGTGAAAATGGTGACGAGCAGCAAGCTGTACGTGTTGCCGACGTTTTGCTAAGCTTAAATCGATACGCAATATATACCCGCAAGGCAGGCACTAATTCGGGAATTTTTTTCAATAAACGTTCATCATTGTTTTTGTTATTTCCTTGGTATCCGCGATCATATGGACGATTTTGGACGGGCAGGAAAGTGTTCATCTTAACGAGGCACGGCTGTATGTAGGATAGGGTCAGAATATAGGTTATTTAGGGGGTCAGGATATAGAGAACATAGAGGGTCAGGAGGACAGAGACGACATCCGTTCCGACATCGCCGATCACGACTCTCTCACGACGATCTCGCTTCCTCTCGCGACTCTTTTTGCTTCTTCTTCTCATTGCTTTTTTACCACACTTTAAGAAAAAAAGGAGTCCGTTTGGGAGTAATTGCTGTTTCTAGTTTCTAAATTGCAATTACTTCCAAATTTAGACGTCTGACCCCGAAATTTACTCCTCAGCGCACCGCTGGTAGTCGCACAAACATCTCATAAAGGTTACCGTACATTTACTAATCCCGAAAGGGGCCTCATGATTATGACCATGCATCTGTTCCCAAACGGAAGGAAACTAGTCATTTTTTCTTCTCTGTGCGCTGTATTTAAGTACCCCCCCCCCTCCCCGATCTCTTCCACGTACTCTACTTTTACACTGCGTGCGAAGTCTCGTATATGTGTTCCCTATATCCCGCATCTTCTTCAATCAAGCAGAATATCGTGGACAACTTTCGTGGAACGACGTGATTACCGCCGTCCCTCGAAACAGCCTTATTCGCCCCTGCACAGCAATTTCCTGAACTTTCGGTTGCCTTATTGCCTCTTCGCCTTCTTCTTCGTCTTATTTTTTTGTAAAAAAATTGGAAATTTGGGGGGGGGGGGTGATACGGGGAGGGGGTACTGATCATGCATACTTACGCTTATGGGAAGCGCGACATTTCCTAAATTGTTCGAGGTGTTTTTTGGAGCGTTCATATCTCCATACTCTAAAAACTGGACTTCACCGCACGGCACGCTGTGCTCCAACCATTGCCACGAATGGTATCACTACTGATTCGAAGAGAGAGTAGGGCCTACGCCTTTTTGTCTCAGTTTGTATATATATTATAACTGACAGAAAACGCCGTACCCCCCCCCCCCCCTCACTCTTCTCTTCGAATCATAACCCTATCATTCGTGGCAAAGGTTGGCGCACAGCGTGATATGCGGTGATGTTCTGTTTTCTGCGTGTAACTCAGTCCAGGGCTCATTCTCGGCGGAAACGATGGCAACGAAGAACCTTCATTGCAACAAAGGGGCACTCTACCCCCTGGTCTATACCTTTTCCCCAGTACCCTAAACACCGTACGTGCATGGGAGAAGTGGCAAGAAAGCCCCTTCTAACTAAGTTTCTCGCTTTCGAAACTTTCTTCGTAACTTTAACGGCACTCACCGCATGCTCTACCTTCTCATGACAACCAATATCGACACATAGCATAGCATAGCAGTAAGAAAAGGCAATGACACGGCGGGGGGGCAAAAAAGGTGGGAGTGGTACTTTGCTTCCGCAAACGTGGTTAAGCCTAACCCCGCCCTGACGAACTCACTGTAATCGAATTGTGTTTAGTACGTGGGGTGCAGGCGGAGTAAAAATAAGACGATGAAAAGGACATGGCGTGTTCAGTCCTGGAGTGCATGTTCCATCGGCGTTTCGAACACGGCTGTCACGTGATCGATTTCCGGTTCGAATCTGTTCGGCCGCCGGATCAATGATGATCAATATGATGTTCATATCGGGAAGTTCTCGCCTAAAATGGGAAGCCGACGGCAATGTGCATGAGGGAAAGAACTGGTTTGAGGAAGGAGGCTACCGTTCCTAAATGGGGTAGTGCGAAGGAAAGGGTAGTGCGAGAGGAATGGGAGGGGAGAGGGGGCTAAGATAAACGACGAACCGTTTCTGCAAAGTTTTGTAAGGTTGCTCGTGGAAATCTGTCGATATAGTATGTTCGCTGGTCGGCGCTCTTCAAAAGCTGTTCTACGAGTTATTACTGCTTTTTTTTTTTTCTTTTGGGTCCATCGGTGTTCCTTCTTCAAAAAAATTGATGTACGCGAGAATGGTAGAAGTGATGGAGTATGAATACAGCACCGCTTGAAAGGTGCAGTGAATGTTCCACTTAGAGTGCATATTGGTTCGCCGTTCTTTTCTTTCTATCTCTCTCTCTCTCTCTCTCACGTTTTCTAGATGTAGACCGGGAGGTACCAAAATTCGGAAGTGGACAGCGTAGAATAAAAAAACTATAAGGATCTACGACGCGAAAGTGCTTTTGAATTGAACTGGACTGAGAGAAAATAAAAATAGAAAAGGCCAAAATAAAGTACCTGAACGGGTAGTAAGTTGCCGTTTTTCTCGTCCATGAAACGCGTGCATGTTGGGGACGATTTTTTCTTTTCTTTTTTTCTTTCTCGATGACCATCCGTTTGCTCACCGTATTCAAGACGTGTGCCGAAGACGTGTGCCTGTGTTTTTTTTTTTTATTTCTTCTTTTTCTACTTTTCACTGGCTCGACTCGGGTTCATGTATAGGCGATACACACTAGCGTATTTGCTCGCGAGTGGCATGTTCGCGACGATTTTTACGGAACGATTTTTATGGAATAAACTCGTCTTTAACTCCGTGCCTTTTCCGACTACAGAGCTTTTTTTTTTCCCTCTGTGTCATAGCGGAATTTGTAGCGGGCAAAAGACGGACCAGCATTGTTCAAGGCTGCCATTCACACTGTCCGAGCTCTGTGAAAATTACTGCATGTCCGTTTCTAGCTTGTGTTTCCCTGACACTACACCCTCTTCGGATGCGTCTTTGGTCGCTCTCGCTCCTCAACGATATCGGGACATCGGAATTTTGTTACCCCTCTGTTTGAAGTACATATTGTTGTTGCAATATGTACAGTGAAACCTTCCTATGTTGGACACCCGCGGTGCAGCCGAAGCGAAGTCCCACTTATAGAGGTGTCCGAGTTACATAATATGAGGGGAACAAAAAATGGAAAAGATCACAGCTGTGTTGCCAGAAATGTCCCCCTTCTTCAATTTATGGTCCTTCGTGGTGCCTGGTGGTAGTGGTACCTCTACCCATTCTTCACTGATAATTATTACTGATTTTGGTAGATTCAATTCCGTTCAGATTCCACTCAATGGCATTACCTCTGGAGCTTTTCGAGCAGCGAGGACATGTCTCTGAAGCGTCAGCCCGCTTTTCATTGCTTTGGTGCAGTGCGCGTTCAAAGGCTCTAGACAAACCGAAGACAAGTGCTCACACAAAGAATTACAATGTGGACTGACAGCACTTGTTTTTGGACTCAAAAAACTAAAGCAACAAAATGCTGAGACCAGTATAGGGGAAAAAAGGGGCGAAAGTCAAGGCCACTGGCCTATTTTGAGTCTTTGGTGCAAAGATGGGCCGAGATTGAGGTAATTTGGCCAGGGTTTTGTCCGACTTAGCAGGGAAAATCCTGTCCTACTTCCGGGATAGGGAGGTGTCCGACATAGAGAATTTCGTCCCCATGTAGTTTCAATGGGAGCCTGCCTGTGCAATGAAATCTTGTCCGACATGGGGAGTTGTCCGAGGTAGGGAGGTGTCCGACTTTGGAGGTTTTACTGTACTTGAATGTATGCAATATGTATGTTCAAACATATTGCTGTTGCTCTATGAGCGGTGATGTCATGGATATTACGATACTTTTGATATTGTTATAGTTTTACATATATATATTTTTATATGTACAAGTTACATTTTTGCCGCTGTGCTGACAAAAGACTTCCCTGTTTGCAGCACTTCTTGTCGTAAGTCATTTATCACAGCGACGGCAGGCAAAAAATGACGCGGTACGAAGGTCTGAGAGTCATATAGCTCGAAATCACGGAATGGCGAAACGGCAGGACCGAAACGACGAACCTTACAATCCTACAGAAACAGCCGAAACTGGTGTCTCTCCTATCTTGTAAGAACGCTGCCCTTGAGGGTGGCCTCACTCTCAAGGAACACTCTCTTCCTCTTCTTCATTTGTCTCTTATTTTTGTCAGCATCAGGATGGATGAAGAATTCGGTTGTGTGAAAGGGCGCACAGGGGGTGAAACGGCGAGCTGAGTGTGTGAGAAAACGGGCCAGAATAAGATACACCGAGAGTTTCTACGGAGACACTGTCCGTGAACAAATGAGCATGTGTGAATAGCACCATAGACGTTAATGGGTCACTATCCTGCCCGCGAAAAACATTAGTGTGAAACCGGCCCGGGTTATACAACAGCGGGTTAAGGCGTCGCGCTCGTTGGTGGTAGCCAAGGTCGTGCCCAAGACTGGTAGGTGGTGGGTTCGAACCCTACCACAGGCCGTGTGTTGTCTGAGGTTTTCCCTGGGTTTTCCCGAAGACTTTCCAGACGAATGTCGGCACAGTTCCCACTGAAGTCGGCCCAGGACGCATACTAATTCCCCTGTTCCCCGTTCCTTCCTGCTGTCCTCTCTCCATCTGTCCACGTCTGTACGCCGCTCATAGCCACAGTTGCTTCGCGGCGCTAACACGAAAAAAAAAGGAAGGAAAAAAAACACCGCGTCACGACGCGCGCTGTAATCGCGGAGTGTGGGCGTATGTGTCACATGGTATTTTTGTATTTGTCGCGTTATCGGATATGATTTCTTGGAAAATGTCTTGTGTGCGTTCCAGCTTTCCAAGGAACAAAATATTTTTACAAAATACCGCAGCCTTTGACACGTGTAGCCATCGAAGCTGCACTCATGGCTAACGTATCCCAGAGTGCATTAGCGAACCCTCTATCCCCCTTCTATCTGCAACCTCCTCTCTCTCTTGACAATGTCCGAACATTATAGGGACTGTGCGGTAAAATTTCGGAGCGGAGAAAGAAGACGCCAAGAGGTCGTGTAATCTTCCGCAAACGAGAGAGAGTTTGGCCGTCTTTTGATCTTTTGCCGCTTCACGGGCGGAGCCTGTTTTGACGTCAGAGTCGCTGTTGCACCGCTCGAAAACCTGAATCCAAGCGAAATCCGCTTATCAGCCAGCGGGTAGGCGCCATTTTGATGCAGTCCACAGACTGGTTTAGGCTGGTTGACAGGTACTTTTGTCGCGCTCAGTGTAATCTACTAGAATCGCCGGCCCACAGGCGCCTGTGATTAGGGGGTTTTGTTATCAAACTGAAATGATTCAAGCACGAAGGGTTTTCGAACGACGCTATGCGCACGTGTCTTCCCTGTTGCATCGTGAACAACGCTTTGCATCAAGATAGCGTCGGCGACCGCTTGACGACTGGACAGCAATAGAGAACGCCGAGGGAAGTCGTTCAGCCGTGACGTCTGTTGCGGTTCGGGGGTCCGAGCGGTCTTGTGCTGGAGGTAGTCAGGCAGGGGTGCGTCTTCAACAACAACAGATGTTTACTTACATGTTCAGCATCTCAAGAATAGGCAACCAAGCCATCATGGCCGCGCTCTTTTAAAGCAAATTTACAGGATAAGGGAGTCACGTGTTAACCTTGTCCAACCAATCCGGTGACCGGTCACTCCAGACGTCTCGAAGTCGCCAGACGCACCTGTTTGAGATCTCGAAGAGTGGCTGTCTGGGAGATGAATAGGGAGCTTATCCCTACGTGATCTTCTTAGGTGCCCGAAGTTAACAACGACGAAGACTGAGTCCATTCACTAACGTGTTCAGTGATCATATCACAACCCAGACGGTTGGCACCACATAATGAATGGCTTAACCAGGAGTAGCCTTGGTGTCCTCTTTTGGAGTACGTGTCGCGCAGCTGTTGTCTTTGTGTCAGGCGACGATCACATTGTCTGGGCCAGTCGCAACACGTCGCATGACGCGGTTCAAGTTAGGCTCCCCCTAATGGCAGGACTCTCTCTATAAACGGTTCGGAGTGTTCGGCGCGACGCCTGGAGAAGCGCACGTCCTTTATTGTGATGCCCGGTGAACCATTTGATGGCTTTGAGTCTCCATGTGTGTTTTGTACTGTTCAACTCCATGTGCCCCACTCTCCAGGGAATGATTCCTGGACATAACAGAAACAATATACTGACATCGATTTTTCTTTCTTTCGTTTCATCATACGTTATTCCATCCATCACTCATTCCTACGCACTTCCACTGAATCACGTCAAGCGCCAGACCCCCCTCGCCCTCCCGAATTCCCGACCGACACACCCTAGTCAAATTACCGAGTCACTTTGCATTTTAAAGACGTCGCTCAGGGATCCGATTGTCTTCGCGTACTCCGACGAGCTTTTGGGGTGTGTTGTGTTCGTTTCTGTCTGATTCGTTCTTGTCGTAAAAAAATATGAAATTCTGGAAAGCGAATTTTGTCCTCCACCGCCCAATGTGTCTCCGTACCTCCACGGAAAGGTTAACGCTTGACGCGACGCAGCAGAGGTTTGCTTCGTTGCATACTAGATGTGTTCGCGTACGTGAGTCGAGTGCTCATCACTGTTCGAAGGGCGTCACGTCTGATAGCTGCCACTTGTATGTGCGTAAGATTCTGTATCGTATGCGATGGCTACGTGCTCTGTGGGAAGTTACAGGAATAGTCGAGACTCAGACAAGGGCGAAAGAGAGCCCTGGGGACAGATCGTCGTTTTTTTGGCGTTTATTTTGGTTGAAATCGAAGTTGCCGTCTGGCAACTATACGTCATGAAGTCCGGTAATGTACCTAGAGGAGCCCATGAACTGTATGTCTGGATAATAGTGATAAAAATGAGACATGAAAAAGACGAGCGTGAATAGGATCCACAGAAAACAGCCTGGAACACTACATGACGTAACACGAACGTAAAAAAAAAATCGCTGTTTCGCAATAACTCGGCTGCAGCCTACGAGACATCGAAAATATGCAAGTCATGTTTGCTTGCGACCTCTTTGAAAGTAAGCAAGGAGAAGAGGTAGACCACGCTCATGGATGACACAAACACGTAAGCCTCAGACCCAGGTTCGAACTCAAACCCAAAGCCTCGGACCCAGAAGGCCCAGCGTAGGTTCGATTCCTGACGTCAGTACCTCTTTTTCCCTGAGTTGATTGAACTCGTTGTAGGTGTTCAGCATGTAATATTTTGGTCTAGCGTACATCGCTGGGGTACAGCACACGACGGACTCGAAATAGCAACTATGCGAAGGCCATCCGTCCGAATAATTCGTAAAACGGTGAAAAGGTGGCGCTATTGAAAAGCGTTCTTTGCATTAAACATCCCTAGGACATCGACCAAGGGCTGAGAAGTGAGCGGCTCATTTGCATACGCTCATTAATTAAAATAAAAATCCTAGCTTTTAAATGTTACTTCGGAAGCTTTTGAAACCTCTGTTTTACCGATCGGAACTTTCAGCGAAAAATATTCCAGAAAAAAGAAGCCATGCGTTTATTTAGTGATTTTGTCGAGTAATTAATTGGTTTCGGTTTCTTGCGCGGAGCGGCGTACCAATGTATTCCCTCATTGAGTTATCGGGCTGCCAATTACGTGTTGAACTGCCTAGAACATAAGGAACATGACGGAACACGAGGAACAGACGGAACAAATGCTTAGGTATGCCATCTGCCTCCCTGCCCGAGCAGTACGCAGCGCCCGCGGTGCATCCGTCATCATCACGGCACGCGGTCTCGCCTACCAAAAGACAGCACCGAGGGCGCTGTGTACCAGTCGGGGATAGAAGGAGAACAAACATCGAAGCATTTCTCGTGGCCGTGTCACCCCCGTGTGTGAACCAGGCGGATGAACACGTAATTGATAGTTGGATGGCAAAGCGAAAGAGCACATTCGTACGCTGCTCCGCGCAGGAAATACGCAAACCGAAACAAATTAATTGCTGATAAGACTCACTAAGTGGACGCGTTTTTTTCCCCCTGAGTAATTTTCGCTGACGGTTACGATCGATAAAATGAGGCTCCGAGAGCGTCCGAAATAGCGTTTAAGAGTTACGAGTTTCATATAATTAATGGGCACATGCAAATGAGCCGCTGACTGCTCAGCTCTTTGTCTCGTGCCTCAAGGATGTTTACCAAAGGGATATCAATTCAATTCAATTTTATTTGGCACAATATACATAGATACATGGTGCGAGGGGACCGAGCAAAAAGCAGCAGTAAGGCGCTTGACGAGGATCGGCCCCCCACAATGACCAGCAACATGGTGCATACAAAAAGAAGAAAACAAGAATAAAGGACAAAGGGGAGAAGCTATGTCGTTTTACATCAATAATACACAGAAGACAAGTTATACTGAGTATTAACACGTGCATCCAACTTTGTTCGCAAGGAACGGAGGACAAACATACAAAGTAAAAGAGGCAAAACGGGACGACCAATTCATAAATAACTAATCTAAAACATAGTCTCAACTGTATCTGAATTACTCAGCGTGCGGCTTCGTGAAACACCCGATGTTGATAACAGTCAACGCGTTTATGCAAAGGATACAGGATCCAACAGTCGCACGAATTTAGTGTACCGGCAATTTCCTAAATCGACAGCATATATTGCGCATACTTAACGTGCCTGATAATTTGACGAAGAATATTTCCCTACGCATTAAACAGCAAAAGCCTGGACCTTGAGGAGCTCCACGGGCTGCCGTGCTATTCTTTTCGCGAATTATCGAAATCTTGCACTACAGCCTGTAAATGATTGTTCCCTTGGATACAGTTTAATTAATCTTACGACTGCGTTTGTCGGAAACACTCAGCGACGACCTCCGCGGGGAATTGTTCCTTTTTCATTATGTATTCATGGAAAGTGAACGTCAGCCCCGGAGACCGATTGGGAACGTTCCATACTGGTATGAATGCTCTAGTAGAAAACTGCAGAACATTGTAGACTATCGTCGGCTAAGATATCGGCAGATGACACCTCATACAAGACAACTGGAGAATTCCGAGCCGTTTGAAGCCGTTTGAGCCGTTTGTTACGGTTGTTCACATGAGACGTTTTCTCTTGCCCTGTTTATGACAATGGAGGTCTTTTTACTTTCGGTATTCGGTAGTGTTGCCACAGGGAAGAATGAGAATTCCTTGCCTGGGGTTATCATGGCAGGTGACTAAATGTCACGATGCAAGTTGCTTAGACACACCGTTTTTTCAGGACGGAAAGGAGATTAAATACAGTGAGTATTCACTGGAATAAAACACCTAAAACACGTAAAAAGCACGTAAAACAACCTTGGATATGCGGGCCAACTGGTGTCGGCACGGCCTAATCACCGTGACGCCTGTCAGTACCATATTTTTCTCGCGACGGAATGTCCGATATTATTATTTATAACGATCCTGCGTATCCTGATATCGATCCTGGATATAATCTAGTGTACTGTCTCTGTGTACTATTTTTGTGATAATAATTGTCAAACTGAAAATAGCGGTGGTTGAGTACGCTTTTCTGCAGCGCACCCGTGTCGTACAGGCAAAGCACGCTTTACAGACACTTTCACCACACGCACTGGAATCTTTCGAAACGGAACCTGAAGGGAACCACGAAAATCCGTTCCATTTATCAGGAGTTTTGTTCACTGAGCAAATGCGGTGTAGGGTAGTAAATGCTGCCTTCGATCGTTTCGAGAATTACACAAACAGTGAACAACCCTGCAAACATAGTTTACAAAATCGCGAAGTATTGGGAAAAACATAAAATTCATTCTTTTTGCAAACTTTATTATAACATTTAACTCCTGATCTGCCAAAAAAAACGCGCCAATCTTTGTTCGTGAGATCGCTGGGAACCGCTTGTTTGTTTCTTCTAAATGACGCCGTCCATGGCTGAGAGGTTATGGAGAGAGCGTCTTGAATCCATTGTAGTTCAAAGAAAATTGCTGAAAAGTTTTTTGTTCAAGCAACCACTATCTAAATCGTTGATAACATGAATGTTTTCCGCAAATGTGAGCGCATTGTGCGCGTACGCTTCTGTGTCGCCATCCCAAAAGAGCCTAGCCTAGCCTAGCCAAGCCTTGCTTAGCCAAGTAGCATTCATCACGGGAATCGGAACGACTCAAAGTAGCGATACTGCTCGGAAATAGGAGTAGTGAAATCGGAGTAGGGATACTACTCAACGTAGCGATAGTGCGTGGCCTGCTCTGTTCTTTATTCCCTGCGCCATTAAAGGCTTCTGCGGCAACGTTGACACACGCCTCGTCTGCTTGTCTCTCGTATTGCTACGCCTGCGGCTATACCTTAACAAGTGAGATCAGTTTTCAGTTTCGCTCACTGGGAGGTGGCAAAATGTTTTGTTCCGATTAACGGGAATATTTTTGCATTGCATAAATATAAATCCAAACAGCTCCACCAACGTCGTTGGCTTTAACCGTTTCTATTTAGCGAGCTTCCACTGCGTTGGGAAACCATGTCCAACGAGACAGATCTGCAAGCATGTCAAATAGGCGGAAAGGCTCCGTAGCGCATGTCGTCTGCTGCGTCGACACAACGCCGCAGTGTAGGATGTGCTGTGTGCTACGCCCTTTGCAAACGCAGTGTTATTTGCTTGAGCTGCATCTGCATGATACGGACATGTGCTGGCCACGCGTAAAGTATATGAAGGCGGCGCCCGGAAGTTTCGAGCTTACCAGTCTCCTCACTGTCACTATTTTTATCATTCCAGGCAACGCGGAAGGTGCAAACGTTGCGAAAGGTTACTACTACAGCAAAGGTGAGTCTGCATTTAATTTTCTGTATTAATCTGGTCGAGTATTGTCGTTGGTGGTAATGCTGAGAGGGAAGGGAAGTAGGTACATAATACATATTAGGGATATTAGAGCTTGTTTATAGATAGATAGATAGATGGATGGATGGATGGAGATTAGAGCTTTTTTATATTTTATAGATGTAAACGACGGTAACTTGCACTCATGTGAACAGGCGATGCAAATTTAACGGGAAACGGAACAACGGTAGACGTGCAGAAAACAGACAGTGGGAATACAGGAACAGATGCGGTCATGACATGGGCATTGTGACGAATCGCGCGCCTTGAAGAGCCTTCCTTCGTTGACGTCACCGATCTCTCAAGAGGCTGTGTCTTACGAACTACGTCGCGTAAGAAAGTGGTACCTCTTCGATGTTTTCTGAACGTTTTCTGTTATCGGGCAGTATCCGAGATTAACAACTGTTACTAATAGTCGACATCAACGGCCCAGTTGTCTTCGAACCTACAGCATCATTAAGGCATCATTAAGAAAATAACTTTTGCGTGAAACTCCTCAGGTTTTGCATCTTGATGTTGACACTTCCTCACAAGCGCAGCATCTACAATGGTGTGCGCGGGGGGCGTTAGGTAGACGGGTGTCTAGCTCTAGTTTATGTCGCGGTTAGCTCGGCCACGGGGTTAGCGTTTATTTCCACGCGGTGCACCAACGACCACCCACTGAAAGAGTCCATTTATTATTCTTTATAAGCGACGAATAAAAAATACATCGTTCATTATCTACTTCGCTTTGAAGGCGACAATCCATGCTTCAGGAAGCACGGGAAGACAGATTACCCAGGGCACGCCGTTGTTGAAGCCTTTCTCTCTGTCACGCCCCCATTAGCAGACTTATAACAAAGTAATCTTTCGTTAATTGGCCGATCGAAAGGAAAAAAAAGTTTTTATCCCGTCCTTTTTTTTAGTTGCTCTTGTTTCAGGTGTTGGCCGTCGCGTTTTTATTCATTGATTTGCCTTTCTTTTTTTTTTTTTTTTGTCGTCATGTACACTTCGTTTTCTCTTTTGCTTGTTGCTGCTGACAAAACGTTACTCTTTATTCGTGGTCTGGGTATTGGTGCCTCGGGTCTGGCAACATTGTTACGTCGTTATTAGCTTCGTTACCTGAGAAAGGCGCCACCTTCTTCTTCGACCTTCGTTTTTTCCGGTAATGTTCCCCTGCTTCACAGTGCCTGACGCCCAGTGATCCGTACACCATAATTTGGGAGCGTCGATAGTATCAGCGCTTCTGTGTTGGGTAATGAACCAGTGTCACGGGCAAGGTCAGATTGTGAAAGGCTGTGGATGCTTCTGTTTGTTGTCACGAATGTCAGCGCTGTTCAAAGGAACAGTAAGGGGGTGTCGACTGATTTTGGGATCGCGGTTGTATTCTACTGTAAGTTACGCATCGACGACCAATTCATCTAGCAGAATGTCGTAGCTTTTTAGGTAAACATGAAAAGCAAACGGCATGCTTACAAGGTTTCGGTTTCGGTTTGACGGTGACGTAGCGTAAGTTACCTCACTCTACCAGACGTCACAGGCGTACGTGATCGACAGAAGGTGTTTGAGGACTGTTTCTCATTGATTGGTTGATTTGATTTTTGATATCATGTTTCGAGATATTGTAAAGCATAATCAGCTAGCTTTGTCTGGAATTGGTGGCTTGATTGCTCTGCAGGAGAGAAATAGGAAAATACTAACAGTGACGTTAACAACAACGAATGCACTGGCTATAAAATTCAGTTCTAAATATAATAAACCCCGTTGATTTAATTGAAATATTTTGCACGCGGTGACTGCGAGCGTCGTAAGAAGTCGTGCGAGAGCGTTTCCTTGGGTTTGGTTTTCGGTAGGCGGATATTGTGCAGTAGCGCCATCGTGCGGACATGTTTTGCATTAAATCTGGCACGAGCGAAGAAACAGTGTACCTGTTGCCCACGTGTAATATGGCTGCCTTGAAAGCCTTAATGCCTAGAATTTTAATACATCTATACAGCGTACGCCTTGCGGGGATTCGGAATCTCGGATTTGGTTTAAATCCTGGTTTTTAAATGCGCAAAAGAGGCGGCCAGATTTGATTGGGATTTCATTGGCGGCTTCATTATGAACAGAATTTCGATTTGGATTGAATCACATTTCTGCTTAGGGTTCTCGACTTTGGTTGAATCACGTTTTTGCCCGAACACTGCAACAACGGTCTTGCACACTGTTTACGTCAGTTTACGACCAATACTTCATGGACGAAGAAAACAACGAGGAAGATTTACGCCTCATCTTATCCTTCCAACCCTACACAAATTTCTGCAGCGCAGTATCACTATGCTGCTCTCCCATATCTTTAGTTCGCATAGTTCTTTGCATTTATTCGTGTCGTACATACTGCAAAGCAAGAAATGGGTCACGTGGCAGGTGTACCGTACTACGACCAACGACGGGACAATATTCGTCCCGCAATCAAGTTCCCATTTCTTTTTTCCGCAGTATACAGGGTGTTTGCTATAACGTGTCTCTGAATTCTATTTAAAAATCCATACGTTATACAAGAATGCCGCTTGCTGCATTGGTCTCCGAGGCACTTTTGTCACCAGTAAAGACGGATTTTGTTAATTTTAAACTGGAATAAATTAAAGTTTTATTTTATTGAAATACTGTCAGTCCCTTATGGGACCTAAACAGGACAGGAAATAATCACAAAGACAAGTGATACATACAGGTACTTACAGTACAGTGAACCCTCGTTATTATGACCATGGTCGTTCCCGAAAATTTTGGTCATAATGCGGAATTGTCATATTAACGGGGGGGGGGATTTGCAGAGATTTCATTGAACTGTTCCCCAGGAGTATGGTCGTAAAGCGCGTATGTCAGATTATCGGGGGTCATATTAACGAGGGTTCACTGTATATCACCACTGTGACACAGCACTCAAAAATTCGGTGACAGTGTTACATTCAACTACAACAGAAGGCAGTGAATTCCATTTGTCTATGGTTTCTGAAAAAAATGAGTATTTAAAACAGTCTACTCGTGCTTTTAAGGGTCTTACCATTTGGAAGTGTGTTTGTCTTAAAGATCGAGATGCAAACCTAGTAACAAATTTGTCCGCCTCTCTGTTTAATGACCTATATTATACCACGAAAAGAATAATTTTACTCTGTTTGCTTTTCTACGAGCACGCAGGGGATTTAATTCGAACTCGTGGAGCATCTCCGCGACTGAGCTTGACCCGGAATAACGTGACCAAAAAGAAACGAGCGGCAAACCTTTGTACCTTTTCTATTTACTCCCTCAGTGTTAATTGTGTGCGGGTCCCGTACCTCCGCTGCATACTCTAGGCATAGCCTAACGAGAGACTTAATAAGTAGGGAGTGACTTTTTCGGGTTAAATCCCGTTCCCAGATTGTGGGGCTAAAAATCGGACGCTCTTTTTAAATCTGTCATTAGGGAAGAAATCGGGCGATAATTGTGCCTTCCGGTGTTATCGGGTGTTTTAGTTTCTCTTCTTCTCTATTAAGTCCTTTCCTAATCTCTCTCTCTCTTTTTTTTTCTTGTTTTTTGTGGGATCGTGATCTACCAGCGGTAATCCCCGAGGGCGTAGACAGTGTTGACACACATGGGTGTATTGCTGGGAACGTAAGTGACCCATTCTTACACGTGTTACGCGTGGCGACCGTTGTTCGTCTTCAGTGGAAACGTCACTTCAGGATTTCACAGTGACCGGAATTCGGGAAGAAATTGGTCGGAGATATAACCCGAATTGGTCGGAGGTCAGTTCGGGGGGGGGGGGGGGGAGTAATAAGCGGGCGGAATCGGGTTTGACTCGAAAAAGTCACTCCCTACTTATAAGCAGGTAATTGGGCATCCCTTGTTGCAAGCTTTAATTTACGTCGCAACATCCACAAGCGTGCGCGCGCTTTTTTCCATATTTAGCATCGATATGAATGTCCCCATTTAGGTACTTTTTTTAATACAATTTTTAATATTGATCTCGCTAATTTGCCAAGTCAAACCCACATTTTTCCGACCGAAATGGAAAGCGTATGTTCAATTTACCCTGCAACATACGACAAGTCTGTATTCTTGAGCCAGATTGCATTCTGTCTTTCGTATATCGTTTGCAGCGTGGAGGTTAACCGTAACTAGAGTTCGCAATTTTCGTGCTGCTGAGCGTGCATATTGAATTATTAATTAATTAAATTATATTCATTAATTCTGTTTTCTCTGTCATCATACTTTTACGGATATGAACGGAATAGCTCGCCCCGAACTTGCCGAGTGGCTGAACTTCCACTTCCACTCCGTCGTTATCGTCAGCGCCAAGGCCATTCGCCTCCCGCGGAGGCAGCTTGATGAGCAAGGCGTGCGCGGGCAATCTTTTCTTTTTCATTTTTTTTTTCCCAGAGAGTACTGTCATATGGTGGGCTTATTAGCGATCGCATCAGAATATTCCATTGGCGAGAGCGTGAAAAGATGTGAGCCGGAAGAGGGCAACGTGGTAGTGAAAGACCCTCGTCTTGTCACACTATTTTTTTTTTATTCGGAGATCGTTCCAGCCTAAAGCGGGACAAAAAACACCGTACCCAAGTAGGCTGGTGGGACAGCGGCACCACGACCGCAAAAGCGGGATTGTCCCGCCTAAGTCGAGACGTCTGGTCACATTACGTATATATACCCAAGGTCGCATCACGCCACCTTCGCCTCGCGCTGCTTGCGTGACTCACCGCGCCGCGATATCTGCGACGGACAGCGCACGCACGCACGCTATCAGACGCTCAAGTCCGCATATACAGCTGTCGCTGTAAAATGTGCTTGCGTGGTTGTTTCGCATAAAATAATGCAGGCTAGTGGCAAAGAGAGATTTCACTTACGTATAAATCTACTCCTACTTCTTAAACATTTTGTTCACGTGCTTTCCATTCAGACAAAAACTTCGTTCAAAAACGTACCGCACGCAAGAAAAGAAACAAAAATACAACACATCATCATCGAGACATAAAAAGAGAAGAAACGTGACGCACGTGAACCTCCACCACGTACCGGAATACTCACTCACATGCCGCACATTGGATAGCCCGTTCGCATGCCAGAGCTTCTTGGGAACGTGATCCTCCTATTCGCTGCGAGATCGACCTATAGGGGGCGACACTGTCACCATTCTAGTGTGGATAACACGTGGGCCGATGTTCGGATTTGATGGTTCTTTTTCGTAATTCTTGTGTATGTTCACCGGAAGATCACTTGTGCCGCGATGGTACGACACTATTCGGTTCCCTCTACGGTACTGAACGCGGAATAAACGTGTAAAAGCAGACGACGCGTCCACACTGCGATAGTTCTCTGTTCTCCGCAGCGCGCCGACACCGTTCGATCTCGGAGCGAATACCATATTACGAAAGCCGGAAATCTGTCAGGTGCTCTGAATGAGATATCTGTGCAAGTATGATTCATGAGACGGCGATCGGATGTCCATATGCATCATAAAACTGAAAGGTACTCACGAACACCAGTTGCCTGCAAGCTATCGCATTAAGGATGCTTCGTACCTCAATATTTGACAACATTTTCTTTATATATCTGTTACGTGGTGTACGTTCACAGAATGCTAAAGCCCCGAAAGCGTAGTTACCCTTTGATCGCTAGTGTTATAGACACTCTTGCTCCAATGTCCTCATAAAATATGGTACGGCTAGCAGTCGTGCAAGCTGATTTATGGACGAAGTGAACAACATAAAGCTGAGCTTGAGGACGAGCGAGCGACAACCTGAGCCTCGTCTGTCCTCTCCTTCTTGTCCATCCGTCCTCAAGCTCAAGGTTATGTCGCGCAGTTGGTTCATCAAATATGTGTTAAAGCGAGAGGAGGCAATATCAGCACGCGTGTCACGTAGGGTGAACGCTAAAGCAAACGTGTGGCCAGCAGTCAATTAAAGAGCGGGAATCACAAACCTCTTACTGTAAAAGGCCTGACCGTGGCCACACGAAAAACCACGCACAATACAGACGACTGGAAGCAGCGAACACATTTAATTGACACAAATTACCACAAGTTCACGAAATTTAATTTACACAGCACGATAGGGAAATACATATACGAGACATTTCCTTTGATGGCGTATCGTCGACGTAACCTCATGGATGTCCGCTCATTTAATCGAACACCGTTTTATCGAACACCGTTTTATCGAACACCGTTTTATCGAACGCCATTTAATCGAACGCCGTTTCGTCGAACGCCGTTTCGTCGAACGCCGTTTCATCGAACGCCGTTTCATCGAACGCCGTTTCATCGAACGCCGTTCTATCGAACGTTATTTCATCGAAATTCGCTTAACTGAACACGTCACCATGTGGCTTGTAAAAACGTGCATTTCCTTTTCAGGGTTCCTGTTACCGCGCGATAACTTCGATAGTTGACAGTCTATTGCCGATTCAATAGAACACTGTGATAGCGGTGTTCCTAACCCTTGTTACGATCGAGTCGGTAGAGTAAATTACTGTGTGACTGCTTCCATATTATGCCTGTTTTACTGGTCAGTCAAATCGGTTTCTGATAAAAAAAAAAACAAGAGCGGTCGTGATACTGTTACATCATCGGGAGCCAGCAGATGAACCATCCAAAGATTTATTCCAAACCAGAGAGCCCGAAGAAAACCATAGCTTACAGCAAGAATGCGAACACAACAGGACGCGCAGCGCGTGAACAGTTCCGCAACTTTGTCGTCGTCACTATATTACACTTTTCCCCCCCTCAGTCTGAAACTGAATGTCCGAAACGCACAGGTTTCTTGAGTGGTCTACCACGAGATGATGTAGGCCCCGATATGATGTCCCTAGGTGCTGCCGGTAGTGGAGCGTCGTCGTGAGGCGGGTGCTCCGCCGCTGTGGAAAGCCATTGAGGAATATGTCTCGAACGAGCTTGGGAAGTGACGGGGACCACGTCTGCGGGGCAAGGCGAGTCGTTTGGCGGCACCGGTAGCCTTGCAGGTGGCGAATGTATGTCACCAGTGGGGAACCGGAAGCTTGTCGTGAGACGTGGTGGGCTGTCAACCGACGAAGAGGTTGTGAACCGGCTGTCAACCGGCGAAGAGGTTGTGAACCGGCTGTCAACCGGCGAAGAGGACCTGCGCATGTGATCCACATGCCGACGAAGCAGTCGTCCATCCTGTGTGAGGCCCTCGTAGGAACGTTTGCCGACCTTCCTGCAGACCTTCACTTGACACCACTTTCCATTATTGGTGAAAGTCCTGAACCACGCGGTCTGGCCGACCTTGAAGTGGTCGTCAAGCTGGGCTTGGGTGTCGGGGGGCGAGTCCTCGTAGTGCGGGTGAATTGCGTCCAGGGCAGTCCTCAATTCCCTTCCAAACATTTGTTTGGCTGGCGTCTCCTTGGTTACCGCATGCGCTGTGGTGTGCTGGTTCAGAAGGAATCTCGACAGACGACACTGAATACTTCCTTGGGTGTGTTTCTTCAGGGCCCGCTTTAGCTCCTGAACCATCCTCTCCGCCTGGCCGTTTGTAGCGGGATGATATGGGGCGCTGGTTACGTGGCGTATACCATTGCGGCTGAAGAACGACTTCATCTCGCTGGAAACGAAGGCGGTACCATTATCGCTGACCACGAGTTGCGGAAGTCCGAAAGTGGCAAAGATGGCGCGTAGCGCGTCGATGAGGGTGGAGCTTGTTGCGGTGGACACGGGTCGCACCTCGAGCCACTTCGTGACGGCGTCAACTACAACAAGGTAGGATTGGCCGTGAATCGGTCCAGCGAGATCCATGTGGAGGACAGACCAAGCGACGCGAGGACGAGACCACACAGGTGGTGGTTGTCTGGGCAGAGACTTGGCATAGCGCTGACACGTGTGGCAGCTGCTTACGGCGTTCTCGATGGCGGTGTCGAGTTGTGGCCACCAGAAATAACTTCTTGCAGCGTGCTTCATGGCTGTCATTCCTCTGTGGCCAGCGTGGAGCAGGGTGAGAGCTTGCGACTGTAGCGCTGGGGGAATAACCACTCGCGAACCCCAAAGTAAGCAACCTTTGTGGGTAGAAAGTTCGTTTCTTCTTACGTTGAAGGGCAGAAAATCTTTCCCGGTCCAATCTGAGACGTAACCCGACTGTACACCTTGATACACTCTTGAGAGGGTTGTATCCTGTGCAGTTGACTGCGCAATAGCCGAAGGCGTGAGAGGGGGAATGGAAACTGCCTCGATCATGAGCACATCTCCAGGTCCCGCCGGTTCATCCTCTTCTACAGGTAGAGGCAGTCTGCTGAGGGCGTCGGCGTTTTGATGGCGTTTTCCCGGCCTGTAATGTAGTTTATAGCTGTACGCCCCGAGCAACAGGCACCATCTTGTCATACGTGGAGATAAAACTGCAGGAATCGGGCGGTCCGCGCCCATGATGCCCAGTAGGGGTTTGTGGTCGCTGTAGATGATTACTTCTCTCCCTGCGATATACTGGTGGAAGTGTGTCACTGCAAACACGATGGCTAAGCCCTCTTTATCCAACTGTCCATAGTTGCGCTCAGCTTTCCCCAGTGTGCGCGAAGCAAATGCAATGGGAGCTTCGTTTCCTTGATCGTCAGGCTGTGCCAGGACTGCGCCGAGTCCGTACGGCGAGGCGTCACAGGACAGGAACAGGGGTTTCTTCTCGTCATAGTGCTGGAGGACAGGAGCGGACAGCAACCTTCCTTTCAGCTCGTCGAATGCCCTTTGATGTTTTTCTTCCCAACGCCAAGGGGCTTCCGCATCCAAAAGCCTATGCAGACTCTCTGCAATTGTAGCTCGGTCTTTGATGAATTTACAGTAGAATGCCAGCATGCCCAGGAAGGACTGCAGCTGCGCTTTGTTTGTGGGTGGTGGAGCATCGGCGATAGCCTGTATTTTGCTGTGAGAAGGTCGAACGCCTTCTGCGTTGACGATGTGTCCCAAAAACTCAAGCTCTTGCACGCCAAAGATGCATTTCTCCCGTTTTGCTTTTAGCCCAGCTTGCCTGAGCCTCTGTAGTACGGCTGTGAGACGGCCGCTGTGTTCTTCCATGGTTGCGGCGGAAATCAAAATATCATCAAGATAGACGACCACGCCGTCAAGCCCCATGAGGAGTTGATCCATGAATTGCTGAAAAACCAGCGGGGAGACGGAAACTCCGAACGGTAGACGTTTCACCTTGAACAATCCCTTGAGTGTAGTGATTGTTAGTGCTTCCGCCGTGGCATCGTCTACACGAAGCTGTTGATATGCTTGAGTCAGGTCCACTCTTGAAAAAAACTTTCCTCCTCGTAACGTTGACAGAAGCTGGTCTATCGTTGGCAGCGGGTACGACGCCAATTCCACGCTTGCGTTTACTGTCGTTCGGTAATCCCCGCAAATCCGGAGGGTATTATCCTTTTTTCTAACGATCACAATTGGCGTAGCCCATCTTGAAGCTTGCACAGGTTCCAAGATACCTTGTGTTTCGAGCTTCTCGAGTTCCTTAAACACCGCGTCCCGGAGTGCAAAAGGTACAGGCCGAGCTTTCAAGAACTTTGGTGAAGCCTCCTGTTTCATGGTGATGTGCACTGGAGTGCCACTGTGTCCGTTGAAAGCCGGATCGAAGACGTCCGAATACTGTGCCAGTACCGTATCGACTGTCTCAGCCATGCGCATCTGGTTGACCTTGACGGAGATTCCGAGGTACTGGAACCAGTCGCGCCCTAAGAGAGATGAGCCAGCTCCCTTCACTACTCGTAGGGGTAGAACATGCGTGCTGTCGTCCAGCTGAACGGTAACCGAGATCTTCCCCAGAAGTGTCAACGGTTGGCCCGACCAAGTTGACAAAGTTGTTGGTTCTGGCTGAAGCTTTGGACGTCGAGTACGCCATAAGTTCCTGTATGTGTCGTCGCCAATAATCGAAAAAGCGGCGCCTGAATCTACCTCCATTACGTGTGGTACGTCATTGAGCCTCAAAGCCATGGTTATCTTCGGAGCTACTTCGGAGCGTACGTTATGCAGCGTGTAGACTGACGGTACTGTAACGTCTTCGTGCTCTGGCTGCAACTGATTTGTTGTCCGATCCTTCATCTGTGACTTCTTGGACCTACAGGCCTTTTCGATGTGCCCTTTCTTTTTGCAGAAGTGGCAAACGGCGTCCCTGAATCGACAACCCGATGGATCATGCTGTCCATCGCAGCGAAAACATGGCTGAGAATGTTGCCGATCCTTCTTCCGCTTCTTATTGGGAACCTTCTTGGCCATTGCGTTAATTTGCTGAGAGTCCCCCAATCCTTTGATGTGGGCCTGCTGGTTTAAAGCGGATTCTGCAGCCAAGGCTAGGTCCAGAGCGCGTTCGAAGGTAATGTTCCGTTCTGTGAGTAGACGCTGTTGAAGCGCTGGGTCTCGAACTCCGCAAATCAGCCTGTCTCTCAACATTACGTTGAGCGGTAGCGACGTGTCCAAAGCTGGAACGGGGTCGGCCGGCCGGGCTACTGCATCGCCTGACTCTGCAGTGGTTTGCAAATTCGTCGCTGCTGGTGTTCCGAAGTTGCATTCCTTCGCAATACTTCGAAGCTCCGTCACGTACTGTGAAATAGATTCCGAGGGAAGTTGATCCCGTTTGTGGAACTTGCAGCGTCCCAGAAGTTCGGTAGGCTTAGGGTCGAAGTGTCCACTCAGAATTTGCACAAGTTCGGCATAATCCACTTCGGCTGGAAGTCGAGGGTGGACAAGGGCTCGTATGGTCTGATATGTCCGCTCACCACATTGGCTTAGAAGAAACGCCCGTTTCTTCGTGGGTTGGGTGATTTCATTGGCTTCGAAGTAGAACGCCAGGCGTTCGATCCATGACGACCAGTCAGCACCTTCGCTGAATTCGTGTAGCCGCAGAGACATCGTGGAGAATGGAGCCTGCCGTGGGTTGGATTTCTCGTCGCCAGTGTTACATCATCGAGAGCCAGCAGATGAACCATCCAAAGATTTATTCCAAACCAGAGAGCCCGAAGAAAACCATCCGCTTCCAACGGAAGCTTACAGCAAGAATGCGAACACAACAGGACGCGCAGCGCGTGAACAGTTCCGCAACTTTGTCGTCGTCACTATATTACAGATACCATAACCCAGTGGTGCCCAGAATGGTAGATGTTAATTAGTTCTCATCAAACTATCTATTGCCAGACTACAAAAAATATACGGGCATTTTTAAAACACATTGAAGTCCACGGTGTAAGCTATTGAAGAATGTTCGTTATAAATACTTGGCTGTCATGATTAGAAACGATCTAAAATTGCATAGCCATAATAAACACATGTGTTCTAGAGCTAGTAAACGAATTTGGATGTGGAAAATGAAATTTCGCTTTGGAGCAACGAAAGAAATCGCATATAAATCATTAGATCTTCCTTGGAATATATGTGTCAGCAGTGTGGAATCCATAAAATAGTACGCTGTCCGAAAATATGAAGAAAATACAACGGTCTACTGCACGGTTCGTACTGTCCAGGTGTAGAAGGGCTCCCTGGGTAACATCTACACGGTAACTACGTTTAAATATTAACAATGGTGGAATCTTTGTTTCATTTGGAAGGTGACTGCCTCGTGTATGGTCTCCGAAAATTTTAGGTTTAGTACTGCTAAAAAAAGCATCCCCAGAACTATCAATGGAGTAAACAGCTGATATCTAGGTATCGTTCATTGAAATCGTTATCTGTGAGATGAGAAAACGAAGCCTCCTGCAAACGATAGCAGTATACGTACGTACGCCATAAAGAAGGTACGTCATAAAGACTGGGAAAAATTATTGGATTCGCCAGGATTCACCAGCATACGCCTGCGAAAAACCAGACTAAAAATAAAATTTATTATACTGCATGAATGTTATATGATACGCGTATGTCATTTCAGACATTTTATTGCAATAAAAATGTCGTCGCAGTAAATTTACCGTCGCCGTTTTTAAACTAAATTTAGAATCGCTGTTTTCAGAGGTCGTAGAAAAATGTGTGCTTGTCATGGTGGGCCTGTTTCGAGTGGAGTGTGGTCTATTATAGTTCCTAAAACATTTCTACACGATGAACGTGAATGCGCGACTTGTACGAACAGCTGTCCATGGGAAAGATAATCTGTTAACCAGTTAATTATGAGTGTGTTGTCTATTAGCTTGCTAATCTTTAACATAATATTTTTGTGAGACACTCGGTCTAAAGCTCGATCGCGATAGATCAAGGAAGATAACGCCTACTTGACCACGAGAATTTAACTCACTAGAAAAATCGTGAATGGTTTCAATTGGTTAAGTCACTGTAGACAGCCCTTGCCTGAATCCATGTTGGATAGGGCTAAAAAAATTTGTCGTCCTCAAGAAACGATATCAAGTGTTTGTTGACAATATACTTTAACAGTTTTGCGCATGTTGGCAACAGTGATACAGGTCGATAATTAGAAATGTGAGTTACGTCTCCAGCCTTGTATAGGTCCCATAATGTAATGTCTCATAATGTATAGGTCCCTCAAAGTTTGGTTCCGGTTTTCATTCACTGCCATGTGCTATTTAGAGGACTATTAACGTTGAAAACATGGAAATTACTTGGATTGTGGTACAAATAATATTCACACAGTACAATAACTATGAAACACCAAATGCGCGGTGAATGCGATATGGATGAAGGCCCGGACGGTCAAAACCTGAGGACCCACATTATGGCGGGGAAATCTGCTAGCAACAGTGGCGCTCTCTCGCGGATGACGTCATGTGAATAAATCCTATACGTGAATACGACAGACGCATGGGATCCGCATCGGGTAATAGGAATGGTTATGGGAAGAAGTCCATTGCGAGGGTTGTCATTTGGTGCCAGTAAAGTTGAGAATATGGCGACAAGCTCTCAGTCACGTGCTGTTTTTCTCGCATGTACACTCTAAGAAAAAAAGGAGTAAAACGGGGAGTAATTGCAGCTTCCACTCCCCTAGTCTGCAATTACTCCCCATTTTAGTCCCCTAACCCCACATTTAGTCCCGACATTTACTCCCCAGGACTGCAAATTGTCACTAAACTTCGCGAATGGTCTCCTGAATGCGACAGTCTACGTAAATATGTGCCCTTGGTCAATTTGAACGACATAAGGGACATAAGGCTGTATAATTCAGACAATGTAGCAATGTTCCAGCCACACAGAGTAAGAAACAGTTAGCGCATCTTTCCTCGCAAATTGTGCCCTAGTATGGCGCAAGATTTTATATCACTCGATATATCACCGTTGACGGTTTGCTTCAAACTATTTTAATGCATGCGCACCAATTATGTATATGGGACTCTTACAACAGTGCGTGAAATGCGGTCTTCACTCTGTGACATTCCTTTACTCCCGTGCATTTGCTTCCGAAAGGGACTATTTTTTGTGGCAATGCAATTACTCCCCAAAAGGAGTAAAAGTACTCCTTTTTTTTTTTTCTTAGAGTGTAGTATCTCTCTTTATAGTAACCTGAATTCCAGAGGCTGAGTCAGCAAATTGGGCAAACGCAGCGTTTAGGCCTGACCAACGCCGGAGCAATAATCTCAAGCGCGGCAGTAGAGAAAAAGTCAGCGACAACGGCAAGGTGCAGCAGCACCGCCAGCACCATCGTCGCCTACCAGTTCTGGTTACGAATTCAACCGGATACGATTTCCATGTCAACGCGAACTGACAACTTTCATGCAGTGTCTATTTCGGCTACATATCGATATTGGTAATTTTACCCACGTTATCTGCCTCGGGGGTCGTGTTTCAGAAGAATCCATGAAGCATGATATCCTTCCAAACGACCCCGTGCAAGTTGCGTTATTTTTCTGCGCAACTTGCATAATCACCTACAGGATGTCTGCTGTGTATTGATCGCGACATCTATACCGATATTTTTTTTTATTTTCTTCTTTTGTCATTAATGGCGAGTACTAAGAACCGGTTGTCTTACAGAGCGGCATCGCGCTAATTGATTGTTCGATTAACAGATTGTTGGTTTCGTTTGGTCGAGTAAAAATAAAATGCACGAGAGGCTCGCATTCGTGAATTGAGCCGTTCCGCCTTGCAGATTTTGTACTTATATACATGTGCAAGTTAATTATGCTGTGAAAGAACGAACTCGCCCGCCAGGTAGCTCTCTTAGACCATTATGGGCAGAGCCGTATATTAAAAGGGAATCTGGCCATTAATGGGTCATGCCTATAACTGAAGCTCCACCCACTTTTTCAGCTTTCCGACCAATAGAGTTCTGAAATATGAAGCGCTATCAATCAACCTATCCTCACTCTTTGTCCCCGTATCCAACATGGGCAGCGCCATTTTGGGTGGCAAGTGGATTGGATGGGATTGAAATGGATACCTCACGCAATCTGCAAAACTAGTGGATTTTTTTTGCAAATTTGATGTTCGCCACCTAGGGAGCGTAAGGCACATCGGGAAGTGTCGTCTGCTTCCGTCGTTGTACCACTGCCGGCAGAACCACCTGCTGGGACAGATTCTGTCGTCGGTATGTTTTTTAAACAAACCTACATGAATAGTTTGAATATAAAAGGCAAGAGTGTTTATATCCATGAAATCCAGCAATTAAATATGAGCTTGTACAGCACAGCGCCGTTTTGTTATGGTTTCGTTGTGATCGCCGTGTTCACTAGGCCTAACACCGTCGAAAAAACGTATTTTCGGTTACATATCGATGGATGAGCATAAGTTGAAACTGATTTCCGAGAAACTTATATTAGGATGTACATTTGCAGCGTAAAACCAGGTTAGTCTGTGAAAATTTTTTGTCACGAAATCTCCGCTTCACTGTGTTTGTTTTCGTCGCTATTTTGGGTGGCAGTATGGTGTCATGACGACCGGGCCCCCTTGGTAAAAAGCAAACCCATCAGAGGAGCGAAACTGTGATTGACAGGTCGAGCCTCTTTTTGTGACTCCTCCCAATGGCCAGACTCCCTTTTAATATACGGCTCTGATTATGCGCCAGTACCCAGACGCCAACTTTGAAGAAAGCGTATCGTTACGCTCGGGGGGGGGGGGGGAGGACAAGCGATTGATAAGCATTGTGGTACGACGGGCAGTACAATCAGTATCTGAGGCTGAACAAGGCCGAATTGCTTCTCAAAACATGGCGTTCATTTACTATGCCCTTGCAAAGGAGCACTGAACTCCACATCGAGGCAGAGACACATTCTTTTTAACAACACTATCAGGTAATTGGAGTAAATTTATACGTAAGCGAAAAAAATACTATAAGCCAAAAAATCATGGTCTTAAAGGAGCAATGAGGTGACCTTTAACATCGCTCGAAATCCTGCCTCGTCTGTCAAGCTGTCCACCAGGAGTCGCCGTGCAAAATATTTTCGCTCTGCGGTGCGTTATAGCTGTGCAATCGAATTTACAAAAAGCGCTCGGAGAAAGCTGCCGCGGACGGACGACACTAGGCTCTCGTGACGTGGAGAACGCGCCCCGTGCCTTGTTTCTTTGTTGTTGTTTTTTTTCGCAGCTCACGCGACGTTTATGCACGCTTGCCGCTGTACTTCACTGGTCACGTGAGGGGAGTAGCATACGTCACGACGTCCTCTCGTTCTGCGACGCCCTCTTTTCACGAGGAGAAGGATTTCTCAAAGGTGTGCGGAACGAAGCCCTCGCGCTCGCTGTGTAGGTCACCTGCACTCATCGTTCTTTCGCAGGAACTCATTTTATTCGTTGGAGAACACTCTGCATCGAAAAACTAAAAAAAAAAAAATGTGTCACCTCAGTGCTCCTCTAAAGTGCTACTGGAACAGGACGCGGAGAGGTGCACAACACATAGCAACTAGATGATGCATACGTCTATCCATCCTGTTCCAGTAGCGCTTTAAGATCATGATCTCCTACCAATAGGCCTCGTTCTCCTCGTTGCTCAAGAAAAAAAAAAACGAAAGAAAGAAAATCAGAATATAAGATATAAGGCAGGACACAGAACGAAATAGAATGCACAGAATATGAGAATAAAATGAAGAAAGAAAGAAAAGACAGCGAAAGATTATACAAGAAACGCAGTATGATATCACGTGTTATCCGTTGTTTGAACACACGGGCCGAGTTATCTACATGCGACCCTATAATCACGACAACGTTTGTATAGCGGTCGTAGCCATCGCCTTCTGCCGCATACACAGATTGGATTGGATTGGATTGAAAATGAATGTGGAGAGATTGTGGTTACCTTGAATGTGGTTACCTTGAATGTGGAGCCACCTACTCCAGAACGCGTACAGTCGACTGCGCAACGACCATTCGCAAACACACCCCCTCGTAGCGACAGGCTTTTCGTGTCCGAAATCGCCTTCGGTGATACAGGAGTAGCCAGCCAGCTCCGCTGGGTTGACCTTTCCTTATATCCCTTAGCGAAGGAACGGACGAGTGCGAAAAGCAGGCGACACCTGTTTCTGTTTGTCTTTTTGTTTGATAGAAGAAATGTCCCTTAACACGCAACCGAAGTTTTACGTTCGGCAAGCGAACGAATTTAAACGAAGTACCGAAGTTATGCGAAACTAATACACCTGGCGACGTGCTACGGCGAGCGACGGCAGGAGTGTCGTGCGGAGAAACTTGACCTATCACCGCTGTACTTGGTCACGTCGCCCATGACGTCAGCCCGCACCGCATGGTAAGCCCATGATTAACCTACGCTCCTTTCTGCGTACCGTGTGCAAAACCAAATTAACTAGGCACTCAGGGCCACCCGTGTGCACCCGGGTTCAGCCTAAGAACACCACGAAATGTGGTATGTCAACCCTGACAGAGTTTCTCCGCGAGAGGAATTACACTGCAGCGCCACCGGGCGCCCCCTGGTGTTCTGTATTGGTGCACTATTTGTCGCGTCGTAGAGTGACACGGCCAACTATTGCAGCCGATAAGGACAAGTGTAGGGCACGTCTTAAACGTGCTACTCTTATGGTAAACACTACACGACTAAAGCAATATAACAAATAGATAGGCGAACGAGCCGAGGCGAGCTACATCTAGGGACAAACAGAACACGTGGAGCATCAAGGAGCCTAAGGGGACAAAGTAACAAGTCATTGACGAAAAAGCCAATGAGTGTTAGCCCCAGGGGTCTTACCCGGACCCTTCTGATTACCGGTCAGGGATGTTAGGGACTATACCAATGTGGCCTAAGGGTAGCACCCCTGACCAGTAATCAAGAGGTTCTAGGATCAACCCCCCCCCCCCCCCCCCCCGAGCGCTGGCGCTCGCAGTTTTTTTCGTGAATTAGTTGTTGAAGCGATAACAAGCACGCGGAGGAGTGGGCATATGTCGGCACAATTCCCTTAGAAGTCAGCCCAGGACGCACATTCCCCGGGACGTCAGTCGTGACGTTGCCCACCTCTGTGAGGCCGACAATGGCGAGCCCTTTCACCAGCACCACCACCAGCACCACCACCGGAGTAGTGGTTCGGAGGTGATTGTAACCATATATCTGGTTAAGTGTGTGTGCCTGTCTTGTATCCGTACTCAGCACTCTGGTTTTTATGGCTGTCAACTGTTTCCCAGCCCTGATTTTAAAGCTCTTCAACTTCATTTTCTTTCATACTTCGATTTTGTTTGTTTACGCAGCTTGCCTTGTCTTTAGGAGCGCTATCCACTACCACTTCCCTCTTATCATATAGTTACGTGAGTGACGAACACACCTCATCAGCATTTCCCAGATAATATGCCCTAGAAGACATGTACGAGTGATATGTGCATAAAAAGATACTCGTTCCCGAGTGTCGTTCTTTGATGGAGAGCCGACGACAAGTTTGCGGGCCTTCGTGACAGGGTAACGGTCGGAACAGGGCAAAGAGAGCCCTCCCCCCTGAGTGGCGGTTTGTTCCCGTGGGACAACATCTGATTGGAGGATCATCTAGTCAGGCACCAAAGAGGATATAAAGAACGCATCTAAAAAACAGAGATTCTATCGACGCCTGGATCGCGGCAACAGCATAACAGGAGCGTCACGGCGTTGACACTGACACGAGTGACGTGACCTCGTTTCGGCAGGCGTAGATTGGTCGACAACATCAAACGGTGGAGGCGCCGTCATGTGGCTGATCAAGGAAGCTTAGATGCGTGTGTTTCGATTGCAGTGTCTCATAGGTTGTCCCGAGGGATAGGTTCTTTGATGGGCTTCGACGTGACGCGGCAGTGTACTTCTTATCCTTTCTCTCTTTTCGTCTCTCTCTCTCTCTCTCTCGTTTGGGCTGCATTGCAGGGCTGGGGAGGATTTGAGCTTGTTTATTTTTCTGGTCCTCATTTTTGAAGAGTTGGGTGGGGTGTTGGACTGGTGCGCGGTTTATTGGCAGGGAAGGATAACGGGCGTATTTTCGTTGCCGTTTCCATTTTCGTTACTGCAATATTTTCGTTTCCGTTATCCGTTTCTGATACCGGCCTTTCAATTTCGTTTCCGTAGCGTTTCCGTTACGGTTTCCGGTAATGGAACGGCTGTTACAGAGCTGCGGGAGGACAGCCCGTCCGGCTCTATTAGCACTCTGTTTTGCCCAAGTGCTGCTTCGGTGTCACGCGTACACACTACACAATTAATTTTGCGTCGTTGGGAATGCGCACAGCTTGCAAGTCTTAAAATAAATAATGCAGGAACATGTCTTTGGTCACTCGGAGTCCAGCAACTCAAGATGGGCATAACCTTCATCCAATGTCGCATTCATAAGCGGACGCTCTCAGTAGTAAATAATACTGTCATGGCCACGGTGAAATGAAAAATAGTACAAAATAAGAAACTAAAAATTGTAGGTTCTCATCCTCGTGCTATAGTCATGTGTTGATGTCATGGAGTTACGAGGACTGGGACGAGGTAAACGACGGATGCACCCTCGAGATCCAATATTGTTCCTTCTTTCCATGCTCTCGTGTACTATGTAGAGCATTACAGGGAATGGAGTCATCAAAATACAGAAACCAAAACGAAAAGTCACTCAAATGCCATCGCACGACAGGAATAGCCATTACCCGAATTCGATACCGGACGATAATTTTCGTTTCCGTTTCCGTTTCCGGCAGTGGAGGACCGTGGTATGCGTTTCCGTTTCTGTTATCGTTACCATCTCCAATTTCGGTAATATAGCGTTTCTGTTTCCGTTACCATTACCGTTACCCTTCCCTGGTTTTTCGTACTCCAGTGTAGAGTTCCTTGATTGATTGGTTGGTATTTGCGAGTTTTAAGCAGGAAATGGTAACAGCAATGATTGGCTGGCTGGTTTAAAGAAAGACAAATATACCGGATATAGAGCCGGAACTAAATCTGGTAAGGCAAACGGAAACGCATATCACGTTCCTCCTCTACCGGAAACAGGAACTGGAAAGAAAATATTATCGGGTAATGGTCTATTGCTGTTATGCGCTAATATGTGTGACTTCTTAATTTATATTTTCTTCGAGGATTCAATTGCCTTTAACACATGCCCTGAATAGGACGCAAGAGCATGGGACGCGAAACTTCCAGGATGCGTCCTTCGCTCCCTCGTCTCAACTGATGTTGCATATGCGCCCAAAGACATAGGTTTAGACAACGGACTCCACGACACAGCACGAAGAGGCAAGTCAAGGATCTCTTTCATTTCACCTCGGCATGTGGCCAGTATCGTCTGATGGTAGGTCCATTCTTTTCGCTTGCACCGCCCGCACCAGATCTGAACTGGGTTATTTGCGTGCTGCACTTTCCCGTTGAAAAGGAAGGCATTACTAATGAAGTTCCTTTCAGCTGGAAAGTGCAGCTCCCGAAAACCCGTCTTGCGTGGAGTCCAAGCTAGTGCAGTCCAGTGCAAGTGAAAAGAATGCGCTTACTGATGGCGTCCGCATGTAGAGGCAATCTCGGAAGAACGTCTGGTTAAGAGTATCTAGAGTTGGTGGACTCAGAGGTTCCACGGGGCATTCTAGAGGATTAAGGCGCGTTTCTTCAGAATTTCCACAAATCCCGCGAGGTGTACGGGTCCCACCGAAGCGAAATTACCAGTAGCTCAACAGCTTTAAACTTACGTCGCAGGAACGTAATTAAGAAAACGTCTAGAGCCTCGTGGCATTTTTTCAGATACAAACCCAGTGTCCTCCAGAATCGCAATCACGCAAGTGGTTCTCTCCAGCTGACTGATAACCGAGTCAGGGGGAAGGCGGCATGACGCTCGGGGTGCTGCGCGTCCTGGGCCGACTTCACAGGGAGCAATGCCGACATTTGCCCCTCCAGAGGAAAAGCACCCAGACAACAGAGCCGGTGGTCAGAATTCGGACCACTGCTTATTTCCACTCTGGGCGGGGAAGACGACCTTCTCCGTGTATTCACACGAGCGACATCCTCATGAAATATTCTAGTGGAAGAAAAAAAGAAAACGCTGCTCCCACAGCCGAAGTTTCGTCACGTGTTACGTGGAGCATTCACACGGTGCGGAATATCGGGAGTGGCGTACTGCGCATTTAGCAGACGACACCTAGCAGACGACACCGTCAGCGTCTTTTCCTGTCGTCTGCTATGGAGTATCTTGTGGCTGTGTAGCAGGATATTCCAAACGGTTAGCAGAGTACATGAAGACACGTGACACGTGAAGCCAGTGAGCGCAAGCGTCTCACGTGACAGCAGAAAGCTATGACGCTTTTCGCATCTTCCGCTTCTGGGGGAATGTCGTTCGTGTGTATACACGGTCTAAGGCACCAAGTCATGAAAGAGCTGTTCTCTTTTTTTTTTCTTTATTTGAGCTTCGAAACTAATTTTGATGTGGATTATGACATGCATTATGGACGCCCGTTATGGGCACGTGCTCCTTCCTGCTGTCCTTCCTCCATATGTTCACGGCTGCGCACCTGCATCAAGATGGGAGAAAAGAAATCTTCAACTGAAAGAACTTCGCATTCTTTATTGTCTGGTAAGTTACCGCTCGCAAGAAGAAAACGCACTTTTCGAAGCTCTCTTTTCGGTGAGCTCTCACGAAGTAACGGGAGAAGAACTGTTCTCGCAATTTAACGCCATGCATCAAAGCAAGCAACGAATGACGCAACACAAATATCACGGAACACGCTGACAAATGGTCTTCTTCGCACTGGGCCGTGAAAACGACGTCAGATCGAATAGTACCTTCAGTGCATGCAGGCCGGGCCTTTGAAGCGAGAGGATGCAACTATGCATAGACTCCCTTCCTTCTTCTTCTTCCTCTTTTTTTTTTATTATGCTTCTTTCTTCCTGAGTTATTTGCTCCGTTTTAGACGTGCATGACGGGATATTGAGAATTTTCTGCTCCGAGAAGGTTGTGCTAAAACGCGAAGGGGGAAAAAAGTAGGGAAGAAAAATATGGAACTGCCGAAAATATGTATTAAATTGTTCCTGATAAGAACTGTATATTATACTTCCTTACCCCGAGGACCCCTGCGAGGGAAACACAACGGTGAATGAAGGAGAGTCTTTGTCTTTCTTTTTCTCTTTGTGGGTGTACAACAAATACAAAATGGATGTCAAACAAAGAAGCGAAATAAAGAGATGGGGAATATGGGAATTGTGGGCATGATGACAGGGCTATATGGAAAGCATGGCTCTGTCTTTGAGATAGAAACAAAAAGGGCATCTGAGCTGAAGCACTTAGATACTAGTTTTTATTTCGGTCCCGCCATTGGATGGTTAAGGTTCTCGAATGAGATGTGCATCGTGCTCGTTACAGTGAGGGGTCCGGAACCGGAGATCTACCCGGATTAAGCGGATATAAGATAGAAATAAACTTGCGTTCCCGAAAATCTTGAAATTGGAATGTGCTAACAAGCGAGGGAAAGGAGAGGGACAGCAACCTTGATGGTTATGATGATGATGATGATTGGGGTGTTTCGTCGCGAATCCCATGAAGGATAGTAAATAGTGTAAACAGTGCTGTGGAATGTAATTGTTTAGAGTGTGTTACGTCGCGCTCTGTCGCTGTTGCGCCCACGTCCAGGCTTTCGTCGTCATGGACCTTCTCCACCAGCCTGCCTGTGTGGATTCGGTAACATCTCATTACGGACAAAGTCTCATTACGGACAAAGTCTCATTACGGACAAAGTCTCATTACGGACAAAGTCTCATTACGGACAAAGTCTCATTACGGACAAAGTCTCATTACGGACAGAGTCCCATTACGGACAGAGTCCCATTACGGACAGAGTCCCGTTACGGACAGAGTCCCGTTACGGACAGAGTCCCGTTACGGACAGTCGCGTTACGGACAACGTCTCGTTACGGCGGATAATCCTTTAATCCCCAACTGTCTCATTACGCCCAAAATCTCAGGATTATAGGCCGTAATGAGACTTACTGAAGTTTCCCATAACACGTAGAAATCTCAGAATAACTAGAAACCAAGCCAGCGAAGAGGAACGTCTCAACATGTGAGCCGCCATGATCGATACGGTAGGCCTAGCGTGATACGAACGGTGGCACTTAAAAGTTCCCTGCGTTGTTGTTTCATGTTGCAGAACAAGGTTTAAACCGTACGACACTCGTTCCATAGAGAATCCAAGCGCACAGGTGATGACAGACAAAACAAACACGCTTCGCACACGGCATGGCACGCGGAGCAGAGCGGAAGCGACTTGCATTGGATTGAATGCCATTGCGCCGAACGTGCCTGGTCTTCACACGTGGAAGGGCTGTGGCGGAATCCGGCCCAATCCAAAATATCTATCATGGCGCCTCACGGACTTGGACATTGGGAGAGGGTCTTGCCTCGGTACGGTACGTTGCCTTTGCTCTCCCCCATCACTCTCTCTCTCTCCCAGCTTTCCTTCTAGCCTTTCTAATTATGATTTCTATGCCATAACAAGTGGGATGGCGAAAACAAAACTGGGAGACAGGCAAAACAACGTGGGAACAAACACATTCGTACACAATTCCTTACTCGAGTGCGCTTATTCAGTGGTTATAAATAGTGATGTCGTGTGGTTGAACGCGGCATATCATCTTACGAAGCTGCCGAGAATTCTCCTTCGTTATCCCTGTTTCGTGAATTTCGAGATCGGGGATTTCACAACCGGGGATATATAGAGATCCTCCCCGTTGCGGTGGCGACTGAACGATGTCGGCTGCTTACAGTAACGAGAGCTGCGCATAGCTTTATGAAATTCTGTCCGCGTAGTTAAGGACTGTTCTCATAACGCGAACAATTCATTTTCTCGCCGGCTCCCCCCGCGCCTTCTATGATCAATAGCAATAACACACAGCAATCTGCAACGAGATACCCCGACTTAATGACATTTCCCTATCGGTCTTTCCTTTTTCCTGAATTCTTTTTATATTTGACTGTTCGTGACGTAATTCCATCTCGAGAGAATCGCTGTGGGGTGTCTCTCTTCCTCTTTCTCTTGTAAAAAAAAGGAAAACGAAAAGAAATATGGCAAGATTTTAATCTCATACTGTCCATTACTGTACAATTTGCAATTTCATATTCGGCGATGGGAATTTAATAATCGCGGGATCCTGTTTTCTCCGGCTGGATTCCGGCTGGCTTCTCAAATGGATTCAGGGTTAGGTGCTGCTGCCGTCTGGATCGTATTCTATGTAATGTGCGCTTTAGTGCCTGTTATTTCTTTCCGTTTCACGGTATCTCGAGGCATCCAGGAAGCATGTGTGTGTGTGTGTGTGTTTCTCCTTCTTAATATATTTCTCGCTTCAAAGTGGCGTACGGTCCCTAACAACGCGATGTCTGAAGGGTGTCGACTATGGGACGCATGAAATGAAAGGTCTCTTCGATTTGGCTGGCTGCACCAATTCATGCAGCCCAGCACTTTCGCACTCCTTTTTGTAGCGTAACGCACTCCCCGTGCACTTTCCTCTTTGGTTTGAAAAAGTGCGCGCCTAGTTTTCGACGAGGTCACGGCCAGCCCGCACTCAGTGGATAGGAAGTGCAGCAAGTGTGCGAAGACGCCGTGCAGACGATAATGCGGGTCCGCGTCGGCGACACAGGAGAGGGCACACAGCACGAGCACAAGAAGCGGGACGATAGCGACGACGCGGACAGTGGGCGACGCTGCAGAGTCCGTACTTGTTCACTCGTTTTGGAAGCAACCGCGGAGGGCGCTAGTGTCGAAACTGAACTTTCACTGTCTGAATCGGCGCTGCAGGCTCGCAGCACCATCGCGGACATTTTCGGAACTATGCAGCTATGTAGTGGGGCCAAACCGAAGATACCTCAATAGAACGTTTTCTTTTTCCTGTTTATCTTTCTTTTTTTCCGTACGCACGTTTGTTTATGTCTTGTTTACTTATCCGTTCTGCATGCTCTACCACTGTTACGCGTAGTTTGGCGGGCCAAAAGAAGCACAGCAGATGCAAATCTCTTGCCCTATTCAAATACGACGTAAAAAGCTGTCATTCACAATACGAAACGAAACGAAATAGAAAGCAAACATTGCATTCAATGCCTCGACTGCAAAAAGGGATAAGAGCACAATACAAAAAAGCCAGCGTAGAAAGCAAAAACCCATTTCTCTATATTATTTGTTGCCTTGCTTCTAAGGACAAAAAGTTTATACGTTTTTTCGCAACTCAGGTTTTACCCTTTTAAGCCGGCCGTACATTTGCACGTAGCTCACCTTACGTATTGATGATTTAGGCATTGTGTACATATCCGTGAATAAAACATCTCGTGTACATTGCTGCTCTTCATTGCTCGCATCTACATTTATAATTGATGGACGTGCGCCGACTTCACTTTTATCTCCGGCTTTTCTTTTTCTTTCTTTTTTTTTCCGGCGACAGCGTTTCGGGCCGTAACGCGTGACCTATCGTACAGGTGTCGACAAAAGTTTACGGAACACGCGAGCCGCGTATTTTTTCTTCGGTGCGACACCCTAGCAGCCGGCGGAAGCGGGTGAGTTCACTGCTTCGGAGGGGTGGAAGCGTGCGCTGTCAGAGACACACAGTGGTAGTTCCCTTGTCGCTTGGCTGTGTGAGCTGGGAGCTACCGCTATGTGCCGCTAACAGCGCGCCCTTCCACCCCTCGGAAATAGTGAACTCACCCGCTTCCGTCAACCGCTAGGGTGTCGCACCGAGGAAAAAATACGCCGCTCGCGTGTTCCGTAAACTTTTGTCCCAACTTGTACGTCGCCACTCTCTCACCAGCGTCATTGCTGAGCGGACAGAAGAAGCCGCTCGTTAGTTGTAGCTCCAAGGTCGCGCTGCGAGGTGGTGGGTTCGAACCCTACCACCGGTTGCGCTGTCCGAGGTATTCTCTGGATTTTCGCACAGAGACTTCGGCACGCTTCCCCCTGTCTCACAACCCTTCTTTCCTTCCGTGTCGTCTCTCCATCTGTCCACGTCTGCACAAATGTAAAGGTGTTCTCGGTTACTCAAGATGAAGTACGGTATTTCTTCCGCTCGGTAAAAAAAATGCAGAGTCAGCAGTATGTGGAAACTTAGGTCGATGAATCTACGAAGTGCGTAAGAATAGACCTCTTCCTGTTTGTAAACAAATGACGCCATAGTGTTGGACAGCGCCACCAATTTGGTAGACTCTAACTACGCTCGAAGATAAGGGCGAACAAGGCCGCGCCCAAAAGCCACGGTCTTGAGGGGATTACGATGGTCCCTGAAAAGGACGCGACCTTCGGTCCTACTTTTCTTTCAATAGGAGGCAACGAACAAATGCCCATGCGTGGAACCCAGCTCTCCCCTTCCGATTAGTTTCGGTTTCAGCCTGCCTACCAACGTCATAATGGCGTTTCTCGCGTAGAGGTCCATTGTGTAAGAAAAAAAAACATCAGGTTCCAGGTACGTTTCGGTAAATTATAAAATATTCGAAACCACCCGTTCCTATATCATCGTCAATATACGCTCCTGCGCCACTTTCTTGAGCTGTCCAGGAGTTGTTGGGGCTTTGCAAATAACTCTGGGAGGCGTACTTATTAAGGGTTGTACCACAAGAACGCATATTATGCTCCGAAATTGTTAATTACCATAAAAAATTTTTAGGCTCTTACGAAACTACCCAAACTCGTGCACATGCGACGCTTTCGGAGGAGCATGGAGGACACATCGAAACATATATTTTCTTTACCGCGTGACATGGACATAGCACCGTCATGAACTGTCGTCACGTAAAATATTTCCGTCTAGGGAGTGCGAATTCCTTGAGAAAGTTGGCTTGCAAGAATGCACGATGAAGCGGCGACCTAGCTCAGCTAACACCTGGCCTGTGGTGAAGTGAGGTCGGTCGAGACCCGGGACGGCCGCCGCAAATTATGCACAACTGCGACCGGAAAGAAAGAGAGGAAAGAATGCGCGCGGACTCGCTATTGGGTGGATGACGTGACGTCATAGACGGACAACCAATAAGGAATGAGCTTTTCTAACCCGCAAGGTTGAAAGCTCTGTTACACACCAGGATTGCGCGCTGCGCTCATATTTTTGTGCGTTATTTTTTGTATATATTTTTTGTGCGCATACGTGTCCCAGGATTTGTAATCCTAATTTCTACTATTTCTGGCTTTTTTTCTTTGTTGAGTTCTTCCACGCTCCTTCAACAGGTGGTATAAACCTATCGAAATGTTAAGATGGCTGAGTTTCTTTTTTGCTCTCATTTACGATTTTTCTGCAACGAACTCGACCAAGTAGCAATTTTTACACATATTTTTGTCGCATATTACATCCTTCAACGTATAGTTGTAGCTTTTTCAAATCCACATTACTTTTTCTATTACTGAGTATTACTTTTAATGCGACATCATTATTGCGCTACCATCCTCAGAAATCCCTGTGATCTGCGCTGAAAACCCAGCTCGGACGATAGATGGCACCACTGGAACTGTGGGTGCAGAGCGTTTATGTCAGGGTATTCAACGTGACTCCTCTCATAGCACCGGTCGTGTTTGCTAGGTGAGGTTATCACGAGGCAGGTGCGGGCATTGGAATGCTACGTTATAGCACACATAAAATGGCATAGATGCAGGCAAGATGGTGGATAAACTCCATAGTAGACAAGCCTGAGCATTGGCGTTGTATTACCATCATACTTAAAGCCTGAGTCTGAGCAAACAGGCACACACACGAGGAACACACACACACACAAGACTCAGGCTTCAAGTATGATGGAGTTCCTTAACTAGCTAGCGTGCGTCGTACGAGCGTCGTACGCGTGCGTGCGAGGATAACCGTCGTTGTGAAGTGGAACAGCCTTTCGCCCTTAGGCTTTTTCAGAGCCGTTGAAAAAGAAATCGAACCATCACGGACCTCCCGCCGAAATCTGGACGGGAGGTCCAACGTCTCTATGACACTTACCACAGGTCAACAGGTCCCCGTCAGCCCTGCCAAACGCCAACGGGTAGGGAGCCCTTCTTCTGGTGATCCCAACATTCCACAGATCGTGAATGTTCCCGATAACACCATGGACACTTCGGCACCGCCAGCTCCTCAGCAGACAGATGCGATGAACGATAGCAACCTTGCCACTTCACTTCATGACCCGTTCACCACTGTCACCTACAAGAAGAACCGAGCCGGCGGTATTCCCATACTGTTTCGACCAGCAACTACTGACTACTCCTTCTGGAAGGTGAATCCTAATGCGGTCGCTAGTGAGATACGCCTGCTAACCCAACAACAGGTTATGCACCACCGTTTCCACCGAGATGGTTCTCTCTTCGTCTCCGTACGGTCCGAAGCAGCCGCCCGCAACCTTTTGTCTGCTAAGTGCTTAGCTGGCATTCCGGTGATACCATCCATACCCCAATCGTACGCCAGAAATATGGGCAAGATATATGATGTTCCAAGAGAGTATTCGAACGACGACCTCGTGCTCTATCTTAAAGACGCAGGGGTTTTATCAGCACGGCGACAGGTTCGGCATTCCCTAGCAGAAGATGGCAGTGATGTGTTCACCCCGTTACGGAGCGTTATCCTGACCTTTGAACCTACAATCCGTCTTCCTCCCCGAATTGCCCTTGGGTTTCAGACCTTCACAGTCCAAGAGTATATAGAAGGCCCCATACAGTGTTATAACTGCCAACGATTTGGCCATATTGCACGAAATTGCCGAGGTTCTACACGGTGTGGCATCTGCGCCGGACCTCACCGGAGATCAGACTGCAACAATAAAAGAGAGCCAAAGTGTGCTAACTGCAAATCCAGCCATCCCGCATCATTTTCTTTATGTCCTGTCAAGACCGCCGCCACCAAGAGGCACCAAGACCGAACCCTACGACTTCCGTCTGATGCTCCTAGGGATGCTAGTGCCACACTCCCGTCTCGTACAAATGCACAAGAATTTCCTGCACTACCTCCTCGATCTGCACCAGGTAAACGAGGGTCGCTGAACACAGTCGCGGCTACGCCTCTCACAAGCGCACCGCCTCCTCGTCCATCAAGACAGATTACAAACACTTACGCCAGTGTGACGGAACCAGCACCCTCATCAGCCCCCCAATATATGCCTCCTCTGGGACTCTTCTCAGCGGTACTCGCTGCCCTTAAGGCCATTGTCTCTGCTTTTCCTGGTGCGTCTCAACTGCCCGAGGTTCAAGCGCTTCTGGCACTGGAAGCATTATCTTCGCATCAGCATGACGGAATTGTATAAAAAAGCCCTGGCCATGCAGTGGAATCCTCGAAGCCTGCGTAACAAGCTCCCAGATTTTAAATCACATCTCCAACAGTACAAGTTCCCTTTCATAGCTATATGCGAACACGGCATGGATTGTACACATCGTGTTAGTGGATACACAATCTATCGCTCTCATCATTCACCTGAGAGTAGAGTAGCGCTATACGTTCGCAATGACCTCGTTGCTGCACCCATCGGCTCAGTTTGTCATCGCTCTTATGATTACGTCACATGCAGGATCCGCCTTGGCCCCATGCTGTTAACGGTCGTCAGTATCTATATCCGTCCCGCGGTACAGGTCCCGTGGAGTGACCTTGACCGCTTACTTGGTTCTCTGGAAGCCCCGGCGCTTGTGCTAGGGGACTTCAATGCACATCACTCGGCCTGGGGAAGCCGAAGGACGGACAGTAGGGGAAGGAGGTTGTTAGAGGCAATGGAGAATAATAACATGTGCCTGCTGAACAACCGCGAGCCCACTTACATGCGATCCCCACGGTCACTTGATGTATTGGACCTCTCGTGGTCCTCAACCGACATGATCCGCCACTTGTCGTGCGCTACGGACGTCGACACTAGAGGTAGCGATCATTTTCCTCTATATATTTCGCACGACAGACTGCCCCTCTCAGCCACTGCTGGACTGATTTCTTTCACAAACTGGAGACGTTTTCGTGAGGGCCTCAGAACATCTGTGCACACCGGTATGTCCCCAGAGGCTCTCTCTCAAGCAATTACCCGCGGTATTCAGGACGCGGTGGTCATGTCTAAAAGGGTAACAGGCCATATCGGCCATTCCCCCGCTATTAATCACCTTAGAGCATTACGTCGCCGAGCAGAAAGAACGGCTCGTCGGACAGGGCAACTTACGGACATTGTGGAATACCGCCGGATGAAAGCTAAAGTAACACGAGAACTTAAAAACGAGGATAGGAAGCGTTGGCGTAACTTTTGCCACCACCTTTCACCGTTCGATCCGGCCACGAAGATCTGGCGGACAATCCGCTCTCTGAAGGAGGCGCCCCCTCAAAAGAATCCTCTCGCGGCCTTGGCTCTCGTTCAGCGTGTAGACGAGAACACGCTTGCGACGGACTTCTGTGTGGTACTAACGACTCCGGCGGCTGCCTCGACCACGCCCCTACACCGCAGTTTTGTCCACAGTTTGACGGCTGAACTTCACCACGACTGGCCCCGTCCCCCGGAAGTTATGGACCGCGACTTCACACTAATCGAGCTAAAGGCAGCGTTGAAGATTGTGAACGCCAGCTCGTCCCCTGGGCCCGATAAAATCACCTATGCCGCCCTACGAAACCTTGACGGGCGGTCACTCCAAGCTCTCCTTCATGTCTATAACACGTCTTGGCAACAAGGATCTTTACCACATACATGGAAGCAGGCCTTGGTTGTTCCCATCCTGAAACCAGGCAAGCCCCCAAATGCCCTATCCTCCTTTCGTCCGGTGAGCCTGACAAGCTGTATGGGGAAACTGATGGAGAGAATGGTTCTGCATCGCCTCGACTGGTGGCTCGAAAAACGACGTGCGTTCCCTCACGAAATGGCTGGATTTCGTCGCCACCGAAGCTCCATGGATCCAGTTCTCGACCTAGTCTCTACAGTTCAACATGCTCGAGCCCATCGACGGATCGTCCGATCGGTCTTCCTCGACATCAAGCGCGCCTATGATACCGTCTCGCACATTTGTGTGCTACATGCCTTGCGCTCGTTTGGAGTATCCGGTCGGCTCTTCATCTGGCTCCAAGACTTCCTTACGGACCGAACTGTCGCTGTCCGTACGTCCCAAGGCCAAAGCCCTCAGCATCCTGTTCCCCAAGGAGTCCCCCAAGGAAGCATTCTCAGCCCGACACTGTTTAACGTGGTGATGGCCGGCCTACAATCAGTAATTCCTCGCAAAGTGTCGTTCTCCGTGTATGCAGATGACGTCGCCCTTTGGACAGTAGGAAAATCACGCCCGGCTCTCCAGCGCCGCCTGCAGCTCGCTTTAAACAATATCCATACGTACCTGACGCACCTCGGGATGGACCTTTCACCCGAAAAGTGTGTCGAGCTCCCTTTCACGCGTAAAGCTATGGCCAATTTCCCACTTTGGCTTGGCTCAAAGAAGCTAGAACCAGTACGCTTTCACCGCTTCCTTGGCGTGGTAATCGACTCGGACTTGCGCTGGGCTCGGCACATTAAACACCTTGAAACTAAAGTGCAGCGATGGCTCCCCGCAATCCAACATCTTTCTGGCCCAGGATGGGGCTGTGATCAGCGTTCCCTGCTCGCGGTTCACGCGGCATTGGTGAGGGCAACTGTGCTTTACAGCCTTCCTATTCTGCACAGGATATCAACAACTTCATTAAATACGCTTCGGTCCCTGTTTGCTCGAAGCCTTCGTCGATGCCTCGGAGTTCCCAGAATGGCTGAAACACGACAAGTACTGGCTGAAGCTGGTGAGCTCCCGCTTGAAGTTCTCCGTGAACGGGAAACGGCTCGGCACTACCTCCGTTTGCGTGCTCACATTCCCCGCCACCCGCTACTCAGGAAAATTCGATACCGCCCTGGAAGCGACTTCTATCGAGTAGCGCAGAGGACACGCCAGACTCTCACTGGCTTCATAACTAAGGACACTATACCGCCGGAAGCCCCCTGGTCTCTCCCGGTACCGCCCACGTTTGTACGCCTCCCAAACCTTCTGCAAAGAAGAGATCAGGTCCCCCCTCAAGTCCTCCGAGCCCATTTTCATGCTCTGGTAGACGAGAAGTTTTCTACGTTTACGGCAGCATATACTGATGGCGCATCCCGAAACAACAAGTCCGCCTCAGCCTTCGTCATTCCATCCGAAGGCGTCGTGCACGGAAGACGCCTTTCACATCCAACCTCCTCCACAGCTGCGGAACTCTATGCCATCCTTTTCTTTCTACAACACATCGCTGATTTTCCACCCCGGGAATGGGCAGTCTTTACAGACTCCAAATCTGCACTTCAAGCAATTGAAACTTCCGGCATACGAGGCCCATCCGCACCCCTAGTCACCGACGTGTTAATGGCTTACCACACTATCTACGCCGCAGGCCACAGGCTAGTTCTCCAGTGGGTTCCAGCCCATTGTGGTGTCGTGGGGAACGAGCAGGCCGACAGCGCCGCAGAAGCAGCACTCTCGTCTCGGAACCGGACCCGTATTGTTCTGCTCAGAGGAGACCGCCGTTCAATTCTGCGACGTCTAGTGACACCCCTGGCTTCCCGCCAACGGACAACCGACATTCTTCCCCCCTCTATGTTGAACAGAGTTGATCCCATGCTCGCTTTCCGCATGCGACGAAACACATCTCGTCAGGATGCTGCATTAATCCACCGCATGCGCCTCGATGTGGCCTTTACAGCTCAGTGGCGTTACCGCTTGAGACAAATTGATTCTCCCACCTGTTGCCACTGTGGTGCTCTTGAGGATCTGGAGCACATTCTTCTTCATTGCCCTCACTACGAACCTTCCCGAATGACACTCTCCGAGTCTCTTCGTCAGCTGGACTCTCGCCCTTTCTCCCTACCGAAATTGCTTGGTCCCTGGCCCAATCCAGCCCAGCAACGCTCTGCGCTCAAAGCTCTTCTGACATTTCTGGACACCATCGGACTTCGATCGTTATTGTAAAGGGGCTCGTTATTTTATTCCCCCCATTCCACCAAGCACTGGGGTAGAGTATCGCCTGTTGCGATGAAACTCCCCACTCTCCAAGGCCGAAAATAAAGTTGTTGTTGTTGTTAGCGTGCGTATATGCCATCCTATCTGTTAAGCGTTATATTACATCTTGCAAGCGAGGCTGCCAAGGCGGGAGAGCGACGTCTTGCTTCGTCCTTCACACGGCCCTACACAACGCTGACGCAAGACAGCATCCGCAGCCAAACGAGCCTTTCGGGCTTGCTCCGATTCAGCTTGGCAGCGCCGTCTCACAGCCTGAAGATCAATTCACAATACCGCGTTTACGGCTGCGCACAGCGTCTTACGTGTACCTTCGTTCCATCCGGAAGGATGTTCCGTTGCAATGATTCGCTGTCAGCGTGCGTAACATACAAGCGCAACCGTAACCGCAGCTATGTGAATCGGCCTTCAGCCTTCTTTCGCCGCCGCTCCTCCGCGCAGCTTTCATAAAGCATGGCGCTCCCACGCAGACAAGTCTGAACCTGTCGACCACCAGCGCTGCACTGCCGACGCGTCGCGTCGCGTCGCGCGTCGCACTCTCCATGCGCATCTCCTTCCTTCCTTCCTTCCTTCCTTCCTTCCTTCTCCACTCACCGCGCATGCGCGCCTCACGTGGCTGCAGACCGAGACAGACCACGCCGCGATTCTTTCGTAGCGGGGACTCTATGCAGTAGTCGCATGACGTTCACGGGTCCCGCGCAGGAGAGAGAGAGAGAGAGAGAGAGAGAAATACATGATGACGATGATATGGGGATGACTTCCCGCGCAGGAAGCTCGTTTATGACTCCCTAAAAGCATATACGGGCGTAAGCTTGACGGTTGCCGTGTCGTGCAACCTTCAAACCCATTGACTGACAGGGACTAACTGCAAGCTCGAGGTTCCTTCACTTTGACATCGGGCGACTACGTTGCCAGATGGTTACGTGCGCTACTTATATAAGGTACTCATGGTGTGGCCAAAAAGTTTTTCTGCAGGCCGAACCCCGCAGCGCGTTATGCTGTCTGACATTACATCATAGCTCATTGCAGTTCTGCTCCTACATTTGACTCAGATCTGCAAACCATTCTGCGCAATTTAAAATTATCCCCGCACTACATTAGCACTTCAACGAATGCTGTCGCTTTGCTCCTCGAGCCCTCGTTGCATCAGCACGGAGGCCGTTCTTATTATTATTTTTCTTTTCTTGAACCTCTTCCTTTTTCTTTTTTTCTTTTGAGCGTCCGTAACTGCGTGACGAAAGAATGAGAGATTATACTTTCCGTGAAGTTAATATCCTGTCGCGGTCGCAAAATCTTTCCTTTCCCATGAACCCTCAATATTGATTCTTCTCTTCTCCGAAACTAGGATTTTGTGTTCTGTTTCTCCGCAGCCCATGGTTTGCCGTTTTCGTTTAAGATTTCTGGCTTCTGTTGCCTCTTTTGTCGTACAGTTATTTATTTATTTATTTACTTTATGCAGCTTAGGGTGCCTCAATACTACCTGCCTCTGCGTAGCGGTGTGAGCTGGTATTGAGGCACCCCAAAGCAGCTTTGTTCATAACGCCATCTTGTTGCCAGAGAGGAACAAGATTCTGCATTACAATGTTCCCCTAACAATACCGGAAATAGCAGGAAGTTGACGGACGGAGCGACGAATAAAGTATCCGCGCCTTTGCGATAGAGCCAATAAGGCTATGCTAGATACTTCGATATTGAGGGATCTTGCTGTGTGAGTGCTTTCTTCTTCTTTTTTGCTTTGCGGCACAGTTCCCTGTGAAGTAGGCCCAGGGCGTACAAACAGGTCACGTTGGCGGCGTAGTAACAGTTTGTTGCTTGTAAACCCAACGCAACGAGTTATATAGGGAACTCTATATATATTTTTTTAATTTGCCAGTAAAATTGTGGTAAAATAGCTCGAGGCGACGTCTCGGGCTCCAGTTTCTCTAGCAACAGTGATCTATGTTCCCCGACTGGGTTGCTGCTCATGATGACTACGTAGACGACTTATTTCGTTTTAAACACAGCATGATGCGCATGCAATGTAGTTATCCCGCCGCACTTGACGAGCAATACACACTTGGTGGAGACTTCGACACAGTGCTGCGTGTAATTTTTAATTTTAATTTTCAAAAAAAAAAATATTCCACGCTGTCCCATGGTCTCGAGGACGGTAGCCGACGAAAAGTCAGCTTGGGTCGGTGGCGTGCATCGAACCTACACAGCTCTCTGATTGCAGAGCAGATCTGTTCCCAACTATATCAACTTGATATCACTTCAAGAGAAGATCAGACGACCCAGGTTCGATTCTTGGCGTCAGCACCGGTGGTGGTGGTTGTGAAAGGGCTCGCCGTCGTCGGCCTCACAGAGGCGGGCAACGTCACGACTGACGCCCTGGGGGAATGTGCGTCGTGGGCCGACTTCTAAGGGAACTGTGCCGACATATGACTGAAGGGTCTGAGGAAAACCCAGGACAAACCCAAGACAGCACAGACAGCGCCGGGATTCGAACCCGGGTACCTCCCAGTCTCGACGTGACATGGCCAGCTCGCAGCCAGCTTTGCGCAGTGGCGGTGCCGAAGCTTGTGAAGGTCAACTATACCCAATCATATTGACGTGCTGCTTTCTTGCTCCAACGACGTACCCACTCGTACGTGTACCCAGCCACCATTCATCGCAGCGTGAGCCATATTATCCAGTGTTAGTTGACCGTCGATAACGTGGCTTCCGAAGTACCGTGTCTACCCAACAGCTCCTAGATAGCAGAAGGCTTGCCCACGTGACATAGCGTAACACGGGAAGGCATGCTGTGGATGCTGCTATGACGTCAATGAAAGTGCAGCTCGCAAAGCTCACGCAGGCCTCCGTGGGCTGGGCAGTGCGCAGGCCTTCTACTATCTAGGAGGTGTTGGTCTACCGCACCAACACCTCCTGTAGACAACAGGGATGGCCTCAACACGTTTTCAATAACGTCACGCACCTGGCTAGGCTGCCATAGATTTTCAGTGAGGGAGATTTTTCTCTTCTTCGCTCTTTCTGTGACGTCACATCTATCTATCGCCAACAGCCACAGTAGGGCCAGGTGCGTGACGTCAATCGAAAGAGTGCAGAGGCCTTGGGCACGTTAAGCAGCGGCTCTGCAGAGCGCGCGGCGTCCACTCTGTCCCTCCCGCTCTGGAGCCGCTGGTAAACGGGTTTTAATGGCGAATTCGGGTGGCCATTTCGCGGCAGCACGGCCTAACACTCGGAAATTGCTACTTCGGCGCCCGAGCTGGGTCACGTGACCGTTTCCACCCGAACCTGAGTTCCTGGAATCTAGCGGTTTTAGTCACTTGGATTACGCTCACAGCATCCCGGTCGCCCGTCTTCGGGTTCCGTCGTCTGCTAAACCACGTGAACTGTGACGTGCGGGCCAATGAAAGCACTCGCCAGCTTTGTAGTGTGACGTCACCGGATATAATTGGGCAAACCGCTGCTCGATTGTTTCGAGACCGAGCGAAAAAGAGTGCTAGACGGCAAATTTCTGGTGCTCGGAAAGGTGCCACGCAAACATGCGAAATTACTTCGCTTTGACCAAGCGAACATGACAGCTCGGGATCTGGAAAAAATAAAGTTACCACGAAATGGCCACCAGAATTCGCCATAAGCGTAGAGAACGTTGCGTGTGCACGTGACGTGTGCAAAGCGCCTCTAGACCACTGGGTGTCCCTGAATGTTCTTTTCGGGAATGTTCGTCATCTGATCCGGCTGTCTGCAGTCTTAAAAGGATTATTTAAGGTGCAAGTGGGTCTAACCGGAGAGGAGGATGAGGAGCGCGAGAAGCACTCCGACTTGTGAGTAGGAGCGCGGGAGCACCACACTCCTCAAGAGGAAATGTCCCGTTCAGTAAAAGGGAGCGCGCTCCATGCGCTCCGGAGTCCTCCACTGGACGCGCTCCTTCTCTGTTATCTAGAAAGTGTTGATCGCACCCAACGAAAATATAAGATTCTGAGTAAGGCGCACTTCCATATTGGTTCCTGTAGGTATAGTATCTTCCCGGTGACGTTATCAAGCTTCTGCTGATATCGCGTGATACCAGCTCGCGTATAGCTCAGTGCTCGCGTAACGAGACTGGGAGGTACACGGGTTCGAATCCCGGCTTGGCTTGGCTTTCTGTGGTTTTTCTTGGGTCTTCCTCAAACGCTGTCAAGATATAGGTCGGCACAGTTCCCTTAGAAGTCGGCCCAGGACGCACTTCCCCAAGAACGTTAGTCGTGATGTTGCTCACTTCTGTGAGGCCGACAACGGCGCGCTCTTTCACTAGCGTCATCTGCTCATATTCTCTATTATCATCGCACAATGTATGATGGGTTTTGAGGCGTGGGGGATGTCTATTATAAGAGAGGGAGAGATAAAAAAAAGCGACTTCAGATCCACTTCTAATCTCATTCATATCAATACCGCCGCTTCCATGCTTGCCCAGACAAAACCGCAAGATACAAAGAGATCACATCCTCAAATTGTATGCGGGGTTTCTCATATAGATAAGCGAACAACGGCAGCGACTATTGGGCCCTGCAATATTGATCCCCCGATGGGAAGCTTTCACGGGATGATCACGCCAGCGCGGCCGGAGGAGCCGAAAAGAAGATGTGCGCTGAAAAACAACAGGATACATTATTGATATATGGTTTCCATAAGCCCGTAGAATCCACGCAATATCCACAGTAATAACCTTTATGGGAGGAGCCAGTCTAGAGCTCCCGAAAGTTGTTTCCAATTTGCGGAATCGCGTTCGCTCTCGGTTAAATTGTTGGAGCCTTCTTGTCGTTCCTTTGTTTGTTTACTTGTTTGCTTTTCTCCGTCAACAACGGCAGTTCCAACGCTTTATTAAGACCGTCATATATATATATATATATATAAACATTTCAAAATATATTAATCTTTATAGCTACAAGCGTATTGTTGTGGCGGCTTCAAACAATAATTGCACGTTTTGGATAGAAAACACTTTTGTTCGCTTATTACGAACAAAGCATTCGATTTCAGTTTACATTTCAAGTTCGATAGCGTTGGGACCTCAACGATATTACAAGGAAGGTTGAGTTAGCGTTGCAACGAGTAAAGCCTTTATTTTGTGCGAAAACGTAAGGCGGAAATAATGTGCCTTATAAAACGTTACATTGATCTCGGATAAAATTCGTGTTTCTCTAATACATTTTTTAGTAGATGAGGTCTTATCGTAGAATATACAGGGTGTCCACCGTAACTCTAGAAGTAATTTTTAAACATAGAAAAATCACTTTTTCCCAGTTTTAACCAATGGCGATATACTCTACGCCTAAATGCACACCTTAAGTGGGCACAGGCAAGCTTCTGTGCCGATGCATTAATTAACTTTCGCTAATTAACTTTTTAATCATCAACGATAGAAGATTGATCCAATGAGAACATCGAATCCCTTGGAGTCACTGGTAACATTGCCGTTTTCAGAACAAAAATCGAGACAGTTATAGCGCGAGGAAAGGGACTGGAAATAAGGCGATCTGGTGGTCGTTTTTCGACGCTGAAGTGGAAGCGCTCCCGTTTTCCTTTCCTCTGTATGCGGGGGAGGGAAAACACTGTCGCATGGGGGACAGATTGCGTGGGGACAGATTGGATGCGACAGCTTTTTCTCACCCCCGCATACACAGGAAAATGAAAACGGGATGGCTTCTACTTGAGCGCCAAAAAATGACCACCAGAGCACCTTATTTCCAGACCCTTTCCTCGCGCTATAACTGCCTCAGTTGTTGTTCTGAAAACGGTAACGTTACCAGTGTCCCCAAGGGATCCGATGTTCTCATTGGGTCAATCTTCTATCGTTGATAATTAAAAAGTTAATTAACGAACGTTAATTAATGCATCGCCACAGAAGCTTGCCTGGGCCATCTTAAGGTGGGCCTTTAGGCGCAGACTACATTGCCATTGGTTAAAACTAGGAAAACTCGATTTTTCTATTTTTAAAAATTACTTCTAGAGTTACGGTGGACACCCTGTATATTTTATTAAACGAATAACTAACAGCATGGCGGAGTGGATACAAAATTTTGTAATACAGTCTAGACAGCAAGGTGGCGACGAGGAACATCTCGACAGGTGAGCCACCTACGTGAACATCTTAGCTGGCACAAGTACGCTGCTGATGTTATAGACGGAAAACGTTATGCACTATCCAGGACTGGGCATGCCGTCCTACAAATTTACCATGCGTTCATTCATCACATTTAGGTTATGCATTACGGGTACAGTCAACCCTCGATTTATGAACACCCTCGGTTCCCGGAAAAAAATCATTCATAAATCGAGGGATTCATAAATCGAAAGTTCCGTTAAGTCTGTACTATCGAGCTGATGAAACAGTATTTGCGAGTTGGGATTGTGTTTGTAATGCAATATAATGTGTAATTTTGCTTTCGACCACGCCTTCTGCTGTACACTTGGTCATCCCTAATGCGTCCCTGGAAAACCCGTTTGTTGTTCGGATTTCGAGGGGTTAAAAACCCAGGGTGCAATACCTGGAAAAAGTTTCGTTCGTTCCGGCATCATTCCTAAGACCAAGGAGTACTCCCTTTGAAGATTTCTGTTGACCTCGGAACTATCCGTTCATAAATGGAGGGCAAAAACGCTGGGCAACTCCTAGTTGCGTCCCAGAAATTCCATTCATTATTCGGATATCGAGGTTCGTAAAACGAGGGAAAAATATCAGTAAAAAGTTTCGTTCCTCGTACTCTTGTTCATAAAACGAAGGAATTCATAAATCGAAGGTTCATAAAATGAGGGTTGACTGTACATGGGCTAACGTATCGAACCGTCCTTCAACCACTTCAAATAGTTCAAAAGAGAGCTTCGCGGAACATGCTTAAAGATGCCTTCGAACGAAGCAATAGTGAGTTTTAGGATATCGTACGCTGTCGTCTTTGCGTACGCAAACGATAACGTTGGTGGTTCTGAGCACGCGCAAAACACAAGCGGAGCTTTGCGTATGGCGCGGAACCACGTACGCAAAGGCGACAGCGTACTTTATACTAAAACTTAATAACTACTTTCGCGTCTTCTTTGTTGTCGGTACATTTTCACCCTTTTGGAACATAAGGTCCCCTCGCTTGTATATTGTTTCATGTATGGCTCGTACCCCTCACAAAGTTCAGTTGTAACAGTTCGGTTGTTCTCTACGCCGTGTACAAACTACGGACTGCATGAGCTAAGTTACATTCGTAAAAAAAAAAAAAAAAAATGAATTGTCTTCCATTAAGTGTAGGAAAATTAAATCATAATTTTGCATTTCGAAAGCATTTGAAGGAGCTATTTCTGTCTGAGCAATAGCGCTATACTTGTTCAATGATAGTGTGTATTATACATACTCTACGGCTATTTTATTTATATTTTTTATGTGTAGTATCTACGTAAGCCCGTAGTAGCATATTGTTTGTTTGTTTTTTCTTTCTTTTTTTTAAGGTGTGGATTATACATCAGTGTACCTAGTTCTAGTTATTTCCTGTTCCACGTCAATTTTATGTTTAGCTGTTGAAGTGGCAGTGTTGAGATTATTAATCCCTCAGTATATATACCTCGCACATCACTTGCTTTATGTCGTGTATATTCGATGACGATATTCTAGACACATGTGATGCCTAGCCGTCCTACCTTAATATCCGTAATATAAATGAGTACAAATAAATAAAAAAATCCAGAATCCACCATGATAGACACGCTGTTGCCCTAACGTGTTACGACCGGTATCTCGCACAAGTTCCGCGCGCAGTTTTCACATGTAGCAGTAAAAGGTTTACACGATACAGTACCACTTCCTTACGGAATAAGCAGCAGCCCAAACACACTAGATGATAGCAGACACGACGAACTCACATGACACACGGAGCTGAGAAGAAAAGACTCGACTTGGATTGGATTGGATTGGATTGGGTTGGATTGGATGTGAGGAATGCTGAGACGAAGGGGCTTTCATGCGTTGAACGGCCATTGCTGTACCTATCATGGCGGTTCCCGGACGTGGACTTTGAGAGAGGACATCCACTACGCACTATTTTGTTTGTCTCCCCCGAAGTCGGCCCACAACGCGTACCAGCCTCCCCCCACCCGTATGTTCCTCATTCCTGCTGTCCTCTTTCTCTTTCTCTCTCTCTCTTCGAGTCTGCACGTCGCTTATGGTCACATTTGCATCTCGTTGCTAACACGGAATCCATAAGAAAATAAGTAGTAAGAGGGAGAGGAGGCAATAAGCAGGCCTTCTGCATCTAGGTGGCGTTGCCCTTGGCAAGTAGTCCGAAAAGCAGATGCCAGCGTGGTCGAATTGGTCGAGGCGCTCGACCGGTAATCGAGAGAAGCCTGGTTTAAATCCCGTCGCTGTCGCTCGCTTTTTCGATGACTGTCATACCTCAACTGTTCACGTTCCCAGGCAACTCGAGGCTTGTGCTGTGTTTGTCTGTTTGTACACGCCGGCCTCAGGACAATTATTGTCCACCACGTTTCAGTGTACCAACCAACACGTTCTACACCTTCTCACACCCCTAATATATTTTACGAATGCCTCTAGAATGTTCCTTTTTCTTCTTCTTCTTTTTTTTTTCTGAGCACAAATATCACTAAACGGAAATCTTTCCCTCACGAATGTCGCGCAACTGTTGCATTATATCCAGTACGCATATATAAATGTGCGGCGAAGTTATCACTCATGCCAAAAAAGAGAAACCCCCAGTGACTTTAGAGACAATGCATCTTGTCTGGTAGTATCAGGGAACCCGTCATAGAGTCCCCCAGAACAATAACTTATTAACTCCTACACGTATGCTCATGAATGGAGATCACTGGATCGCGCATGAATATGTATCCGCGTGGGCCCAGGGGAGCCATTGGTGCGCGGTTGCGTAATGCCATGGGAGCTCGAGCAGCTGTCCAGGTATTGTGATACGGCGCCGATATTGCTTTTATGTGCTAGCAACACTGGGATTTTTTTTTTTTTCGTGGATTATCAACGAGGAATGCATTTGCATGCCATAGAATATTATGTGCCAGAAATGGAGGAAGCGTCTGGATACATATGAAATATAGTTTGCCGCTCAGGAACGGTGAGTTTCTTTTTCTCTTTTTTAACTCTACCAACGATTGCACGTGCAATTCTGCATTTTGTTCCGCGTGAAAAGGAAAAACCCACGCTTGTGGGTGGTGAAAAAACACTCCGCGCGCTGGAGATTTCCGGAGCACGTTAAAGTAGAGTCACTAAATAAGCTACGCTTCAGAGTATCGACACTGAGGCAAAAAGAGCCGCCATGTTGTTTCGGATGACCTCCAGCCCCACCTCTATTTTGGCAGTAGAAATAGATGAAGATGAAGTTCAGCAGTGGAAGAAGACAACACTTCGAAGAGCGCTAAATGGATGGCGCTGGAGGTCATCCGAAACAACATGGCGGCTCAGTGTCGATACTCTGAAGCGTAGCTTATTTAGTGACTCTACGTTAAAGAATCCCAGGTGGTTGCCTTTCCTTTCTTTTTTTCAATAAACATAACCCCCCCCCCCCCCCCAGGTGGTCGAAATTGTCCGTGATCCCACCCTGTTGCATATGCAGCATGGATAGCAACACAAAGATAGACGAACTAGCATTACGCATAAATCTACTCACAACTATTATTATTATTATTATTATATAACTCACTGCGCCGTGTTTTCACCGGTGCAATCGTGCACTGGGCAAACGTTCTGTGGACGCACTAATTCTCCTCACCTGAGGGTTCTTCGACAAGGCGGTCACGACAGATCGGTTTCATTCAGAAGGTTTTCCTCGGGTTCAGCTTCTTACGTTCATTCCCTTTGCCTTCGAAGTGGGGACGCTAAAGGACTATAGCTACGCTCCTCCCGCTCCTCGCTTACGTTTTGAAGGTAAGACAATCGTAAGAGTTTGAGACGTTGTTGTTGCCAGAACAGTTCGTAGGAAGCTACGCGCCTTTTATGCAATTAATTTATTTGATATTATATGATTTATGATATATGATATGATTTATTTGATAGCCATGGTCTTTGGAGGCTAGATAATTCATATACTGTTTTATTACATGTAAACGACGGAGAATAGAATTCTAGAGTGACTCGAGGTTTCTTTTTTTTTTTGTTTTTTTTTTCTTTTTACTCCGTGTTAGCGCCGCGAAGCAGCGTGGCTGTGAGCGTCGTACGGACGGGGACAGACGTCTCAGCATGTATTTCAAGTGTGATTTCGAATTAAATCCCGCGATCAAATCAAATCAAATCAAATCCTACAGAATTTCTGCCATTAGATCTATACTTGTCTCACACTGTATTCTCCAAAAATGTTATTTCCCTATGTGATGCGAAAGTAATCAAATAAATAATCGAAATTGAACAATTGACTGAATACACAACGAACACAATTGAATACAATGAACAGTTGATCGAAATAATTGATCATAAACTTTATTTCTAGTTTTGAGAGGCATGACGTCTAAGTGTGCGCAAGCTGCCACCCGTCTGATAGCCGTCTCCTGCCGGCGGCCTTTCAACGTGAGGCGGAGAGCGGAGACTGAGAAAGCGCGTGAGCTGTTGCTAGGAGACCGAGACATGAGCTCCCGATGGGGTCACTTTATTCTTGCAGAATCCGAAACTATGAAAGTTCGCCGGGAATTCTTTCAAAAATTCCTTTAAGCGCGTAGTGTCCATTGACGAGCTGACCTTGAGCCAGCTGATTTCTAATACAAAATGAAATAAATATTGTTTTTACTTCGTAGTGGTACTTTAAGGACACTCTCGGATAGACGACGTCCTCCACTAAGCCCTGTCCTTTTATTATGTAGGAACGAGGCGTATTAGCTTCCAACTGCAGCAGTTCGCTCCTTCCGATAGGGGTTTTAGTTTTAGACCTCGAGGGGGGGGGGGGGGAATTTCTTCTCCAGGAAGTATAAAGAAGATCTTATTGGCTGCAGTACGGAAAGAGGATAATAACTGACGAAATCAAAATGAGTAGGGAAAATGAACTCGCAGTGGGCCCTTCTCGAGAAAGGCAGACCCAAACAGATCGCCGCGTTGTTATAATAATAAATAAAATAAGCATTAATAAACTAATAAATAACTAATAAGAAGAAGTAAGGACCGAATTATTATTTGGACCTGGTCCCTGATTATCCTGTCCTACACTGCAGCTAAATTAAAAATCTTTTGCCTACTCACACGTATCCCATCCCGGGGCTTAAATATTGACTGATTTGTTTTTTCTTCGCTATCAAAGGACAGTCTCACGCTGGCCTCTCAGGCCTACGCTATATTGATTTTCCAAAAGCAGCGCAGCGAGGCGTGCACCATTCTACCGCAAAAACTCATCACCAGGTTATCGTGACTAGTAAGCCACGATTGACGGCAGCTCATTGATGCCGAAACTGGTAGTACGAGTACGCAAAAGGTTCTAGTATCACCGCGGCACTGTAGAAGCTACATAGTGTTGTTGTATAAATCATTTGATGGTAAGGGTGTGTACTTCATACATACTTTATAGTTACGCTACGATGCTCTGCATGGTGGCGCAAGAGTCGGCGTTTTAGATTGTGCGTACGTTGTCGTATAAACAAAAACGGGTTGGCGGAAAGGGAGACAGGAGGATCCGAGTTGAAATATTGTGTTCTGATTTTCCCTCGTTTTTCATTAGACGCTTTAAAGGGGGATTAAGGAGACCTCCCAATATTTTTGTTGTTGTTGTTGTCGTTGACTGTTGACTGTTCTGCAACGAATAAAATAGGCTCCTGCTCAGTGCATGTGACCTTCAGCGCCCGGGGGGGGGGGGGGGTAGCTCGGCACACAGCAGTCCACACGTGCACAGTTCCTGTGGCTACCACGGGGTGGCGACACTAATGGCGGCGCCCATTCCTTGAATCGCGTTTTTGTGTGTACCCACGATTGCGCAGGTAACGCCTGCTTACCGGTGGCGCCCCATGGTGGCGCTAACTTCCGGTGGCGCACCGTGACGCATTTATGAGGGTGGAGGAGTTGTTCTCCAGTATGTAGGCAAGAGTTGCAGTACGTTTATAAGGGCCTGCCTTCGTAGACAGGTTCCTTACTCGATGACAATACACATACGATCGATAACCGAGCTGTGTGTAACAAAATAATAGCAAACTTTGCTGCCTGTGCACTTCGAATGGCATCTACCGATGTCAGCACCGCGGTCTCCGGTGCATTATGTGCAGGTACCGCTAGGGGCGCTAACCGTGCCGAAAACGAAATACCAAAAATGATTATCAGTAACACGCACGCAAAAGAAGGTCCGTGACCTGTGCCAGCTAGAGATGAACTGAAGCACGAGCGCTTATTGTGATCTGACCGTGCATATGAGCTTGCCAGCGAGGGCGATACACGTGGATGTGGTACTTCATTTCGGTTTCTGCTCCGATGACGCTGATTTTCCACGGCGAACTCTATCAGGCACGCACGGTTACAGGGGGCCATCGTAGCACGTGCAGCATGCCTTCACATTGACGTTCGCGCTGCAGTGGAACAACACAACGCGAAACAGCTGCAGCAACACGAAACGCTCTACAGTGAACCCTCGTTATTATGACCATGGTCGTTCCCGAAAATTTTGGTCATAATGCGGAATTGTCATATTAACGGGAGGGATTTGCAGAGGCTTCACTGCATTGTTCCCCAGGAGTATGGTCGAATAGCGTGTATGTCAGATTATCGGGGGTCACATTAACGAGAGTTCACTGTAATGCGGAATTGTCATATTAACGGGAGGGATTTGCAGAGGCTTCACTGCATTGTTCCCCAGGAGTATGGTCGAATAGCGTGTATGTCAGATTATCGGGGGTCACATTAACGAGGGTTCACTGTATATTCTTCCTAAAATGAACTGTTCAAGAAGATTCCATTCCTATCTGACTATATACAGCCGTTGGAAAACAAAAGGAATGAACAGCACGGAAAGCAAAAGGGGATATTCGCTCGCAGGTGGCATATATGCATTCACCGCACTCATGAGATCTCACGTTCGCTAACCGCCTCTCTTTTTCTTTTCTTTTTTTTCAAAGAAACCAGTCCGCTGATTGCACCCGACGCCTTCCCTGTGAGAAATATAGAAGAAAACCCGAGAACGAAAAAAGAGAAAAAACAAAACAAGAAACGATATCGTGAAGAATGTCCCTATACGTAGCGCACCCACTGTCTCGGAAGCTTTCGCGGCGATATGTTTCAGGGCGGCGTGACAGATATTCTTTCTCGCTCGCGAACATTTATCTGTGTCGCTGCTGCTTCGGCGCGCTAATGCAGTCCAGGTTGAAGGCTGAGCAATTTTGTGTCCAGGGTCGCGGCGGTTACGGGCGTTCGTTAGAAATAAAACGAAATATTGCGTTTTCGCTCTCTTTGATCTCACAAGTGGGTTCCGTCTTTATGCAACGTGCATTTTAGTTTTGTTTCCTTCTATTACTATTATTTGCTCTGCTTTTCGTGCATCTCTTTGTAAATTTGACGGCACCCGAAGTGCAGGTGTTCCTTATTTCTGTGTACTATTCCTTTTGTTGGGAAAAAGCTGTAGCACCAATCTGTCCCCATGCAATCTGTCGGCCCTGCGACAGTGTTTTCCCTCCACCGCATACAGAAGAAAGGACAACGGGAGCGCTTATACTTGAGCGTCGAAAAACGACCACCAGATCGCCTTATTTCCAGGCCCTTTCCTCGCGCTATAACAGTCTCGATTTTTGTTCTGAAAACTGCAATGTTATACCAGTGACCCCAAGGGATTCGATGTTCTCATTGGGTCAATCTTCTATCGTTGGTAGTTAAAAAGTTAATTAGCGAAAGTTAATTAATGAATTGACACAGAAGCTTGCCTGTGCCCGCTTAAGGTGGGCATTTAGGCCAAGAATACATCGCCATTGGTTAAAACTGGGAAAAGGTGATTTTTATATTTTTAAAAATTACTTCTATACTTACGGTGGACACCCTGTATATCGTTGATAGGTTTCGCGTTAACTAATGCACACGTATTACTGTATTCAGGCCCTGATGCGAAAAATATTCGATTGATTCATTACTGCCTAATATAAAAAGTCAGCTAGATTGGCAACCCTGGCACGCCAGACACGCCAACGGACTTGACAACCCTGTGTCGGAGAAATTACAGCTGCTTTTCCTCTTTCAGGGCTCGTGACCCATTAATGAAGCCCTGAACGCGAAACTGCTCAAGTGAACCAGCTTCCGTGCTAAGGTGTTTCACCCATGAACTTTACGAACGCGCTCGACGACGTCGACACAGATCCCATCAAAGCACGTGAATTTCCATGCAAAGCTTGTCCGCAACCTCTCGTCGCTCCCAATCGAAATGCACGCGTGCGGACGAAAGTCAAAAGCGTGCGAATGCGACGCAGACGACATGTGCGTGCACGTGCTTCCACGGTTGTGTGATCCCCGAAGGGCGACAGCTGCTGTACTGCGGGTCAGGCTTGAGGAAAGGATTTCCGGGTAAACAAGTAGATAGGCCCGTGCTTTTTGTGGCGGAAAATGTCGCTCACGGGGAAATAGTAGGGTTCACAAAGTTCAATTTGTTCCTGATGAAGAGTTTTGTTCTGCTTCTTCTCGTTTCGAAAATGTCGTCTGCTATCATCTCACACTAGTCTTAGCGCGAGCGGATTATGAATCCGTCGTCTGCTACGGAAACTCTGTCGTCTGCTTCGTGAAGCAGATGAGTTTTCAATGGCGGAAAAGTTTCATCGTGCGACAAGACTTTGTTACTTTGTTTCGGTGAAGTGTGATATGTTAGAGTTTATTCTTTATAAACGTTCTTAATATCATTATACAGTGGTTACGCGAAGCGCGTGCTAGCTTGTTGAAACTCACCAGCCGTCAATTGTGTGGTATGCCTTGTGCACAGTTGAGATTCTTGTGTGACGCGGATAAATACTGCTGGTACCAGCACGGTGTGTCACAGATTGACGTGATGCGTGATGTGGCACGTTTAAGCCACGCCCTACGCTTGTTGTTGCACTTGCAATCCAATCTCTACAAGCGACTAGTAGTGCGCCGGAACCGAAACCATAGGAGCTCTATAGGCGGCACCTGGTGGCGCTACGGTATAATTCCCTGGCGGAGTAACTCCGGTTTGACGGACTACATTCCATGCCGTTCTTAGGTTGAATACCGTCGTAGACGATGTCGCATTACATGGAGTGAAGTATGGCGCAGGAAAACACTAGTTTGCAGCAAGGATAACCTCTCCAGGCAGGTTAACATGGGCGCCACCAGGATTTTTTCCAGGGCAGGGCAGAATGTTTTGGCATTCTGGAAGAACTTTTGCGCCCGGGGGCTCAGAAACGCCCCCTTGCCCGCCATGAAGGCGGCCATGGGCACGTAGTTTTCTTGGAGACCCAGCGTGGTACGCTTGGAGAGAGAGGTCCTCCATGGGTGGTCGACACGCTACATTAGTGTTCACCGCGGCCGTCTCTCCTTGCATTGCCACTGGCTTCCCTGAGTGAGTTTCCCTCTGGGTTCTTTGTACATGACTAATATTTCGCGCTGTTTACCTTGTTTGAAGCGTGTCGCTAAGCATTTCGTGCATTCCGTTTGTGTTCCATTGTATTGAAATTGTACTACACAAGTGCACTTTGGCACATTAAATATCCTGAACGGGAAAAGAAGTCGTATCATTTGCACAATCGCACAAACCGATGTCGCATAATCTGGGCTTCATTGCAAAAGTGCACTCTACCAAATAATAATACTACTACTAATTAAACAAAATTTCTGCCACGTAACGGGAGCTTATATCGGCGGCCGGGATCCAATGATGTACAGCTCCCTGCAACCTTAACTTGAACGCCGCTTCGCGTGGCGGAGCAGGAGGAGAGACACCCTAGTGTGATTCACCTGAACTATTTGGAGAGCGCGATTCGGGCTGTTCCACTCGCGTGTAAGGGTGTTTGGTTGTTGCTCAAACGCTTCGAAGGCAGAAGGGGGTTGCTTTCTGAAGACGCTGTTATCGGGATGGCGATTGTTTGTGTTGCTTGTGTGAGATGTACGCTGGATGATATCGGTAATATCGGCGATATTCGAGGCATGGCTGCCGTTGACAGATAAGAATGATTATGTGCACCCGAATGGATTAACAATGATGCTGTATCAACTCGAGACGAAATAAATCAAGTAGAAATTATGTCAGCCGTACTAGGTACGAGGCACTGATCTCCGCATTATGACATAAAGCACCGAAACGGCAATTGAAACAGGACAACTTGTGCATTTTCATGTCGCTACACCTGCGAGTGTTCTTGACAGACAGTACATCCTTGCGTAAAGAGGATCCGCATAGATATAACCTGTAGTCTGCGTAAACTGCTATCACGTTTAACATACGACTTCAGAGAGAAAAGTAACACATACAGCTCCAAAGGACTTGAAGCTCTTTACCCGGCGACGGCTGAATGCCCCAAACTGCTGGGCAGCATCTCAAGGCATGGGTTAATTAGTCCCGGGGCAGTCCGAATATGTGCAAGGATGTATTGACCATCAAGAACACTTGCAAATGTAGCGACATGAAAAGGAAAGGCAAAAGTTGTCTTGTTTCAATTGACACCTACTACGGCTGACTTCATTTCATTCTTTTCTGACTCAAATAAATGTGTGATGCGCTTCTATCCTCGTTTCACCTTGTTATCATCAGCAATGGTGTAGAGCATCGCCACTCAAGGAGATGAAACTTCACAATCACAAAATAAAGTTGTTTCATCCTCGTTTATTTCGTCTCGAGTTGATACAGCATCATTGCTGACCCATTCGGATGCACACAATCATTCTTAGAGGTCAACGCTGCCATGCCTCGAATATCGCCGAGATTACCAATATCCTCGAGCATATACCTCACATAAGCAACACAAACAATCGCAATCCCGATAACAGCGTCTTCGGAAAGCAACGCCCGCCTGCCTTCGAGGCGTTTGAGCAATAACGGACACCCCTTACACGCGAGCGGAACAGTCAGAAACGCGCTCTCCCAATAGTTCAGCTGAATCCCACTAGGGTGTCTCTCCTCCTTCTCCGCCACGCGAAGCGGCGTTCAACTTAAGGTTGCGGGGAGCTGTACTATAACAATCCATGACGAGGAAAAACGGAGCTTAGGCAGGCACGCACAACACACAAACTACGACATGACGACTGATCAACCAACAAAATTCATGGTTCGAGCACTCAGTGTCATACTTTGTGTTGTGTGTGTTGGCCAGGCCCGGTCTTTCCTCGTCATGGATAAAGTGTTGTCGGCACTTATGACCAATAATCTCGAGCTCCAGTAAAGTTTCCGTTTTGAACAAGAGTTTGTGTAATCTAATTTTGTGATACGTTTTATACGTTTTATACATTTGTCATACATTTGTCATACGTACGAATTTTGTAGACGGAGTGTCGAATAACCTTATGTGCCGCCTTCGCAGAAATTCGCGCGCATATATATATATATTGTGTGTGTGTGTGTGTGCCAGCAATATGTACGAGGTCTCGTTCGTCTGCCTGCGAGTTATAATATATTCGCAGACGAAATGCGCGCTGACAGAAGAGAGCTCCAAGAACGCTTTGGGTACTAAAGAATGAAAATAAATAATGAAGACGACGCAGACAGAAATCTACATAAAAACGGTAAAATAAAACGTAAGCGTTGGGTTGGTCGTTATGACTGCCTTTTTGCTACTCACACAGAGTTTTCAGAACTTCAAAAAATGTAAAATACCACAAAATGCATACCTCGCAGAGAGAGAGAAAAAGAAAGAATAAATAAAAGCAAATAAATGTGCGCTTGTGCGGGTTCGTTGTAAAATTCGCGATCCGTTTGCAGATTGCACAAACACTCCACTCAGTGGCATATGCTAACAACCAAGACAGTTTTGTGTATTTTTCTTTCCCTGACGCTCTTTCCTTTCTTTCTCTCCGTCTCTTTTCCAATTTTTTTTCTGTTCTTTGGCTGTATCTGGAGCGGGGTTCACGTGGCGTGCAAAGATTGACTTTACCTTTGCCTACTTTGCCCCCTGCTGCTCGAGACACGACGCAGACGACAGCGGCGAAGCAGAAGACACTTTTGCATCGTCTGCTTCGGAAACTTCGTAGCAGGAGCGACACCTCTGATCGAGAGATCTTGCCGGGAATACTTCCGTCAATTTGCGAGAAAAGGAAAATCACTCCGTCTCTCTTAAAGTACCAGTGCGAACTAAAAAATGACGTTAATAAAATTCCGTATTATAAATCAACCTCGTTCAAATACTCAGTACGCAACACGCAGATGCCGTCAGTAAACATAACGCGCTTCCACGAATTCTCGAGAGAACCCGCAACACTTCACAGTTTCGGATTCTCCAAGCGAAGATGACGTCACCCGGAGTACTTTGGTCTGTCTTCTAGCAACAGCGCGTCTCCGCTCTCCGCGTCATGTTGCAAGATTGCCAGTAGCTGTGGTGAGGAGTCGGAAGTTGGCCTTCTGGGAGAAATGTTGCCAGACGCCTGAGCAGATTGGTGATCTCTTGGCGCCATACCAAGGTATATCTAAACTGGTAGCGAAAACAAGCGAAAATACTAAATCAGACCCATCGGCAAGGCTACCATCATGAGGCGCGAGCGATCCTTGGTGTTGACAGTAGAGGTACGATCGTAAACACAAAAACTTTAGAACGTGGGCATGGGTTGTGTGCGTACTAATAGGTTATTCATAATTTCAATGTAGAAAAAAACTTTATGTTGCCCCACTCGCGCACATATACGAAATCATGTACCTCCCGAGTACGTTTCCGTATCCTACTCCTTTGCGCATGCGTCACAGTGGACGTGTTTATCCGTGCATCTGTGTATCCGTGTCGTGTGTTCGTGCACTGTAATGCGGAATTCGTATACTTTTTGGGTTAAACAGGTAGCGACGTTCGCATCTCGGAGCTGTAGGTCAAAATTCACACGTATGAACTGATGATTACAATGCATCCCCTGTTGCTGGCCCCGCGAAAAAAAATTTCATGGGACGAGCGGCCATGATAGCGTGAGTGTTAGCAGGAATGAGCTGTGCACCAACGATGTCATGTTTTGTTGCAATGGCCACTCGTTGAATGAATGCAAACGTCTAATCACTGTGTGTGCGTATTGCTCTAGGTGAGAAATGGAGCTTAAGTGAACCTTCCTCGTTTCTGTGTGAATATCACGGTGCCCTTCTGTTTGGAATTGTCAAGATATGTGATAACTATATGTATTTCGTATTGATATGTTTCATTAAACCTGATACGATTTATTTGTTCTGTGTTCTCGTCTGGTACTGTTGCACATGTGAGGAAAAGGGAATACAACGCAAACGAAGTGCGCGAACGAAAACGTGCATTGGCCAATTATGCACTACTTATTATTCATACTGCTGACGTCACCTCTGACGCCATTTATTTACAATCGTAGTAGTCCGCGCAACGGATGGATGGCGCTGACCGTCTCTATCATGGCGTCATTCTGAAGACACAGGGGCCTATGGGAGTTGCGCTACCTGTTTAGATATACCTTGGCCATACCCAAAACTAGCATTAATTGATTTCTCGATACTTCCGATTCTAAAGACACGGGGTATGGTCCGTAGTGGTACTATTTAACACACGTACGAAATTGTTTTTTTTTGTTAACACCGCGAAGCAACTGTGCGTACAGACGTGGACAGATGGAGAGAGGACAGCAGGAAGGAGTGGGGGACAGGGGGGGGGGTTAGTATGCGTCCTGGGCCGACGTACAAAAGTATGCATAGATGTACCGGTAGGTATAGAAAGTGTTGTATAGCATATCTCATTTTATGTTAGCGCCGCGAAGCAGCTATGGCTACCAGGGTGTGTCCAGGCTTAGATGGAGACATGATAACCGGAACGAGACAGAGGGCTCAGCGCTCCTGCTGGGCCGGCTTCAAGGACGAACTTTGCCGGCATCTATGTGAAAAGTCTTAGTAATTATGCAAGGGTCAAGAACCAAATATTAGTGCATCATTAGCAAAGTGCGTGTTAACATGAAATGCATATTAGCAGATAACTTGAAATTAGCTCGTTATTTTTGCGAAACAACCTGAGAACTTCATTTCGAATGGTACTCATTTCGCGGCTCTTTTCTTTATTTCATCCTCCTTTTGCTCACTGAACCTCAATTGTTCCGTAAATGACTCGTGCTGACTCACTTCACTCCATCCTCGTATCACACACCTAATGTCTCCCATATAATTGGTTAGGACGCTCCCTAGTCCACACCAACGTTGAAACATGCCACGTCATGGTCACAATTTATTTGTTGCTGCTGCTGTTGTCTCAGGTCGTTGTTGCTTCCCTAGTAATTTCCTTAAACTTTCTACACAGTACTTTATCTGATAACGAATTTATTTTGCCGAGTATGTTTCCCATCTCTGTCAGACTGAGGCGACAACAGAAGTTTCGCTTGGAAACGACTGTTTGCTCCTTTCGCGAAATCAATTTTCTCATCAAATATTTGCGAGTGACTGCAATACTCGAGTTCGCAACATCTGCACAATACTGCTTAACCAGTTCACCCAGTTGTTCCTAATCCAAGCACGGAACGAGATACTTCGCTCGTTTTCAATTAGCGAGTGCATTAACGAAATCTCGGCATACGACCACTGTTGCCTTCATTTCTCAGCATTTTTCTCCCATATAGTCAATGTGTACACAAGTTGAACTCTCTGCATGTGCATACATATTAAATGTCTACAACCGCAGAAAGCTTGTATTCCAAAGTATTCGTTCGCGAAGGGACGTTGTCTTCGCACGCTTATCAAATATTCAACCGCGTCGCTAAAGGAGAAACAAAAAACACGCTTCGCTCTTCTAATTTAATGACCAGCGCTCGCTCGAAAACACTGGGATTTCGTGGGTTTCAAGTTGGGCAAACAAGGACTACTTGCGTGGCACCACAACTGGAATCATTGATGTTGCGCTGAGGTTTTAACGTACTTATCAATTTATTTATTGTTGGCATTAATGTTGTAATATGCATCCACCAGTGAGAGTGTGGATATCTTTTCCTGTGTTACGCGTATCAGTGTCATAACGGCTCGAGCACGGCTCAACTTAGAGCAAGAAGAAGACACCTTGACTACTAAAGCAGTGAAGACAAGGCTACTTATTGAAGAAAAGCGGAAACTACGTCGCGATGAAGAGCTCGTCAGTGAAGATGAGAGTCAGAACAGAGCTTTGATGACCAAAAACTATCCTAAGAAGGACGATAGAAAAGCTCACCAAGGCAACCTGCCATAGCACCAAGGCACGCAGAAGAGGAAAGTACGGTGTTTCGCCTGCCGAAGGGTTGGACACATAGCTAGAGATTGTAATCAGTTCCCTGCTGACGAGAAGGTTTGACAACCTTGGCCAAACGAAGAAAGGAAGCGTGTCACAAGCGAACATAGCAAGGCAGAAGGCTCTTTGTGTCCAGACCGGCCTCGGTGGCTCAGTCGGTAGCGTGTTCGCCTTCTGATCCCGAGATCGCGGGTTCGAACCCGGCCGAGGACTTGGTGGCAGGGTACAAGTACACGCCGTCTTCCGCGAGGGACGTTAAAATACAGGGTGCCGTGTGATGAGCTTTCATCGCACGTTAAAGAACCCTCAGGTGGGCAAAAGCAATCCACAGACCGACCGCTGTGGCGTCGCTCATGATCTCAGTTGTCTCGCGACGTAAACCCCCCAATTATTAATTATCTTTGTGTCCAGGATATTGTATCCGCACAGCCTCACATGTGGCATCTTGACAGCGGTGCTACAGATCACGTGACGTCGCACAAGGCGAAGCTGACTGATTTTAAGCCCTGCGGGTCTACATTAGAGACAGCCAGCACAGAGTTCATGAAAGTTAGGAAGGGACGCGTTCAGATACAATGGTCTGAAAAGTGTGGTGGCACTTACGTCACACTGGAAGATGTTCTCTATACGTGCCAGAGTTGAATTATAACCTACTTTCAGTTGGACGGATCGAGGAGCGAGGGCTGCACGTGACTTTTGCTGAAGGCAGAGCCGAAGTTACCGAAATCACAGGCGAGTTAATCCTCAACGCGACTCGGGAAGGAAGATTGTACCCCGTCGAAGAGGCTCAATAGACCTCTACCTGAGAAACGGCAACGTGATGTCGGTAGACCTACTGAAACCGAAACGAATCGGAAGGGGAGGGGTGGGTTCCACGAATGGGCACTTGTTCGCTGCCTCCTATTCAAAGAAAAGTAGGACCGAAGGTCGCGTCCCTTTCAGGGGCCATCGCAATCCCCTCAAGACCGTGGCTTTCGGGCGTGACCTTGTTCGCCGCTAGCTTCGAGCGTAGTTCAACTCTACCAACTTGGTGGCGCTGTCGAACACTATGACGTCATTTGTTTACAAACAGGGATAGGTCTATTCGCATCCAAGACTGCAAAACTGAAGGACCCGTCATTGTAGCATCGACGCGGCTGGGGCCTCTCCATCGAGATGCTGTACGTCACCTATGTGGAACAAGCGAAGACAAGCAAGGACACATGCAGTATCTGCTATTTGAGAAAGCAGAGGAGGTGCAGTTTCCCAAAAGGTGAAGCAACACGGGCTAGTGCGCCACTGGAGCTGGTACATTCAGACGTAGTTGGAAGAATTACGCCTACGCCCAAGGGAGGTTTGAACTATTTCGCGACTTTCACAGATGATTATTCAAGATACGCCGTCGTGTTCCCTATGAAGACCAAAGGCGAAGTGCTCCAAAGATTCGACGAGTATAGCCGAATGGTGGAAAATCTCCACAATACGACAGTTAAGACTTTGCGCAGTGACAACGAAGGAGAGTACACCAACAAGGAATTCAATGAATACTTAGCTAAGCATGGCATAAGACGCCAGCTGACCATTCCCGGCACTCCCGAGCCGAATGGAGTTTCAGGGAGAATGAATCAGACGTTGGTTGACATATGACGAGGTGTCTCCTTATTGAGTCAGAGATCACCAAAGAACTTTGGGCTGATGCAGTTGTCACCGCAAGTCACACCAGAAATAAGTGTCCATCTAAGGCAATCGAAGGAGAATCGCCAGAAGCTCTGTGGACAGGAGAAGTGAGAATAGACCACTTACGAGTATTTGGATGCCGAGCATGGAGCGTGTAAAGCAGACGATGCAAGGGAAAGAAATTCGACCCGAAGGCTGAAGAATGCATCCTTGCTGGGTATCCAGAAGGCTATAAATTGTGGAACTGGAAGGACGATCGTTCCTTCGTGAGCCGGGACGTCGTTTTTGACGAAAACTGCTTCCCCTATACAAGCTTCATCAGGCTGCGAGCCCCAGTGTTTGGACATGTGACAATGGTCACGTCACTATCGCATTTCATGTCGATGGGCGCACAATACCGGTCAGCAAGACCGCTATCCTATTGACGAGCACAGAGATGGCACAGAAGAAGACCGTCCGCCATCACTCCGTACCCGAGTTCGAATCCCGGTGCCGGCTGAGCTCATTATCTTACAGTAGCTGCCACCAGTGAGAATATGAATATATTTTCCTATATATATCTTACGCGTATCAGTGTCATAACGGCTCGAGCACGACGAGCGCACGTATTAAAAGTTTGAAGCTGGAGGGCCTCGTTCATCTCGTTCCAGCGCTACTATATTTCCATACTATAGAACCGGGTCGCACTGCGTACATGTTTTCAACATTTATAGCAATAGTAGGTTGCAGATTCAAGCGCGCCGTTATAAGGATCGCCGAGTAATGGAACCGGTAATAATTTATGATGAAAATTCACCACACGGCACCCCGTATTTAACGTCCCTCGCGGAAGACGACCTGTCTAAGCAACTTGTACCTTTCTGCATAACCTTCCTTCCGGTTCTTCGTATATTCCTGCAGTAAATCTGCACTTTAAACCGCTTTATCCGATATAACTGCCGAGGCAACCGAACTTGCGAAGAATGAGGAGATGGAATACATAACCAGCTCAACTGTCCAACACTCCTCCTCGTGCTTCTGGTGGTTTTTAAGCGCCCGAGTGCCCGCACCAAACAGCCTATACCTTCAGCGTCCGCTTCTCAAGCGATTGAGCGCAAGCAAATGGCCCGGTAAAACTCGATCAATCTCTTCCGCTCGACGAAATGGAACTCCCCTTTGAAGTGAGGATCCATACAGGATGCCGACGGATCGGGCTAGCTCACGCGCTATTATACGCGCATTTACCCGGTCTTTTTTGGGTTCCCGCTTCTGCGAGTGTTTACTGTTGTGCTGTCTTCTCCGAGTGCTCCTTCTTACCCGGGTTCATGAGTTAAATTTTTTTTCAAACGGGAAGGAAGCAGGCTAGTTTAAACGCTGAGGCTGGGTGAAAATAAGTTCAGGTTCGTCTAACTTTACCCAATCGAACGTAGACGAGTAGAAATCCAGCGATCCCGTAAGGAAGTACGAAATGAATTGCCTCAGAACAGGATCCGCCGATATTTCGAACAGAAACTGTTCTTCTTCTGCAGGTTCTTAAGAAGAACAGTCTCTGTTCGAAATATCGGCAACTCTAGTCCTGAGGCAACTCCCTTCATACTTCCTTACGGGATCGCTGGATTTCTACTCGTCTGCGTTCGATGGGGTAAGTTAGACGAACACGACGAAACCTGAACTTATTTTTCCCTAACCTCAGGGTTGAAAGTATATGAAGGTTCGTCACCTCCAGCTAGCCTGCTTCCTTCCCGTTTGAAATGTAGCCGATATTTCGAACAGAGACTGTGCTTCTTCTTCTGTTCTTCTCCTGAGAACAGTCCCTGTTCGAAATATCGGCAGCTCTCGTCCTGAGACAATTCCCTCCATACTTACCCAATCGAAGGTTTTCCACTATATCCAAGCTCTCGAATTACGTACATCATCTAAACAAGTAGTGGCGCATCATACACCGTAAGTTACCTAAAGCCAAGGGCTTACCCCAAAAGGTTACCTAAAAAGTTTACGAAACCTAAAGTAGCCCAAGAAAGGAATTCCTTCTCAACGTCAAGCCCTCCGTCGCTGCCTAATGCAGCTTGGGTGCAGCGCAATGTCCATGGCCACCACCCTCCTTGGTCCCGTCCCTCGGCCTACCCAGTGGACCGTCACCACAGCCCTGCTCCACTTCCTGCAGGATTCGGGCCTTGCGTCCGCCCTTTGACCGGGCTTTCTCGTGCTATGTCGTACCTTTGCTGCTCTGACTGTTTTTTCTTCTTTTTCTTTTCTTTTTTAATGTTTATTGTTTTGCGTTTTTCTTTCGTTTTCTCACTCTCGCTCTCTTTCTCTCTCTTTTTTTGAATAGCAAGCCGGCATCGGCCTGGCTGACCTTTCGTCTTTCCTTTTCTTTATATTAAACATATCCCCCCCCCCCCCAATTCCTTCTCTCTCTTCAACCCTCCTTCTCTTTCCACAAGTGTGACAGACGGAGCTGCATCGCTGTCGCCATTGATGGGCCCTTTAACAGAAGTAAGAAAGAAAGGAAAACTTCGCGAGCATATCAGGCCGTGTTTGCCATGCGTCAAGGACTGCCTACGAACGAGTTGTATACTAACACTGTCTGACTTGATGAGGGGCTGCTGGAAAGGATGTCACGAAGGAATCCAGTCAATCCAACGCAGAAAGAGCCCGAGATTGGACGACACGGGGGACTAGAAACGCAAACACAGAGAGCTTCGGTGGATTTTCTTCAGCAGCTCGTCTGTCTATATATGCTATTTTAGAAGTCCGGTCAATCATTGCCGTACGAGACGAGCTTTGACGAGATCTCACGAGACAAAGTATGCCGCAACAAAATGAAAGTAACTCGCCCAAAGTGTCTCGGTACAATGTTTTGGCTGGTAAATAACTTGGTTCTGCCTGAGAGAGAAGGTTTGGAACTTTCAACGGAGTCCTTTGGGAGATCAACGCACGGACAAGATGCTAGCAATGTTCAGATTAGACACAAGTTCATTTAGGGGTTCATTATGGGAGTAGCAGAACTCGTAGGGTGAAGAATTCAACGTCTCTTCCCTTTTTTTTTTGTAGATTCAAACTCAAACTAAGCTCCTTCGTTGTCTTTCTTTCTTTCTTTTTTAGCATTCAAACTCAAACTCCTTCGTTACCTTCGCTGTTGTTATGAGTAATTTCTTTTTCGCTTTGTCACACCTGTGCAGCCGCTATAACCGTCCTCTAAAGTGCGTAGCGTCAAGTGTTTCAAATGGAACGGCTGTGTCGTATTTTACCACAGCCGTGGGGCGAGTGGGGCGATGAAACTCCCCACTCTCCTTCTGAAAATAAAGTTGTTGTTGTTGTATTTTACCATGAACCAAACCGCGTGGCAACCGCTTCTTCATTTCGAACAGTAGTCAAAATTCGTTACAGCTAACATCGGATATGCGTGGGTAAGCTGGTAGACAAGACCTGACAACGAAGCATATAGGTTTGGGCACACCAACTATACAAGGACGTAACGTTGTTAACGTTGAAAGATGGACGTCACTGAAAAGGTTAGCCATCTGTAGGTCTCGAACCCACATCTTCTGGATTACCGAGTTCCTAAGCTAACCTTTCCGAGCTAACCGAGCTAACCTTTTCAGTGACTTCCATCTTTCATCGTTAATTTTTTCTTGGGCACTTGAGGCTTTGTATGTATTTGTCCTTTCTATGTGTTCCAGCCTCAGAACATCAGTTCTCTCGTGTTGTTAACGTGTTGTGTTGTCACATACGGCCTTGTAGTTGTTGTGTCCAAGCACAGGCGTCGTCGTCATGGATCTAAAAAAGTCGTTCTTCTCTAGCAGAGGTTGTGACACATACGACGATAAACAAGACACCGTAAAGACCAGGTCCAGCGGGACTCGGTGACTTCGCCGCAGGAGCAGCCAGCATCATACGCTTGCAACAACAACAACAGCAACAACAACATTGGGTGATCTCCCGTCTCGGTTGAGAAAAGGTGGCTGCCGAGCCGTTGGCTGATCGAAGCTGTCAGCACAGGGTTGCGAACATGTTAGCGCTGATGGATGCCACTGGCGGCGGGGGGAGTGGGCGGAAACGCGGGGCAAGAACGCTTTGTGGAACCATCGAAGAAGTGGATTTACACAGAAAGGGTGGCCGTTCTTGTATGGATGAAATGGCGATAGATGGTGAAAGGCTGCAAAGGAAGTGGGATGACAGGGTCAGAATGGAGGTTGAAATAGATGAGGGATATCGGTGAACGATAGATCCTTATTCATTTAAATTAGAGTCACGCTAGGGAGATTATCTGCGCATAAAATATGCGTCGATGAGGAAGAGTGACGTTTTGTTCGCTTTGTTGGGACAGAAGAGGTTTTATTTCCTGAACCCCTTGTGAAGCCATTCTTTGTTAGGTGGGTGACCCCGATTATATATAAGACGCATAAGATGCAAGTGTTTGCTTACTTTTTTTACGTAATGAAGATTCAGAAACTGCCCAAGATGAGAAGCGGTGCGCCTTTTAATGCGTTAACATTAGGAGTGTCAAAATGGAAAAAGCTGTATGTACGTGTGTGTGTGTCCGTGTATGAGATGGTGAAGCCTCACCGAGGCAGAGGTATAAGTGGACATGTAAAGCGGGATATGAAAGGGTGAATGTAACTGGAGGTAAATGATTTGGAATTAAAGTAGTTGAGAGTAATTACGAGTATGAGGTAAGAGTAGTTAAAGGTCATTAGAGGCAAATAAAGGTAATCAAACCAAGAAAGCCGATTTTAAAGGGAATGAGTGTAAGATATATGTAATTAGGAGAGAGATTAAATGAAATTAACGATTACCGAAGGTAACGGCAGGTTAGCCGAGGTAATTAAATGTAATTAACGGTAATTAACGCCAATTAAATGGAAATTGAGAGGAGGACAAGTAAACGTAACTAGAGGGAATTCAATAAAATTCAAGATTACCTCAGGCAACCTGCGATTACCTTCGCTAATTAAATGCTAATTAAAGGGTAATTGATAGTAATTGAGACTAATTAAAGGTTAATTAAATGGACTTACACATGGTAATTGAAAGTGCCGAACCGGAAGTCAAGTTTTGACCGGACGTGGACAACCGGAAGTCAGCTTAGACCGGAAGTGGACAACCGGAAGTTGGGTTTAGACCGGAAGTAGATACCCGGAAGTCAAGTATGGACCGGAAAAGGCGCTTAATTCTAACGCATTTCTCTCGCATTTATTTCGTGCAGGGTGCCACTTACGCTCGTGCGCATGACCACATGGAGCTTCTAACTTGTTGCTCTGCTAATAGACCTCTCCCTGTTTCTAAACAGACGACGCCATAGTGTTCGACAGCGCCACCAATTTGGTAGAGTTGAACTACACTCGAAGCTAGAGGCGAACAAGGCTGGCGCCCGATCTAAAGCCACGGTCTTGAGGGGATTATGATGGTCCCTGACAGGGCCGCGACCATCGACCCTACTTTTCGAGCGAACAAGGGCCGTTCGTGGAACCCAGCCCTCCCCTTCCGATTTTGTTTCGGTTTCAGTCTGTCTACCAACGTCATGATGACGTTTCTCGGGATTAGTGATGCTATAACAATTTATTTTAGTTATTCGCGCCGGTTTTATGTGTTGATCACGTTAGCGCGCCTTTGTGGACTACTGCTCTTTCGTTTACACGTGGACAAAAAACATGGCGTCTCGTCCCTTGGAGCTTCAGCCCCAAAACGTCCAATGTAGACGCAATGACACTTTTCCGTGGTAGCGTATTACATTGATTAGCACATCATAAGGTTCGATTTACAGTCCATCGTTTTCGAGACGTTTTAATTTGATACGTCATTCTTTGGATAAGGCTGCGCATTATTATCCAATTTTACACGTTACTGTGCGCCACATTACTGTTACATGTACATACAAGCACCTATACATTGGATTTAAACATGCCGGTTAATAGTCCTGTTTATATAAACGAGCACCTTTGCCCTGCGTTGAGGCTACTCATGGGTAAGGCGGTATCTAGACGGAAACAACAAGGATGGAGGTACAGTTGGATAAGTCGAGGGAGAGTGTTTGTGCGGAAAGACGAGTCCAGTCCTGCTATAGAAATTGCGTGTGATGATGATTTGTTGCGAATTGCATGAGTGACAAGACGTCACCCTTCTTTTTCATTGTCTGTTCTTAAATGCATTCTGAATCGATTGTACCCATTGATAATCTTCGGGAACGGTTGCCTGCTGGGAATAGTGTAAAATGCTTTCATGTGAATACACAGTCCTTAAGAAACAAGCATGAGAGACTCAATATTTTGTTCAACGATGTTGGTTTCTCATTTGACTGCATTATGTTATCTGAAACATGGTGTGAACAAGAAGATGAATTTCACTTAGATACTTTTGATGCATTTTATTTGAATCGGAAGTGTAGACGTGGAGGTGGAGTAGCAATTTTGACGCAGAAAAACCTAAACTGTCTATATATTAGCGAGTTTACTATGTCTACCGATGACATAGAACTTATCACAGTTCATTCCGGAAAACATTTCTTTTCGACATTATATCGACCACCGCATGGAAATATTCCAAAATTTTTGGACTATTTGGAGAAATACTTATCGTTTATCAATGAAAATGGTTATCACCTATATCTCGGGGGAGATTTTAATGTAAATTTAATGAGCAGTAATACTTCACAACAAAACCTTAGTAGATTGTTGGAATCTAATTTCTGCGTTAACGTTATATCCCATCCAACTCGCATTAACGTTTCGTCGTCAACGCTTATTGATCTATTTGTCACGAATAACGATCAAATGAACGTCTCAGCTGGTGTTATGGCCTGTGACATAGCAGATCACCTACCGATATTTATGTTTGTGGATCTTTGTGTACCTATTAGTAGAAATGCAAAGCAAAATGTATATTCTTCACAACCAATTACTCAAGATGGTCTGAGCAACTTCAGGAGATCCATCGAAGAAATCAACTGGGATTTCTTATATTCTTCTCTTGATGTAAATGTAGTTTATGATAGCTTTCTCAGCCTTGTAAAGGAAGCATATGAAAGGAGTTTTCCAGTAATAACAAAAAAACGCTGCCGAAGAGCTCGTAAACCATGGATGACAACTGAAATAATCAGTATGATCTCTAAACGTAACAAATTATTTCACACGTTCCTTAAATCTCGAAGGCAGCAGGATTATGATCAGTTTAAAGCATGTAGGAATTTTACGAACAAGCTGATACGCCAAACTAAAGAACGATATTATAATTCGCTGTTCGACTCTACATGTGATATCCGAACGGTATGGCGTAATCTTAATCGTCTTATGAATCGCTCTGTGGGAGATCACTCAACTGATGAGCTTACAATTAATGGTGAAACACTCACTGGTAAAACATTGGCAGACGTCTTTAATCAACATTTCAGTAATATAGGGCCTAGTGCTGTGCACTCACAGCCCCCTGCATCGTGTCAATTCATAACATCAAATTCAGTCTATTTTTTTCCAACATCTGAACCTGAAGTGATGTCCGTATTTGCCAATATGAAAAATTCTAAAAGCTATCGTATGTATCGTATCGTATGGTCTTTACGGGGTCTTGTTTATCGTCGTATGTGTCACAACCTCTGCTAGAGAAGAACGACTTTTTAGATCCATGACGACGACGCCTGTGCTTGGACACAACAACTACAAGGCCGTATGTGACAGCACAACACGTTAACAGTACGACAGAACTGATGTTCTGAGGCTGGAACACATAGAAAGGACAAATACATACAAAGCCTCAAGTGCCCAAGATATTAACGATGAAAGATAGAAGTCACTGAAAAGGTTAGCCAGCTGTAGGAGTGGAACTCGGTAATCCAGAAGATGTGGGTTCGAGACCTACAGATGGCTAACCTTTTCAGTGACTTCCATCTTTCAACGTTAACGACGTTACGTCCTTGTATAGATGTTGTGCCCAAGCCTATATGCTTCGTTGTCAGGTCTTGTCTACCAGCTTACCCGCGCATATTTCTGATATTGATGGGCTTCAAATCCTACCTATAAAGTATGTGCTAGACTTAATCACCCCTCACTTGGTTTATATTTACAACTTAGCCTTGTCGTCGGGCACGTTTCCTACCCGGCTGAAGAATGCGAAGGTGGTCGCAGTTTTTAAAGGAGGTGACAGAAATATCTTATCTAATTATCGGCCGATATCAGTGCTTCCCGTATTATCAAAAGGTCTGGAAAGCATCATATTGAATAGGCTAATATCATTTTTTGATAAACACAACATATCTAATTCCCAACACGGTTTTCGTAAAATGCGATCTACAGAAACTGCGCTATCAACTATTAAGGAGCAAATCCTGTTGGATTTTGAGTGTAAGAATATAACATTAGGTATCTTTCTTGATCTAAGTAAGGCTTTTGACATGCTGAACCATGACACACTTTCTTGTAAACTTCAGAATTATGGTATACGTGGAACTCCATTACAGCTCATTATATCATATCTCCAATGGAGGAAACAAAATGTAGCTATAGGGCAATTTATTTCCGACCCTACGGATATCAAAACTGGCGTCCCCCAGGGTAGTATCCTTGGGCCACTGTTATTTAACGTGTATTTAAATGACATAGTTCATACTTGTAAATATGCTAAACTGGTTATTTATGCAGATGACACCACTCTGTTGTTCTCTGGCCAAAATGCTGACTCCCTTATAACTATGGCAAACGAGGATCTGCATAATCTTTACCAATGGACGACAAACAATTCACTTAAGATTAACGCAGGTAAAACCAAGGCAATTCTATTTAGGCCAAAAAATAAGCAGGTCTCCTTAACTATGTCGCTAAAAATTGGTGGTGATAAAATTGAATTTGTTAATAGTCAAAAGTTACTCGGAGTTTATTTTCAGAGCAACGTCACCTGGGACGATCACGTTGAGCACATAAAACGTAAAATATCTAAATCTGTAGGAGTCCTCTGCCGAAATCGCTACATATTACCTACTAGAATAAAGTTAATGGTCTATAATGCTTTAATTCATTCGTACTTAAATTACTGCACTCTAATTTGGGGGACAACGACACATGGTAATTTACACTCTATATTAAGGTTACAGAAAAAGAGCCTGAGGAGTATAGCTCAATTATCGTCTCTAGACCCTGTAGACTGTCTCTTCACCAAGTTTGATATCATACCTGCTCCAAAGTTATACCATTATCGACTACTTACAATATGTAAAAATGCTGTGAAAACTCATAATAGCACTTTTCTTAACTTATTAAAGCTCACAGCCCCCTCCTCCAGTGCTAACACACGTCACAAAGACACCTGGAAAATTCCGTTCTCAAGAACGAACTATGGTAATCAAAAACTATCCTTTCAAGCGCCTGTAATTTTAAATAAATTTCAAATCTATGCAAACACTTCCAACAAGCAGATTCGTCAAATGTTACTTGTCTAAGTGTGTCTGATTATGTTCCACTTGCGTTGGTCATTAGTATTGATAGAATGATTTGATATGTGACACAGTGAACATTGCCTTGTGTGTGTTTATCGTTGACAACTGTCACGGTCAGAGTGGGAACCCAGAGCCTTGTCAAGCTGCTTCTTGCAGCTTTTTGCACTGGGCCTCCCACATTGTACATGCTACAATGTAAAATAAAGTTTCAATTCAATTCAATACATATGCGGCACTACACTTTTTCTCCGCGTCTCCTCTGTGATTTCCAGCATTTTTCTTTTTGCGTTATAATCATCGTTTTTTTTCATCCTATATGAAAACAAGCACCCTCTTTGAAAACAAGCTTACCTGACAATTTCTGAACAGTGTTTTAACCGTCTCCGCTTATGTTTCGTCGTTGTTATTCTCATCTTGTTCTGTACACGACCTGCGCCCCTACGTCATTGATTACGTAACGACGCCGGGCAAAGCATGCTGGTGGGGCTTTATCAGCTTTATCAGCCTATCGCAGCCGACGCGTTTTTCCGGCTTCTTGCCCACCACAGCAAAATATAACCTCGAACCGGTCTTCTCGTGACGTCACATGTTCGTAAACAGAGGGTCGTCTATGCACGTGATGTCTTTGAATCTTTTTCTTCCGCGTAGCCCCGGGCGACAAAGTGCGTCAGTTAGTAACATGCCCTTACAGATCCCAAGGTGCCTCGTTCGACCCCATTCGAAAACGGCCGCGATTTGGTAGCATCCTACAAGTTCTTTTGTTTTCAGCCGAAAAAAAAGAAAAAAGAAGCAAATCTGTGTTACGGGGCGGCTAATACAAGTGAATTTTCGCAGATTGAAAACACACAAGGACAAATCCTGTCCCAGGAATGTAATGTCATCCACTTCACAGAGAGTACGCTTATCGTGAACCTCGTGCGCTCTTCGAAATCTCTCTAAATTATCACGTAGACCCGTCACCCTGCTTCTCTATAGCTCCTATACTTCATATACGGTGTGTACGAAGCTGCACCGCTATTCTACGCAGCTCCAACCTAACATAGTCTGCGAATGAATACGCGGCTCGAGAAGCCTTACGTGACGTTGAATGTCCTCCATCGAAATCCCTCCCAAGGCTTCATGAATTTCTGCCTAATGGCTTTGAGATCCGTTTCACAATGCTGGACGGTTAGGTCATCGGCACGTAACGCTGCTTCTATGTTAAGACCTTCACTTAATTCCGTCACGTAGCATTATTCAGATCACGTTACGCAAATGTTCTTTGTTGTTTGATTGCGTGTCAGCACACTATGAGCGGCTTAGAGACGTTTTTTTTTTTTTGAAATTCCACGTTAGTTCCATCATGCCATGTTAGCAACTATGGCTATGAGCGGCGTACACACGTGGACAGATGGAGAGAGTACAGCAGACCGACCACTATGACGTCGGTCATAATCGTGGTTGTCTCGCAACGCGAAGCCAGGAGAGCTTTAGTGGATAGTGCGCTATCATCTTGCGCAAGCTTACAGGATAACGTTGTCACCATTGCGCATGCGCAGTAGTAGAGTATGCAAGTAGTGTATGTTGCGTACGCTACTTTTGAGGAATAGCGTGCGTACGCTAGAAGCTTTTGCGCAGGCATCTTGCAGGATTCCGTCTAGTGTCGGCTAATGCGTGGACTTCGGCGTTTCATGGTGAAGATCAAGATCGAAAAGCGCAATAATAACCTCAAATATTGCAAATAGAAATCCATACTATACTCGCGTCTTGTCGGTGGGGCTTCTACGCATGCGCAAAACATAGAGAGCTTGGCGCATTGCACAGAATCACCAGGCTATCCCTTGCGTACGCAAAGGTGACAGCGCACGATATACTAAAACCCTCTATTACCTCTGAAGTGATAGCGTTGGTGGAGCTGCGCACTGCGCGAAGCCCTCTTTACGTTTTGCGCGTGCGTAGAACCACCAATGCTATCCATGACGTACGCAAAGCCGATAGCGTACGAATGCACTACAGCTCCCTATTATCTTTCTGAGCTCTCCCTGTTCCTCTGCGTCCACTTACTGCAAACCTTCTCGCTCTCGTATTTCTGTCCATGGCAGTGTTGTCGACATGCATTCCCGCAAGGCGCCCGCCATCTTTCTCGATAAAGGCAAAAATCCTGCCCGCCGCAAAGGACTGCGCTAACATGTTGGCGTTGATTGATGTCGGTCCTCGGCCAAATATCGGATATGTAAAAGCGAAGGTAATGCAAGTTCGCCCCCCCCCGTAATATATACTACGAAAACAGAAACGGCGGAGGCGTAATGGAATGATGTCGGTAAATACACGCGGGCGCGCGAACTCTTTCAGCGAAGCTCGCGGATAGCTGCTGGCAATAGCCTGTCACTCAATGCCGCCGAAGTGATGTCCATTCGATGTGGGTTTCTCTCTCAGCGCGATCGGTTTATGCCAACGAATGCCAGCATCGTCTCTCTATTGCAGAGATGGGATCTTGACTGACCCTCCTGCGACGCCCGTCAACTTAAAATTGATGAGCCGGTATAAAGCGAGATAAGATATTTTTATTTCTTTGGTGGATGTGATGTTTGAGGTTTGTTTATAGGCTGGTTAGGGAGGCCTGGCGGAATAATAGATGTGGAAGTGTGTGTGTGTGGGGGGGGGGGGGAGAATAGTTTGAGCGAGAAAAGTTTGGTGATTTCGAAGATTGATTGATTTGGGCGAGAAGCTGTATTGTTTAGTAATTCGGTGCAAGTATGATGAACGATGTGTTGTGGTGTGGACTGCATTTTCTATCTTTTTTTCTGTTGCGGGAACTGTTTAGCTGCGTTACAGTGTTGGGCCTTCGTTAAAAAAACTGGCGGTGATTAACGTCTGGGCTTCATATATGTGACATAACGGGAGTAGCCAATCGCAGCGCATGCAGATTCGCACTTCTTACCTGCGAAGGATCGTTTGCATGTCGTTCCATCTGCGCGTCAGAACGCTGCGGAGATGCTAGGTCTGTCGAGCTCAAACGTTTCAGCAGTTTCATAACTTCCGCTTTGTCGTATGCAACTAGAATGCAATAAAGCTTTCGCACACTGTTTTCAACTATTTTTTTTCAACTATTAATGGGAACAAAGCATTGCACTGAGAGAGGTAAGAACTCCTATCTGCAGGTGTTTTGTTACGGGTGTAATAGGTGTAATATTATTCTTCTACGCTTAGTAATTCTATTTGCAATTTATTGTTCAATACTTCTCGTTCATAACGTGTGCAGCCTTAATAGAAAAACGCACTTTTTTTTCGGATACGGGCGAGAAGACGTACCGCCACCCAGATACCTCTATCCATTGTCACGTGATTCGAAGAATTGTAGCACCCAATCAGACGCCACGCTCCTAGCCTACCATCATCCCGAATGACAACGTTCTCGTCCATGATTTGTTGAAAACGGGAGGCGGAGCCTATTTTGTAGCCCTAATGCCGTACATAATGTTTACATAATAGGCTCCGCCTCCTTTTATCAACAAATCAAAAGCGAGGACGTTATCATTCGGGATGATGGTTGGCTAGCAGCATGCTGTATGTGGTGAAGATACGGACCTATCAGATTCATCTTTAATTACCTTTAATAACATTTAACTACCTCCGGAAAAACCTGTGGTTACCTTGGGTATTTTTTAATTTCATTTAATCTTTCTGTAAATTACATATACCTTACATTCATTACCTTTAAACTTAACTTTCTTGATGAAGGATGGAAGTCACTCACGTTAACTTGCTTGTTTTAATTCCCTTTAATTGACTCCAATTAGCTTTAGTTACTCTTACCTCCTACTCGTAATTACTTTCGACTGCTTCAATTTCAAATCATTTGCCTCCACTTACATTTACCCTCTTATAACTCCATTGCATGTCCACTTATACCTCGGTGAGTGTGTGTGTGTGTGTGGGGGGGGGGGGGTATGTTTATTGAGAAAAAAAAACAAAAAGAAAACGGAGGAGAGAAGGTTAGTCAGGCATAGGCCGGCTTGTTATTCCTTCAATAAAAAAATAAAAATAAAAGCCTCGGTGTGGCTTCACCATCTCTCTCTCTCTCTCTCTCTCCTCCTCTCCACACACTCCTCTCTCCACACACACACACACTCCTAATGCTAACGCATTAAAAGAGGCACGATGAAGAGACAAATTAAGTTCGGCGACGGACCCTCCACACGCATCTCCTTCAACACAAGGTGAACCACTCGTTTGACGAATAAGTCATCTTGAGCTTATGAAGGCCTCGACAGTTGTCCTATATTTATTTATTTGTTTATTCAAGGTACCCCAAAGGTCGAGGGCCATTACATGGGGGAGTGGGATAACATAAACAATCGTTACACACATACACGCACACATATATAACATAAAATTTATTTATTACAGGAAACCCTACAGCGCCAATTGGCATTACGCAGGGGAGAGAGGACACCATACAGCTCATTAAAACAACAAAAAATAAACAAATAAATATAAACAACACGCACAGTACAAATCAGTGAGCAAACAAAAGAAAGCAATAAGACTAGACAGATACAAATATCACTCGGAATACACGAATGGCAACCTGTTAGCAGGTATGGCGCCAGTCCTTGAGAGAACAAGGTCCGGAGGAAGAAAATATGATATAAAATAACATATATATTAATATAAGTTAATTATATAACTTAATATAACTAACTAAAATATAAAAAGCGCCGCATGTTAAAAAAAAAATAAACAACGTTAAGTTATGACGAACGTGTTTATTGTCATGTAGAGGGAGGCATGTAGTAGGCTGTGTACGTGCGCTGTCTCGGTTTAACATCAATCCCGAAATCCCGTCCTGGAATACAGGGAACCGCAAAGAAAAATACCGAAATCCCAGTACTGAAAAAAAAATTACCCGGTATTCCCAACACAGTCACGATGCGGAAACAGCAAACACAACACGGAGCACATTACACATTTCAACCAACATGCCCGTCGCATTTTAATGTCGCTGACGCACGTGCCATGTCAGAGAACATACTCTTTCAGCATATTTCAGCAGAAGCAACTTCAAAGCAACCGGTTACATTAAAAATATGTCTCTGGCACGCGCGCTTTTCAGCGATTGAAGAGCGTTCGCTTAATTTTCCTCTTATTAAAGTGCACAACAGGCGCTCCCCAAACTTATACTCCGTGCGTTTATTATTCTGGAGTGCGGCAGAACCTTCAATTACTTCTATAAAGCCTCCGAACGCAATCTTCGCGCGCGACAAAGTCTTCCTAATGATTGAGAAAAGGCTCCGCAGCGTTCTCCTGTTTTTGCCGTTTCTCGCTCGGACTCAGCAGATGGTTCGGAAAGCTCATTCGCATCCGACAAAGCGCGTGTGTCCTCGCAGATATTTCGACGGCGAAGTTCTCACTCTGTATAAACGCGCGCGCGGTGTTTTCAACAATGCGAAACTGTGCGCACGTTTGCGGAAGAGTGCGCGCATTAATGTTTCGGTTCGTAAAGTTTCTTAGTTTACTTGCTAATAAAGACAAACAATCTGTTGACTTTTATATTTCATACGGATGTACGTGTGTAATGCGTAAACACACGTAATTCAGTGTGCCTGTGTGATCTGTACATTGATTGGCTACATCGTGTTATAGTTTGTGCTGATAATAACAATGGAATGTTTATAGCGTCTTTCTTTTTTGTATTGTAATCCAAATCAGTTGGAACATTACAAGATTTACATTAGTGTGGATGTCGCAGAATGTAAATTTGTCGTACTGATAAATCTCGTTGTTTTCTCGCTGTTCTAGAATGGAATAGAGATCTATAGCTGTTCCTTGAATCTGAGATTACAGTTGTGTTCATCTAAGTTAACTTCGACGTCGCGCACGCGCACGTAACGTTACGTGCGCGTGCTTTATGCGGTACTTCAACCGGCAGAGGGTGTTAGCTTTTGAGGCAAAGCAGTGCCGTGTATGCCAAAGGGAGTCTGGCCATTAGGAGGAGCCTAAAATAGAGGCTCGACCTGTCAATCAAACTTAGGCGCATTTCATTGGTTACTGTTTTCCATGGGAGCTGCCATGACACCAAATTTTCTCCAAGATGGAGGATGGTGCTTGGAACGGCGAAGCGGAGATTTCGTGACAAAAAATTTTCACGGACTACTTTAATTTCATACTGTGAGTTATATATCCTCATGTACGCATCTGCAAAATCAGCTTCCACTTTCGCTCCGCCATCATTATTTACGTGAAAATGGGATGTTTCGTCGCTAACGTTAGGCCTAGTTAAGATCGTGATACCAAGAAAATAGCAAGAAGGACGACCTTTATACGTAGGATTTTGCATTATATAATTGCATTTTATTTATACATACATCTTTGCTCCTTTTTGATTCAGTGTACTTACATTACGTGATATAAAACTTCATACCGGCTGTCGTCTGCTACGAAGAAGCGGTTGTACCGCCATCCTGGCCAATCACTTCTGCCAGCAACCATTTCTGCATTTCTGAGCCTTCCCAACATGCCTCTCTCCGTGCAGATGGCGTTGATAAAAGTGGGCGCAAAATCCGTCGTTTTGGTCTGTCACCAGTGATATCCGTTTCAATCCAAATCCATCAATTTTCTCCAAAATGCTAGCGCCCAGTAAATAAGGGTGAGGTATAAGTACTGGATGGATGTAACAATAGACAACTGTATTTCGACCTGTGATTGGCTAGATACTTCAAAAAGTGGGTGGAGCCTCAGGTATAGGCAGGTCCCATTAATGGCCAGACTCCCTTTGGCATACACGGCACTGAGGCAAAGAAGGAAAAACGGACATCTTCACATCTGGTTTCGGTTTCTGTTTCGGTTTCTGTTTCGGTTTCTGTTTCACGGTGCCGTAACTATGAGCTACCGCACCTTGGAAGACGTCGCAAGGATGTGTGATCGAGAAGAGGGTGATTGAGGGTCGTTTTGAGACGTAGGGTGACTCTAAGTAGCAGCTCCAGAGCGCAGGGTTCGCGCTTCTTTTTCGGAGCGTGGCGTTCTTCATGTATTCTCACGCTCCATAGTCTGCCAATCGGAGCGCGTAAGTGCTGCTCCTGCTCCGCAACGTATTCAGCTCCTCCTCCACCTCTCTTGCGAGCTGAGCGTGCAGCCGCCGAGCACGACGAATGGGTGAAGATGCTGGAAAACCGTGAAATCACGTTTGGTGACACCTATGAATCTCCTTGTAAATAACGTCTGGGACCGTATACCGCTACTCTGGCTCTGAAAGACCGTTAAGTAGATGCACCAGAGCGCGAGGGACAGAGTGTACTGTATGCACCGAGCGCGTTGGGTACAGTCGCTACGTAACGCGTCCACAGTAGAGTGTAATCAAATAGTTTCGTCTAGAGATTTTTTTTTATCTGGTTTTGTTGTTGTCGAGTTTTTACCTCGAGTTTTGGTGTTGTCTCGAAGTTTTGTCTCGAGTCGAGAAGTTTTATCACGGCAGCGAAAGCACTGGCCATAATTTTTAAACACGAATATTTGGCCGCGAAATTTCGCGAAATGTTTCGCACGGCGACTATGAGAACGGCAAGAATGCATGTGACACACATTTCTTTGGTTACTACACAGGGTGGTGGCAAGTGCCCAACACATCTTTTAATGAACGTCGTTCGCTCCGGAACGCCTCGGGGAAGGCCACCAGACACCGCAGCTGGTGGCCGGAGGTTTCGATCCCAGCACCTCGCAGTGTTTAGCGTGACCACGGAGTAGAAACAAACGACCAGATGCTGCATTCATTAAGCCGCGCCACTTGTGTGTGTGTGTGTGTGTGTGGAGGGGGATGACGTTCAATGAGAGAAGGAGTGAGGTCTGCCTGCTCAGCCTATAGGCGGCAAGTTTAACTCCTGCGGGAAACTGGAGAGGGGGAAGTGGGAGTTAAAGGGAACGGGGAAAAGATGAGAACGGTGATATAATCATGGGAAAAGAAACCTGGCGCATAGTAGTGTTGGAGGGATAGTAGAGACCTCTCTTGCGCAAGAGGCGCAGCATTTCGACATCCCTTTCTGATTGGATGAAAGAACTCTCGCTTAGTCTCCTTTATTATCCGCTTCCATGTGCAACAGCAGGGTTTCGTAGGTACATGTACCGTCATACCTTTCGCGAAGGTTCGCGACGAAAAGAAAGAACGTGTTTCGAAATCTTTCGCACAATTACGTAGTACATCAGAACGGAAATTGTCCGCTGCAGAGGAAAGTTTCAGAACTTGAGGGAATTGATTGTCTTGTTCTCCTCCTTCGTTGTTTTATTTTATTTTTCATTTATTTTTTTATTTTTTGCTCTTGTTCTATATACTCCTTAAGAAACCGAAAAGACAGAGGGTCCCTTTCGAACTCATCAACGTCTGGTTAATGATTTCGCTCAACGGGCTTCGGTTGTACGGATAAATTTCTTGCGAAGCCGCTGCACATATTTTCGCCTAACTTGCCTTCCTTCTGACACGTGTTTTTGAACTGCTTTTCCGTTTGTTCATGTTGATCGTTTCATTTGACCCTGTTTCGAAATCTTCCTTCGCGACGTGATGAACGATATAGTTTAAACCTTCCTTAAAAATTCCATATCATATCACGACGATGAATTAGAAGCAGTCGTTTTCTCTCTCTCTCTCTCTCTCTCTCTCTTCGTTTCGACTGAAGTAACTTTATGGAGAATTGCTTCCGCAAAATGAATAATTCATTACTTTTCTCCTCAAACTTCCGGCAGAGGAAAAAGAAGACAATTAAGAACTCCATCTTGCACAGAGGGAAGACGTACGTGTGCTTTTTATTTCCGAGCTCTTAATTACGAAACTTCCGCGTGTTGTTTTCACGACCCAGTCTTCTGCCACGAGAATAAGGGGGAACGGAAGAACTGTCTCATATTCTTCGGACTCTAACGAACTCGTCCCTCAGGTGCGATTAAACCTGCTGGCATAATGATGCCAGTGCGAATACGGGCATTCTGTGTCGTAACTCGTACAGGCGGCAACAGGGCGCGGCAACTGGGCAACGTGACCTAATGGGGCATCCGTGGGTCAATGCTCTGCCGCCTACAGATCTCTTGTGTATTTTCACGGAGCACAAGCCGGGATTCATGCTGGAGTTTCACCCGATGGGGATTCTGAAATTCCTTACGGGGTGCGTGGCACCCGTACCTGTTGACTTTTCTTTTTTTTTTGCCTTTCTGAACAGGGACCTTTTTTTTTTTTTGTTGTTGTTGTTGTTGTTAGGAGGGGGGAGGAAGGGGTGCTATAAGGTCGCTGTGGGAAGATGTTAGGAGGCTGTGGGTGGTGCTAGAAAAATCCCTGATTTATTTATTTATTGAATGAGCTTTCATTTTGGCACTGGTGCTTGCAACGACTAAGCAGTTGATATAACGAGTACATAAAACTTGACTGACACTGTGACACCTATATCGTCGTCCAAATATTCGGTACATACTCAGTTTTCAATCGTATTTTCGAGACACCAGTTTTATTTCTAGGATTGCACGTAAAAAAAAATAAAGAAAATAGACGACCAATGTTACGACTGTCATCGTCATGAGCCCGAAGGGACGGACAGAAACCGGGCTGCTTGAGGGCCAATCATCGCATTCTTTTAGATTATGTCTTTCTGAAACTTGGTCATCCTCATTCTGTCCTCACTAGAAAAAAAAAAGAAAAAACCGTCCAGAGCACTGGTAAAACCTGGCTCTGAGGGCGAATCGCAACACCGACCAATTGCAATCTGTGCATCGTTCGGTACAAGTGTAGCAGCCAGAATTAAACAACAGTGTGACCGTTAGGTTCTACTGCAATCACCTCGAATAAAACTTCAGCGGTCCCAAACTATTTTTAGTTCCTGCACGAGCGACAGCTTTGGAAGCCGATGTACTCTCGTTCTGCCACACGTACTGCTTTCTAGCCGTCTCGAGCCTGCAGCATTCATTCAAGCTGAAGACTTAAAACCTTCAGGATTCTCGCAGTTCCTTTTCGTCCACGTTAAATATTCGAAATTGTTGCCTTCACGAGCAACCTGTGAAGACATGTGCATGACAGCACACACCAAAACTTCTTAAACTCCATTACTCCAGATTGTGAAGTCTTTTCACCCCCACCCCCCCCCGCACGTGCTCTTGTGTGACGTAACTCACGCGACGCCGGCCGACACCGCCTGGGGCTCTCATTGAATTGCCTTAAGAACCCTCTCGAAACGCCCAGGAACGTCGTATAAACATAGAAGCAACATTCCCTTCGGACGCTGGAGGGCATAAGTCTCGATTTGCCGCACGGAAATGCTTCTTCGCTGGAAACTTCTCGAAGTGCGGTGTTTTGAAAGCGTAAGTGGCCCAACTCCTATAATTTGTGCCGACTGAAATGAAAGGAATCCACTCCCGCTGCGGCTTCCGCATCATACAAAATCCCCACAGCTATATATCGACCATTCACGCGGCGCAGCTCATGCTGTACCAGTTCGAAGGAATGGGAAGGGTAGCCTTCCGGCATAATTCGTGCATAAATGATACATATATGTACGGTGGAAGAAGGCAGCCTATATATCCGTGCTGTTTGTCCTTGCTTTCTCTTGTTTCCATCATCATCAGCATCGTTGTCGTCATCGTTCGAACTGCTCTGCGTTTGTGTTGGTTGTGCTTGCTGTGGAAGAGCCTGTGCAACTTCCCACAGTGTAACTTCCCACCAGGGAAGGGTGATTCCGGCGCTCTTGCTCACCGTTTCCGTCACATTCGTTGCTCAATTTATTTCGTTGCTTGTCCTTTTTTTTCTTTTTTTTTTTTGTCTCGTTTCAATTATTCGATGCGAATATTTCGTTTCCCAAATATTTCCGTTTCCCGTTTTCTGTTGTAATTTCGTTTTCGTTATACTGCTTGTTGTTCCTCAGTCCGTTACTCTTTGCGGCGATGAAAACGGAGCTGTGAAGGGTTACGGAATTGTGGCTGGACGTTCGCTTATCACTCTCTCAGCACCCCTTTTGAAGCGATTGCATTATGGAGCCACCCACCGTGTGTAGGTATGTTCATATAGCACGTAGCATACGTCCAAAAATGCATTACCAATCGATGAATCTAAAAGGATTCCACGTCTTCTTTTGTTTGCTTTGGATGTACGCTATGGAAGCAGTAAAGGGTTCCACCTGTTGGATCTCTTGACTCGGTGGATCTCTTGACCCGTTGGATCTCTTGACCCGTTGGATCTCTTGACCCGTTGGATCTCTTGACTCGGTGGATCTCTTGACTCGGTGAATCTCTTGACTCGGTGGATCTCTTGACCCGTTGGATCTCTTGACCCGTTGGATCTCTTGACCTGGTTGGACCTCTTGACTCGTCTGAGGGCTTGCGTATCGTGACGCGGCAGGGATCTATCTCTCACAGTGCCACTTCCGCGTGAAGAGATTTGAACTATTCAAGTCTTTCGGCCGGTAATGATGAGTCCTAGTGAAATATCCGTTTGAGGTTTCACGTGGTTTCACTCCATCGCCTCGGGACAGTGCGACGGCACAACAACCGAAATGAGACTGGGCGTCCACACGGTAACAGCATCGAGAACCGGAACCGTCCTTATCTTCCTGTTCGTTGACGACTGCCGATATTAGGGACATCGCCCTAATGACCAGTCGCCATCTGAGGAGGTGACCATGGAACATTGATTGGAAACGCGCTGCTCTATGCGTTGTAAGAAACGTTGAGCACGTTGAGTATAGCTACCCCAGAGTCGAAAGGGTCAGGTTCATTCACTAAACGACCAAAGGCACTTCTATAGAGTGCGCACATCGGATCAAACTAGGCGACTCCGTCTCCAAAGAGGGAGCCACGGTGTGAAAGCGATTGAAACGGAAGAACAGTGACGTTAGTTCCACCAGCTCTAAAGTTTGAATTTGCGAACAGCTCGTTCGAGCTTTTTCTCAAACCGCCAGCCTACAACTTTCCAATACCTCGGAATACTTTGATACCTCGGACCTTTACAAATGTTATATAATAATTATAACTAGTCTAATTGTCTAAGCTAATTAGTCTTATCTAAGCAATTGGATAGGGACGAAAATTCGAAAAATATTGGCGGCTATTGCGACTATTAGCAATATTCAGGTGACTCCATTCACGTAGGGATTTCGTTCTTTCTTCTTTCTCGTTTAATCTTGATGATGCACATTACTTGGAATCTCCTCTATACACCTGCATGTCCGCATTCCGTGTCATTTTGACAACCTCATTCCAGACAGGCCTTTTGTAACCGCTCCTATCTATCTAGCCGCCCCGACACAAAACCAAGGAAGAAGACAAAAGAACGAGAGGAACCCGACCCCATCCTAGGGGAAAAACAAGCGAAAGTTAGGGTCTCATTGGTGTTACGTAAAGAGAGAGCTATCATTCAGGCTCGGGTTTCCGAGAGACAAATTTTCTCTCGTCTGCATCGCGCTGCACGATTGCATAGAGGGCGACACTGCTGGCTGCGCACAATAGTGGACACACTCTAATCAATGAATGGTGTCGCTCCAATTTCACTTTGTTAATGGCCTCGCGGCCGAACGGAAAGGCCGTGGTTGATTCTTCTCTCTTTCCCTTTTATTTAAATATTGCCGTTACCGACGGTAGTGCCCTCCGCATCATTTACCGTATTTTCACGCGTATTAGCCGCGGCTTATGCGCGATTTTTTTTCTCACGGGCGCCCTGCGGCTTATCCACCGGTGCGGCTTATCTGATGACTATTTTTTCCTGGTATTTTCCCCATACGCCGATTTTAACGAAAGGGCCGACAGTGTCTCTGGAACAGCACTGCCCTGCCGATGCACGAACCGTGCATAACAGGGACGGGTCCACATTCGAGTAGATTGATCTTCCTGGTGCATTCCCCCAAGCAGCTTTAAGGAAAGTGGTGACAGTGATTCACGTCTTCTGGAAGATCACTGACCCATCAGCCCACGAAAAACACCCGACAAGGGCACAATCCGATCTTGGTAGAACTCCAGAACTGACCTCCTCTGTTGTACACTGTGCCGATCCCGGAGTATGGACCACATGGTTTATGGCCTTCTTTCTGGTCTCCTTTGTCGCACAAATCAGTCGTCTCGTATTGCCCGCGGCTTATCTGCGGGTGCGGCTTATCTGCCAGAAAATTTTCAAAACGTCCCAAAAAACGCGTCCTGCGGCTTATCTGCGGTGCGGCTTATACGCGTGAAATTACGGTATGTTCCAAGGTATAGCTGTAGAGACTTTGTTCAAAATAAAACTGGTGAGCGGAGTCGTATAGCGAGTACATGATTACCCAGTATAACGAAAGGAAAGTTAGGTAGCAAGCGAGCTGGTGGTGACGATCCATGACTTGAAAACCCGAGACGAGGTAGGGACAAAAACGGACAAACATAAACACGGTCTCAAACTCAGCTGAGTTTGAGACCGTGTATGTGTTTGTCTGTTTTTGTCCCTACCTCGTCTCGGGTTTTCAAGTCATGGATACCCAGTATGTCATGGACGAATTGATCGCTGCGTGAGGCCTTTGCTGATTGTGTGATTTCAGATGGCGTGATGTGCAGTGTCGTGTATGAAGCTCCTCTTACGAACATGCTCACTTCAAATCCTTAAAAAAAAAATATATATATATATTTTTGTTTTTTTTGTGTTAGCGCCGCGAAGCAACTGTGACTGTGGGCGCCGTATATAAGACGTTGGCAGATGGAGAGGGGACATCACGAGGAAGTTGAGAGACAGGAGACGGGTATGCGTCCTAGGCCGAGTTCACGGAGAATTCTGTCGACTTCCGCCTGGAAACTCTGCCAGAAAACCCAGGGAAAACCTCAGTCGTGGGATTCGAACCCACCACCTCGCAGTCTTCAGTACGACCCTGTCTACCACCAAAACCAAAAAGCGGATCGATTTCATCAATTATCCCACAACGTCACCGGACATATTGTTCTTCCTTGTAAGATCAATGCGCTCGTAAGCTTGTCACTCCGGGTGGCCTCTTACTCCCACACTCTGTATAGAGTCCCAGAAAACGTGTCATTGAATTATAACAAAAAAAAAAAAAGAAAACTACACCACCTAGAATCATGCGGTCAACGACATTTGTTCTTACTAGGTTTTTGCCACCTCCTGATGTGAATGTCATGTAACGTAAGTTTAACTATGTAAATTTTTGCGAACTGAACTCGGAAAGTTACCAAGTAAAGGTCACTTTTTTACCCCACCTATGTGAAGAGCGTGCCGAACTTACTCAAATTCATGATAACTGACGGGGATATTCAGGAGCTATCCCATCGGAAAAAATAGCCGAACATCATGCTTTACGGAGCACCCCGGAGCATAGCGCGCGACGAATTTTTCAGCGCAATCGTTGTCAGTCCGACGAAAGGAGGTTGGAAACCCGGCCCACACCGGGCTAGTAGAAAGAGATAACACAGGCATGGCTCTATGGCATCTGGCTTCCGCTGGGATCATGCCTTGCCTTTGCCAATTTCAGGAACTGGCGCTTTTTGTACCATCACTCTGTGGGCTGGGTTTCCAACCTCCTTTCGTGGGACTGACAGCGATTGCGCTCAAAAAGTCGCCGCGCGCAAAGCTCGTGGTACTCCGAGAAGCATGATAGTCAGCTATTGTTTTCGATGGGATAGCTCCTCAATACACCTGTCAATTATAATGAATTTGAGTAAATTCGGCACGCTACTCACATTGATGAGGCAAAGAAGGGACATTTACTTGGCCAATTTCCGAGTTCAGTTCGCAAAAAAAAAAAAATTACATAACTTACATTACATGACATTCACATCAGGAGGTGGCAAAAACCTAGTAAGAACAAATACCGTTGACCGCATGGTTCTGGTGTCGTAGTCTTTTTTTTTTTTACTATAATTCAGCGACACGTTCTGTGGGACACCCTGTATGTGCGTCCTCTTGTCACCGTTGGAATTACATCTCCTACACAATATACTTTGATCTCAGAACAAAGACCTTATACTGTTAAAATCCCCCCCCCCCCCCAACTCGAGCTACACATGCCTTGAGGACAATGTCTCCAATAAAAAGCAGAGGCACCACCTTACTCTATAGAAGCAGAATCGAGTGATGGCAGACATCGTGCTAACGGGGCGGCGTGCTACGAATAACTCGCGAACCTTATCGGCCGCTTGGCAGCCCCTCGCGACCGCTAAGAATATTCCGAGAACCTAAATTGCATTTTGAACGACGGTAAAGAAAGGAAATAACAAATACTAAAATGTTGCGGTGTAAAAGAAAAAGAAAACCCAATACCAGTTCCGTGAGGTACTCTCGAAGAAGAGGGTTTATTAAGAAGAGGATAGGAGGAAAGTGTCGTCTATGATGTCGGTGATACTGGTGGGATCTTCCTTCCGGTGGTAGCTGTCAAGGCGCCGTTTACGAGTTTTAGGAAGCGCTCGTGGATTGAGGAGTAAATTTACTGGTTTTACGACGCGCGAAATTGCACCTTTCTTTTTTTTGCACGCGTCCGTCGTGCCGAATTACGGCATTGCCCCGTGCTATTGTTTCTGCTGCGGCGCCCGCAAGCGTGACAACGCCTGACGCGGTTGTTCTTTAGAAGCACGGTGGATGCATTCTTTTTTATTTATGCCTATAAAGAGCTTTGTTTGAAGTTTGCAGTTTCTGTTCAGAATATTTTATTAACATAATTATCTAATTACACAAGTAACTGCCCAGATTACACTTTGCAGTTTCTTGTTTCTGTTGTAACTGAAACAATGTCGTAACTGTCCAAGTCGATCCTGCTATCCAATCGAATCGAATCCAAGTCGTGTTTCCCCCGGGCTCCATGTGTGAAGTGTCTTTTCTGCTATCATTGAATGTGTTTGGGCTGCTTCTCTCTCTCTCTCTCTTTCAATTCCGTGTTAGCGCCGCGGAGCAACTGTAGCTATGAGAGGCGTGCAGACGTGGACAGATGGAGAGAGCACAGCAGGAAGGAGTGTGGGACAGGGGCGTTAGTATGCGTCCTGGGCCGACTTCAGGGGGAACTCTGCCGACATTCGCCTGAAAAGCCTGCCGGAAAACCCAGGCAAAAACCTCAGACAACACATCCGGTGCACGGGATTCAAACCCGCCTCACCTTCCAGTCTCGGCGTGGAAAGCGACCATCCTAACCACTATGTCATGGTAGCCGGTAGGTTGTTTACTATCCCGTAAGGAATATATATATATATATATTGTACCGCGTAAACCTTTTACTGCCGCGCGCATGTATGAACGGCATAAGGAGCTTGCAGGGGATGCCACCCGTATAGCACGTTAGGACTACCGTACGTATATAGATGTCCCTCTTCGCCGACTTAGTTTCTTGGTCTTACTTCTTATTAGTAGCAAGGCTTTCTACGTATTGTGAGAGTTGTATGCCTCTGGACACAAATGGTGCGTAACCTGTTCGCCTGTTGACCCACTATCCGTGTCCACCTCTGCCCTTGTACCTGACTTAGGAAACTTTGGTGTGTGTGTGTGTGGGGGGGGGGGATTCTTCCAGGCAAGAAATACGTAAAAGTGTAGCCTCGACAACAACCGGCACTTCGTCTTAACGCGTTCGCCCGTCCATTAATTCAATTATATCAGCCTTCCAAATGCCCGTCTATACGGTGTACAGTGAAAGTGCCTCGCGCACAAAAGCAGACGACAAGAAAAGACAAGCCTAAACGCTCCCACTTCGGTCCCGCAGAACAGCGGTTTGTACCGAAACGCAGATGCCGACGGGCCCTCTTTATTAAATTATACGCGTCTCCTGAAGGTGCGAAACCAAATACCACGCGCGTGAATGCCGCGCCTGGCCTATACCAATTTCTGGAAGACAGCTTGCGCCCCCTACCCGGACACAACTAGAAATACAGTCGTGCATAGCGAGCGCTGAATATGCAAATAAAGCGGCGTTTTAGAGGTTCTGAAAGGAACCCGGGAAAATAGTTTGCTCGCTTGTGCATGACAAGGTAAACATTCATGCGGGGTTTCTGTAGGAGCTGCGCAAAAAAGAAGTGGGCGAAAAGTTTGGCGCTGGGCGATTCCGCTTTTTTACGCCCACGTCTGCAAGGCCGGGTGCTGATTGGCCGCGAGAAGGAACGTGGCGCTCTGTGATGAATAATATTTTTCGTCATTAGCAGAAATGGAATGTAAACACTGTTTGTAGAAAGCCGGCGATAATGAAATTTTGCTGTTGTCGTTGTGTGAGGTTTAGAACACGATAGCTTCGGGGCCCGCATTAGAAATGAGTGCCGTCATTGCGCATGCTCAGGACTGTCATTGCGCATACGGCTAATACGCGTATTGGGTAGTGGGACAGCAGGCTATTTTTGAAAAAAAAAAAAAAAGGAGCATAAGTGGTTAAACAACGCCCCTAAGTGAGCTTGCAAGTTCTTCGCAGAGGGATTCGCGTTGCGGTGAAAGACTTGAGCATAATGTTTCCGTGGAAAATTGTTTTCCATAGGCCCGTAACGATCTGCCATCGTAATTGCGAAGCTAAGCTATCGGTCACGGCGTAGTCCTGGATTTGCAGTAACTGTTGTGCTACTTAACTATAAACAAATAACTTTATTTTGAGATGATGAATCGGGAGTTTCATTGCAAAACACGATGTGAATGCGCGCATCCTGCTATGCTATCAGGTGTATGGTGTTGTAAGGCAACAAGCAATGGGAAACGACTTTCTTGTCGTTGACCGGGCATCGGAAAAAAAAAAGAAGAAGAAGAAACGAGGCGTTCGACTTCACGAATCGCTACATCAAGAAGCTCAGCAGAAATGCCGCGCAGGCATTTCCCCTGGCGACTGCGACTTTTGAAAGACACTGACATGGTGCAGCCAGGTTTTTTTTTTAGACAAGAAACATCGAAATTCATGGACACTATCAACCGCTATATAGGCCATGAGCCACCCAAGAGAGACGCCGGCGCAGCCGACGAGGGGTCGCCTGTTTGAGCGCTCGCGCGCAAATTTGAAAACAGCCAATCATCGCCGAGAAGACAAATTCATCCTCATGGGAACCGATTAATGTAAAACGTAAAATTTATGACGTTTCCTGACGTCCGATGACGCGAGAAGCATGGAGCGCCTCATACCCTTCGTATACCCTTAGAGTAACGTGGCCTTTCAGCCACAAGACATTCGGTAGCAGACGACAGGGCACATGGTGTCGTCTGCTATGTGCGCAGTACGTCTGTCCCTGTATGCTGGAGCCCAGGAATTTTCCCAAAGCCAGAAAAGCACCAAATATGGGCGTCACATCCCACAGGACACCAACACCCCGTGACGAAAACCATGGGAACATCTCTGCTGGCGCCGTGCGCATGCTCAGGACAAGACCGTTTGGAGCTTCCGCCCCGCGAGCAGTTTTTTCTTTCTTCTTTTACTTCCACTAGAATATTCCGTGGCGACGACGCTCACGCGAATACGCGATAGATGACATCACAGCAAAGTTCGATAACATTCACCATCATGAACGGCTGTTCAGCCGCCTACCATTTTGTCCGCGAATTTGAAGGCTGTTTCGCGGTTTCTGCTTGTTTACGCCGTTCTTTTACGCAAGAACCCAGCGTGGAAGAGGCTTGTTTACAAAATATCAATATGCAGAGCAAAGTGGAAGCGCTGAAGCGATATTCCTCACGCGTAACAGTTGTAAACCTCGCAGCACTTCGGTGTTGCATTGCAGCTCTTCAAACACGCGAACTTTCCTCGAACAACCAACAGCAGTATTCGCAGGACTCTTGCAAGTTCAACACGGGGAACTCGGAAGCTCTACTAGACATGCTTAGCAATAAATATCAGATGATACAAGGGCTCATGCTTGTCTCTGAAGCGGATCCTTTTGAAGGTTGGAGTGATTTTGAGTCTATTGAGCTGTATAGATATATATAGGTATATAAAATTCTGTCTCCCATTTATCTCAACGTTCACTATATATACATAAAGAAGAAAAATGAGCGGCATTTACAACCCGTTTAGGTTTGACACCATATATAGATTTACGGCGACGCAGCAGGAGGTACAGCGACTTAGTCGACGTCACAGAGATGTGCAACTGGGATAAAGGAGATTGAGAACTGTCTTCGGACAGGATAAAACGTAATCAGGAAGCTTTGTGTCGGACCCGTCGCTTGACTGCTTGGTGGGAAGAAGAAACGGAGCCCGCTGTACTTGGAAAGCCATTACAGCGAAAGAACTGGATACAAAATTTGTTATTAATAATTGGCATCTAACTTAATTATTACTTGGCACCGTGATTGTGAGCGTCAGAAGAAAACGTGTGACAGCATTTTTTTAAAGCTTTGGTTTGGACCTGGAACGACCGCCGTAAATACCGCCTGGACTACCGCCGTAAAGGAGCATTAAAGCGGTATCCAGCATGGCCAAAACTGCTGTCACCTCGTAATGCAATATGTCCAAAGCGTCCCGACAAAATATTTCTTCCCAAAGTTGTTTCACCGCGACGCAAATCATTTGCAAAATCGCTGCCGCGGTGAGAGGTCCGAGAGCTCGAACTGTAGACCACACCCCTTCTAGTGTGACGCTTGTGGGAGCCCTCTCATTGGTTGGTAGAAAAAATCGTCTGTTACAAACATTGCGAGCTGTTCCTTGTTAACTGCTAGTCATTCATTATACGATTTATATCACGTTCTCCGGAAAAACAAAGCATATATGCAGCCCGCCAAGATAGCATTGCGATCACTATCGTAACATCCGTGCCTTCTGCGCCATCCTTCGTTGCAAGTCTTCAGCGGAGAGCGACGTACGTGTCAGTGCGGCGTTCAAAGCGAGAATACTTCCGAGGTGTTTGCTGTAGGTCGTCTCAACGACGTATTCGCTAATTCCCAGTCACGGCAAAGTCTGTTTGATCTGTCGTGTCCCCACACCAGTGAAGTGCGTGGTCGTATACGGCTCACCGTTGACGCAGCGCGGAGTTCAGAGTTGCGTGAATGAGCGAGACAACGCCTCGGACGGTTTCTTGCACGACGTTCCGTCGAATAAGCCAGGAAGAAGCAAGAGAGTCGTCTTATAATTCAACGTCAGGACAGTAAGTCTGATGGAATAACCGTGGAATATGCAGTCGGCACTTCAGCGAGAGCGATTACCAATCGCGACCAGCAGCTCTCGTGGCATAGTGGTTATAGGATGATCGCTTTCCACGCCGAGACTGGGTGGTGACACGGGTTCGAATCCTGTCACCGGCTGTGCATGTCTGAGGTTTTCCCCCTAGGTTTTCCGAAGACTTTCCAGACGAATGTCGGCACAGTTCCCCCTGAAGTCGGCCCAGGACGCATATTAACCCCCTGTCCCGCACTCCTTCCTGCTGTCCTCTCTCCATCTGTCCACGTCTGTACGCCGCTCATAGCCATAGTTGCTTCGCGGCGCTAACGCGGAATTAAAATAAATAAATAAAATATTATCAATTACCGCAGAGCGTTCTTGTCGTTATACGTCAAGGATGGAACAGCAGCGGATATTCTCCCGCTCGGTCGGCATGGCGATGCAGCTGCCGCACGTAAATTTAGCAAACACATCTCCGTACAGTTCGATTCTAATGTCGAGGTTGCCAGATCAGTTGTCACGTCCTGGTAACGTCCTGATCACGTCCTGAATCACCGAAGTGATTTCTGATGCGACTAGAGATGTGAAGCCCCGAAAAAAAAAAACGGAAACTTTGGGGGAAAAAAACATTTTTCTTCGGGTTTTTTTTTCCTCGTTTCGGGAAGAATTGACCAAAATTTCCAGGTGATAAAATTCAAAAATGTAAATTTTCGTGCCTCCGATGCGTTCCAACCCACCAACAGTGCCTTAGGTGCCTCTAATCCGGCAACAACCACAAACTTAGAGCTCCGTCTGGCTATTCCAATCGATCGCCATCGCGTTCACATAATGTCGGAGTTCTGGTCGGAGTGGACGGGTTGTTCCAATTAACTATCGCTGAGTAGACAGCAGTCTCATGGGATGCTCTGCTCTGCATTTATGCCTAGAGGGTGAACACTACTAAGGTTTCTAGCTCATTGTATGCTGCGGCTTGGCCGGCAATGCTTCGACTCAGCAGTAACCGCGCTTGTTTCTATTTTCACCGATTCGAGCCGGAAACTTGTACGTTTTATCATATCTCAATCACCATCATCTCTGCCGCACTAACTTGTGTGGTCCACCAAGGTGACGTTAGTGATGTCATGCGACACCGCAAAACCGACACCGAATGTGAAAATGACGTTCGTTTTTCTCCCTCATCTCTAAAATTACGGTGCCATATCTGGTGGAATGAAATTTCGCTGATCATATCTACACAAAACTCACACTGAGTCGGACGCGACTCTAATCTCGAAATCAGTCGGCAACCCCGGCCGTGGTTCATCCACAATCGCAGGCGACTTTACGCAACAACCTTACCATATACCTCGATGTGTTTCACCAATCGCAACTACACCTCCTCTTTCAACTCTCTTTGCAGCACAACAATGGCATATTGAAAGGAACAAAGCACGCTTGTCCACTAATGCCCCCCCGGATATAGTTCCAGCGACGCGCCTGCTTGCGCGCTCATCATCGTGTCAGTAATACGGGCTAGGAAAGTCAGATTACCGGATCTCATGACGACGCGACATATCTCGGATGTTCCCGGGAGGCACTCGCTCAGGAAAGCAGGTCTGCTAGGTGTCCAAATTGACGGATGCTTGAGGCTATCATCTGCGTATATTTTCCCGGGGATGCTGGAGATGGTAATCTTGTATCGACCTCGTGGCAGTGACAAAAAGCTGGATACATCGTTACGACAATGCAGGCGCGGGTTTCCGATGTTATTGTCTTCTTCGTGCTAGATGTGTAATCACCTTTCGCAATGCTTTATGAGGTCGTCGACTTGCGTGAAAGTGCCAGGTATAGCATGTTGGGATATTTTGTTGAAGGGGTCATAACCCGGCCGAGGACGCCAGCAATTTGGTGCCAGGGTACAGGTCCCGACAAAAGTTTACGGAACACGTGAGTGGTGCGTTTTGTCTTCGGTGCGACACCCTAGCGGCAAGCAGAAGCGGGCTTGTGCGGAAGCGGGCAGTGTAGATCATAGTTGGCTGCCGACGTAATGCCACGGATTACCCATGCGACGAGGAATTAAGCGTCATACAATTAATATCTAGTTTTGCGAAGTATGACATCATGTAGTGCGCAGTCTGGCACGCGTCTGGCAACATTGCTCCTTTACGGTCGGTTTCCTTCTCCTCACCACAGCTGCTGGCGGTCTTCCAGCGTGGGGTGGAGACCGGGAAGGTGTGCGAGTCGCTATAGGAGCTCGCCGTGACGTCATCCGCTCTTCGAGAATCCGAAACTATGAAGTTTTGCGTGTTGTCTCAAAAGTTCGTGGGACGCCCGTAATATTCACTGAGGGCATTCTGATTTAGCGTAGTTAATGTTTGAGCGTGGTTGATTAATTGATAATACGTAATGAAATATTTCATTTCTAGTGCGTTCTAGCACTTTAATCCACAGTTTGTAATATTGTAATGGATATATGCAATACACAAAGCAATACTTGTATCTGGAGCACGCTGCTTTTGTAATAGCATTTACAAAGCATGCGCTTTCCAAAGCTCGAGAGGCAGAGCGCCATTCGAAACGAGGGTTTCTCCTGTGGAGGAGCCGGCAGTTGCTATGGGAACAGGTATGCCTACGGCTTCCGACGAAGGTGCGCAGGCGTCTTTCTTGGTGGCGCATTATAGCCTCCGTTGCTGCTGCGCCATTAAAATACCAATCATCGTCTTTCTTGGACGATAATGCGTGTTACATTTGTGAGAATTATCAACAGCTCTTGCCTCGGGTCTGTCATTTCGATGTTTAACGGAGAAAAGCTGGAAGCTGCTCACAGTGACGTAACGGGTTGCAGACCACTGTGATTGGCTGTGAATTTTACTAAAATATTTCGTATGGCGATATTAAACATCATAAATATTCGTGCGATGGCTCTTTTTTAGCATGGTCTAAGAGCCTTCTAGTCTTTCTTTTTTACTTTTTTATGAGATTCTAACTACCGATGAGGGTGAGCAAGAACTAAATAAGTATTCGTTGAAAGTACCTTTAAGTAATTGCAGAGGCGCTTAGCGGAACATCACCGCAAAATATCGGAGCCTGCACTGACGTCCTCGAGACTCTATGTTCCCCTCCTGATCCTACGTTCCCATAAAACGCAACTTAGCCCTAAGACTCTGGCAACCGCGGCAACATAGGCGTGTTGGGAGCACTAAATTATTGCTAATCCACCGATCCTTTAACGTAACTAGAGCCACAAGTGGCGGTCGCGGAGTCTAAGTACAATTTATGTATCCTAATACGAACTAATGTTCTACATCGCGAATGGCCGTTTCAGCAAAAGGGGCAATCTCTATTGCTTGCGAGTCGTTAAGAAATAAGGCGGGCACAAATGGCTGTTCGTTTATGGGCTTGAGCGAGGGCAAGCAAGTACTAATCCAACTTGAACGCGGGTTCGATCTACAAGATAGACCAATTATAACCCTACAGGGAATAAGAGTTTCAAGGGCTTTGAATGTGCATGGTTGGCGCGAGACATAATGGAGAATTAGAAGCGGGTTTCTGCGAAAGACCTGCTTTCTTTTTTCCGCCAGGGGTAATGAGCCCGGGGTAATGTGTATCCCTATGTCTGTGGATGTTCCAATGGGCCCCTTTCATAATTGCCCATGGGAATGCGCCTGTGACCTTGAAGGCGCCAGGTAACATTCTTTCTGCGCTCGAAAGATGGCGTTTTGCACATTCCATTCACGCGGAAACCTGTCTCCTATATACGACGCATTCTCAGCAGACACGACGCTTCGACAGCTCCTGCGGGTGCAGCTTCCAGACATGTTTTGTGACTGGGTGCTATATACGCGTGGGTTTATTTTTGCGCGCGACAAGAATGGTTCGCCGTAGAGCCGCTAGGTTGCGATGTGACTAGGAAAGAGGTCTGTCTTGGTGAGGTGGGCACTCTCTCATTGACCTGCGCATGCGCAGTGTCTTCGGGGGCCGACGTGTCAAGGTTACGTACAGACTGGAGGGGGGGGATGATACATGCGAACTGGCTCGTGCTGTCTGCACTATTTTGCGGCTTCTCTGCGGACGACCGTTGGCGAATGTCGGTGAAGTTCCTTATGAAGTGCATGTGCTCCTCCCTACCTATAGGGTAGCGTGCCTGTAGATTGGAGGAGCAAATTTCATGGGACTTTAGTTGGGTCACTGCCGTTAGCGTTGCTGTAGGATGGATGGATCGATAACGGCCTTCCCTTTTTATCTGCCGGTAGCATACGCCACCTATCTTGCTAGAAAATACAAGAGAGCTATACAATTTTGTTAATTAATGATTAATTAACAGTGATTGAGCGCGCCCCCTGGCCGAGGCGTTCCTTCCTATGCAGCATGTCCCCATCCTGCAGCCATAGTTACCTTTGTAAAATTACGTATATGCAGAGAAATAAAGAGCGAGAAAGAGAGTGGTGAGCTCAGTGTAGTCCAAACAAAAAAAAAAAAAAACAAAAAAAAACTTAAAGCCTCCGAATCTCAGTAAAACAAAGTTCTTAAATGTCAGCGCAGCTTCGAGTACAAAGCGGAACTTGCGGCTCCAGAGAGCGATTCAGTATCATTACATTATCCAACAAAGTTTCAATTCAGCTGAGTAGAATGCCAAGTAGGCTGAGTAGAATGTCAAGTTTAGCACGTGCTGCCATCTATTCCCTCCATGACGTGTGTCACAGCTTATACACGTGGATGCTGTTTCGGATAGACAACAACAACAACAATATGTAGATGAGGTGACGACGAATGAGCAAAACTTGCCACTTAATTCAGGTCTCACTACTCCAAGGCACCTTTGTCAGTATATGTGACATAAAATAATGACGCGATAGGTAAATAATGATCCTCGTCCTTGTATATGTCCTGTCGCCGTCCTGTAATCAGGCCCTGATATGACATGATAACACATGTCCATGCATGCCCGAGGTTGCGTATCTACTGCGTACCAGCCGTAACGCACACCCGACATATACCCCCATGGACCCCCATAACGGATAGACATCAGCAAACGCATCACTATGGAACTATATCATTTTAGACACCCGCACACACTTTCGAGCCCGTCGACAAAGTTTCAAAACATACACTGTCATACTATAGTGTGACGTCGATGTCGTTATAAACTCTTCGTTCGACGTGTTCGGGTTCGACGTGTAGCAAAATGTATTTCGCGCCGTAATTGCCCAAAGGCCCGTGATGATTTTCTCTCGCGGGCCTCCAACCGCGGGTGAGTTATCTGTCAATATTTACCGTGATTATCTCCGAGCTCGGCCCAATATTTATTATATACCGTTCCAGCGCTCGCACCTCTATATATTTTTGTGCTGTTAGTACGTAATAAGCGGCGAGACGAGGGTTCCCGTTAATATTGAAGGACGTCGTACACATGGTTGTTAGAGGCCTTCTGTGAGGTTCACCCGAGAGTGGAGAAAGTTTGTTGGCCATCACGATGATATGTTATGCGTGTGAGACGTTACTTTGTTACTTTGTAGGTAGTTGCATTACTGCATGCGACTGACGTGCGCGTGCACGTAAGTTATCTTGCTTTTGCCTGCATTACCGGAACGTGGTGTGCGGTGGGAGAAGGGAGGTTAGGGTTAATATTTTTCTTTGCAGGTCTCACGTGCGCGTAGTAATGAAGAAGGTGACGTCAAACAGTGCTTTTCGCGAAACTTTCACTTGTCAACTTTTATACACTATTGAAGTTATGAATTGCGCTGCATATCAATGTATCAGTTTCTGATTTAATTTAACTTATTAGTACCCTAAGCACCAGTATGAGGAGTATTATGTGACGGACTGGACTTTTTGTTTGTTGCATTTCCGCTTTGTTAAACAGCACTAAACATACCGTAACAGAGAATAACCTAATAAATAGTATGAATAATGTACCTTTCAGACTAAACATTAAGCTATACTAAAATAAGATCAAGCATACCGTAATGATACATAACCGATTTTTATGCGTTATAGCCAGTGCATAAAAATCGAAAGGTCAACGTTTGCTAGCAGCTCTTCGGCGAGCTATGATTTGGAGCGAGTCAGCTCCTATTGGTCAAGTCCGCCCCTAAATCTAAAGACATCTGTGATTGGTTGCCATGACATGCGCAACAGATATTGCGAACTATTTGACTCAGGAGACACTTGACTCACTATGGACCAATGAGTCTCATGAGATTAGACAAATTCAATCTGCAGCCGCTCACCCGCTGAGATTAAAATGGTGGTCGATCCGGGAATGCATTCGCAGACAGTATATATGTATACAAAGTGTCTTTTAGTACAGATAGTCTCGTGGCAAATAAAAAAACATCGGCCACTGTACACCAGATTTCGATTTTTAGCGGCCACGTTATTACTACATTGTGAATCGTCATAGCGTCACGTGACCGAGGTAAAAAACTACCGAAGATCTTTTGGACAATCGCTAGGACATCCTTAACAGCAGTTTATTTTATTTTTTTCCAATCCATGCTGTGGTCCTGTACTTTATGTCAAAAACGAATTGCTGCTGACGATGACAGTGTAGGAGATACACTGCAAAATCTATGCAATGAATGAATGAATATAAAAAATTCATCTCAGCTAGCTTTTACGGTGACTTTATAAACGTATTCTTGGTCTTGATTTCGGTATGTCTCCACAGACGATATTAACGCTCACGGCTCGCTGTTACTGCACACTGCAGTATCGCCATCCATATCATATTGATAAGTTTACATGCACTCCCAGCCGAGGACAGCTGTTTCGCTCTACTTGGAGCTCGTCAGCCCGGCGCAGGGAAGTGACACCATCTTGCGTCGGCGCTAGCAGTGCGTCTCAGCGAGACGTCAATGTTCCACGGTGACGGCGCCACCTGTGGAGGCCGCAGCGCGAGCCTCCAACTACATACACAGAGGAAAATTAGCCGAAGCTCTGTGGCTGCACGTTGAGCATGTGTTTACAATTTGATCAAATTATAAACACGCGCTCAACGTGCAGCCACGGAGCTTCGGCTAATTTTCCTTTGTATGTATCATATTTATAGTTTGGTATATAAAAAGGGGGGACCGTAGAAACCTAGCTGTCACGCCGTCCATCGCCCACCCAGTTTAGCGGTTCCACAAAGGAAAGCGTCAAAATACACGGAGCAAGCGCAAATCCTAACCTGGTTCCCTTGAGCGTGAAGCATAACATCCCCCATTGCTCACTCTCATTTCTATTTCTCAAAAGCGACAGCTGCGACGTTCCTCTGAGACAGAGTAAAGGTGCTCAACTGTACGGGGATGCTTTCTTTACGCTTTGCTATTCATCTTTTTATTTCTTTTTCTCCCTCTCTCTCTCTCTCTCACTGTCGTCTTCGATCGGTCCCGCTTTACCCTATCCATAAACATGACCGCTTCCAACCGACCGCAGGTGCGTCCAAGTGCGGGAAGCCGCGCGCAGCGTCTTGGGAATACGCTTCTCTCAACGTTTAGGCTTTCGTCTTCCTCATCTCTCATCCACTCACGGTTCTGACTCGTATAAATAAATAAACAAAAACAATATAGTCTCGTGGTCTAAAGGAGGACGCTCACTGTTTTTCTTTGTTTGTTTGTCTTGGTATACTGTGACAGTATATCGGCGCTTGCTGATACGCGCGTATTATTGAAAGGGCGCAATCATTCCTTTTTTTTTTTTTTTTTCGCTCTGCCTTCAGCGAGTGGATTGGCCGTCCTCGACTTGGAAAGTGGTTTCGGTTTCTTGCAGCGTCGTCTGCTAGTTTTATCGAGTTTTCTCCTAGGCGTTGTTTCGTATCTTGTTTTTTTGCGGCGCCCCAAGGCCAGAAGAAAGAAAAAATATGGAGAGGTTGCAAGCTGTCTTGCTGTAGTGTTGTATTGTTTTCGTGTGTTGGGAAATCGCAAATTGAATTGCAGGTGAAAATGATTTGTTTTTGTTTTTTGTTTTTGTCTTCTGCCACAATCGATACTGAAAGATGTCTATAGGATTTGTCTAGCATCACCTGTGTTTTGTTCGGGAACGAGTACGGTGCAAAGGTTCTTGTACCTAACACGGAATAAAAGAAAAAAAAAAGGTTATTGTAGGCATTCTGTGACACAAATAAAATTGGCGTTGCATTTGCTGTTACAAAACAAGTATCTTAAATAGCCTTTGTGAGAGATATAAGAAGACGTGAATCATATTAAGCTTAAAAAGAGCAACCATATAGGAGCTATATTTTGCAGTGGAACTTCGATGCAATAATGTGCGTGATATCTAACCTAAAAATCATGAAAACTAACCATTTCAAATAAAATCACCGCACTGGTTGTACACAAGCCACAGACTGCGTGACGGGGAAGAAAAGTATTTTCCTTGAACGGCTTGAAGTATGGACGCGACCCTAATTCAAACATGATAGGAAATGGGTCTCAACTTATGTGTTGAGTTGCACCGCAGAACAACGCGCATTCCGAAAAAAAATATATATATATATTGCGTGATGCATATTGTTCGGGAGAAAGCAATGCAGGAAGTAATGCAGGAATTATTTCTTGAATTTGCCTACTTCGGACGTTCCTCGCATGTCTCGTGACGCCGTGATTAATATCGATGATAATGGCTCAATTAACCTAAAAAATGAGTACATACGTATATGAAGAGCTACGCTGTAATTAATAATTCATGAAAGGAGGACAGTAATTCTTAGGTAGTCAGCGCTGTCATTCTCTTGGGGAAACGCGGTTTACATTTTTACAAGTCGTTGCTATACTACGTAATCTCATGTTCTGTTGCAGCGTGACCCCATGACCACCCACACGAAGTAATTATATATACAGTCAAACTCCTTTATAGCGAACACCTTTTTAACGAAAATACCACTACAGCAAATTTTTTTTGCGGTCCCGCCGGAGCCTATAGGTCCAATAAGAGACATCCTTTTTAACGAAAAAAACCTTTACTGCGAATTTTTTTTTGCTGTCCTCTGACTTTCGTTGTAAAGGAGTTTGACTGTATATATATATATATATATTATTGCTGTTGTAGTACCATACTTCCATCTCATTATCACCCTACAATATCCTGAATGTTCCGTCCTTTAGTTTTTTTTTGTTTTTTTTTCTTCTAAATGCATGTTCCCAGAGTGCGTTATGGTCCTGCAACATGGTTCCTTTCCAGAATCTCGCGTGAACAGGAAACTTTGCCATTGTTCCTTCCCACAGCTCATCCTGAAATAAAAGCCGCATCGTGGCCCCTTCCGGGAACATACCGCCATGGGTTTACCATCATGATTTACATTGTGGGATCCTATTCCCACTCTCGGGGGCAAAGCCCGTCCATTCGATCCCAGTGGAAGGCGAAGCACAGATGCAAACACAAGATATACTAAGCAACCGCTATTTTAATAACTTACATATTACAGTCTCTTTCTTGTCTGCTTCCACGTCCACCCTGACCCAAAACCCCTTCGTCGTCCTCCTTTTTACTACCAGTCCTTCACCTCTTCGTAGTCCTCCAACGTCCCAACTTCGTCCACTTCTCCTTACACTTCCCCCACCGCAAAACATCGCACACAGTTTCACAACCAAAAACAACTACAATGCAGTAATGCAGCAACCCAAACAACTACAATGTTTCCTGTAGAGGTCGTCGTCGTCGTCGTCGAACTCCAGGACTACGTCGTCTCCAGAATTCGGTGGAGTTGAAAGCCTTAAGAGGTCGGGCATATGCCTCCTCAATGTATTTTGCGCTGAGGCTACGTCCCCGCTGTTGGACTGTTGTTTAGCACGGTGAAGTGGTCCTTGTCGATGCGTTCGACGGTGCAGGTCGGGGACTTGACACAGAGGACATAGAAGTCGCCTTTCCTCCTCAGTCAGCGGAATCGGGGGATCGTTGAGGTGTCGGTCTGTCAGCAACAGGCCTCTGAAAGGTTGAGGCACTCTCGCCGGGTCGTCGGTGCGAAGCGGGCGGGGTTGAGAGGTCCACCGAGAGCGGGAGGCCCACGATACAGGTCTGTCTCCCGCTACGACGGTCCATGTAGCCACTGCACCGGTGAGTTGGTGGCTTCGATCGGCTCAGACCCTGAGGCCGGGCGGTAGACGAACTAGCTCCTGGAGAGCGTCCAGGCCCGCGACCACTCCTACTCCCCACCATAGTCGCTTACCACAAACACAATGCCACAACCCACCACACCTCTTCAAACGCCCCCAGCGGACTCTTCCTACATCGCACAGTGGTCCTTCCTACAGTTCACTGTGCTCCTGAAAACACCACCGCAAATCATTTCCACTACCCTCCGCTACTCCTCAAACCTCAACCGTAGCCGCTTCTCCAAACTGACCGGAGCTATTCAATCCCAGATTGTGGCCACTTTTTGCATCCCACCGTATACACTTAAGCAACCCTCCTCTTGGACGCAACCCAACTTGGACTTTCTGCAACCCACCGCTGCTATTCATTTGTCCACCGTGACCACTTCCCCAAACCAAACAGAGTTCCTCAGGTCTTCCCTGTGACCTCCTTCCAACGTTCCTCCACCTCTCGCACCTCTCGTTCCAACAACGTTCAACCTCTCGCAACCCACCGCCTCTCTTCACAATCTCCACCGTAACCAGTCAGCTTCCGTTGATCAAGCGTAGTTCCTCAAGCCTCCATTGTCGCTTCTTAACGCAGCTGACAGTGTGCTCCCTAGAAACCCCACCACATTTTCGTTGATGCAGTCTACCGCAGCCTCAAACAAAGTTCTTATCCTGCTCCATTCCAGTTTCCATTACAGTCGATGCCACACTTCCGCCTGGAACAGTGACAACCAACATCCTATATCCCATCGATTTCTCCCTCGTTGTCTTTTATTTTTACTTCATATAATCCGTGACCCTTACATGCGTTACTTTTCAATCACGCTTCCTCAACGTCGTTTCCAAGTCGCCCAATGATCGAACCTGGTCACGCACGCATATCAACGACGACGTTGTTACAGATTTTGGAAGCAGAACGAAACGGCAAATAAGGAAGCAAGTCGGAAAATCACTACAGCAGGCGTAGCTGTAGTATCTGTCACGTGCTTGGAACAACAATTCGGGGAACAGCGAAGGAGAGCGAGAAAGGAAGAAAAGAAGACGAAGGAGAAGGAAGGTGAGGGAGATGAGGTCGAAGAAGAAAGACAAAGCGGGATGAAAGCAAATACGGCGGAGATCTGTAACGAAAACCCTAGACTATATATGGGCGGTATAGGGACAGCAAACACGAGCGGGGTTTTTATTCTTTCGCTTGTCAGATACGACGGGTCGAGTTCGGCGTTGACAGTATAGAGACAGATATGAAATTCCACCGGACCACTTGATATCTGTGGCAACGATAGTAATTCGTTCCTTTACATCGCCAGGGAAGTATTTATCATGAATGACGGTCGGTTGATTGATTGATTTGTAAAAGAAAAAAATGGAGATGTTAGTCCCGAACCACTCGGGACTGGCTACTACAGGACGCGTTATTCAGAAAAGAAAGGGAAACTACACAAATTTACGACGAAAGATGAAAGTCACTGAAAAGGTTAGCCTGCTGTAGGACTCGAACCCACATCTTCTGGATTACCGGTCCATGCCTCTACCAATTGAGCTGAGCTAACACACCTCCCCAGCGACTTCCAAGGGCGCGTCATCTGAAGGGACAAACCAGCCACTCTCTCTCACTCGTCCTCCTTTCACTCTTACATTTTTGCTCACTCATACACACAATCATACGACGGGATCGACGCAAGCGGCAACTGTTGAACATGAGAGAACTGATGTTCTGAGGCTGGAACGACATAGAAAGGACAAATACATACAAAGCCTCAAAATCTGTACACTTTGAAACAGAAGGGATGAAAACATCACCGCAAAACTTGGCACCAAAAGCAACAGTGTAGGAGAGTCCACGTGCGAAATCTCGATACACAGAAAACAAAGAGCGTGACAAAGTGTCAAAGAGGTCCGTCGAGACTAGAAATTGCGCAAGTGCACGCATGGCAGGTTATGTGCTGATCTCCGGGCCAGCACCCAAGAACCTTTTCGGTCGGTTCGCAGGTAATTATTGCCCGCTTCAGGGTTGAGAAACCACGCGGATGGAACTTTATCTCTGGCAGGGTCTGTATATACGGCTCACTCCACGCGCTTCGTACGCAAAGTCCCGCCTCCCACATCCTATTATTCCACATCCTCCTATTGTTATGCAGGTGAGTACATTAGGCTATTCGGGTAACGTGACCCCCGCGTGCCTTCAAAGAAGCTACAGCTCATCTCCTATCGTTACGTCACTTGCCCTACGGTTCTCTGTTCCGTCGAAGGGCCGCTGAGGCGCCTCTTTTTCTTCCTTCCTCTATGGTACACAGCCACGTATCGCCTAGACCGCGGCTCGGAAAAATCGTGGTGCAATGATTTCCACAAAAAAAAGGGTGACGTTTCCGGTACAGCGGTATAAGGCAGGGAACACGCCGGATAAGATCGTCTAGTAATGGTGCTATGCACGTGAGGATGGAATTGGCGCTGCGGTTGCCGGGCGAAACTTTAGTGCAACAGGCTAATATCTATCATGGCGGCTCCTGGGCTTGGGCGTTGGGAGAGGGCGTCACTTTCTTCCAAGTCGATTGCCCTTTCCCCCATTTTATCTCTCTCCTAGCTTTTCTTGTATCCTCTCCCCTTACGAATGCTATGCTGTTCTATGAATAGGTATACGCGGACAGAAGCGACATAAATTTCGCGATGAAATATATGGATACTGAATACGAATAAAGTGCAGAAGTAGCTGCGCCGACTCCAACTTGTGTTGCCGACGACATCGCTTCGCCGTGGCTATATTTTTCGTTTTAGTTGAACCCGAGTGTCTGAACCAGAAGAACCTTATACGCCCATAGGCTACGCAAGTGGCACGAGGACAAACAAAAATTAATAAATAAATAAGAAGCACGCACCAATTGAGCTCTCCTTAGACGTGTATCCCGTGAGCTGTGACGTCGCCATGCACCTAGCCAACAAGGCGGAAGTCGCGCCATGCCAAGTCACGCGAACTCCAGAGTCACTCCGGCAGATCGAATGGGTTCTTCTGTTAGTTTCCTATTTGTCATCATCACGCTGTCCAATACAACTCTCGGTTTCCTTTTCATTTTGTCCATTATTCACCCATCAGCTCTGTCCATTCTTTGGGAGGGAAACTTTAATTAACTTCCTCCCTCGCGCGCGCCCATTCTTTCTTGAGCTGATCAGTTCTTCCTGTTTTCATTTCCTGCGCGTGACACAAACACATTACGAAAACGATATTTTCCGAAAACAAAGGGTCCACTCGTGTGTCGAAAGCAAAAATGGGTTGTGTCCCCCGGGCGGAGTTCAGTCGCCCTAAAACTAAAAGAAAATCCATACCGTGACGTAATTCATTCAGTTTGTTCTATAAATAATGGGCCGATAGAGGATAGGGCGATTAATATATGTTACAGGATATTGGATAATTTGCACTTCGAGAGCTGTTCTGAAGTAACGGACATTAAGTTTTCCCCTAAAATGGCCGAATACTTTCCTAATTTCCCTCAAAAATTGCCTAATGGGCTATAGTCACGCGTAAATGTTGCTACTGCACCACTTCGAGGACCCTTCTGAAGTAACTTACAGTTTTCCCTGTTAAGTTTATAAGTCGTTTCCCTGAAATGACTTCCCAAATATCCCTAAAAATGCCATGCAGTAACGTTGTATTCACGCAGTGCGCGGGTGCAACCAAAAGTCGTTATCGCGACCCCACCTCGAATCATGACATTACGCCAACATGCCACCTCTTTTCACGAACATGTCTCAGATGGAGTTATTCAAAGCACATCCCACTTCCCCAACAGCACGTAAGCGCGCAACGGGGCATAACGCGCGACGCAAAACGTGTTCCCTTCGCAACATATCTGTATCAGCACAACAGTGTGGGCCTCTGTGTGACCACCATAAAACACGAGGCGTAATAATAACATATGGCAGTAAAATAGGGCAACGTTGCGCCCCCCCCCCCCCTGCCGTAGTCCATACTGCTCACGTTAGGCCTCGCTCTCGCGTTATACCACGGGAGTGTTTATGGGCAGGCAGTTTACGAGGCTCACTCGAAGGTTTACGGTGATATACAACATGTATGTGGCGCAGTTTAACAGGGTTTGCAGTTTCTCTGGCGTGCTGCGAAGGGGTTACTGATGGAAACATATATTGGGTTGCAATATGGATAGACATCGGAAAGGTCTTCTGGAACGAGAATGCCCTGTTATGGCAGCAGTTGTTCGTGCAGTATAGACTCAAGTTGAGAAGGATGGATTTGCGTTTAGGAAATATTTATTCCTTTCGTGTATATTTCCGGGATTTGTCGGGAGATGTCAGGCTTCCGTTGTTGCGTAGCTGGAGATAAGACAAGATTGAGCAGATGGTGATTAGATAACGGAGTGAGCATTTAGAAGTAAAGTTGGAGTCAATAATTATTCAAAATCGCTGATTCGATAAAAAAGGTTGCGCCGATAAGATAGTGTTTTCTTCCTCATTGATTTATTCCTCATCAGCGAGATCCTCAGCATGGAGGATGGAAACATGCTCAGCAGTACAAGACTACAAACTGCACCAACTGTGAACAACAAACCTGTGACCAACTAATGTGACCACCAAAGCTATTATGGTGAACTGTATGGCGTGAACCGAAGGTGACCACCAGAATGGCACAGCCACCGAGCTTTGCACTCAACGTATCATCGCTGTTTGTCGTGTGTTTTGTTGGTGTGTCCCGTTTTTTCGTGTTTCCCCCTTTTTTTTCTTATCTTCTTTTATATATATATCGCTCTGTGGCAACTTGCCGCCCGTCTCTGCAGGCAGACCGCCCTCTCGTTCTTATTGTTCTGTTCTTTCTTTCGGTACACGATATCCCCCCAGCGAGATTAGTTCTTTCGAATTTTGATCGCTCTATTTATCTCTCATAAGTGATCTCGAATCACATTTAATAGGGATGGGACACTTCGTCCCACGTTATCCAATATAAATGTATTATTGTTGTTTGGGGAAATTTATTGAACGATTAACAGTATCGACTAACTATGGTGATCAATTGCGTTGCATGTGAATCTCCATTCCAAATTTTACACCAAAAGGGAGTAATGAAAATGAAGGGAGTAATCCGGCTCCTACGTCACTTCAGGCGTCCCCATGCCATTGAGCCAACGAAACAGAGAAGTCACGTGCTTGCAGCAGCCAGTGGGAATGGTTGTAAATTTCGCGCCCCTGATGTCAAGGCTGGGCGCATGCGTGTGTTTGAGGATTAACGTCTCGTCGAGTACGACGTGTGCATTTAAAAACAAGGGCTACATAAACTTTAGGGCAGTTACACCTTCTAGATCCTTGGCAGTATTGCACTGCTGAGAGGAGACCGTCGTTCCATTCTTGACACCCCTGGGCTTCCCGCCAATGCACAACCGACATTCTCTCACCCCCCCCCCCCCCCCCCAATCTATGCTGAGCAGAGTTGATCCAACGCTCGCTTTCCGCATGCCACGAAACACCTGTCGTCAAGATGCTGCAGCAGTGTAGATAATCGAATGCGACTCGATGTGTCTGTTACAGCTCAGTGGCGTTACCGCTTGAGACAAGTTGTCTCTCCCGGATGCTGTCACTGCGGTGCTCTAGATGCTCTGGAGCACTTTCTTCTTCATTGCCCACACTACCAACCTTCCCGGACCGCACTCTCCGGGTTTCTTAATCAGCTGGGCTCTCGCCCTTCTCTCCATCAAAATTGTTTGGCCCCTTGCCAAATCTAGCCCACCAATGCTCTGCGCTCAAAGCTCTTTTGACCTTTTTGGACTTCGATCCTTATTGTGAAGGGGCTCATTCTTTCATTCCCCACATCACCACCAGGAATGGGGTAGAGCATCGCCCCTCGCGATGAAACTCCCAATTCCTTTAAGTACATTCCTTACCTTAAAAATAAAGTTGTTGTTGTTGTTAGATCTTTAGATTGTAATCACTACCTATTTTAGTCTGAAACGTACTCCACAGCACTGAAAGTAGTCCTTAAACTTCGCATATAACCGGATGTATCGTCCAGGATGGATCACACTAAAAAGATCGAACGACTCCGTTTTTCAACGAGTGTTTTTAGGCAATCTTCTTGTTCTACCATTCCAGAGTGGAATTCTCTGCCCCAAGAAGCTGTTAATGTTGCCAATAACTCTTTATTTATGGTTAAGATTAGGTCTCTTATGCTTTGATTCGTAGTTTTTTGTTGTTATTCTTTTTTGCAATACCGTGTGTTTGACCTGCTGAGAATGATGCAAGTAGCATCACTATTGTATTACCTCACTCCTCTGCTGTAATGCCTTACAGCGCTGCAGAGCTCTCTGAATTAAATTTAAAAAAAAGCTCTCTGAAGTAAATAAATAAGTACTTTCGTATAATCACTCCTCTTTTTTTTTTTTTTTTTTTTTTCTAAGAGCGGTAGTAAAGTAATTATTTTTTTCCCTGGTACTCTAGCGTGCATGATGTAGTAAACTACATATATATCTGCGTCACAACACCTTCAATGGATCTAGAGGCTCGACTAGAATGGTTGAGTGGGCCCGTTGGTACATAGCTATACGAAGAAATTTGAGCTGTAAAGACGTGGTACATAGACCGGCTGCTCCATTACGACAAATTTGACATACTTGTAACGATAGTTTGCACGCAGAACATCTACGTTGTCATTGTGTTACTTAAAAGCAAAGTGTAATCTGAGCAGTTACTTGTGCATACTTAGATAATTATGTTAATGATATAATCTAAGTTACTTATTTGTCATGACAACTGCTATTATACAGGTTTCTCGTGTGACCAGATGGGGAACAAATAAACACACACGGGAACAACACAAAGATATGCAATCTGTTCTGTGTTGTTCCGGTGTGCGTTTATTTGTTCCCCTCTGGTCACGTGACAAACCTGTACAAAAGCAGTTACCTCGACAAATAAATGACTTGTTGTAGTGGAACAGCCGGTCCTGTGTACGTGTGTTTTTTTTATGTCCCCTGTCCTTACAGCTCCAATTTCTCCGTATAGTCTGAAGGCTTCGGCGTTTTGCCTCTTCTATTTTATTTTTAAATTCCGCGTAAGCGCCGCGAAGCAACCGTGGCTGTGAGCCGCGTACGAATAGACGGATAGAAGACAGCAGGAAGGAGTGAGGGAGGGGGAGGGGGGGTTAGCATGCGCCCTAGGCCCACTTCAGAGGGAACTATGCTGACATATTATCGTCAGTCTTCGAAAAACGCAGGGAAATAAACCTCAGACAGCACGGCCGGTGTCAGCATTTGTACTGTTTCACCTCCTAGTCTCGGCGTGGGAAGCGATCATACTAACCACTACGCCATGGAAGCTGGTGCCTCCTCCTGTTTTACTCCCCTTTATATTCATTTTTCTACGTTTCTACCAGTGCCGTGTATGCCAAAGGGAGTCTGGCCATTAGGAGGAGCCTAAAATAGAGGCTGGACCTGTCAATCAAACTTAGGCGCATTTCATTGGTTACCGTTTTCCATGGGAGCTGCCATGACACCAAATTTTCTCCAAGATGGAGGATGGTGCTTGGAACGGCGAAGTGGTGATTTCGTGACAAAAATTTTCATGGACTACTTTAATTTCATACTGTGAGTATATATCCTCATGTACGCATCTGCAAAATCAGCTTCCACTTTCGCTCCGCCATCATTATTTACGTGAAAATGGGATGTTTCGTCGCTAACGTTAGGCCTAGTTAAGATCGTGATACCAAGAAAATAGCAAGAAGGACGACCTTTATACGTAGGATTTTGCATTATATAATTGCATTTTATTTATACATACATCTTTGCTCCTTTTTGATTCAGTGTACTTACATTACGTGATATAAAACTTCATACCGGCTGTCGTCTGCTACGAAGAAGCGGTTGCACCGCCATCCTGGCCAATCACTTCTGCCAGCAACCATTTCTGCATTTCTGAGCCTTCCCAACATGCCTCTCTCCGTGCAGATGGCGTTGATAAAAGTGGGCGCAAAATTCGTCGCTTTGGTCTATCACCAGTGATATCCGTTTCAATCCAAATCCACCAATTTTCTCCAAAATGCTAGCGCCCAGTAAATAAGGGTGAGGTATAAGTACTGGATGGATGTAACAATAGACAACTGTATTTCGACCTGTGATTGGCTAGATACTTCAAAATGTGGGTGGAGCCTCAGGTATAGGCAGGTGCCATTAATGGCCAGACTCCCTTTGGCATACACGGCACTGGTTTCTACCGTTTCTTGTGACTTTTTTTTTACTCCCTTTCTTTCTCTTATACTCCTGCGTTCTTACTCCTTTTTTTTATAAGAAAGTATAGGTTACCCACTTTTAAGCGTTCATCTATTTTTCATAATGTATTCCGGCAGGACGAATGGCCTCTGCAGGAGACAGTATAGAAGTTTTGAGTTACAGGCCCTCTCCCTAAAAGGTGACGTAAATGAATGCATGGAAGCACAGAGAGGGCGTAAGTACGTATATACGGCTGCGTGAGTTACTGTCAGGTAAAAGAAGAGAAGAAGAAGAAGAAGCACTCTGGGCGACGTTAAGCTAGACAGATCGGTGTCCCCTTTCAGCGGCAATGAAAATTGCAAGAATGAAACCTTTAACGTAAATTTCAGCGCTGCTGGGATAAAAAGACAAGCGCGCAAGTTGAAAATGTAGATTTCTCTGAAACAGGGAGAAATGACGGCGGAGAAATAAGTAACGAAGTCAAGAAACTGGCGGCCGAGAAGAACTTGTGTAGAAAAAAGCGGACGTCCTAAATTGAAGGGTATCCAGTCCCACTTCCTATAGAGCATGCGGTTCCAGTTTTCTTTTTCTTTCTTTCTGCTGCTGATCTATTTCGTCATCCTTCAAGCACGGAAAAGACATGCCATAGACTCACTTCACTGCGTGACGTCATAGCGATGCGGTGGCGCTGCTGCTGTTCTGTTTGGTGGGCAAAAATCGCGCGATCATCCAGTCACTGGGTGTTTTCGGAGGTTATTAAAGGCATGCGCCCCAAAGTGCTATTGGTCGTGCTACGCGGTACAGTAAGGTCAAATACGTCGTGCACGCCATGCGGTTTCCTACTCCTTTTGCCCACCAGCGACTGCTCTATGCGCATGCGCAGATGCCCCCTCTTGCTTAGAACTAGAAGTGGGACCTATACACGACCTGCACCCCTACGTCATATCATCATCGATTACGTTTCGCCGCCGCGCAAAGCATACTGGTAGGCAGACCTCAACCTTATCAGCCTTTTTGTGCCTATCAGTGGACGCGTTTTACCCGCTTCTTGCCCACCACAGCAAAATGTATAACCCCGAACCAGTCTCATCGTGACGTCACATGTTTGTAAGACGGGAAGACCGGTTCGAGGTTATATTTTGCTGTATACACTAGAATGGTGACAGTGTCGCCCCCTATAGGTCGATCTCGCAGCGAATAGGTGGCTGTACTCTATCCACGCGATACATCACTGTTACAATACAACGCAATATCAATACCCAAGCGACAACACCCCTTCGTTGGTGGTAGCGCTAACGTCGTGCTTAAGAGACCGACTGCTGCCCGGATCGAATCCGACCACGTGGGCACAATTCCCCGTGAAGTCGACCGAAGACGTGAGCTCATACTAGCGTAGTCGATAGCACCGTGAAAGCAGCTCTCGTGCCTAAGCCGATCGCCTTCCTTGCCGAGACAGGGAGGTGTCCCGGATTCTCCTCCGATGCCCTGAGCTAAATGTGGGCACAGTTCCCTGTGAAGTCGGCCCATGACGCGCGATGCCGCGAGAAACACGCCGCGACTCCGGCAGGCAGACCGCACTGTAAAAACAGGCCCACCCAACGAACCAAACATGGCCAGAAATCGAATGATGTCGCTTTGCAATAATAAATAGCTAAATAGTATCTAATAAATGATATCTCCCTCGCGATCCCTGGGGTTTCGGTTTCAGCTCATTTGCATAGCAAAATTCGGCGGTGGGTATTTCAAGATATACGTGCTCGTTTCAGTATTAAATTCAATATTATAGAATAATCAATATTAAAGAATGGCTTTCAACAAGTGCTGTGTCCCATTCGGCTATATCTCACATTCCCCGAAAGCCTCAGATTAAATAGTTAATGAGTTTTATGCAATAGTTACATACTCTCTCGGAGAGGACATACGTCCCCGTGGCCGTATAACTCAACTGCCAAAACGTCATCCGTGGTGCTCTGATAGATTTTTCCTTTTTATAATCTGCTGCGGATAAAAGAAGAAAGAAAAAAAAAATAAACACCCTACATAGATGAAACATGCGTTAGACGAGGAATGCCGAGGAAATAAGTCTGGAGCACAAGCCTGCAGGGCATTACGCATTATTGGTTTATTTTAAGCGAATACGTTTCTAATTGTCTCTGTCTCTCGTGAATAAGTTAGAGGGGAGGGGAGGCAAAGCGATTACTTGCATACTTCTAGGAGAACGCACTTTTGTCGTCTCTCTTTACATATTTCTAAGAGCCTTTTTCCTCGGAGGTTTACAGTTGTTCCGCTAAGATTACAATTACACATTACACAACCTCTTCCCTATGTGATCTATCGAAATGAATGACCGACTTCCTACTTCTCCGCAAAGCCCACGTATCGTGTATTCATCTTCGGCGTATTTATGCACGTGCGTGTTCCTTGTGTAAAACGTAACCCGTATAACGAACTTCCCAACGTTTCCCTGTGACAAATGCGCCTTCCGAAAATGTATTCGCGTCCGTTCGTTTAGCGCAAAATAACGTGGTGAAGACGAACCGTCGCGGAGCAACCATTCATCTTCTTTCGAGTCCCCGGAATGAAATAAGACGGCGGGAATACGGCTTGTTTCTTCAGCGCTCCTGTCTCGAACAATTCATAATAACGTGGCTTTTAAGGCGTATAATTACGCGAACCGTCGCACGCGCTCTTGAATATCGGTAACAAAAATAAGGCCTTTGTATCGAGTTATATGCAACATAAGATATGCGTTACAAGTAGCCTGCAATTAGGTTGGATGTGGAAGCAGTCGTTCCTGAAAAAGATATAAAAAAATAAAGAAAGTTGTTTCCTTCGACGTGCATCAGTTAAGACAACGACGGCAATATTTTGTTTTGATGAGGATGATGATTGGGCGTTTCCATCGCCTGCCCTGTATAGTGAGGCTAAATCACACAAACCGACGAACGCACCACATCCGAAGCAGCACAACATGTTGTCGCAATATTGGCAATACCGGCCCAATCTTGAACCGATATTGGGCCGACATTGCCAATATTGGCTCAATATTGGATCAACATGCTGTGCTGCTTGGGTTAAGCCTCAAGGTGAGAATCTTATAAAGCAGCAAGATAAGCAGATGCTAAGCCTCAAGGTGCCTAAATACACCTGACATATACGGGCACGTTTGAACTCCTTTACACAAAGAGATTCCTAACAGAAACGCGTGACGTAACACACGGCAAAGGAGCATCTCCTTTTACGAAGCGGTCCTTTTTTTGGGAAGCTGAGATCGGCGATCTTGATTGGCTGACTCTTAGTCGTTACGTCACGTCTATGTTAAACAGGCTTTCTCTATCTATAGGTGGCATTAGTGCGGGCAATGGAAAAGGACGTGCTCCAGGTTTTCCGAGTCACCGCGGTGACGGGCGTCTCGGAGGGAGCCACTATACAGTCGCAGGCGATAGCTCAACTGGGCAGTAAAAGTGACATTGATTAGATAAGTTTTGGGATCTCTTTATCGCCCCATAATCATACTTCAAGCTCCAATAAATGTGTGAGCCGAAGGTGACCACCAGATGGCACAGCCACCGAACTTTGTACTGAACGTATTATCGCCATGTGTCTAGTTGCTTTGTCCCGTTTTTTCTCTTCTTATTTTTTTTTCTTGCCTTTTCTCGCTCTTTCTCTCTCTGTGGCTACTTGCCGCCCGTCCCGGCAGGCAGACCGCCCTCTCTTTCTTATTTTTTTATTTCTTTAGATAAACAATACTCCCCCCCCCCCCCAATAAATGTGAAAGAGCGGGTCTGCATCGATAATTTCGGGCGATGCAACATTAAGACATTTGGAAAACAGCGCCGTTATTGTATCCCGAAATAGAAAATGAAGCATGCATGACATTAATTTTTTTCTTCCGTATTCCTTATTCGACGTTTCCTTCATCTCGCCACACTGTGCTAATCGACTGTAAATTTTAATAACGATGGGATTCATTAAAGCTAGGAGAACTAATTATTCAGCTATCTTATCTGTAAATTAATTATCGACGCATTGAAGGCACGCGGAATCCTCCGCGAAGTAGAACACTCCGGTTTAAATCCGCCCCTATGTTGACATAATTCGTGCCAGAAGAGAATTTTATTGGGGTTACGTAGAAGCAGTTTTTCTTATACTCTCTGAGATAAAGTACGTCCATTCACAGCCGGAACACGTCGAGCTGCAGTATGTGATGACTATAGATCACCCCCTATCAATCGTGTACTTTAGATGACCCTTGGATCTAGCACGGAATATTTTGATTTAGCCGTTTCGCTTATGTTAGTTTGCCGAATCGACTGTTTCAAGCACTTACTGCCATTTTGGGGTACTGATGAGAAACATACACTGTAAACTGAAAAACACCCTTATTGGTGTAAATGGCTTGTCCTATAACTGACACCTCTTTTTACACCATATGGTCTTAGAACACCCTTTTCAGAGGGTGTATTCTGTGTAAGACACCCTTTGAAAGGGTGCTTTTCCTTGAAAATGCCTTCTTTTGCACCCTTTAGACACCCTTTTAGGAGGGTGTTTAACAACTTTACACCCTCCTAAAAGGGTGTTTAAAGGGTGCAAAAGAAAGCATTTTCAAGGAAAAGCACCCTTTCAAAGGGTGCCTTACACAGAATACACCCTCTGAAAAGGGTGTTCTAAGACCATATGGTGTAAAAAGAGGTGTCAGTTATAGGACAAGCCATTTACACCAATAAGGGTGTTTTTCAGTTTACAGTGTATATAAAATACAGTACATTCTATTTACTCCGTGTTACCGCCGCGAAGCAAATATGGCTATGAGCGCGGCGTACTGACACGGGCAGATGGAGAGGGTACAGCAGGGAGGTGTGGGTGACAGAGGGGTTAGTATCCGTCCTGGGTCGACTACAGGGGGGAACTGTACCGACATCCGCCGGGAAAGCCTGCCGAAAAACCCAGGGAGAACCTGAGACAGCACGGCCGGTGGTGGGATTCGAACCCAACACCTTCCAGACTACAGCGCGACTTTGGCATTAAATTTTTGCTGCTGTATAATCTTGTCCTGTGTTGTACGTTTGTTTGTTCGTCCTTTTTGGTGGTTGCACTCTAAACTGAAAAACACCCTTATGGGTGTAAAGGGCGTGTCCTATAACTCACACTACTTTTTACACCGTATGGTCTGGAACACACTTTTTTGAGGTTGTATTCTGTGTAAAACACCCTTTGAAATGGTGCTTTTGCTTGAAAATGCCTTCTTTTGCACCCTTTAAACACCCTTTTAGGATGGTGTAAGATTGTTAAGCACCCTCATGAAAGGGTGCATAAAGGGTTCAAAAGACGGAGTTTTCAAGGAAAAGCACTATTTCAAAGGGTGTTTTACATAGAATACACCCTCAAAAAAGGGTGTTCCAGACCATACGGTGTAAAAAGTGGTGTGAGTGATAGGAGAGGCCATTTACACCCATAAGGGTGTTTTTCAGTTTACAGTGTGGTTGAAAAAAAAAAAAAAAGAATAGAGAGATGTTGACCCAACTCTACATTTGGCCGGCTGCTCCAGTACAATTATGGTATAGCGAGGTGTGGCTACCAAGGAGTCTAAAAGGATGTTTGTTCCACGCACGACCAACTATAGATTATAACGACCATGTCATAATCGGCAACCCCTATGAGGATCCCGTCTGCACGATCTGCTAGGGGCGCCACTCATCGGCCCGCGAGACCTACATCATGATTGGACAATGGAAATTTGAATTTTGAACGCGCAGAAGCGGACGTATACGACTACCGTAGCAGACGACAGCAACAACTCCTATGAAAACGCGTAGAATGATGATGATAATGAACTTTTGAAAGAAGCATCTCCTGTGGGACATCAACCGCTTGTACAAAAATACTAAGGTAAGCTGAGGTACAACGTTTTGCAGAAATTGAGGAAGTAATAACCAGAGTTCGAGGTAACTCGTTACAAGTAACTCGTTACTGTAACTAAGTTCCTTTTTTTGGTAACTTGCAACTTAACTCGGTACTTTTGAGCCGTGGTAACTTTCAGAGGAACTCGTTCCTTTTTCAGGTAACTTTGCCAAAGTAACTTAAGTTAAGTTCCAAGTTACTTTTAACTCGCTTTTCGATCACGTCCACATATTTTCTTGCTTTCTCTCCGGTTCCTTCATGGTATTTTTTGCCATAAAACGTGATATTCAATCAATGACAGTATTTTATTGAGGAAGTAAGAACGGCTGCCATTGAAATAAAGCCGAACCATTGTGCGCCCACGGGGAGTAAGATGCAAAGCGTTCGAATAGACCTCTACCAGAGAAACGTCATCATGACATTGGTAGACAGACTGAAACCGAAACAAATCGGAAGGAGAGGGCTGGGTTCCACGAACGAGCACTTGTTCGCTGCCTCCCATTGAAAGAAAAGCAGGACCGGGGGTCGCGTCCCTTTCAGGGACCATATCGTAATCTCCTCAAGACCCGTGACTTTCGGGCGTGACCTTGTTCACCTCTAACTTCGAGCGTAGTTCAATTCTACCAAATTTGTGGCGCTGTCGAACACTATGACGTCATTTGTTTACAAACAGGGAGAGGTCTATTGTTGGACATAAACGAAAACGTGTCTAAGCGTGTTGCACTCCTCCGCAGGCAACTCAAGGTCTAACTCAACTGCTCACGCGCGCTGCACCTGCGTAATGCTATTTTGTGTCCGAAGTAACTTGGAAGTAACTCGTTCTTTTTTTTAAGTAACTCAGTAACTGCGAGTTACATTTCAGGTTGAAGAACTTCGTTATTAACTTAGTTACATTTTGCACACGGTAACTTAACTTGTAACGAGTTCTTTTTGACGAGTAACTTCTCAATCTATGGTAATAACCGGGCCGGCGCCACCGCTAGCTTCCAAATGCGGCGCTTGGACGGGGTGCCTATGACATGGTCGTTATAATCTAGTAGGTCGTGGTCTTCACCCCAAACTTGGGGTTATGTTGCCCACGTCAAATTTACACCAGCTCGCTTGCATTATCCTTTTATGCTCAACGTAGTTAATCAGTTACCCAATATTGTTACGAGGTGAACATTATTAAAAATACAGACTAAAATGAAACGTAAAAACACAAGAGGCAGTTGGGACTCTTACCCAAGCAGCACAATGTACCGAAAATAGAGTGCAATAGGGGTGGACGGTATGTGTGTTATCAATGTTCTTTAGTTTCACGAGTCTGTTCAAGGCCTTCCATCTACCCGTCCACCCCTATTGCACTCGACTTTCAGTGCATTGTGCTGCTTGGGTAGGGCAAGCCCTGTAACGCAGTTCCTGAAGCGAACGATCTATATCAGTGAGGCACGAAGATATTCATGCAACCTTCATGTAGAAACCGTCATCTTTCAAGCGAGAGCGGTGCTTTGGCGGCGACGTATCACTATGACATACCGCACGGATCAGCGAGTTTTCGGTGGGAGTGTCCTGCCCAGCTGTGGCGTGACAGTAAACTGATACAGTGGAGTTGTTCCGAAGGGACAAGTGTCATTTACCTATATGTAGGACGTTTTACGGTAGACAATCTTTAAAGTATATAATGCCGTCTATATTTAATCAATTTACCGATTTGAGCGTTGATCCCTTTTTACTAAACGAAACATGACTTTTCTTTTTACTGAACATCCCTGAGACATCGGCTAAAAACTGAGCACTGAGCGACTCATTAGCGTACGCTAATTAGTTAAATAAAAATTCGAGCTTTTAAATAGACGCTTTCGGGACCTCTGTTTTACGGAATAGGACAATCAGCGAAAAACATTTAAAAACAAACGAACCAATAATTAAAATAACCGCGTCTATACACCTGGTACTTTTTTCGAGTACTTGGTTGGTTTCGGTTCACATATATTTTTCTTTTCTTTCTTGCACGGAGCAACGCACCAATGCGCTTTCTCGGTTCGCTATCAGGCTGTGAATTATACGTCTTCATCCGCCTGGTGCGCACACGGGGTGACGGAAGATAAGGAACAGAGGGAAGAGACGCTGCGGTACATGCCCTCCCAAGCAGCACAATGTACTGAAAGTCGAGTGCAATAGGGGTGGATGGTATGTGTCTTATCAACGTTCTTTAGCTTCACGAATCTGTTCGAGGCCTTCCACCTACCCGTCCACCCCTATTGCACCCGACTTTCAGCGCATTGTGCTGTTTGGGCTGTTAGTCGTTTGCGTAATCTTTTGGCTTTTTTTCTCAGCTCCTCTGTCAGTGAAAATAGCCGACAGCACATTCCAATCTCAAATTCTTGGCTCGAAGACCCTGATACATCTATGGTGGAGGCTGACTCCAGTAGCCACAGCCAAAGAAAAGACGACGGTAATTTCTTTCGTTTTCCGCAACACGCAGACTCGGACAGCGCGCGATCGTATGCTGCTGGTGGTGGTGATGATGGACCTACTTCCTGTAGTCGACGATGGGCAAATGCATTTGTTCTACGTCTGCGCCGTGGCATCGATGCTATAATGCAACTTCCGTGACCGGCTACGATGGAAATTGATGTTCGAAGTCTGGACCACAGAAGAAAGGACAAACACACAAAGCCTCAAGTGCCTAAGAACAATTAACGAAGAAAGAAGGTGTGGGTTTGAGTCCCGCAGCTGGCTATAACCTTTTCAGTGACTTCCTTCTTTCTTCATTAAGGACTTCGCTCTTCCGCCGGTTCTGATTCTTTTGTCTACCAGCGGCACGCGCGAGTCCGCTTGTTGATGGCCGTGCTGAAGACTATAGGAGGTGGTGGGTTCGAACCTTACCACCGGCTGTGCTGTCTGAGGGTTTTCATTGGCTTTCCGAAGATTTTCCCGACGAATGTCGGCACAGTTCCCTCTGAAGGTCGGCCTAGGACGCGTACTACTGACGCATCCCTTGTCTCCTACTCCTTCTTGTTGTCCTCTCTCCATCTGTTCACGTTTGTCGCTCATAGCCACAGTTGCTTCGCGGCGCTAACACTGAACGAAAAAAAGTATGGACGAAGGCGGCCCTCCTGCAAAAAGAGAGGCGCTTTCTGTGGAGACCATGGTTTTGACGTAATCAAAGGGTAAAGACGTGCCAAAGTATTCTGCCATGAAGCCGACACGGCGCAAATAAGTCTCTCCGGCAAAAAACCGTGACGGTCTTACGCTTCCATTCCACCTGTGGACAATTGAGAAACCTTCCGTCGTCACGCCTATAGATATTCTATCACGGATATTCTATCGAAAGCAGATGGAACGCACAGCTATAATGGGGGGACGGCGGGTCCGCAGGTGAAGCCGTCTTTAAGAAGTGGTGTCCTTCAACTTTGGGAATACGATCTCCTGAACAAGGGAATAGGAGAATGACGCCTTGCTGTTTGAGGAATGTACGAGAGCCAGACCCTTGTTGTCTCATTAACGTTGCATTCAAGCGGTGGAAGGGATGCACACGTGCTCATCAGCTCACATGTGGGCCGACAGCACCTTTTCTTACCTTTCCCTTCTCCTTTCCCTCGTTTTGTACAAGTCTTTTCCTTCGTTGTCGTCATACATCCCAAGACGTCCTCACTTGGATAACAAGGGCACTAATCCCTCTCTAATTCGTGCTTCGGCAGCCTCACCTGTAGCTGTATCGACGCAGGAACGACGCTTGCGCCATCTTAATGAGAATACTTCAGCCGAACTTTTCCTTTCATTTCTAAGAGAAGTGGAAGCCTTCTTTCTGCCAAAGTCTTTCCTTATATCTAACTACACATTTCACAACAAATCACATTCAAGCAAGTCTAAGCTAGCAAATTATCCGCGAATCCCCAACGCAAGAAAATAAAACATCTTCTTTTCCATCAGTCCTCGCAGAGAACAAAAAAGCCTCTCTTCACAAAAAAAAAAAGGAAGAAAGAAAAAAACCAGACGGAACACTAGGACGGATAAAAGAAAGTTACATTAAAGTTCTCCTTTGCTCTAGATTTCCCGCATCTTCCTCTATTCCCTAGAGTACACAATAATACTCCGAGCACGATTTTCTTCCCTGTGTGTGTTCTTATATGGCCGCCTTTCCAATTTTTTTTTTTTGTTCCCGCAGCATCTTCTTGAGGGGCTTTATGTTGCAGGTATGGAGTATTGGCCCGGGCGCACCCGGGAGCTATTACGCGCTCGCTCTCTTGTTCGTGACCCGTTCGCAATCGTTTATTAGTTTTATTAACGAGGCTAATGAACGTCGCTCCCGCATAGGGGTCTGTTAGTCTAATGATGGGAGGAGGGGGGGGCAATAATGATGTGGGGGGAACTTTGACCCATCTGCGTTGTACCAGTCGCGATGTGGGATGGTTTTAATTGAAATTAACTCACCTCTCTCGCGTCGGTGATGGTGTTCTGTGCACTCGTAACGAGACATATGTACGTGCCATGTGAGTTTTAACTGTGGAATTCGTTAGTCTCTAAGCACTGCGTAATTTTTGGAGGAAGCTTTCGAGATCGTATTTTCGTCCGGACATGGTCATTATACGACTGCGAAGCCATTTTTATTATTATTATCGTTGTTGTTGTTGTTTCTATGCACGCGCCTGCTTTGTGCTTTTGTTGCGAAAATTTGGTATGACGGTTAGTGTAAGATTTGTTGTTGTTGTTGTTGTTGTTGTAGAGTCTAGACGAATGATTGACGTGGTGAGCGACACCTAGCGCGTATCTCGCCAATTGGTGCTGACTTCTTCCACTTTTCACAAATATGCCCGTTTCATAAATAACCGTATACACAAGCCAGACTGGTTTTCTGTATCACATAAGCATATAGCACAGCTGTCTGTGTCAAAGGAAATTTTTATTGAAAGCGGTATACACCGCGACGGGTACCATATATCGCAATGGATCCTGTGAGATTGCACCTTAGAGTACGCCCTCTCGGCTTAGTTATCGTGTATGCACGGAAAATAACGAAGAGACTCTGCACTGTTGTTTTTTCTCGTGCGGAGCAAGGTGAACGAACTTTTTGGATTGTAAGCTGGGGTTTTGTTCGTCGCAAAGTCACTTGGTGGAGGGCGACTATATGGCGGACTATATGAAGAGGACTATATACGGCGAGCAGTTTCATCACTATCATCACTGCCACCAGCTCCACCGCCACCAAAGACGTTCGTACTTACAGAGCTGCGTGGGGTCAGTTTATACCTGCAGAGTGGAAATCCCACGGGCACAAGCTATTAGCGCCGCGCTCAGCGCTAACCAAATTTACGTGCATTATCAACGTCGTTCACATTGATTGATTGATTTTTACCTGCTTACCTGCTTCCGCTTCGTTTTATACAGTATAGAGCAGGGTTGCGGAATGGGATGTCCCATTCCATTCCAATTCCATTCCCAGGAATGGAGATTTGCGATAATTTCATTTTCTTTCAATTCCTCGGAATAAAAAGGTATGGTCAGTTCCCACTCCTGGAATGGCTTGGCAACCCAATTCCATTCCGTTAATTCCCCCAATAAAAGAAAAGGACCGGTAACCGTACTGGGAAGTCCAGCAGTGCTAGAAAAGATTGACATTACCAAGCACGGAAAAAGCACAGAGACAAGGTTATTTCACTCTTGACCGTGTGCGGGTGCGGTGCAGAGGGTGCGAGGGCAGAAACCAGCACGCGTTGAATCCAAAACCGCCACCGGAGCACCCAGACCATTCCATTCCCATTCCTAGGACAGTTTCCGCCATTCTATTCCAATTCCATTTTCGGGCTTTGCTAAATCTGGAATGATTCCAGGAATCATTCCAACTCCGGAGTGGCAACTCCGAACTCCTCCACACTCGCGAATTCAGCTGGTCGTTCGAGTGCAGGCCAGTGTAGTGCGGCGGTGCAGGGCGTGTGCAGGAAAACCGCGCCAGTGCTGCTCACACCGATCCGCCCAGCAGACAATGCTAGATAGTGCCAGTGTTGACCAGAAACGCGCTGCGCGGCGCTGTCAACGCCGGCAGCGGGAGGACTCATGCAACTCGTGCACAAGATGGAGTCGCGGCCGCAGGACAACCACTTTGAAAACCAATTTAAACATAAAATACCTGGCAATGCCAGAATCCATACTCACAACCCACCTTCATAACCACACACCACATCCGAGTAGCGCGAACCAGTGCCCACGACGTATAGTCACAAGGGGGTGCACAAGGGGGTGCTCCGCAAGAGGGTGCTCCGCAAGGGGGGGCTCCGCAAGAGGGTGCATTTGCATGCTTCTGACGAAAGATTGCGAAAATATTGCAAATGAAGAAATTCACAAAATTTTAAGGGGTGCTCCTCCACATTTTGGGGGGGTGTGGGTGGTGGTGTTATACTAGGGGGTGTAGGGGGGGCGGTCTTTATAAAGAAATCTGCCGAACACGTCATCATAAATCGAGGTGTAACTAACTGCTCTGAACTCGACGAACTTGACTCATCCAAAGCGTCCAACATCTGCAGTGGGTCTGCTGGTTCCATGGCGGCCATGTTGAGCAAGTGTAAACCATGGAAAGGAGGGTGAGAAGGAGCGGAAAGCGGAACTTGAGAGCTCGTGTTTCGGTCCACACCGCAGATATTCTCGGCGTGGACCGGAACGCTGGTGCTACCAGCACCAGCTAACGGTGTGTTACGACCAGCGGAACATGTTGCATGTCGCCCTAAAACGACCAGCAGAACAAGCGCGTTCGAGCCAGTGCAGCTTTTCTTGCACCAGAACGACCAGCTGAATTCACAGCATCAGTTGAACGAGAAAAACTTAACTTCTTTGTCTCATTCCCTCGTGTGCAGCGTGTATTTTATGTTTTCCTGCAAGACTAATGTCTTGAGGCTTAACTCATTACGTGCCATATGCCCTCGGGTTGACCTTTCTACCTCCCACCCCCTTTCCCGCCATGGGAGTCCCCTGGAGTGAGTCTGCTTGTAATTGCCTCGGAACGCGCAGGATTCTTTTTCTGTCTTTTTTTTTTTACTTCTTCTTCTGCTTCCTTGTCCTCCTCCTTTTCATTAGGGTCTGTCCTCAGCCTTCGGAAAACAAGAGGCGACAACAACCGCTTGGCACTTTCACTTTCCCCCTACCCTTTCCACTTTCTTTTTTCGCGTTCGCGTTCGCTTTTCCCCCGCTGTATAACGAGGTTTTGTATTACGGGTAGTTCGCTAACTCGCCGACGATGGCGCCTCTCTGAACGACGGTGACAGCGTCCCGAAGAAGACACGTCCGTGTATTTTTCCTTTTTTTTTTATTGCTATATATCTATCTTTTCTTCCGTAGGATGTTCGCTTTGTGAGTGGGTCGTTACGTTCCCAAAGAGGTGTCGGATAAAGCGCTCCATTTAATGGGTTAACCGCCGCGGGGCTTCGCGTGTTGAGTTGAGAAAGGAATTCGTAGCTTCGATTTGGCAGACGACAACCTCGTAGGCTGCGTGCTGTCTCTGGCTGTCTCTTACTGTCGAGCGCCACCGTTCGTCGATTGTGTTCACTACTGGTGGGAACTTCGCACCTTTTGTCGCAGTCGACGTACTATTTTTGGGGGGCACGTCTCTCCGTGCGAGTTTAACGGTTCATGCAAGACATCGAGTTTTGTGAGTCTTGTTTGTTTTTGTTTTATAGTCTACAATAAACGCGGAAAAGGGTAGAGCAAGTTGGAAATGTCACTTCACGGGGTTTAGTTTTCGTCCGTTTATAGATCATGACTACGAGAACGATAAATCCGTGGCGTTTCGTCGAAATAAGACGGAGACGGGGGGGTATATGTTTATTCACACAAAAGGAGATGTCAGCCAGGCAAGTGCCGGCTTGCTACTCCTTAAAAAAAAGAAAGAGAGAAAAGAAGAGAAAACAGGTGCGGAGACGGGGAAAACGAGAAACGTGTGGTGGTGTCGGCGATCACCTTTTTAATTAACTGACCGTACAAATTAAGTAATCAAATAAACGTTTAGAAATTGTTTGATTCTTTTTTGTTTCTTCTTCTTTATGTCAATACACTCTTTGATTCTTCATTCACGACCTAGCCATATGCGTTTTGAAATTTCACCGCTCTGGCAAGTTTCGAATGTAAGTTTTGTAACTGGCGGTGTACCAGCTAAATCAAGCAACTAAGCCACGTTTTTTTATGTATACTGACAGTAATAACAACAATATTTTTATCGAAATCGTTAGCCTGTGAAGAAGTAACTAATCCTTACTTGTCCTTTCACAGGTTGTTTCTAGCTGTGCAGAATGAGTGAAGACAGCGAGTACAGAATTCGTCTAGTAACCCTGGGCGGGGGCGGCGTTGGAAAGAGTTCCATCGTGAAGCGGTTCCTGTTCAACACGTACTGCGACCGGTACAGACCAACGGTGGAAGATCTCTTCTGCAAGGAATTTGACCTTGAAACTATGACCCTAAAGGTGCGTACCAAGTGTACAGTGGAGCTAGATCATCAGTTTTTGGCGTTCCTCCTGAGAAATATCTGGTAACAAAACGTGAAGAACTATAGTGCTGACAGAGTGCACATAGAGGAGCAGGAAGTGCGCATAGAGAAGCAGGTTTCAAATTGTGAAAGACGGGATGTATATATATAAAAAAAAAACAATTCAGTGGCGATTTAGCAGTAAATGCGAGAGAAATGTGTTAGCATTAAGCGCCTTTTCGGTCCATACTTGACCTTCCGGGTATCCACTTCCGGTCTAAACCCAACTTCCGGTCTAAACCCAACTTCCGGTCTAACCTGACTTCCGGTTGTCCATTTCCTGTCCTATACTTGACTTTCGGTCCGACACTTTCAATTACTATATGAAAGTCAATTTAATTATCCTTTAATTGGCCTCAATTACGTTTAATTACCCTTTAATTGCGGAGGTAACCGTAGGTTACCTGAAGTAATCTTGAATTTCATTTAATTTCTTTTAATTACGTTTCCATCCCTTACGTCCAATACGTTTCCATCCCTTTACTTGACGTTAATTGTCTTTTATTACATTTAATATTTCTCTTAATTACATATATTTTAGACTCACTACCTTCCAACTCATGAATGTAAGATATATGTACCTTTACCATTATATGTTTATAAAAGCGATAAAAATACACACGACGTACAGCTTGGGACAAAAGTTTACGGAACACGCGAGCCACGTACTTTTTCTTCGGTGCGACACCCTGGCGGCTGCCGGAATCGGGTGAGTCCACTGTTTCGAAGGGGTGGACGGATGCGCTGTTAGCGACACACAGTGGTGGTTCCCGGTTCCAGTGTCGCTTATGCGTGCCTGGGAAGTACAAGTTACCGCTGTGTGTCGTTAACAGCGCACCCTTCCACCCCTCCGAAACAGTGAACTCACTCGCTTCCGGCAGCCGCTAGGGTGTCGCACAGGAGAAAGAGTACGTCGCTCGCGTGTTCCGTAAACTTTTGTCTCAACCTGTACACAACGAATTAAAATTTTAACAACATACATTGACGTTTCGGAGCCTATGCAGACCCCCTCATCGGAATGAAACAGGAGGCGGTTACCCGGTACTGTTTATGTAGCAAGGGGGCGTAGCAGTCGGGTAGTGGTCCTGGGTGCTTGTTCAAAGCATTATTGGTTCTTTTGATGAACCAGGATTCAAGTTGTTTGCGCACTCCCCAACGACTTTCACGTGCCAAAATAACAGGGTTATCTAAATCCACGTGGTGGCCTGTCTTGTGGGCATGTTCACACAGTTCTGTGTGCTTATCTGTGCTCTTGTAGATATCAGCGTAGTGTTCCTTCATCCTCGTGCCCGTCTTCCTCCCCGTCTCGCCTACATACACGTTCTGGCAATCGCTGCATGAGATCTGATATACGACGCCACGTTCGTCGCTGGTTGTGGTCCTGTCTTTGGGGTGACATAGAAGATTTCTAATTGTAGACTGGGGGCGGAAGGCTGTTCGTATTCCAACTTGCATCAAAGCCCGCCTGATCTGTTCCGCGGCCGAGGACGCCAGCAACTTGGTGGCAGGGTACAAGTTGCTTAGACACGCCGTCTTCCGCGAGGGACGTTAAATACAGGGTGCCGTGTTATGAGCTTTCATCGCACGTTAAAGAACCCTCAGGTCGACAAAAGCAATCCACAGACCGACCGCTGTGGCGTCGCTCATGATCTCAGTTGTCTCGCGACGTAAACCCCCAATTATTATTATTATTATTATTATTATTATTATTATTATCTGTTCCGAGATACCTTTGATGTACGGAAGTGTCACAAACGCTTGTTCCTGATATGCTGGAGTCGCTTGTTTCTTCGTCCTCATACGGCGGCACGTATCATCAATAAAGTTCTGCGGATATGATCTGGTCATCAGACGTTTCCTGGTAATATCCATCTCCTTCTGTCTCGAGTTGGGGCTTGAGGGAATGTTAAGCGAACGTGACGCTAAGGAACGAACCACTGCCCTTTTGTGCTCCGAAGAGTGCGCTGAGTCGAAACGCAGCACCTGTCCAGTGTCACGTGGCTTCCTATAGACCGATGTCGATATGACTCCACTGGCGTCCCTTTTGACCAGAACGTCGAGAAATGGGATTTCACCGCAGGTCTCTTCTTCCGATGTGAAGCGGATGTTCTGATGGACACTGTTCAGGATATCTGAGAAGGTCTCTGTACAATCCCTCCTTATAATCACAAACCCAAGCAGCACAATGTACTGAAAGTCGAGTGCAATAGGGGTGGACGGGTAGGTGGAAGACCCTGAACGAACTGGTGAAACAAAAGAACATTGATAAGACACATACGGTCCACCCTTATCGCACTCGATTTTCGGTACATTGTGCTGCTTGGGAAGGTATCATCGACATATCTTCTATAACGATAACGGCTATCTCGCTAACGATAACAAGTTATCACTCTAGATAACGACGTTGTGATCCGCATTACATCGAGCTGCGCCTCTCACTTGCGTTCTCATAAGGAGAGACTTCTTGATGTCGCCTCCAGCAACATGATGAGACACTCCGGTCTGGCTGAGGCACTCCTCCCTGAGGCACTGTGCACTCTCACATGCTTCTTTATGCTTTGTTCCGGCTTTGGCCGTGGTGTGGAACATAGTTCGAGAAGTTACCCGTCAAAAAGATGTCGTTACGAGTTAAGTTGCCGTGTGAAAAATGTAGCTAAGTTAATAACCAAGTTCTTCAGCCTGAAATGTAACTCGCAGTTACGGAGTTACTTAAAAAAAAGAACGAGTTACTTCTAAGTTACTGCGGACGCAAAGTATAGCACTACACAGGTGCAGCGCGCGTGAGCAGTTGAGTTGGATATTGAGTTGCCTGCGGAGGAGTGCAACACGCTTATATCGTTTTCGTTTATGTCAACAATTCGAACGCTTTGCATTTTACTCCCTGCGGGCACGCAATGATTCCGCTTCATTTCAATGGCAGCAGTTGTTACTTCCTGAATAGAATACTGTCATTGATTGAATATAACGTTTTATGGAATAAAATGCCACGAAAGAACCGGAAAGAAAGCAAGAAAATATGTGAACGTGAGTGAAAAGCGAATTAAAATAACTTGGAACTTAGCTTAAGTTACTTTGGCAAAGTTACCTGAAAAAGAAACGAGTTCCTCTGAAAGTTACCACGGCGCAAAAGTACCGAGTTAAGTTACAAGTTACCAAAAAAAGGAACTTAGTTACAGTAACGAGTTACCTCGAACTCTGGTGTGGAAACTTAAAAAGCGTTTTTCGGCACTGTATGTACAGCTTGAAGCACACTTAGCAACAACGTAGTTGCGACAGTCGAAGCTAAGTCCTGGCTGAATAGAAGCCAGCGCCGCTTATCCGCAAGTTTCAAGTACGTCCTCGGCCGCCACGCCTGGATGCTGAGTTCCACTTGCAATGACTTCTTCAAACCTCCCCTGCTACTTATTTACTCAACGGGATTTATTTTCTTCGACGAGTTTGGTTTCTCTGACTTTTCCGCAGTGCAGTGTATGGCTAAGTGTACAGCTCCAACTTCGTCTGAATACTAGCTGTAGTACGCAGGCGCCCTAGCCGGTGGCAGAGCCGTTTATTGGGAGAGTTTGGCCATTGGGAGGAGCCTGTTTTAAGGCGGACTCACTTCTTCATAGCAACTCTATGGGGAAATTTTATTCGCAGGGACCTCGTAAACCTCTCTAAATTTCTACACGAAAGAGGTACGGGCGTGTTCCCCACGAGTTTATCTAGGGAATGACGCATTTTTGAAGGCGCTGACGCAATCCACTGATTATTGGCGAATTAAAGTTTGTCAAATTTTAATTACTTGGGAGTCTATGGGAGATGTAACAAAATCGATTCCCGAGGCACGCCCGTCCGCGATATTCGGGCCAAAATGATGTCATTCCCTACAGTAACAGTCTGGGAATTGATTGCAACCGACGAATTCGACAAGCTCACTGCAGTTTTCCAGATCCCTGCGAATGAAAATAGTGGCCTTGTCGTTTGATAGAGCGCAGGAGGAAAGCAAAGCGAAGAAAACAGTTTTGCGACGGCGCAGCCAACTCTCTCAGGAAGCCAATGTTAACTAGATCGCATGAGTCCGCCTTAAAGCGCGTCATTTGACGTCACACGATGGGCGGCACCAAGGTCAGTGCCGGTATTGGAGCCTCCACGCTCCACGTCCAAAACTGGGACGTACGGGCGAGGGGCGCGCCATATTGAATCAGCCAGCGTTGCCGCGGCAGCGCTCTGCTCCGCCGCTAAGCTTAGCGGATAGCATAACGTGTATACACAGCACACTAATTATTTGAAAACAAGACCTGTGCACAAAGATAAAACACGTAGACGGTACATACACCAAACGTTCATGTACATTACGCATAGCTGTTGTATAGGGAGCTGAGAAGGTATACGCACCGCATGCAAAAAAGAATCCGGTAAGCACACCACACCACCTCCCACTGCCACCGCCGCTGCCTCGACCAGCCTTGGCTACAAGCTTGGACAGGAAGGGACAGGGACAAAATCCGTAGCCAATGGAAGCAGCGGACCAAGCGTTGCCAGCAGTTTTCGGAATTGCGCCTGTTTTCACGGGTTAAAAATACGCAACGTCCCCTCGGCTGATTCAATATGGCTGCCTCCGGAAGCAGAGAGAGGGAAGAGCCCCGTTCAACTCCTTTGCTCTCCTCCTATCCTCCTCCTCGCGAAGCTACCGCCTTGAAATCTTCCCGTGCCTTTCATCCCGCCATTTTGGAGCGGAGGTACAGCCTTGAAATCTCCCCGTACTACCGCGGTTCGCCTTTGACTTCGGCCAAGTGGGCGGAGCGATGTCGAATATGACGTCACGACAAGCGCCATCTCCGGTAGGCGAAAGATCAAAGATTGGCCGGACTCTCCCCATAGACGGCTCTGGCCAGAGGTGGAGCAGAGCCACCCTAGCAGGCAGCGTTTGGAAAACACGAAGGAAGTGATGATCTGTTCTACGCTACTCCTAGTAGCGTTGTAAGCACGACAACCGCAACAAAAGGCGGAACTCTCCTCCATTCCCAGATCATGTTATCTGGCTCGCGACATGCTCTCCTCTTGCAGGAATAGCCTTGCCCGTACCCTCTGTCGTCTGGTTTCCCCAAGTCCCGCTAGGGTGACTCTCTTCGCGCTCTGACTAGGGTGCCTGAATACTAGCTCCCTCTGTGTCGGGCGGAGTACCACTTTGCTGAAGCCAATGCCGCAAAGCCGCCATCTTTACGCCCACGCTTACTGTGCATGAATGATGGGTTCCGATTTCACCTATACTTTTTCAAACCTCATGTGCTATGTATCTACTCAACTCCAAAATGGTACTGTGGATAAGTGTATAGCTACACTTTTGTGAACGCACCACGAGCTGTACGTGGGCGTAAAGATGGCGGAAATTCGTACGACGCGGTAGTCTTCACCCTATGCAGAGGGATCTAGTATTGAGGCACCCTAGCTAACGAAAACAACGTTATTGGCACGCATCCTTCGAGCTGTTCCTCTATGTTCTCTATTATCGCTTTCAGAGGCTGACACGTACAGCTGGCATCACAGTTAACTTGAACGCCATTCCGGCCTGCTGGTGCTTAGAAGCAATAACGGCGGAGGGTGTTTGGGTCATCCCATTCCGGCCATCGTTATGAAGGCATTGCCTTCTGCTAGGCGCTGCCAGGGTGGCTCTCTCTGCGCTTCGCATGTTGGAGGAGGCGTTAAAGTTAGCTTCGATGCCAGCTGTACATTTTCAGACACCCTGAACGATTGCTTAGAACCGCTTCAAACAAGTTCGATCGCACACGTCTGCACTTCAGGCGTCCTCCAATTATCTATCGTTGAAAAAAATAAGTATAAAACTAAAAAAAATAGCAACGCAAACAAAGGGAGTGCAATTTATAGTGCAGACTATTGAACCCGATTGGCGTGTTAACGCTTCAGCTGAACGGAGTACCGATCTTTCCGCTAAATCACGCACAATGCAGCTTGCTGTGCGTTTTTTTTTTCAATCGCTTTTCTAATCTTGCACTAAAAAAGCAGCCGACAGGAGCCGAAAAGAAAGGGAGCAAAATCGATCAGGCATTGATTCGGTCGCTGCTCTGTTTGACGAGCCAGACACAATTGCAGGTTGCAGTTGGAGCTGAGGCAGAATAATGGTGGCTTGTGTGTTTTTAAGTCATTCTATAGAAAAAAATATAAATGTGGGTGAAATGACAAGTCTCCATAAAAAGCGATTGTGTCAGCGCGGAACGCATTGTAAAACTGTAGATGTGTATTCGGAAGCTTTTTGTTTATTCATGATTGGTTTTATTTATGTATTTAATTATTTATTGTGGGGCTCCAAGGGTCTTGCGGCGTTACATGGAGAAAGCATATAAAGTAAAACACTGGCAGTAGACCTCTCCCAGTTTGTAAGCAAATGACGTCATGGTGTTCGACAGCGCCACCAATTTGGTAGAGTTGAACTAGGCTCAAAGGTAGGGGCGAACAAGGTCGTGCCCGAAAGTCACGATCTTGAGGGGTTTACGATGGTCCTGAAAGGGACGCCATCCTACTTTTCTTTCAATAGGAGACAGCGAACAAGTGCTCATTCGTGGAACACAGCTCTCCCCTTCCGATCTGTTTTGGTTTCGGTTTGTCTACCAACGTCATGATGACGTTTCTCCGATAGAGATCTATAGTCCAACAAAAGAACAAGGAATACAGCAGGAATACAGTACCACAATAGTGGCATGGAATAGTAACACTATAGTGGTACAGCTTGGGACAAAAGTTTACGGAACAGCGGGATGTGACATTTCTCCACTTGAGCAGCACCCTAGCAGCATACGGGAGCAGACACACATACTAAAAGGTGGAGAGAACAGCTGGTCACCTGTTTCTTATTCAAGCTATTCTTGGCAGGTATGACGGGCCCGCTCCGATGAAGAAATACCCCAACGCCGTGTTCCGTAAACTTTTGTCCCAAGCTGTACCACTACTATATGGAAACAGAATGAACGGAGAACAGTTTTAGATTATATAGGACCTATAACTAAGGTGATAGATGGGGACAAATAATTCCGCAGTCTAACAGCACGCGGGAGAAAAGAAAAGTGAAAAGAGTTTCTGTGGGAGATGTACGATTCGTATCTAGGCGAATTGTCTAACTCAAAGCTCTGGGCGAATGTATGGAAAAGCCAAGAGGCGGCGAGTGAAAAAGTCTGTGAAGCATATAGAGTGTTTGGAGAGTTTGGCGGTGATCTAATGGATTCAGGTCGAAGGCCGACTTGAAAGCGGTGACACTTGTGCTGCGGGAGTAATCAGGAGAGATGAATCGAGCAGTGCGACTTTTGAATTTTTTGAATTGATTCAGTGGTCCTGGAAAGGAAGGATTGATGAGGGTACTTAATGCAGCCTTGCAGATTCTAACTTAGGCCGAATGAAAGTGAGGTACATGCCAACCGTTTGACATCAGGGGGAAGGTAAGACGGAGTTAATATGGGTACGCCATTGAGGAGTGGACTTGATGTGACCAAGACCAACGTACTTGTAAGAGAGTGTGTGACCGATTGTGAAGCTGCAGAATTTGTAAGGGTTGATATTTTCGTGTCTGCGACGTGAAGGTCGGAACATTTAGATGTGTTTAGAGGCATCAACCACGTGAAAAGCACTGAAAAGCACGTCGTGATTGGCGGACTCTTAATGACTATACCCTTATACCCAACTATACCCTACTATACCCTTTACACAGCGATGCAGAAGACGGTAGGAAAAAAAGAAAAAGAAAGAAAACGATACTAATGGTGACGTCACATGGCTGAACCCTGATTATCAGCTTCACTTTTCGATGGAACGCTGGCGGTTTTTCCCAGCATTCCCTCCTTCATGCCGCAAGAGTACTGTGGATGTCTCATAATGGAAAGAGCCGTGTAACCACCACTCAGTAGTTTCTTCTTCCGTCACCAGGTGGACATTTTAGACACCGCCGGTGACCATCAGTTCCCAGCGATGCGTCGCCTCTCTATTGCTAACGGCCATGCCTTCCTCCTGGTCTACAGCATAGACTCTCTAGCCTCTTTCAACATCATCAAACAGTGCTTCGAAGAGATACGAGAACAGAAACCCGACTTTCAGGTAAGAGCCTGTTGATGTACGTGCAGTCCAACGTGGATGTATTGAATATTTTACTATCACAGAAGACTCTCTCTCTTAGCGTGGCTTTCGACGATGTCCACAGAAGATGCTCAGAATAAGTGAAGAGCAACAAAGTGACGACTGAATGGCCCCGCTTGGCTTCTTATGTTGCGAGTTATTTATGCCTTGCTACGTATTGCCATGGCTTTGCTGCAGAATGTACGCCGGTATGATTGATGAGAAACAGAAATTTACGGAGGGTCTCGGCTTCTTCAGGGCACATGAAGCTGTCTTTCCTCCACCAGGATCTGTCGTCGAAACATGGTCGAAGCATGCTACGGCTTGTTTCTAAATAGTATTTTCAAGTTATGAACTTGCATGAGTATTTTTTTTAAATTCAAACGTCTAGTTGACTACGTGTACGTACCTCTGCAGTTGTCCGAACCCAGCTGAGGCGACACACTGATTCTGCCGACTCTTCGCGTTATTGCCTTTGGTTCAACCGCCAGTATAACATACTGCGCTTAGTTATTGACCTGCAATGTCAGTGTACGTACATTCTCCTTTACAGAGTGTTTCACCTAGAGTGTCACAAAAATATGTTTTGAAATATACTTGTCTGAAAATTATACGGTCAACGGTATGTTTATTAAAACGGAACTTTTGTCGTTGCTTAAGAGCACTTTGACCAATTTTCAGTTGCGAGAAACTGAATTTCCTGAAATAATGTCCGAAGTTTGCCAAGTCAACGTAACGTTTTCTTCTTTTTCTTCTTTTTCTTCTTCTTCTTCTTCTTCTTCTTCTTCTTCTTTTGCCTGAAACAGGAAGTGCATGTCAGATTTACGTGCATCCCACGACAAAATACATTCCCTGCTCCCAGGCCGTTTCCACCGCACATTCCCGAAGTTTCCAGACGCACACACTGTAATTGTTTAAGATAACTGCGGCGTTTTAACCACGGTATAGAAGAAAGAGGTACTCTTCCAAGCAACACACACCAGTATTGGACAAATATTTTGCCAATGTGGCAATTGCAATTCGGCCACATATTGGACCAATATTGGGAACCGATCTTGTCCAGACAGTTTTCTCAATGCAAAGAGTAATCCAATGACAAATGTAAAAGTGTCCTAAGGCAACTCCCCTTTTATGAAAATTTGTTGCAGCTAAAAAGAAACACCCTGTATATCATTTTACATGTGTTAGTTGGCAGTACGTTCCCGAACAACACAATGACGTCCAGAGGACATCCTAGTGATATACGCGCTTAAATGCGATGTTTAGCCGTTAGGCTTGAAACATAAATGGGATAATGTACCAAAAGCTCACTTAGAGAGGCAGCGCCATTTCCTGTCTCCTAGAATTTATTGAAATCACATCTGACAACATGAACATAATAGAAAATAGATATTACACATTGCTTGTTGTACGAGCTTCCCCAACTTCGAGTGTCCTAGTCGCCTTCAGAGTCAAAAAGCACGGTAAGGTGTATAAGTTTAATTTGATTACATACACACAAAAAGCATTGAAGTGAGGAATAGCTTGGAGTATTAACTGACCGTCAATATAACATATGTGTTCCTTACTGCTTTGTTTTGAGACATTCGATAGATGTATCAGAAATTTTCTTTTCATGTATCTCTTTTCCAGTTATTCAGCAATTGCCTTTATTTCTAATACATAGCCAATACTAGAAGTGCCTCGGTAATATTGGGCCAATATGCCCAGTCTCTAGCCAATATTGGTGGAATGTTTAGCATACTGGTTAATTATGCCCAATAAACAGACAATGTTGGGTAAATATTGGGAATATAGGACCAATATTGGACCAATTTTATCGACGTCTAGCCAATATTGGGTCAAGATCCTGTGCTGCTTGGGCGGTTTCTAGCACGGTGTGGGTTTAACCCTTCTGTCGTTACCAGCAGACGCAAGGGACCGTGACAGACACATGGACAACAAAACTGGAGGGGAGGGCTAACGTTTTTTGTTTTTGTTTTTTCCTTTACGCTTGTATTAATGGAGAACTGAGGTCGGCCGATATTGGCCGGTCTTGGAAGGGCGGGTATTGCAATACTCTTTCAGCTAATACATTTGTAGTGGAGAATATATATTGTATAGGATATGGGTAAATCTAACATGGCGCTTTCTGTTTCTGGCAAAAAACGTTCTGTTGAGTTGGTAAATTACGGACTGCAATTCAGAAAATTCGATTTCTGGCGACTGACAAGCTGATCAAAGAGCTCTTAAGTCGTGGCAAATCTCCCCCGAAGGCATATACCGTTGACCCCATAATTTTCGGACAAGCAGACTTTTAAACATTTTTTTTCTGACACATTCGTCGGAACACCCTGTAATATGGTTGTGCATGATATTTGCATTTTTACACGGAGATTCGCGGCCACTGCAACGCACTGTGTCCGTCGTGTCGTCTTTCGTCATGGCTCTCTCGGCCTCACTATGCCCTCTTTGGTGTGAGCCACTCCCCAGTGCATTATTGTAACGGTAGACGGGCCTTCCATGCTTGCGGACTTCCTGGCTTTTCTTTTGTGGACACAGATGTGTTTTCGCGTGTAAAATGCCGAAGCAACCTGATGCCACTGTAGGAAGAAGCAAGAAGACCGAGCACGGCGCTGCAGAAGCAGCGCGTACGCTGTCTTTAGCATTGATTTTCCAGGCTTGTCAGCCTCTTCGTAAATGCTATGAAAGAGCGCTTCTTGCGGAAACGTGACACCAGTGGCGTCGTTAAAGTCACTGGATTGGTGAAAGTACCGACATCTTCGCCGCCGCGACTTTGGACCAACAATGGCGGCCGTAGCATACCAACGCACGCAGCGGCCGCCATTGTTGCTCCAATGCCGAAGCGGGAAAGGAAAAGCATGACGTTACTTTCCCAATCCAGTGACTTTAGTCGTCGTCGGAGCCTAATGCTGCTCGTGCTCTTGGTGATTGCATGCTTCTTGCATGCAATTTTTGAAGTTTTGAATTTTTCAAGTTTTGAATTATGATAACAGATACGAAATCAAGGCGGACTCACTTCTTAAGAAATCTATAGGGAATTTTTGTTCGCAGGGTTCTCGTAAGCCTCGCTAGATTTCTACACGAAACAGGTACAGGCGTGTTCCCCCCGAGTTTATCTAGGGAATGACACGTATTTTGGAAGCCCTGACGCAATCCATTAATTTTTGGCTAATTAAAGTTCGTCGAAGTTTCAATACATGGGAGTCTATATGGGAGATGCAGCCAAAACGCTTCTCTCGACACGGCCGCCCGCGATATTTGGGCCTAAATGATGTCATTCCCTACAGTAACAGTCGGGGAATACACCTTTTCCACAATGGCCTATGCGCATGACCTTGAGGCGCCGGAGAGGATTATCTCCGTCTTCACTAGATGGCGCACTATGGGAACGACAGAGGTGGGGACCAGTGGGGAGACCGCACGAATGGCGCGAGCTTGTCGGCTCCACTCCGAACCGGATTTGGGGGCTCAATCGCTTCACCATCGTTACGGTCGTTACAAGCTAACGAGTGGCGGGAAATTCAAAAAGGCGGGCGGGAAATTTAAAAAGGTGGGCACGTGATAAAACACGTGCACGGCGCTCTTCGCGCGATACGTAAAGGCCGTGGTATACGTCACGCGCAATGTGTCACGTGCCCACCTTTTTGAATTTCCCGCCACTCGTTTGCTTGTAACGACCGTAACGACGATGAAGCGATTAAGCCTTTGTGCTACCCACGTGGATTTGTTTTGACGTGCGCCGAGCGTGGTTCGTTGGAGAGCCGCGTTGGCACGACTCGTATGTGAAAAAGGTCCATTGATTGCAATGAACAAATTTGACAAGCTTACTGCAGTTTTCCAGATCCCTGCGAATGAAAATAATGACTTTGTCGTTTGCTATCATGTTCCGATATCATGTTTGCTATCATGTTCTGCTGGCGCCGGTTACATTACTTCCTTAAATCGCGGGAGGAAAGCAAAGGGAATAAAACCATTTCGCGATGGTGCAGCCAACTCGCTCCGGAAGCGAACGTTAACTAGACCGTATGAGTCCACCTTAACGTAGCGTGTATAACGTAATTTGAAGTGAACTTGTTTTTGCATTTTAGTGCCCCTTTAAGTAAGATAACAATAACTTACGTTTCGTTTACTTTCAGGAAATCCCCATAATAGTGGCCGGAAACAAACTGGACCTCACCGAGGACCAGCGCCAGGTCAGCAAAGAAGATGTTGCCGAGTGGCTCTTTTGCGAACTTCCACGCCTCAGGGCGAAACTAATCGAGTGCTCAGCGAAGGACAACATCAACATCCGCGACATATTCAGGACCTATCTTCAACTTGCCAGGATTCCCATGCCATGCGAACAGACGGGCGTCAAAAGGAGGTTGAGCGTCAGGGCCCCTCCGAAGTCAAGGCAGGCCACGAATCTACAGAGGGAATTCGGAGCCAGTTCCACGTCAGACCTGCATTCGTCATCGTCCTCTATGCTAGATGGCGCCTGTAGTCAAAAGTCGAAGCCAAGAAGCCGGTCGCTAATACGGAGGACAAGCAAGAAGACGTCCAGGTTAAAAGAGCAAGGTGGCGCTGACGCAGATGATTGCACCGTGTCCTGATTGGGTGGCATACATTTAAATTTTTTCAATTTATTCTGGGATTTCTTCTGGTTTGTAATATAAGGTGGCACTGGGGGTATATGGGACTCGAAGTATGTCAGTGACTCGACTCTCAATGCAGGATATCCACGCAGTACGGTTGGTGTGACGTGTCGCATGGGATTGATTTGGTCTTTAGTTCGGCCGCTGACATAAAATAGAAGACAGTGTAGCGCAGCTATTGTCACGAAGATTTTGCTGATAAGAGAACTAAGGAAGCATGACATTGTCAATGTCGGTTGAGTGACATCAGCATTGCCATCCGTTCCCAACCATCCGAGTTTTGGGATGGACGAATCAAGCGAGAAGAGTGACCTTGCCAGAATTCTGGCGTTTGTTGTCCGAATGATATTCGAAACGTGCGTTATGACCACGTGATAATCTACTGCGTTGAACGATTACAGCCTTCAGTGCGCACAGCTCCACCTGGAGGAAGAGTCGCATAAACGTCCATTCCTGTACAGATGGTTTCGCACCCTCTTTGGGATTCCTTCTTTCACACGAAGGAAGGGCAGTGCGCATGCATGGTTTCACGTAAATGTAGTGATGTTACATGTTTTTGTGGAGAGCGAGTCCAATGGTCGTCGTTATGGTATCGACAAAGTGTTGATTCACAGTGTGTTTTATATTTCTAGTCTTAGCACATATCAATTTAGAATGCATTTCAATTGAAAGTGTCGTTGGTGTTGTTGTGAGAGGGACGTGATGTTTGTACTGGACCCGTGTTACGGTTGGTTGTTGGGAACATTAGGATAGCATCTCTCTCAATTCGTCATGTGTTGAATTCAGTGTCGTTGCTTGGCGACGACGAGAAGCTGGCATGCTATGTACCTTTTAGTTGAAGACGAACTTGGCGATGAAGCCGTTTACCAAATTGTGTCCCTAGTGTGTGCTCACATTGTACAAGAAATACTGCGCGCACATCGCTCAAGCGCCTTTCTTTCTTCTTCTTTTTCTCTTCTTCTTTTTTTCTTCTTCTTTTTTCTTCTTCTTTTTTCTTCTTCTTTTTCTTCCTCGCACGTTTAGGGACGTACAGCAGCAGCACATACTTCACCTTTGTTCATTTTGACATGACATTTCGTGCACCATGCTCGCCTCCGCTTCATTCAAGACATTAGCAATAGTACATTGACACTAGAGCTTCTCAACAGTAATATATCCATGCGTATAACACTTTGGAACAAAGATATTCGAGAGGTTTTAGCAGATTGGTAGATGTTCACAGTACAGGTGACATCATGTCGCTAAGCTTGGATTTGATAACTTCCTTTGTCATATCGTTTTCGTAGAGCTCTTCCGATGTACTAATCGCTATTGTTGGCGCACCGTTAGTTCCGGATCCAAGATATGTAGATAACGCTTCTAAAGTCAAACGAATATGTTCATTTGTAGCACCAGTTCTTTAGCCTCAAGGACTGTGGAATCACAGAAGACAAAGAGAGCGTTAAGTGGCGGCTCTAACCAACGCGGGCCGGTGTGTTCTGTCCCTCGTACTCTGGTGCCTCTACTAAACGGTCTTTCAGAACCACGAGCGCGATACGCGCCTCGGCAGAGTTTGCAAGGCAGCTCATTGGTCTCCCGTTCCTCCAAACGTCAAGAAGCAGGAGCAGAACTTAGCGCGCTCCGACTTGCTAGCTGGAGCGTGAGAGTTCACCAAGAGCACCACGCTCCGGTAAAGGAGTGACACCGTTTAGTAAAAAGGAGCAGCTCCCTGCCTTCTGGAGCCACTACTTAACGCGCACATCATGTCGGCTTGTCTCGAAAACATCACAGTATCAACGATGGAAGATGAAAGATTGAATCCTTTCTATGTTGTTCCAGCCTCAGAACATCAGTTCTGTCATGATCACACTATCACTTCGGACATTTTTCACAGTTTGTTGTGGCCGTTAAATCGCATTAGAAAGCAATGACTTGCGATAACAGAGTGACTCAACCACTTTCCCTGCTTGTGGCATATGACTTGCTTGGTTGCACTGCTATCACGTGTTATTTCCTCGTCTGCTACATTTCTATTGGTGCAAATCTTCTGGTTCCCCACAGCATGAGGTCTTAAGGCATTCTGGGACGTTTGGGGTAGCCCAGGGCCCTAGGGTAACCCTATCCACTGGGGTAACTCTGGGCACTGGGCCTAGGGCTACCCCAGGGCCTAGGGTTACTTCAAACGTCCCGTAATACCAAAAGACCTCAGGCTCTCGGGTAATCCCAGGAGCAAACTTTCAATAGGGTCTTGAACATTTACACACAGAACACTTTAGGGTAACCACATGGTGTCTTAGGTTAGCCACAGGACGTCTTGAAGTAACCCTATGGCGTCTTGGGGCAACCCTAGGACGTGTTGGGGTAACCTTAGGAGTGGCTGGGGTTGCCCCAGCAGAACCGCAGGATTTCTGAGGTCGCCTTAAGATTCTCCGATGTTACCTCAGACCTTTTTGCATTAGTTTCAGACCTTTAACAGCTTCAAGGATACTTTAACAGCAACAAAGACACTTTAGCATCTCCAAAAACAGCATCGCAAACCCCCGCATAGCTACCTGGCATTTTGCTTCCTGCACCGTGTGTCCGAGGTTTCTCGCGTACGTTAAGGGGACTGTCGCATCCGCCTCTGTCGTTTCCGGAACTATAGCGCCGTTTCAGCCCTCGTTCACCACCGACAACAACGCCGCAAATCGGACGCGAATTAGTGTAGTGGTTCCTGTATAATTTGATGCGATTAACGGCAAGCGCAGAAACCGGATCTTGAGAATATGCCGGAATTCCCTCTCTGAGAATCGAAGTAAACCGTCACTCGGACAAGGCCAATCAGGGAGCGCGGTTTCGCGCTGACAAGTTCAATCGGAGAGCGGCCGGAGGGCGCGTTGGACGACGTTCTGCAGGTCACGGAGATTCTGTGATGGGCTTGTGGAATCTTGTTACTGGTTGGCGTCGGACGTTTTCGTACAGCCAGGATTAACACCGTGGTCCACGCGACATGGTCGCTTCAGAACTCACACTGGTATGCGAAAGGCGGAGTAGTTACCGAGGACTTTTCGCTAGGTACATTGCAGTGGCAAACAGAATGGACCTTTTTCAATGGACCTTCTTCGTATCCTAGCGGCTGTCCAGCGAAACACGATCGGCGCGCGCGCCAAAGCACAGCTTTGCAAAGCACAGTAGCGTAAGTATCGAGGGACCATACGGCCTTCGCCATATTGGCGCCATCTATTGAATATGTAGGGGAACCTTTTCTGGCGCCGCCTGGGTCGCAGAGCATGCGCAGAAGCGTGGTGAAAAAGCTGTATTAGACGCGTTCGGAGACAGTCGGCTGCGCTGCGCTCCCATTCGTGTGCTTAGTTTACATCATCGTGATGGCACTGTCGCTGGGGCTTCCTTAGCTGAAGAAGGTGGTGCGAATCTTTAAATCTCGTTTATTTAATATGTAAGCTATTTTCGGAAGATATACCTGGCTAAGTAGACCGTGAAGAGGCGCAGGAACATTGCCGTACATCGGTCCCAGACACACGTTTCCGGATGCGATGGTCCCTTTAAGAGTACGGTCGTAGCACACGGCACGTTGCAGCATGTCACCATACACATAAAGGCTTACTCACCTCACCTTCAAACATCATGGCTTCTCATTGAGCTGCAAGTTTAATGGACCGTTTTCACGTACGCGTCGCATCCTAGCGGTTCCCCAGTGAACCACGCTCGGATCGCGTCAAAACAAATCCACGTGGCCAGCACAAAGGACCAAAACCGGTCCCGAGAGCGACCGACGAGCTCGCGCGGTTCGTGCGGTGTCCCCACTGGTCCCCACTTCTTTCGTCCCCATACTGCGCCATCTAATGAAGACGGAGGTAACCCTCTCCGGCGCCTCCAAAGGTCATGCGCATGCGCATAAGCCGTTGTGAAAAAGGTCCATTAAGACAGCAGGAAAATCAGTCTGGGCATGGCCCATTCTGCATGCGTTCTACGCGTAAATAAAAGAGGTTTTATGTATTTTTTTATTTTGCGAAATGTTTTTTTTTTTTCGTGATATTAAAAGAAAACCGTTCTGCATGTAAGTGTGGAAATTTAGGCCTGTTTATTTCTGCAGTCATATACGTACATACATGACAGGTACAAAACCACGGTAGCCCGTCCCTTTCGCACTTCTTTCCCTTCGTTTTTTCCTGCGACGTACGATACCCGCTTTCCAATGCTCCGTTATTCTTTATAGTTACAATATGGAAATCGCAGGATGTGCTCCCTCCTCTTTCTTCAGGCTCCAACACTAGTCCTAGCGCCTGAGCGACTTTTAAGGTCTAGATGACGACTCAGTCTGTACCGGAGTCATATATTCACATACCGTGCTACTTCCGCGGGACCAGCACCGGTATCCGGCGCGCAACGACCTGTAAATGGGCGACTTTGTCGGTACGGTTGCTCTGTAGAAACTTTGATGTAATATACATATTTGTGCACAATTTATCGGTACGTGTATACAACAGGGTTATAAATATATATATATATATATATATATCTGAAGGTCAGAGTGTCATATCAGCAGGGTTCGCAGCACGTGCTGCAGTTGTTGCTGTCGGGAGCATATCATTGTAGCGGCTTGGGCTGTACAGGATAGAAGTTCATATATTGCTGCATTTTCATTAACATTCATGAGATATGAGAATATCTTCATATCGAGTGAGGGATCATGTGTTAGTGACATTGTTACCATAGTGAAAGGCAGATAGAAGTCTTATTTCCTATCATTCATTCTGTATCATCGTTTTCGTTGTTTGCTGACATTAACATTTAGGCTCTCAATTCTTTTCTATACCATGAATATCATTGGTGAGCTGGCGATGTTTTTGATAATAGAACGTTTATTCGACTTCAGTTAATGTGTTCGGTTCATGATGAACATTTATTATTTCGATTTTCTTAATGCTTGTACCTGACGTTTTTTTAGCCGTTAATTCGACGTTAATACGTGCACTGGACATTTTTGGTTATGAAATGCTAATTCGAGTTCTGTTAATGAGCTCACTCGATGATAGTCGCAGAACGTGATTTATAAAAGCACAGCAGACGCGCAGACGCAACGTGACGCACAGCAGAACGATGATTTATAAAACATGTGCTGAGAATGCACATTCTGTTAACAAAGTGCAACTGCTCTTTTTATTCATGGGATGTTAACTAGAACTTGTTAGTGCGTTATTTGATGTTTGGTGGTGAATATTAATTGGAGTTCTGCTGATGTGCAGAATCTGCTGCTCCGGTTTCTTTTGTGTTCGCTAAGATTTTAGTCAGTAACCGACACGAGTGCCCTTTCATCTGGGAGATTCTTTTTTGGTTTGTTGTTCTTTCCTGCATAACAAGTGTGGCCGAAAATTCGAGCTTCCACGAGTTTACATATCGAAATGTCGTTTTCAAATTATTTACGCACCAGCACTAAACTGTCATTTCGTTTTATTGTTGTCCGATTATCGACATACGGCTTCTTTCGTAATTGTTGAACATTGCGCAGTGAGTTAACAATTGTTTTGACATTTTCAATGTTTTAATTTGGTGAGTTTTACAAGGTGCTATCGGAAATTTTCCGGACTTCTTTAAATGAAATACGTTAGGCTCGGTTTATTGAGTCTCGATAACCTTTGCGACTTCCGGTTGCAAGTTTCAAACGCTTCCTAAGAACATTTCCGCTCTAGCACGGGAAACATGGCTTTTTTGAGAATAAACGTAAGTCCATATTTTTATTTTTATTTTTCAGGTGCCCATGAACACCCAAAGGGCCTCCCTAAAGGTGCACCATACAAACAATCAGCAGTACAGAATTTATAATGGACGATAAATTTAAAACACAACATAGTTACATAGCGATAGAACAAAATGATTGACACCGACAAAAGACAAACTATGAAGTTAGTAAAGCGTCAGCTGGCTTAGCTGAGGACCTGCCATCGAAGTTGGTGTACGACACCAAATGAGTCAGCATTGAAAAGATCAAAAACCCTCGAATGAGAATTATACAAAATATGGAGCCTCAAAGTAGGCGATTTCTCGTAACTACTACCAGAGAGATAACCGAATTAATAGGGATAACAAGCGATTTGTAGAGAACAAGCGGACAAGAGGGACTTTTAAAACTTCTAGACAACCTTATAATTTCTTCATTAACCGAGTAGGCCTTTTTGACGATCACACGCGACTGGAAGATTAAATGTAATAAGTCTGCTATCTAGGATCACACCAAGATCCCGGGCTGAAAACACACGATGTAACACGTACTACTTGGTCAATGTAGTATGTGAACACCATGGGTGACGTCTCGTTCTTTTTTTTTTTTTTGTGAAGGTTAACACCTTTGTTTCGAACAAGTTCAGTGTTGGGCCGTTATCCTCACACCATAAAACGCGGCTCATATCTCCCTGCAGGGGGGTTCAGTCTGCAAATGCAGTGATCGAAATAGTTTAATATCGTCAGCGAACTGTAGCAGTTGAGAATGCTTTATTACAGAACTCGCGGTATCGTTCACATAGACGTTGAATTGGAAAGGTCCCAGAATGGAGCCTTGAAGCACCCCAGAAACAGCTGTATAGACATTAGAACGCCATTCGGTTAAGAAGCTCAGAAACCAAGAACGAAATTGATCCCATAGACCGTAGCACCCGAACCTAGATATTAAGTAGTATCTGCTTGGCGTCCGAAACTAACATGAGCTGCAGTACAACCAGGTTTCAGGTACAAATACAGAGGCCGCAGTACAACCAGGTTTCAGTCGATGTTGTCGGGTGCTGTGCATGGTGCGTTGCCGCTCGGTTTGCCTGTCCTTGCCTACGGAAGAAGCCACGACTTGGTTTCTTCTTCGGAAATGGCCAAACTTGGCCACTTCCGAAAAATGTCGCTCGAAATATCGTATACGGCTGTTGCAGCAAAGTTTGCACAGCGCCATTTCGGGCCCAAGCGGCCACGGACCCAAACGCTAGGGCGTTTTATAGCGGGTTCTGCGTGGTGTGTCAAGCGGTTTGCGTTACGGAAAGCTACAGAATCTCTGGGAAATCTACAGAGAAAGCGGTGCATCTTGCCAAGTGCGCACAAGTCGAACAACCATGTATTTGAAAGGGCCGCGTCGTCTGCTAAACTACTGCGTGTTGCATATTTTGGGGTGCTGACGTTTCTGCTCGCTCGCCCGCGCCACCTGACCCGCGGAAACAGGTCTAATAGGCCTAGAGCGCCGTTACAGGGCTGGCGGATCATTACGAGAGTCTCGATAGCTAACATTCTGAGTTTGACACAAAACGTGATGCGCTGATGATTGTCAGCCATCACGGAGTATCGGAACAACATCTGCTATTCGCTTGCTGCACCTTCACCCACGCCACCAGCCATCGTAATCAAGCAGCGTATTTCGTTACACTCAGGTGGTGGGCTCTAATTGGCCGCACAAAAGTCGCCGTACAGTCCGGAAGATTCCCGATAGCACATTGTACTCATAACGGCGTGCTATTGTACATCAGTGCCTATAGATTGTCTTAGTGTTTGCCATCTTCTAATTAGCGTTGGTTAGTGTTCATTATTTATCCTGTTAATTCCGTGAAAAGCCAGAGGTTTACATAAGACTACATTAACCGTTACGTTACTGTACTGTACTGTATTGTACTTTACCAATTTCTATTTCGGTAAAGTAGCGTAGTAATTAGGTTAGACGCGTCAGATTGTTAAACGCATGTACAGGTCATGGTTACTTCCAAAAGCTCAGTTCATTGCACAGAATGCGTACATGCGCTGTTACCTTAGGATATATCGCATTGTACCTTGTACATATCTCAACGGGAGAATGCATTGGTTTTTTGAGGACATCTCGAGCATTTATTTTTCGAATATAGCGTATAGCGTTTTGAACTGTCCAAATATATCATCTGAGTGTCTTTCAGCTCTTTCACATTTTACGTCTTGTAGCGTGAGTATGCTGTTGAAATAAAATCAAACATCGAATTAACATTGACTGCTGCGTGTCTTTGTGTAATTGCTGGCAGGCAACAGGGTACAGGATAGCACCTGTGGTGGGCTCTGCACAGGAACAGTTCTCAAGGCACCCACGTGGTCTCCATAAGGATATATTTTTCATTCCCTCGTTGTACTTGACCGGGTTCGTGTGCTGCATCCCGGAACCGCGATATAAAAGGTTAGTGATCGAACATGAGGATGTCGATACGGTGCCCCCCGCTTAGCGTACCGAAAACTTTCGCGGACTCCTACAGGCCCCGATACGGGGTGTCTTTTTTTTAAGCGCTACACATTTCTTTATAAAAACAGCTATGAGGACAGCAGAGATACCGTTTTTGCGGATGAGTTATACGGCCAAGCGATCATTCTGTCGTAAAGAGCAACTTCTAGACGACTTTACCTAAAATTCGTAACTTTTTAATTAGATGTTTTCCAGGAAATGCGGGATGGCAGAATTGAAGCCAACCAATATATATATATATACAGTCAACCCTCGATTTATGAATTCCCTCGTTTTATGAACACGAGCACGGGGAACCAAACTTTTTCCATTAATTTTTCCCTCGTTTTATGAACCTCGATATTCGAATAATGAATGGAATTTCTGGGAACCAACTAGGAGCTGCCCAGCGTTTTTGCCCTCAATTTATGAACGGATCGTTCCGAGGTCAACAGAAACCTTCAAAGGGATAATTCCGTGGTCTTATGAGTGACGCCCGAACGGAGGAAACGTTTTCCAGGTATTGCACCCTCGGTTCTTAACCCCTCAAAATCCGAACAACAAACGGGTTTTCCGGGGTCGCACAAGGTGCGATAAAGTGTTCCTGACCTCAGTTGATGAATAAGGTGGTCGCTGTCATCCGGAGATTAATAAACGGAGGTTAAAAATCCCGGAGGAAATCCGAGACCAGTCCAGTGCGAATGTGGTGACATCTCTTATTTCCAAGTTTGACACAGCGGAAGGCATGGTCCAAAGCCAGTCGGAAGTTCCAGGAGTTGCAGATACTCTTCAAAGGGGGTGTTATTTTGCACCCCGGAGTTAGGACGTTTTACCCCCGTAAAGGAGTCGGTACGACCCCTTTTTTTTTTTTCAGAGTGTAGGAAGAAAAAGGGAGTAATGACTGAGACCAGGAGGTAAAATAGGGTAAGAGTGGGAAGTTACTCCCCTGCTACTCCTTTGTTTCTCAGGGTGTAGGGTATACGAAAGAGACGTGACCTTTCGTGTGCCAAAGGAACTGGGTTTAACGCTTTTAAAATGGTCTCGCCAACTCGCCGAGGTTGAGTGAGCAAAAGAGCAGCTGAATGAACATGACTCTCAAAATACCTGAAATGAGGATGACTGAGCAGCACTGTGCTAACCAGGAAAAGAGCGGGTATCCCAAGTACTGTCCACTAGTGCTTACATGACATATCGCATGTATCGCTAAATCAAGTCGAGAATATCGTTGCAGATTCTTTACATTATAGATCATTTTAGGTTCGTATAGCGAGATCACGTGGAAGTGCTGTACAGGGGCGTTGTGGCAAGACGAGGCGTAGGTACTTCGAGGGGTAGGTACTTTCGAGGGGTAGGTACTTTCGAGGTAGCGGCTAGTGCTTTACTATTTTTCTTCTTATGCAGTTCTCCCCTCAAGATGCCGCATTAGTTTATCGAATGCGCCTCGTTGTGGCTTTTACAGCTCAGTGGCGTTACCGCTTGAGACAAGTCGAGTCTCCCCAATGCAGTCACTGCGGTGCTGTAGAAGATCTAGAGCCCATTCTTCTCCATTGCCCACGCAACCAACCTTCCCGAACCGTACTCTCCGGATCCCTTAACAAGCTAGACTCTCGCCCCTCCTCTCACACAAAATTGCTTGGTCCCTGGCCACATACAGCCCACCAACGGTTTCCCCTCAAAGCTCTCTTCACCTCCATAGGACCTTGATCCTTATTGTGAAGGGGCTCATTATTTCATTCCCCGCATCACCACCAGCAATGGGGTAGAGCATCGCCCCTGGCGATGAAACACCGCGTTCATCATTTGGCAATAACGTTGTTGTTGTTCTATTTCGCAAGTGGAGCTTCGCTGTCATCGTGAGCATTAGTGCATGGCCCGTTCTTCCTTCAAGTGTGCAGAGCGTTCCCGTAGTTCTTCCATTAAGCGCTCCTAATTATTTTACCGGTGTTTCGCTGTGTCTCTCGCAGAGGAACAACAATCTTTCCATGTGAAACAACGTTCGTGCTTGCAGCTGCAGAAGCAGCGATGTTCTTTACAGCTCGTATATTATTAGAAGAGAGCGCACGAGACTCGCAAGCTCAACATCACGAACAAATAAATCATGACACCGCTCAGGGTGAAACATAGTTCGTGACTCAGTTTTCAGACTTTCGAAGACCACAACCTTCACAAATGCTGTTTAAGCGCGTAGTCTGCGATCACATTTGGAGACAAATATTAACATCGCGCACTTGTAGATGATTTCTGTTTATTTCTTGCCAGCGTGGTTTTGTGAATAGGTCGTGCCACGCATGTAATTGGCTCGTCCTTTCATCCTAAGTGATTCTACAGATTGTGTAAAACATTTTTTTGCATGGCGAATGCGTATCCATTTGTACACCGCATCCGTAGCAATACATATAGCTTCAATGTTTGGCACACCACCGACCAATCCAGATGACCTGTCAGGCCTTTTGTGCCTGGACCACACTCCATTAAAGCTGAAACGAAGTGAATGAGATAAAGGGAAAATAAACAGTACGTACATTGAATCTGCACCGCCTCATAACGGGACATGAACTTGCCCAATTGGCACTTAGTTCATCGAATTCGCCTCGATGTGGCTTTTACAGCGCAGTGGCGTTACCGCTTGAGGCAAGTTGACTCTCCCCAATGCAGTCGCTGCGGTGCTGTAGAAGATCTCGAGCACATTCTTCTCCATTGTCCACACTATACCAACCTTTCCGAACCGTACTCTCCGGATCCCTTAATGAGCTGGACTCTCGCCCTCCCCCCCCGTCCCTCTCTCCCAAAATTGCTTGGTCCCTGGCATAGGTGGGGAAGTTACTTTTATTTTGTAGTGCACTACCGTTACTCACTACTTTTTCGAAAAGTAACGCGTTACGTTATTCGTTACTGTTGCGGTAGTAGGTAACGCGTTACTAACGCCGTTACTTCTGATAAGTAATGCATGTTACTTTTGCATTACTTCACCAGTTGTCCTTATAATATGTACCATTTTTGGTTGAGTCACATAAGTGCATTCCGCAAATCAATACAAGCAATGTTAGGCACAAACAAGGGTCACGCATGAACACAACTTATATGTACGATTTATTGCAACGCAGAAGTAGTTGCTGTTCAAAATTTTCATCGGTGAGCTTCGCCCGGTGGGCTGAGAGGACGCCTAATGACCAGTGAGTGCTCCTTGTCAAGGTTGATAGACACGGTGACCTTTTATCTCATACAGTATCCAAACAGCCAATTCCTTGGTACTTTGTTACTTGTTCAGAGGGTAGAGGCTATTTTTCTGCCGCTTTTGCCCCATTCGTCCGAAAAATACCAGAGGGAGTGAAAAACAGAGGTGGTAAACAAAGGTGACACCTCAACCAGGGTAGGTCAACAACCCTTCTTTTGTGTTCTTCGTGGGTGTCGATGTGACCTTCTCGTCATTGTTGAAGACGAGGAGGAGGAGGAGGAGTGTCGTTGGGAGGAACCCGAGAGGTCTGCCTGCCTGATTAGGCGGCATGTTTCTCGGGAAGGGAAAGGTGGTGGAGAGGAGGAGAGGAAAGGGTGAAGTGGAAGACCGAGCGGAATCCGCTCGGGGGGAGGATAGCTGCGTCCATGGGCCGACTTCAGGGGAACTGTGCCGGCATACGCCTATTACACATCTGAGGGAAACCCAGGAAAAACCCCAGACGGCACAGCCGGCCCGCGGATTCGAACCGCGGACCTCCCAGTCTCCAAGCGCACGCGTTACCGCTGCGCCACCGGAGCTGGTCTTGTTGAAGACGAATAGAAAAAAATCGGGGATTTTCCCGGATTCTGCAGGCACGGTCCTCGCTCAAGCTTTCAAGTTCCCGAACACGCAGTAACGCATAACGCCGTTACGCGTTAGTTGTTAAAAATGTAATGACGTTACGTTACTCATTACTTTTCTCCCAAATGTAATGCGTTACCATATTTCACTACTCGAATGTAACGCGTTACCGGTAACGCACTACTTTGTAACGCGTTACTCCCCACTTATGGTCCCTGGCCACATCCAGCCCACCAGCGCTCTGCCCTCAAAGCTCTCTTCACCTTTCTGGATACCATAGGACTTCGGTCCTTATTGTGAAGGGGCTCATTATTTCATTCCTCGCATCACCACCAGCAATGGGGTAGAGCATCGCCCCTGACGACGAAACTCCCCATTCATCATCTCGAAATAAAGTTGTTGTTGTTGTTGTGTCGTTGTCTGTAGGAAGTTCACTTTAGATGACACCATTTATTTTTTGCATAGCTATACGGATATGCTGAACTGAACAGCACGGCAAAACTCTCAAGGTCACGCACGCCATGCTGCTCGACGTGTTTTAATTGTTCCTTCTTCATGACGGGTAACGTGTGGCTGAACAACGGCGACGCAGAACGGGCTCTGTGTGTGCACAGATCCCTTTAAGTCCTAAGACATTCGACAATCTCGTATACACTTAGCCAGTCGCTGCGATAAACCACAGCCTAACTATAAACCGAAGTAGCCTGTGACACGTCTGCTTCGGTAAGATAGGTCTTAAAGCTGTTAGGCGAGCGGCATCCTATAGCATTTACACAAAGAACTGTCAAGCAGAACAGCACCAAACTTGACTTTTCTGGGCACTATAAGGCTTATCTGACATCTTCTTTGACAGCTCGAATACACGCAGTTTTTTGTTAAACTTCCGCTCCGCTAAATGCTTTGTTCGACATGACAGCGGAGTATGGAGGGATTTTACGTTTGCGCGGTATAGAATATTTGACACGGTTAGCAAAAAGTGACAAACTGTCGCCTTCGCCAGTGCAAGCAGCCTTCGCTAGTGCTTGCCAGCTGCCAGTCCTGCAATAATAACTTGACAAATGCCTCCCCTATGCGTGAAATATGGAAATTCAATATTGTCGGATAGTATTTTCTTTGTGATACCGCTCCCTCGAACAAGCTCGAGGGTTCTGTTTTGAAGTACGTGTTCCTCCAATACACATCTATCAATAAAACACAGTGTAAGATACAGGCCAGAAGGGCTATAGTAACCAGCGTGCAGCGTTGGGCAATATAGCTACGACTATTTCTAGACCAACTGAGCAGCCAATTACACACATGTGGCCAAACCATGAACAATTCGCCCATCGCTATCTTCGCGAAATAGGACTAGAAAAGAGCACACAGACTCAGCTGAATTTCCACTTCAATTGGAGTACAAATTTGAGCTCAAACTTGCGCCCTAAAAAGGCCCAGCGGCTTTTTTTTTTCTCATTTTTTGTTGAAAAAAATTTTTTGTACTAAAAATCAGCAAACAGACTCCACAGAACATGAGCATTAGCTAAACCAAAAATCAAATTTGACAAAGGAATACAACCTTCCAAATTTCGACCTCAAAACACCACTGTAAAACTCCAAGAGGCTTAGATTAACTTTTTCTCATTTTTTTTTTCTCATTTTCCACGAAAAAATAAAAGTGTTCAAATCGATCTAGAAATGAGCAACCAGACTCAGCAGGACCTGGGCTTTTATTTAAGGTAAGATTTGACAGAGAAATAGAACTTCAGAATTTTTGCTCCGAAAAACACCAAGGGGTTAGGCTTACCTTTTTTCTCATTTTCCACGAAAAAATAAAAGTGTTCAAATGGATCTAGAAATGAGAAATCAGACTCAGCTGGACCTGGGCTTTTATTTAAGGTCAAACTTGACAGAGAAATAGAACTTCAGAATTTTTGCTCCGAAAAACACCAAGGGGTTAGGCTTACCTTTTTTCTCATTTTCCACGAAAAAATAAAAGTGTTCAAATCGATCTAGAAATCAGCAACCAGACTCAGCAGGACCTGGGCTTATACTTAAGGTCTAACTTGACAGAGAAATAGAACTTCAGAATTTTTGCTCCGAAAAACACCAAGGGGTTAGGCTTACCTTTTTTCTCATTTTCCACGAAAAAATAAAAGTGTTCAAATCGATCTAGAAATGAGCAACCAGACTCAGCAGGACCTGGGCTTTTATTTAAGGTAAGATTTGACAGAGAAATAGAATTTCAGAATTTTTGCTCCGAAAAACACCAAGGGGTTAGGCTTACCTTTTTTTCTCATTTTCCACGAAAAAATAAAAGTGTTCAAATCGATCTAGAAATGAGCAACCAGACTCAGCAGGACCTGGGCTTATATTTAAGGTCAAACTTGACAGAGAAATAGAACTTCAGAATTTTTGCTCCGAAAAACACCAAGGGGTTAGGCTTACCTTTTTTTCTCATTTTCCACGAAAAAATAAAAGTGTTCAAATCGATCTAGAAATGAGCAACCAGACTCAGCTGGACCTGGGCTTTTATTTAAGGACAAACTTGACAGAGAAATAGAACTTCAGAATTTTTGCTCCGAAAAACACCAAGGGGTTAGGCTTAGCTTTTTTCTCATTTTCCACGAAAAAATAAAAGTGTTCAAAGAAATGAGCAACCAGACTCAGCAGGACCTGGGCTTTTATTTAAGGTAAGATTTGACAGAGAAATAGAACTTCAGAATTTTTGCTCCGAAAAACACCAAGGGGTTAGGCATACCTTTTTTCTCATTTTCCACGAAAAAATAAAAGTGTTCAAATCGATCTAGAAATGAGCAACCAGAATCAGCAGGACCTGGGCTTTTATTTAAGGTCAAGTTTGACAGAGAAATAGAAGCTCTCGAACAGAGAATAGAAAAATCTCGAGGAGCCGTGGGAAACATATCCACCATTGGCCATGGTCCAGCACCAACTTCTGCCCGATGATGAACTCTCTGCCCAAGATAATAGGAACTGCCAGGCCAGGAAGGTGCAGGGAGCGTTGATTTCGTCGTCTCCCATCGAAACGAATCCGGAGCACAACTGCAGCCTGTGCTGGGATGGCGTCATTGGAAGCAGGACGCACAGTGACATCTGTGGATTGCAATTCTACATGCCGTGATACGCAATGCTCGTACACACTGTCGCCGATAAGCAAAACGTAGCTCCCGTGTCGATAAGGACGATGTAATCTCTACCCAAAATTCGAACGGCGCTGTTTCCCAAGCAGCACAATGTACCGAGTGCAATCGCTGCAACCGAGTGCTACCGGGGTGAGCGGGTAGCTGGAAGGCCTTGAAGGGATTCGTGGAATAAAACACATGCCGTCCACCTGTGCTTGCTACACTCGACTTTCAGTACATTGTGTTGCTTGGGTTGGTTCCTTATGCTCAATGAAATCTCTGACAGAAAAACCAAGAGGAGCCAAAGCATCTCTCTGCTGACGAAAGTTAACTTGCTGCTGCAGCTTTTGACTGGTCAAGGCCACGGATAGTAACCGTTTGCTCGCTTTTTTCGCAACTTGCCGACGCCAGTGAGCGAGAGTTCATGGACGCCGGTTGGCGACCGTTTCCCGATGGCACATTACGGGGGTTTGGTCCTTGGCGCGGGCATTCCCGACGACAATGATCAGGGCTGCTGCTCAGGGCTGCTCTTCCCCGCCGCGGAACTGACGAGCTCGTACCCAAAAGATTGCGCGCCAGTTAGGAAGCCTACGTTCCCACAACCCAGGGCGTCAGCGCGTCCGTTCCGCGCGCAGGGGAACAAGCAGCACAACGAAGACACGGTCCACAAAGCCATACCGCATTAAAGGAGCAATGAGATGGCATTTAACGTCGCTCGAAATCCTGCTAATGGGCTGTGTCGACTATTTATTGGAGAAGGAAGAGGATGGTATAACGTTCTACAGCTGTTGACGAGGTTTGATTCGAAAATCGTCGCCCCTTGCACAACACCCATCTACTACAATTACAATCCAATCCAACTCGTGTTTCCTCTGTGGGCTGTGGAAGCGGGCTGCGTTTCTTCTTGCCGTTTGTCATCGAGTGCATAGCGACTACGTCGTTTACTTTGACGGCAATAACACAGCTGTATTTTTGCGCTCTGCTTCAAACCGCGCTGTACTTGATGTTTCACGAAGGTTCCCCGGCCGAATAATTCGTAAACAGAAGGCGCTGTCGAAAAGCTTTCCTTTCAGTGAGCCTTGGCCAAGAAGTGAGCAGTGAGTGGCTCATTTGCATACGCTCATTAATTAAATAGAACCCCTAACTTTTTTAATTTTTCTTCGGGCGCTTTCGGAACCTCTGGTTTAACGATGAGAACGTTGAAGCGAAAAGTATTACAGAAAAAGAAAAAAGAAGAAAAGAAAAGCTCGCGTCGAGAATTAGTGATTTTTTAGTAATTAATTGGTCTCTATTTACATATTTCTTGCGCGGAGGAGTGTACCTAGACGCTTTTTCGCTCGACTATCCGGCTGCCAATTACGTTTTACGTCCGCCTGGTTCAATCACGGGGCTGACGGAAGATAAGTAGGGTCTAACTTTTTTTTCAATTTCAATCCGGTTCTCCTTCCGAATCAGTTTAGGACGAAACTTTTTTTCAATTTTAATCCGGTTCTCCTTCCGAATCAGTTTAGGACGAATTCGGCTTTTGCTCGATTTGTTCCCGGGTTCTAATCACGTGTCGGGCTGTACTATACGTATCACATTCGCTATTTTTTGGCAATTTATGCACTTTAACCGCGGGCTGGCTTGCTGGACAGAAAGCAAAACAGAATAATCCGATAACACACAAATGTATCAGTAGCGCCCCATTTTCATCCCTAATTATATATTTAAAAACAGCAAGCGATCTTTCCCTCCCGAATCCGATGAGTCGATAAATTTCGACTTCACCGGAAGGGTCAGACCCAAAAGAATAGGGTGTCTCAATACTAGCTCCCTCTGCCCATAGGGAACTACATTCTATCAAAAAAGGGCGTGAAAAGGTGATAACTTCTATAGTTACCACCTAGGTCAACATAGCGTCTGATAGGGGATGTAAAAGGGTGGTAAAAGCAATTATCATATACCCAAATTGCTACAAAAAGGGAGGGGGGTTCGCCCGCCTCGCTTTGCAACCTCAACATATGCGAAAACTACTACCTCCTAAAAGGTGTAACTCCTCCACCCTTTTTTTCTAACAGTGTACTATTCAGGCACCCTATAATATGGAACACCCTCAAGAGACGCTTCGGTATTCCCTCTCCTTCTTTACTCGATGCTCGCTGTGCTGTCGTTCGGCAGGCGAGGTCGCGTGCCTTTATCGTGATGATGACGAAATGCACCGCGAGCGCTGTCTACTACTAGTCGGCTAAAGAAGGAGAAGGGCCCGCGGATGGACACGCACTGCTGGGGACACGGTTGTCTAAAATCTCCGACCCGTGGCCGAGCACTCTCCTATCGACGATGCCGTGCACGAAGGAGCTATACCATTACAGTCTCCAAGGGAAGGCCGCGCAGCGCCGCCTGTCGGGAGAGAGTACCATCGCAGTATCAGCGTCGGCTGCTAGGGAGAGTACTTCAGCGCGACCTCCCCTCGGGGAGCGTATTGGTATAGTTCCTTCGTGCGCGACATCGCCGGTAGGGGATCGCTCCGCCACGGGCTGGTGATATTAGACCACCGTGTCCCCAACAGTACTTGGCAGCCGGACTGCAGAGCGAAAGAGCGCATTGGTACGTTGCTCCGCGCAATAAATATGTAATCCGAAACCAATCAATTACCCGAAAAATCACGAAGTGTCGACGCATTTGTGTGTGTGTGTGTGTGTGCGCGCGTGCGTTTAATATATATTTTTCGCTGATGGTCGCGATCGGTTAAAACAGCGTTTCCCAAAACGTGCGACGTAAAGTTTAAAAATTAGGAGTTTTCCTTAATTAATGAGCTAATGCGAATGAGCCCCTCACTGCTAAGTTCTTGACCAATGAGACAGGGATGATCCTTGAAAAAGCTTTTCGACAGCGCCACCTGTTCACGAATTATTCAGCTGGGAGCACATCGTACCTCGAGAAGCCTATACCAGACGCGGCCTATTTCGTCCTATTCATAACCTACGCAACCGGCACGGTATTGGCGCCGAGAAGTTTGGGTGACGCCCCCTAGTGTTCACTGAACGAACCGTGTCGTGGGGATGTCCCCGGGCAGTATTCGCATATTGCATTGCGTATCAAAGCATTGCACGTGTAAGAGGCTGTTCAGCGTTGATATTTCCTGGTGATTCATGACGAAAACGACATATGTGTTTTAAGTAAGTCGCATTTTCGTTCCAATATGACAGTTTTTACTGTAAGTAACAGAAACGAAACCGAAACGGGGATCCCCACCAAGAGGCGGCACAGTGGCGCCCCTAGTGAGGGTCTCGCCGCCAATACAGCGCAGTGAACTTTATTCGCCGGCAACTTTCCGATGCAGGCTCCAAAGGCACGCGCATGCGAAAGCCGGCGCTCTTCGCGTATGGCCGTCGATGAATGTGAAACACGAGAACCTTCTTTCCGCGGCAAAGAAAAACCGCAACGAGCGCGGAAAAACATTGGGTTTTTCGAGATAGAACCGAGACACCGGAAAAGAAGAAAATGAAAAATTCGAAGGAAGAAAGAAAAACCTGCACAGCGTCAGTAAAGTAGGTTGTCTTCGCCTTGCGGTGAAGTATATTTCGATACCAAAAGCTGGTAGTTAGGAACATGAGTGCGGAAAGATTTGATGTCGAGAGGAAAGACTGAAATGGCTGCTGTTGCGATGATTGAACCGAGGGATCGTTTACAATAATTTCGAAAAATGAGGCTCATGTATTGTTGTTGTCTGCGTCAGCCTTTATAGCTATTGCGTCTTTTGTTTCCTGTTATCCTACTTTTTTTTTCGGAGAAGGGGCACTGATATGGAAAATGTGATGGGGTAGGATATCACCTCTGGCGATGAAACTCTCCAGTCATCATCATCAAATAAAGTTGTTGTTGTTGTTGAAACTATGACGTTTTAGTGGGTCACGTGGGGCTATAGCCTTCGCGTACGTAAGGGATGGCGTGAGGAATCCGCGCATGATTTATGCGGGGCGCACAACGACCAACGTTATGTGCCCAAAGGTAATAGTGTATGAAGCACTAATATCACTGTCGGACGATATTCTAAATGATAATACAAAGGGCCTTCCGATTATGAAATGTATTCTTGAAGTAGCCGGCTCATAGTTCTTTCGCAGGAACTCGTTTTATTCGTTGGAGAACACTCTGCACCGAAAAACGAAAAAAAAAAGGGGGGGGGGGTCACCTCAGTGCTCCTCTAAGAACTAACGATAACGATAACTAAGGATAACGATAACGCTTGCTATGCACGAACTCAAGTTTTGTGGCTCAGTAGGGCGGGCCCAATCTTGAACTCCTGCAATTTGAACTACATTGAGCGGAGGAGTATGTCGCGATATCCCAGCGTTCAAAATCCCAATGCTCAAAATCCAATATACAAAAATCCCAAATTGCAATATTAAAGTTTATACCTGCATGTATTTATATGAACGGCTGAGACTAACACCAGAGCGACCGGCGGCAGCCAGAGTGATAAGCTGTCAACGTTTAGTGACAGTAACAGAAACTTTAGTATCCATCCCGTGGCTTGTTAAAAAGGAAACGAACAGAAGAACCCCACGCGTGAAGGCTCACAGCGACTGTTTTTACAGGATAAAAGGATTAAAAGAGGATTTCCGGGAATCCCGGAGGAAATCCCGGGATTTTTCCTTTGGTTCCTTCAGTTCTATGATAATTGTATGCATTGTATGAATGAATGAAATAAAAATGATTGATTGATTGATTGAAAGGAAAGTGAAAAAGGCCTTACACCCCACGACTCTTGGAACAAATGCAGCGTATAACCTGATCTCGTGGCCCCGTATAGAAGTTAGCAGAGTCCAAAAGCCGAATTCCCTAATGACCCCTGTTACCGGGGGCACGGCAAAAAGCGGCACAAAGTGATCGCTCAAGTCAAGAAAACATCGTTATGCGGACGAGGCCCGACCCTCTCGGGTATTGGGTACTCGGGCTGGGGAACGCCGAAGGTAAGATGAACGCCGCAATAAGAATAGAACAGTCTAAGCGTGGACGATAGGTTAGATTGGAAAGGCACGAAGACAGCTTCCAAGGCAGCTTCCCCGTGTTTTCTCTTCATCCAATTGACCTGTCGCCCACGCTCAGGTGTTTTTCATCATGGACTTTACCCTCCTCCTCGCCCGCGGTTACGCAATTTCATCCGCATTACGAGAAGGGAAGGGTGTAATTAAGGTTGCGAAGTCAGTTGGGTAGTTGCTATCCATAGGGCATCACTGCAAACAGACACGGCCGACAGACTAACGGGACAAGAGAAGGAGCTAACTGGGACGCCGTGGGCGCAATGAACGGCCGAAGCTAACACCAGGATACTCTCTTGGTTACGCCAAACTGTGCAAGTAAACACACCGCAGCACGACTGACAACTTGTCGCCATTTAATGACGGTGATAGATAGGAAAAAAAAAATACTTTAGTACCGAGTGCCAGGTTTTAGAAAAGAAAAATTAACAAGAAGCTACAAAAGGGCGCCATGCGTGAGGGCTCACGGCAAGAGTTTACTTACTTACTTTATTTATATATTTATTTATTGTCCCGCCCCAAAGCTCTTGCGGCATTACATGGGGCAGAAACACTTTGTAAAATTAATTCGCTAACATTACCACTTTACGAGGCAAAAATATTCGAAGAGTTTTTTTTTTTTTTCAATTTCTATTATGAAATTAACTTCAGCGGCACTAGCAAAAAACAAAAACAAAAGAGCGCGCGAGGGGGGGGGGGTGAAGGGGGGTTGCGTCCCCCTACCCCGGAGACATTAGTGAACTTGGACTAACATAGGTCTCACCTGGCCGTAAACTAACCAACACTGCTTCACTTGTGTTGCTCCAGGCGCCACGCCTGCTTCACTCCGACGTAGCAACGATGTCGTCTGGCAACAATGACAACATCGTATCTAAACTATATCAAACACCCATCCTCCGAAATTCCGTCTGCGCGAGATCGTTTGCGCGGTACCGCCAAATATATGTACACTGATGGTATTGAACTTTATGGGATGGTAAATATCCGAATATCCGACGTCGGGCGACGAGTCGCACCGCCATTACATACTGCGGTGGCGCCACCTACACACAGTGGTGCCGATGGGTATGTCAGCTCACGATGACAATGACGCTGACAACATGGAACACATGAAGACTTTACGCTGCTACTTTTATGTTGAGCTCACTTTTAGTCGTGGCTACCTTGAACGTGGTAAACGACTTGCAGCCTCTGACTCGTAAGGGACTCGCTTAGTCCCTGCGTAATATAACATATTACTGCGTTTAGCTAGCGGTAAATTTCATGGTAAATAGGCCGGCAATTTCCGACCCTCTTAATCCACGGCCACTAACTAGTTGGTGGGACGACCTTCATCACGTTACAGAGCGGTGCCCCTAATTACCGTAATGAAGATTTAATGATAATTCGTGGACTCCCATCGCGAGGCAGCTGCGATCATGGCTGACACCAAGATGGGCGTTCCAATTTCGTCACGGGACAGTTCCTTAACGTGGGCACACGACCGCCGTATAGAATGTCCCTCGAGGATGACGGCGTGTATATATACTATATAGTGCATGGGTGTCTCAGCTAAATAATCCCGCCTGGGCTAAATAATTCGCGAACCGGTGCACCAATCGAAGAACTTGCTTTTTTACAAGAATCTATCCGATATCGCCTACAACGTGCGCACCGTGTGAATGAGTTGGCGTCGCTCATTATTTAAATAAAAATTCAAATGAGTTCGGTGAAAAAAAAAAAAAAACTTCTAAAAGCAGGGCGCCGTCGGCATTAAAATGGGTACTACCCCTTTGGGGCATTCAGTGGACACCTTTTAGAGAAAAATCTGGCACCGAATCGTGTCATTTGTTGCAGTAATTAATTGGTTTCAGCTAACATATTTTTGTCGCGGTTGGTCACGGTGAAGCGCAAAAAGGCGCTCTTCCACTCTCATGTCCACCAATGAATTACGTCCTTTTGCACTTCGCCGCAACCAGTCGCGACAAAAATATGTAAGCCGAATCGACCCTGAAGTCGGCCCTGTAAAGTCGGCAACGACGGATGCTGTATGAAGCCAGTAGCCCGAGGATAAACTAACTAAATTTCTGTCAAACTGACAAATTCTGATCCCGCATGTCGTCCCAATTAGAACCCGCTTCTCATAAAGGAAAAGTAAAAGATTACCATAAAGTTTCCGCTGATCACCGTAAAGTTTCCACGAACCATTTCGAACACCACCGAAGACCAAGTATAGAAGCATGTGCGTACCACGAAAAGAAGGAAAGACTAAGCATAGAAGTACGGGACTGCGATCAACCACGACGGAGCATCAAGATGAAAACGTCAAAATTCAACTCTCCCCCGAACCGACAGAGACCTTCCCGACACTACAGGTACCTGGACGCAAATAAAACGAAAGCGTGGAAGTTTTAGACCCACCCTGTTTTGCCTCCTAGTCGTAGTGAAATAAAGCTGAGCTGTCAAATTCTCGTTAGACGGAAAACTTCAGCATCACACGAGGATTAAAGGAGGAGAACATAACCCTCCCCCGAAGGAAAAGCGTGGATTAAAGCGTCACTGCTAATTAGCGGTGCGAAGTTGGAATTTAATGCGCGCGTGCAAACCGCGTCCGCGCTCCCCGCGTTCATTTCTTCCAGTTTGGAGAGGAGAGTTCGACGGGGACAACTCCCACAAATTTGAAAGCTGCTTTTTCCGTTTCTTTCTTTCTTTTTTTTTTTTCTACTTCATATGTTTTTGGGTGCGGACGATGCGTTCTAGAGTAGTCTGTGTTTCGAAGTGAGTGGAGCTGAAAAGATATAACGATCATTGCCTGCACCTTGGGAGAGACAATATACCCTCGTTGCATGGACGGCTTTAACCACGGTGCCGTTAGCCGACCAAAGCGCAGTTACCGTGGATCACGGTTCGCACGTGTTAGACGTGCTTTCGCCTTTTTGACGTACCCGCCATACACTGTTTAGGAACCCGGTTGTGCGTATACAGTTACCATGGCTACCGGAACGCTCCGTGATGCATTGCCGCGCAACCCGTTGTACGCGATTGACGCTCATAATCGCCAAGCTGTCCGTTAATTAGCTAGTAATTAGCTAAGCGCAACCGCGCTGCGCCGTCAATCTAGAGGTGTGGGTTCGACTCCCGTCGTTGTCTTGCTTCTTCTGTGACTCACTTCTTTAACCATTGATTCGATCGATTAGGCAAACGACACTGACGGAATATAGGCTGTGTTGGAGATGATATATGTGTACGATCTTTTTTTTTTGCGAATGATCGAAGGGCAAAGCTTTGCATCAAATCCGCTTAAAGGAGTACAGAGGGCCATCCAAAAAAATTTCAGATTAAGACATCTGCTGAAAGTGTGTGTGTCATTATACCGAATAGCGCGAAAGGTTTTGATGTGTGCAATTTGTTTCCCAGAAAAAAACTCACATAAACATAGCTCCGCGCCTTCACCCTTAACTCGCCACTCCAGCTATAACGAGGATGAGGAGGTATGATGGCACGTCACCGATGACGGCATAAGGAGACTCGTTCTGGTTTGCCGGTCAGTGGGGGTCAGCGCATTGTCCCTTTGCCGCCGTAAACCTGTTTTGCCAGTTTTGCCGGAGAATTGGGGATAGAAAGAGCGGCCGAAGCATTACCGAGCAAGGAGAAAGGCTCTATCAGAACCCCGAACAGCCGAGTAGCAGACGACAGCGGAGTAGCAGACAACATTTCTCTAGGCCAATCAGCGAGCGTTCTCCTTATAGCGTCAGCGCGAGGTTCCAGGCAGATCACAGGCTGGTACTGCTCTTCACCACCGTTGCGCACGGTTGCTTTTTGCGGCGTATTTTAAATTCAATTTCTGCGATAATTATGACTCTGTGGTGTAAATTACTTCGCATGGTGCATCTTACTGGCAAACTTAACAGTTTTATAGGAAGAAAACTGAGTGTTAAAAATGACTTCTGTGCTACTTTAAGGCCACTTCTCCAGAAATCTATCGGCGATTTTCGTTCGCACAAGACACGTGAACGCTCTAAACGATCATCATAACATTGGTACTGCATGTTCTCTTGGCTTTTCTCTAGTCAATCACGTATTTTTTAGAGGACAGGGTTGAGCCGTTGATTTTTAATAAATTAAAGTTTTGTGCGTCTCGAACATGTGCTGCCATCCCGATAGAGTGTCGAACACTAAAATATTTGCGAATACAATACTCAATACAAATCAACGGATAGTCCTGGAATTCTACAAAATGTGTCATTGACGAGGGTAGTACAAGGAGAACACGCCAGTACTTCTGTTTTGACGATATTTCACGCCGTTTCTGAGCGCTGTGCGAACAAACATTCTCCATTGTCTAGCGAAGAAGTGATTCTCCCTTAATAGGTACGGAGAGCCCGTTTCGATTGCGCACACTCTTTGAAACGGTTGTGGCAGCCGTTACTGCGCAGACGTTAAAACTAAAAGTCGTGTTCACCTTGATAAAAGAGGCTTACCCCCGAATTCGTAGAATGTGACTAGATCTCGACTTGACGTGCAAATACCTTGGGAGAGCGCACACTGCTCGACTTGACACGTGTGCTGAAAATGTCAAGTCAGCGCTCGGGCTATGCCTTGAACCCGACTTGGATCCAGTACGGCAGCTTCGCGAAGCCACATGACATGACACTCCGAATCTTGCCTTGGCATGGCTTTACACGCGCTAATGTGTCATCGATTTGTTTACCTGGACTTTGCACAAGCATTGGTGCCGGATAACAGGTGTGACACATATTGTAGGTCCTGACGCTAAGAAAGGTCACGTTTTCACACTGGAAAGCAAATCTTATGTGCATACTTGAACGAAAATCTCGCTCCCAGACGCAGTTAAAGTTAGCGGACTGCAGCTTGACGAAGTAACGATCCATGAACGACGCAAACCGTCTTGAGCGAGGACAGGTCTCGGCTCAGTCTTGCACAAGTCAAGATGCGGCTTCAAGTCAAGTGACATCTATGAATTCGGAGGTAACCGGGGGTAGAATAGGGGCTCTTTTTTTTTTTTCTTTTTTTTTTACGTATCCAATAAACGGGGTCTATGGCGGACGCAAACACAGGCAACGTGAGAGAGGTTTAGAAGAAAGGTTCTCCATCATAACCACCTCCTCCAAAAACGCACACACACACACTAAGCGGTAGCCACAGTATTAATTTTCTGTACGACATCAATTTAATTTGAAGTATATACGCCATGTTTAAATCATTCTTGCTGCATTTACGTTACGCTCAACGATGCGTGCTTCCCTCGCTTATTTTACGTGGTTCGAGCTCTCTCAGCACTGTATAGATATATGGGGTAGTTGGCAACGTGACGGGGTATAGACATATCGCAGCAATTTAACGAGGGACACGACAGACAAGACGACAAGACACGATGAGTGCAAACTCACACAACTGGGGGAATTTGATGACAGGAAACAGCGAAACTGGTGGTGGTGCACCTCTCTTCTCCCTTCCCCTCATTTTTGCTGTTTCCTCTCATGAAATTCTCCAGTTGCGAATTTGCAGTCATCGTGACTTGTATTCTTCTGTGTTGTGTCCCTCGTTAAATTGCTGCGACATGTCTATACCATCTAGCTAGCTACTCTCTCGCAACATTTGGTGTATAGCGTAAGGGCGACCAAGTTCACTTCACGTACACTGCGGGTAAACCCACGCTACTAATGCGTTAGCATTAGAATGTCACAATGGAAAAACTGTGGGTATCTGTGTGGGTATGAGATGGTGAAGCCTCACCGAGGCGGAGGTATAGGTTGACATGCAAATGGGAGACTAAAGGATAAATTTAAATGAAGGTAAATGATCTGAAATTGAAGTAGTTGAAGGTAATTAGGAGCAAGAGTATTTAAGTGACTATGAGCGGCGTACAGATATGGACAGACGGAGAGAGGACAGCGGGAAGGTGTGGGGGACAGGGGAATTAGTACGCGTCCTGGGCCGACTTCAGGGGGAACTGTGCCCACATTCGTCTGGAAAGTCTTCGGAAAACCCAAGGAACACCTCGGACAGCACAGCCGGCGGTAGGGTTCGAACACGCCACCTTCCAGTCTTCAGCATGACCTTGGTTACCACCAGCGAGCGGACGCCTTAGCCCACTCGGCCACGCCGCTGGTGAAAGCTGAGTTTAAAGGTAATGATAAAGGTAATGAGATATCTGTAATTTTGAGGAAGATTAAATGAAATTAAAGATGGACCGAAGGTAACCGCAGTTTACCGGATGTAATTAAATGTAAATAACGTCAATTAAACGGAAACTGAGTTATGAAATTAAATATAAAAAAAGGAAATTAAATTTAAAAAAGTTATTACGGAAAATGATTAATACCAGTCAACGTCATTAACGGGAATTATATGAATTTCGAAGTAACCTCAGACAACCTGCCGTTATCTTCGGTAATTAAATGGTAATTACAAGTAACTGAGGCTAATTAAAGGTTAATTAAATGGACGTACTAATGGTACCTGAAAGTGCCGAACGGGAAGTCAGGTATAGACAGGAAGTGGATGCCAGAAGTCGGGCGTAGACGGGAAGTGGACAACCGGAAGTGAGGTTAGACCGACAATGGACAACCGGAACTCGAGTTTAGTCCGAAAACGGCGCTGAGTGCTAACGCATTTCACTCGCATTTACCGCTAAATAGTCACTTATTGCTACTTTTTTTTTTTTTTTTTTGAAAAGTAGCGTGCCCTTAAAACCGGAACGCACAAATCGGTTTCTGGGCATGCGCAGTGATGACCCGCTTCTAAAACGCTCTATTGGGTGATGACGTGCCGGACGCGTATGTATCAGACGACCGATTATGAGAACACCCACGATGAGCCTGGGCTGCACGAAGACAAACGACACGACCAACAGACGGCGCACAGACGGCAAGATGGCTCCTCTACGCCATCTTTTGTGTCGGATGGCAATCCATGTTTTCCAAGGCGATAGTGGTGACGTTCGTCGGCTGGGTGTTGGATTCTACGCGACTCTCATCGACGAACCGTTAATTAATCTACATACTTAGCTCTGTTTAAAGCGATCCTCAATCACAAAAAGTGCGCCCAGGTAACAAAATTATCAGACAGAAAAGAGCTAAACTCCTTATCAATGCATCTGACAAAACAACGTTGAATATCCATCATGATAAACTAGCACTGTGCTAGAGGCACGCCACACGACTCCAGCGCACAAAAACACACATATAGGGAAATATTTAAGCCGCTGTTTAACGGAGTGCACACTGAAGATATAGGCCCGACGAACAAGAAAGGAACTGCATAACGGTGGTGAACCGGGCAAGTTGGTATGAATCAATCATGATAAACTAGCGCTGCACAAGAGAGGGCAGACAGGGGAGAGGACAAACACTGTGCTAGCACACACACACAACACTTGCACATAAACGTTAGCACAGTGTTTGTCCTCTCCCTTGTCTGTCCTCATTTTCAGTGCTAGTTTATCACGATTGATTCATCCCAACTTGCCCGGCTCACCACCGTTATGTTGAATCCTCACCCTCTCCACGCGCGTTGACATTGCGCCCGCTAGCTATCAAAAAACTTTCACGCCAGTTCACCATCGCGAAAGGAACATCCATTCCGCTCCCCATGCAGGCCACAATCCCCCTTCACAGCAACGCTCTGTGGCAGACGTGTAAATGTTGATCCTCGCAACACCGGTCACTAGTGTCCTCGCGGCCAGAGACCTAAATCCACAGACGCTGAAGAAATAGAATGAACTCCGCATGCGCGGGGTACAAATCCGATCCGTGTCCGTTGGGCCGTTCCCGGGATTAAAAGACGCCCGTTTCATTTCGCCTTGTTTGACGAGCGACTTGTTTGTAGACGAGAAAAGTTCGTGCTAGGATTAATCACCGGCACTCTTGTATACGTACTTGCCACTGTTGGAAGAGGAACTGGTGACGGGATAAGATAAGGTTGGATGCGCAGCGTATTCGTGTCTGGCCACTAAGCGATGGTATGAGCTTCATTCGCTGGAGGACAAACATACTAGTCTAGTGTCCGATGCCTGCCACGGTACGATATAGGAGCTACGTCCATTAGGCAGGACGTTACACAGTCAGCACGGTTAGTATTGACTATCCACAGGCGGCCCAGCGTATCCGCACGTTGGCGTGTATAGGTCCCAAGGGCATCCTGAAGACTGCAGGTAAGCTTTCGAATGACACCGCAAGATGCGTTGTCTGTGGTATTCCTGTGGCCATCGTCAAGACATGCTAGACGAATGTTGAAGCAACTCGAGATGTTTTTTTTTATTTGGTTTCATTTATTTTACAAAATCGCGATACAATATACGAAAGGTGTAAACAGGTGGAGGAATAAGAGGGCTTTGCGCTATTGAAGTCTTTTTCCTAGTGAGTGTGAAAGGCGTACTAATGAGAAGTTGTTTCTGAAGTCGGCCCAGGACGCATACTAACCTCGCTTTTACCACTCCTTTTTACTAACCCTCACTCCATCTACCCACGTCTGTACACAGCTTCTAGGCACTGTTACGGAATAAAAGGAAATTTAAAAAATATAGTATAGAAAAGGAAGTTGTAAGGACAAACATTAACAAGACAAATTGGGGGAGAGTGAGAGAGAGAGAGAAATGGAGGGAACCGACGTATTTGTAAAGAGACGGTGCCCTTTCTCCCTGCGTCCAGGGCCAGAAGACGCCAGAGAGATAAGTACAATTAACCGTCAATGCTGCAACGCTTGGTATGCCCATAGCTAAAGTTAGCGGATTTCGGATGTCTATTATCAGCATCCCATAAATGCCAAGCTATTTCGCCGATTGGCCTTACCTTTGAGTTTTTCTTCTTTCTTTCTTTTTCTGTTTTTGCTCGAAGCGTATTCGGTTTTTACTTGTTCCCTGGAGCACTACAGTAAAGAGGTCTCAACACCCAAAGAGTCGCAGTTTTCATTCTAAATCTTAGTTCTTTATCTGCTATGCAGGATGACATAAAAAGTGTTTTCAACACCCCCTCCCCCCGCTCTGGGAGATTTCGAAGCTCCCTACACCACCTGTCCCAGCGAGGTAAAAGCACGTACCCGCTTGCTTCTGGTAGCCGAGGTGGTGCTGAGGACTTCGAGGTGGTGGGTTCGAATCCCATCACCGGCTGTGTTGTCTGAGATTGTCTCTCAGTTTTCCGGCTGACTTTTCACACGAACGTCGTCACAGTTCCCCTGAAGTCGGCCCGGGACGCACATTAACCCTCCGTCCTCCACTCCTTCCTGCTGTTCCCTCTGCGTCCGTCCGCGCCTGCATACGGCTCATAGCCACCGTTGCTTCGCGGCGCTGACAGAATAAAAAAATACCTGTTTCTTAATACATTTTTAACGCATAATTTACACTAGAGAGACTTAGTGGTCCATCATTATGCGGACGTCAACGATAGAACGCGCGGATAATGAAAGAGGATACTGCGAGAAGTTGTTCCATGTTTACCGGGTAATCTCGTACCTGTGCCGGAAATTTTCGGCAAAGCGGTCGAAATTGTCCGCAGCTCTACCCTGGCAGTAGTTTCGGTACGTCGTCACACACATGTTTTATGGGTTATAGAGGCCTACTCAGCTCATGGGTAAATCTACTCCAAATCCCTTTTGAGAACCCCTTTCCTGCGGTGCACATACTGTGGTTCTTCTGCACATTGACGTCGAGACCTCGGGAACAGACTTCGTCGCGTGACTTGCTTGCCAACAGTAATGGTTGTTGTCAATGGATTAGGCATCTGAAAAGATACCATGGTGGGGAACGCACAGGAAAACGCCGACAGACAAGGGTAGTTTTACCAAGGGTAGCACCATGGTGGCTTTAAACGAACACGCTCTACATTTGCCTTGATTTCTGGAAATATAGTTCGTGGCTTTGCTGTATACTGTTAGTATATCACTTATCATATGTCTTACCACGACGTTGTACATTATTCACATTTTTAAAAAATGCAACGAGCTACCTATACCGTATTACAAATAAGAACAAAATTCTGCTTGCATTCGCGCATGTTCGGGTCTCCCTGCAAGCAGTCTATAGCAGGACTATGCAAGGACTCTGAAGTCGGGCAGATCGCACGCTGTGGTTAAGACTCGGTGGCTGGCTGAAAACGAAAACACTATGCAGCGCTAGCTTTGACGTTTAGCTTTAGCATCAGACTGCTACATGTTCAAGGCAGCGGAGCCGCTTGTGGACGTTCTTTCAGTGCAGTTTTGCACATTCCAGTGGTTTATTATGTGGTGCAACACTTCGCCCCAAGTGATGCCAAGGAAATGTTGAAGACAATTATTTTATCTATTGAGAACCTATCTCAAAAAGTATGATACAAAACAGGGCATTTAGGAAAATTCACATTTTGTCTTTGCGTAACGGCCTGGTGTGTGGTTGAATGAACTTTTATTATTAACTTATTTTCATAGTTAGCTAATCATTAATTTAAAATAAATGAAGTCACCGAAGCAAATATTGGCCCCCCAAAACCTCGCAGACTTCTCCGATAGAGAAGGCTCCCCGGCACATTCCGCTGTCCAAATGACTTCCAAATTTCGGCGAGTGTCTTTCTGGCAACCATGATAGCGAAAAACCGCGAGACGAGGGACAAAAAGGGACACACAGCAGGCGTTGTGTCCCTTTTGTCCTCCGTTGTGTCCCTTTCGTTGTTGTGTCCCTTTTGTCCTTATTCGTACTTTGCCCTTTTGTGACAATTTTGTCCCTTCAACGCAGTAAAGATATGCAAGGAACTTTATCACTACTTCCACTGCTATGGATACTACTTACATTACTTCGTTGCTCGGATAACCACCACCAATGTGGACTACCATTTGAAAGCTACAGATTTGTAATCGAACAAGTTTGGAAATACCTCCTCTAACGCTTCAACAGACCGCGTCGCGCCATCTACAAGGAGTCACTTCATATACTGGTATTGATCCCCTGAGTCCAAGCGGTATAACGTACGGCGCGCTCACCAGGTGGCCCCAGCCGAACGATGAGAATTGGTAGAACGTGTCCTTGTCCCTGTCAGGGTTGCCGGATTGGGCTACCTGTAACAAAATTGGGCTACTTTCGGTTTCGTTTGGCGTCTTAAGAACGGACAATTGTTTGGACAACATTTGCCGCTTGAGTCGATCCCTGTCGTATGAATGTGTGTATGAGTGTGCCAAAATGTAAGAGTGAAAGGAGGATGAGCGAGTGAGAGTGACTAGTTTGGCCTAGAGTCACTAAATAAGCTACGCTTCATCTTAGCTTATTTAGTGACTCTAGTTTGGCCCTTCAGATGACGCGCCCTTGGAAGTCGATGGGGGAGGTGTGTTAGCTTAGCTCAATTGGTAGAGCCCTGGACCGGTAATCCAGAAGATGTGGGTTCGAGTCCTACAGCTGGCTTTCATCGTCTTAAGAACGGATTTGGCTACTAGGCTATTTTTGGCTACTCTTCTGGGTTCCTACTGAGCAATCCCGCATAACGCAAGGAAAAGATATTTACGGGTTTGTAAAGCACTCTGAGGAGCTCTGAACATATTACTCTTTAACTTCATATCTTTCTGCTAGCCGCCCTCTTGTATATTTCATACTCCTTTTTCATTCACTATATCATACTCTATACTAAATGCTACCTCAGTGTAATCTATATTATTATATACAACATCACGTCATATAAAGTCAACCCTCGATTTATGAACACCCTCGGTTCCCCGAAAAATCGTTCATAAATCGAGGGATTCATAAATGGAAAATTCCGTTAACTGAGTACTATCGAGCAAATGGAACAGTATTTCCGAGTTATTGTGTTTATAATGCCATATATTGTGTAATTTTGCTTTTGACCATGCCTTCTGCTGTATCAATCTCACATAGAACAGACGTTAGCGCATTCACACTCTGTTTATTATGCAATACTAAATTGTTTCATTGGAGAGGAGAGATGTCACCCGGAAAACCCGTTTGCTGTTCGGCTTTGGAGGGGTTAAGAACCGAGGGTGCAATACCTGGAAAACGTTTTGTCCGTTCAGGCGTCATTCATAAGACCACGGAATAATCCCTTTGAAGGTTTCTGTTGACCTCGGAACGACCCGTTCATAAATTGAGGGCAAAAACGCTGGGCAACTCCTAGTTGGTTCCCAGAAATTCCGTTCATTATTCGAATATCGAGGTTCATAAAACGAGGTAAAAATGAATGGAAAAGGTTTGGTTCCCCGTGCTCGTGTTCATAAAACGAGGGAGTTCATAAATCGAAGGTTCATAAATCGAGGGTTGACTGTATACTACATGTAATAAATTCCATAATTCCACATATAGGGCGCATTCCCTGTGTAGAGTTCGGGAGAACAGTTTCCTACAACCGGTGGGACTTGATCAGTACTAGGAACCAGGGTTGCGGAATGGGGCCACCAATTCCATTCTGAGGAATGGAGATTGGTGATAATTCCATTCATTTCAATTCCTCGGAATGAAAAGGTATGGCCAATTCCCACTTCTGGAATGGGCTTGACAACCCCATTCCATTCCGTTAATTCCATCAATAAAAGAAAAGGGACCCGTAGCCGCACTGGCTAGCCCAGCAGCCACAGGGGCGCCCAGATCATTCCATTCGAATTCCATTCCTGCGACAAACTGCCTACTTCCATTTCCATTCCATTCCTAGGACAGTTTCCGCATTCCATTCAAACTCCATTCCGAGCTGTGATAAATCTGGAATCATTCCGGAATCATTCCAACTCCGGAGTGGCAACTGCGCAACCCTGCTAGGAACGTGGATCGCAATCATTTCAGGCATTTGGTCAGTCAAACTCGCCACAAGAGGCAAGGTGAAACAGCAAAGGTAAACGTTGTGAACCGTTGGCTACTTTTTGGCTACAAAAAATATGCCTGGTTGGCAACATGTTGGTTACCCGAGCTAAAAAAATTGGCTACGTGCAGCTTGTGCTATCTGGCAACCCTGGTCCCTGTGCGTTCTCAATCATGGCTAGAATTCTAGGGCCAACCCAAAGGCGGTAACTTCACTGAGACTCCTCCTCAACAGTAGCTCAGGACACAAAATAAAATCCGACATATTTTATCATGTATCACCGCACGGAATACTTTTCTTATCACCAAACATTGCACGACCTGACGGGATTCATTCGCGACCCGTTCTTGCACTTGTACACCGCAGCGAACCGCCGATAATTACTCAGCGGCAAGTTCACTTTATATCTGGCTGGTATTTTCTCTTTGAAGATAAGCTGCCGAACCATCGTTTCGTTCCGCACGTCTTCGCAATATCCGATGGCGTAATTTATGAAAAACAGTTCGTCGCTGGTCAAGGTCGTCAGGGTCGGTAAACGGAACCCCGCAGGCTTCCCCCGCTGAGCAGGGAAGGAGTTTACGTAGACACGATAAAGCGGCTCCAGGACAGCGTTGTCCCGCAGGATGTCTTCGAGGAACACGTCAGTGTCTACGGCATGGTCGATTTCATTGGAGATCACGTCGCTGTACTGCCGTAGAAAGCAGAAAGACGTGTGGGCGAAGTTGAGGGCGGTCTTTCTGCTCCACGACATGCCGTTGTCGTGGGCAACCTGGGTATTGTTATGGACGTTGCAAAAGAGATTGGTGTATGTCCTTGTGTCGGGGCTTACCTTTAGTGTCATAACAGCAGAAAACAGTCCGCGTATGGCGTAGGGTAAAAATCGAGGGACGTGCATCGGTAGAACGTCCTTGGAATGCATCAAGAACCCCACCACGCCGTAGGGGAGAAACAGCGCATTGGATACGGGGTCATACCTGGAATACAGATTTCCAAGTTCAGAGAAAATTAAACCCTCATGGTCCGAACGAACTGTAGCTATGGTTTCACACCACGTGAGGAGAGGTTCCGCGTTTCAGCCTCTGTTTCCACGTTCCATTAATAGGGGCCCAGGGAAGGCTGGCTACACTGCTCTCGGACAAGTGCATGTGATGTCACGTGACTTCAGCATAAAACAGGGTTGACGTTGGAGCGTTTAGAGGCAAGACGACGAAACATGTCTAACATGCTATGCAGGAAGGGAGTTGCCTCAGGACAGAAGCCGCCGATATTTCGAACATAGACTGTTCTTCTTCTGGGCACAGTCCTCATCATTGGCATGGTATTTAAAGGCTTAGGGGTGACGTGTTTAAAGGTTCATGCGAATTGTGGGTCAACAGCCCGGAGGGAAGAAAGGTTCCGTACGGGCTTCTACGGCCGGAGTGAATGGCCGCTTTGTTAGAGTGTGGAGGGGATTATGTGAACGTAGTGATCTAGGCTACAGACCGGTTAGAGAAAAATGGAAGGTTCACGAACACGTGGGCGAAACGGGACAACAGGCAAGAATTGGCGAGCATAGCGAAAGATAAGGAGGTTAGTGGTTACGTGGGGATGCGTGGGGTTACGTGGGGACATGCTATGCAGTTCGTCTTTTTGGCCTGCGACGAATCTTCTTTTCCTTTTTAGCTTTGGCTCATTTTTTCGTGACATATTCCGCTCACCTGTATTCCGGAAGTAGGTTGCTGATATCGTGATGCATCAAGTAGGACATATTCTTGTGGAACGCGTTCCAGTACTTCCTTTGCACCGAGACCTTCATGTGGAAGTAGCTCTCGACAAGACTTCGCTCGTTCAGCATGGGTACCTCGACGAAGTACTGGTTCAAGTCCTGCTCGGACTCGTGGGCATCGAGGAAGCTGACAGACACGTTCGCAAGTTTCTGGAGGGTTACGTTCTTGTCCTGGGATGTCATCCAGCGAGACCCGCTCAGCAGCCTGATAAGGGCGTTGTCCAGGCTGGACATCAAGCCCCGCAGTTTCTGCTTTGTGTCCACGTCATTAAGAAAAGGAGACGTTCGTTGGAGAACGAAAGTCAACGCTCGGTCGAACACCTGGAAAACATAGAAGCCCATTCCTTCTCCATACTATATCTTGTGAATACAATGGACGTTCTATGGAGATTCTATAGAGGGCGTTTTTTAGAGCATTTACAGGTCTTCATAAAAAGAGGTACGAGAGCAACGTAGATGTCGTTTTTGCAGTTGAGTTACACGGCCATGCAGACAACCTCTTGAAGAGAGTATGTAACTACGAGATGACTGATTACAAATTCATTAATTAACACTAATTACAGGATTTCAGGCAACAGCGAGACAGCAGAATGGGAGACAATCCTCTATTCAATTCTTAAACAAATCATGGAACGCGCGCGTTAGTTGAAATAGTCGTCGCCAAATTTTGAGATGCAAATGAGCCGAAACCGAAACCGTGCCCACCGGGAGCACAGGGAACACAGCTCTCGTGCTACGTCAGAGGGTCACGTGCTCACCTGGTGGCAAGCCCAACCGCTTTGCGACCCAGATAGGCCTCCGTCGACGAAGATGATGCGCTTCAGAGCTGGGCTGTTTTGGTTTCGGCTCATTTGCATTTGTGTAGCGAAATTGGATGTTTCATGACACGTGTTCGTTTGAGTATATAGATGGGTAGAAATCCAGCGAACCGGTAGACATGTAGGAAGGAAGTTGCCGCAGGACAGAAGCCGCCGATATTTCGAACAGAGACTGTTCTTCTTGTGGGCACCGTCCTCATCATTGGCATGGTATTTAAAGGGTTAGGTGTGACGTGTTAAACACGTTAAACACGTCACACCTAACCCTTTAAATACCATGCCAATGATGAGGACGGTGCCCACAAGAAGAACAGTCTCTGTTCGAAATATCGGCGGCTTCTGCAATGAGGCAACTCCCTTCCTACGTGTTCGTTTGAAGATAAGAATGGTTTCCAACAAGGATTGTGCGCCATTCTGCAATCTTGCCTTTGCCCGAAATTCCTTAATTAAAGCGTTCATTCATGAATTTTAGGCAATTAGTCCTCTTGTAGCTACATACTACCTTCGAGGCGATGTCGGCCTGGCTGTGCAACTCAACTGCAAAGACGACACCTATGCTGCTCCTCACAGCTTTTTTTTATAAAAAATTCTGTAAATATCGAAAAAAATGCCCTGTATAACGACAACGTTCGATGACATACACAGTGGACCTGGAGCTAGATGGGTACAAAGCGAATGTCAGCACAGTTCCCCCTGAAGTCTGCCCAGGACGCATACTAACCCCCTGTCCCCCACTCCTTCCTGCTGTCCTCTCTCCATCTGTCCACGTCTGTACGCCGCTCATAGCCACAGTTGCTTCGCGGCCCTAACACGGAATTTAAAAAAAATAGATGGGTACAAACGCTGACTGCACATGTGAGGGATACACAGACACCATAGGCATGGTGCGGAAAGAAACAAACAGGGTGATAAGAAAAAAAATGAAAAAAAAACGTGCGCGTCGTCTCCGTTCCTTCCTTGCGTTTGTCCCATGCTGCTTGTTTCTTTCCACTCCATGTGAACGTACTAGCTACACTGCATTTTTACGCTTGTCCTTTCAAGATACGAAGATACCTCCAGACAGGTGCGATAACCTAAAAGGATAGAATAACGACAATTTCTTTTGAGTCAGTACGGGAATGTGATGCAGAAGCGCGGCATAATTATGACGTCGGGGCATCTGCATCCATACACTTCAAGGTTGTTTTCGATCGCCTCGTTTCTATCCATTCAATTATTCACATATCTCCCCTCATTAATTATTGAACGCCGCTCAAACTTTCAATTCGAAAACGCGGAATTCATGAAAATAGCTCTCACATTCTCAACTAGTTGTACACAGCTCTGAACGCGTTCAGAGCCATGCCAGCGCCGCCCCTTGACAGCCAAAGGCACCAGGAAATCGGCCGGCAGTAGCGGTGACAGAGCCAACACGAGCCGGTACCCCAGATAGTTCAGCAGGGCCTCCACAGGAAAACCTCTAGTGAGTCGAGAAAGGCGTTGTAGGAAGCTCACAGATCGCACGACGACTTCTTCGTTGCCGCTGACTGCTGAAGTCCCTTTCAGGACTCCGTTCATGTAGGTCACCCAGTCCCAACGACGATGCACGGGCAAACTGCTCAGACGCACCTATTAAGCAAACGCGGTGTAAGCCTTGTTAGTTGTGTGAAAGTTGATGAGCACTTGTTACACGTGCAAGTTGCTCGCGTGGTGATATTAGGTGGCGCTATGTGCATACTGATATCAGGCAGCAGAAAACCCAGACCACGTGGCGGAACCCTCTCTCGCTGCCTCTTTTGGTGTACGCTTAATGTCGTGCAAAGAAAACTTCGTACTCTGGATCGTGCCAATATTTCGATTCATGTTCTATACTAATTTGTGACTCCCAAGCCTCCATGGCGAAAGCAGCAGCGCACAGGTGATTGTGGAGACGGTATAGCACAGGTGCAAGACAGTCGACGCCCTGCCAAGACGCTAGCAATTAAAGACCTGTGCCCATGAGGCGTTCTGAGGGGGGCGAGAGGGGCAGTCGCCCCGGGCACCTTCCCTATAAGGGGGCGGCAGACGGAAAGTATGGACAGCACGATGGGCAATAAAGGGACAGCCGGCATAATTGTCACCCGCAACCCCCAAAAATGGGGTTCAGTGTTGCTCCTATCAGCTACTGAAACTAAAAAAAAAGAAGAAGGGCGGTGTTGTAAAAAAACGCACATGTATCCTCATTGTTTCACACTAGAATTGTGCGACCAACTACTGCAATTCACACGGATACAATTTTTCCTTTCGAAGTTGTTTCGAACAATTGTTTCTCACGATAAAGCAGTTGTTGTTGTAGTCGTTGCTGAGCGCGTTATTTTGGTGCGCCGAGCGCGCGACTGCAACGCACGAGACACCGGCGACGGTAAGGCTCAGTCAACTGGCCCCTCACCCGTCTTCACCTCGAAAGAGCATTTTATCTGAAGTACAAAGGCGGGAGGGAGGGGTGGGCTTCAGGTTTATCTTGCCCGATGTGGACTTCGAGATCGCGACGGCTCTGCCTGTATCTAAGAAAAGCCGAAAGATCTGAAACCTACCTGGAATAATGTGTTGTCGTTCGGCACAGCCTCAACTGCACGACTCAATGCTCGCTCCACCTCCAGGATCCCGTCCACAATACCGACAAACCGCTTTCCGCCATGGACCAAGCGAACGGCTCGTGTGACCAGATCCCTGTACCAGTCCATGGCCTTGCTCTCGTCCATCAACTCGTGAACAGGCAGAACCAACTCCGCCTGGCCAAGGAGCACCTTAGGCCTAGCTCCAGGAGACAGGTGAAGACGGGTCTCAAGAAATGGAAAGAGCGCCAAAGAGCCTGCAAGCTTCCCGGCAACATGAGCCACGTTCTGGCGTGAGCGTATCGACTTTTGGTACGGCCACATCTCCAAGTTGAAGTACCTCAACACGCTCGCCAACGATGCATTCTCGTGTCGACCTTTCGCCGAATCCCTGACACAGTTTTCAATGAAGAGGACGATCTGGTGGCCGAAGTGATGTCTGTTCTGTTGGATATGGTTCCTATCTTGCTTGAGGTAAGCCGCACCAAATTGCTTTAAACCCTACAAGAGCAGGTGGGGAAAGCTGCTCAAATTATTTCTATTTGACCGCTCATCGTCAGCTTCGTGAGGTGTTTACGTAGTAGTAACCACTTACCACCACTTAACCACTGTTCAACAAAACGGAAGTTCCGTCGAATAAACCATCTGCCGAAGTATTTATGTAGTCAAGTCTACAGGGTACAGCTCGCATCAGATTCAACTTGAACGTCATTCCGGCCTGCGGACCCTGGCGGCGCTTAGTAGAAATAACGGCGCAGGGTGTTTGTCATCTATTTAGAGTTACAGGGGGTGACACTCGATATGAAGGCATTGTTTTCTGCTAGGCGCTGCCAGGGTGGCTCTGTTCCTGCTTCGCAGGCTGAAGCAGTGTTCAAGTTAACTATGACGCGAGCCGTATTACAAGGTATGTACGCGCTCACAGTGGATAGGTATTTCTAAAATGAAAAAAAAAAAGGTGTTTGAATTACATTTTCTCGTCGCCCCAGGGACCTCTGTAGCAGCTCTTTCTTCCTGGTATTCAAGGAAAGCAGGACGGAGAAAGCACATCTTTTTAAAATCGTGTACTGAAGGAGGCATTTCCTTCTTTTAAAAAAAATTCTGCCCACAGTCAGCGCGGACAACTTGGTTGAAGTACCATGAATAATATGGTAGCGTTCTATGGAACATCAGCTCTTCAGGGCTAATTATCTATCAGGTCACCATCGTCTCAGTGAATCCGTCCCGTATACCTGGTAGAGGTATCCGGATGTCTGGCTCAGGTAGGGCGCGGAGCGCAAGTCTCCGGCATACCAAGAGCTGGAACATACGTAACCATAATAGTCTTCGCAAGGGTCGACGCTACTGTCCAGCTTGTCCTCATAGTAGTGGGCTTCCATGTGACAGACGGAGTCATTGCACAGTAGGTGAATGTTGTCTGTGTTCTGTGCACCCTAGAAAGAAAACAGAACGTCCCGATTGGTGTCTCGTGCGCATTATTACGCAGTCGTTCCAGGTAAAGCGGACAACAAGATATTTTGACCAACAGCTGTGCGTATATGGTAACTTTAGTAACTATACTATAGTACTATAGTAACTTTATGCTACCCCTGTTCTAGCACCTCATGGGTCACCAATAAAGGTGCATGGTTGCGCTTGACCACGTCTATTCTAGTGGAAACCTGGTCTTCCGCTGAGTGCCTTTCCGGGTTGAAGAAGATCAGGTAGTCGTCAACGAAGCGAAAGACCTGGAGTTTTCCATCTGTGAGGTGTTGGTGCACAGCTCTATCGAGCTTGCCGAAAAAAAGATCACTTAGGATGGGATTCAACAGGACCTAATGCACACTCGGCATTTTTGTAGGTAGGAACGACCTCCCAACGAATGTCGGTGAACTTAAGTGGACCACTATGGAATCGTAAGTTGTGAGAAACGGTTCTTGCCTTGCGCGTGACATATACGGCTGTTAGAGGCGCCGTTACCACTACGAAAACGAAGGAAACCGCCACAGCAATTTCTCCAAAGGGGCGGTTGGGCGGCCGTGGTGGAGGGACAAGGTTCAAGTCGGCGCACTCTGGAGCGTCCACACCTGGACTGCGGGTCGCGGGACTCATCGCGGGGCTCACGGCCTCGCTAGCAGTTGGACATTCACCCTCGTTTGTGTCAACTGGAGCGTCTGAAAAAAATAAAAAAAGAAAATTACCCTCGCGTTTAAATACGACCTACCAGGCTACAGAGCACTTTCTGGTGACAAAATATTCTTTCCACGTTTCACCGACCGTTTAGGGGAGACGCTGCCATTCGGGTGGGATCGTGACTCGAAGAGGGACCACCTTCCATGCTATTCATCGAGGAGCAGAACCGTTGATGTACGGAACAATTTCTTCTTCTTCTTTGGGAAGGTGCAATTATCCTTCACATATTCCTTCTTCCTCTGTGACCAGCGATGCTCGTGACGACGGCGCTGTCTAACATTCACAATGAAAACACCGCCCTTGGTAAAAAAAAATATCCTCTGGTGGATGAAGGTCAGAGAGAGAGGAAGAGGAAGATGAAAATATGGACGTGTTGAACGTGTTGAAGACAAATAAACACAATGGAACAAATGATTTTATCAGAAGGAAGAGAAAACAATGGATAAACGTACAAAATTAAAATTACTTTGCTCAGGAGGCGGGGCAGGAAAGTCTTAGGCCTGAACCACCTAGAACGCCTTGACGGTTGTGGTACGCTTGCGCCCTCTTTGCAAAGCGGGCGCAAGTATCGAGGCACCCTAGCCGGCTGTGCTTTGCCGCGTGCCGATCGTATTTCACTGGACAGCCGCTAGGATACGACAGGCCTGTGTGGTGTTTGTCCTACGTTTAATTACCTCATTCACTACGTTTCTCGCTTCCCCCCAGTAGCGGAACACCCGTGGGCGGTGTTGGATTGCCTCTTTGATGACTATCCTTCTGCCTTCCGGTACGGTGACTTAACAATCGGGAGACACGAACTGTGCATCCAGCATAAGGAACTGTACCGCCATGTCTCCGTACGCCATCGAGGAAATCCCAAGAGAGGTATCTGTCTCACCACGCTCAAGACATAGCGTGGTCTTGAAATCAATTCCAACCAGCAGATAGTTCAGCTCGTGCGTCACTCTTTAGGCGATAATCTCAGAAACACTGCTTGCGAAACGCTTGAAGAGCGGCAATCAGTGCCTTAACAGCTGCCTCGATAACGCAACGGCAACGTAGGCGATGTTACTAATGACATCTTCGACTGGCAGCCCCCGATCGCTCTGGAGCGCTCCCTCTGTCTTTGGCAGGTCGAAGAGAACGCTCTGACAAGAGCTTCGGCAGTTGTTTCTTTCCTCCATCTTCTTTGTTCCTACAGCTAGGAGTGCTCTGGCTTAGAGCATTGGTACCGCCAGTCGGAGTTCAACATGGTACGACAGTCAGAACATGGAACCGAAAAGATAAGAGGAAAGTACCCGCCCGAAGGGCGGAGAGCTCGTGAAGGACGCACTTGGTGGCGCAGACGGGGGACTGGCAAGAGCTCTAGGAGACAAGCAGCTGGAATGGTTTGGTTGGCGTGGCATTAGAGCTTCGTTTGGTTTGGCTCTTGCAATAACCCTTGCTTTAGGTTCTGGTTGTGTAAGTTTGACCTCTCTTATCTTGGCCTATTGGCAACGTACTTGGAACAGCCGAGTGGGAGGATTTTCCCACAATTGGCGCCCAACGTGAGGGCGTTCCCTGTTTGCAAAATGCTCCGGGAAGAGAGGCCAAACTCCAGTGCCCGGTGCGAGCGACCAAGTGCGTGCATCCTCTTTCTCCGTTCCTTCTTTTTTGACCCTGCAATCTTGGCTGAAAAGGTTATACCTTGACAAGACAGGAGTTTCGTCTATAGTGTGGCCCTGGACCTTGTGTTGTCTGTGCTACAAGTGAAGCTCAAGGAATATACGTATACTAAAATAATACTAAAAAAACTAAAAATGAATATACATATAGACAAAAATGCAGGCAAATCTTTTAGGGGTTGCGACACCTTTCAGCCTCTGTTGGATTCCCCATCGAATTAATTTCATTAGGCACCACCAAAATAGTCAATGCATCAAACAATATTTCGTGTACGTTAAGCCGTCTACCCGCTACACAGTTTTCTGTTAGCTATATGTGGTTAACCCACAAGGCTTTCTATAAAGTTTCTGTTTCAAGCTATGTGCAAGGGGTAACATAGTGACATAGCAGGTACATGACAAATAGCAGGCTAGTAGCATCCCCCTTGTCCTGCGTGGTTAGAGAAACAAGGATGGGCAGGGAACATATTGTCGAACATTGATGATATTTGAGCAGGAACGTGGATCCCAACAAGGCACAAGTCCAGGCAAAATAAAAATGCGACAACAGAGCTTTAATGTGGATGACACGCTACAAGCACAATGACTAGACCCGTTCCTTCAAATTACCAGTGGATCGCAAACGGCTGTACCATGGGGTGAGAGTATCCCTTCACAAACATGGTCTGCAAAACACAAGGTTAGACAATTACAAGACAAAACAATTAGACCCGTATCAACGTAAGCATTGGTATGAAAACTAGGTTTAATTGCGATCTAGGGCACTAGAAGCCCAAGAATCGCACCCCAGTTTACTGCTCCTTGCTTAGAATGCATCCTGCGCTACTTGTAGCACGTTCCATCCTTCTAGATCATTTTTTATACGTACTAATCTTTCCATCTAATGTACTAACCCTGTTTGAAATGCACCAACCCTTTAAACTTCGCTCCCTTACCCCCTGCTGAGAGGAGTCACTAAATAGGGGTACAGAGTATCGCCTTCCTTTTCCGCGCCGGAGCCGCCGTTCGGTGTCCGCGATTGGGCCGATCGTGTCACGAGGTTTCTCTTTCCAAAGACGCACCGTCCATGTTGAGTCCCCTCCATTCAAAACCGGTTTCCTCGGTTGCGAGTTCTCCACTGCGCGCTGTTCTCCGGCAAAGGAGGAGGAGATTGTCATCCCGTTGCTAGGCGACGCAGGGTCGCCGTACCCAACATGGCGGGCTCGTTCGCCGGCGCGGCTCAGTGTCGCTACTCTGCTTCGTATTCAGTGACTCTAAGTGGAACTGAAGTGAGACTGACTCGGGGTCTTACCGTTCTCGCCTTCTTTCTCTTAACAGGATTTCCGTTAAGAAACGCTTTTCTCGGAAAGCTTTTCATCGAGAAGAGTGTGACCGCAGTCAGAGTTTCACTGCCGGGATAGTTGCATGGAGAGCAGTAACCTGTGACATGGTTCTGAAAGAAGAAACGGGAAATCGGGGTAGTGAAACAAAGCTGGCTACCAGGCGTGTCGAATCGAAACGTTTTTCGTTTTTCGTTTCCGAGCAGAGAAAGCGGTTCAGCTCCTCAGTAAAGAAATAACGGTTCGAACCGGTTCGGTTTCCCGTGATGCAAGGAGAACTGACTGCAGCGAAATTAACCTCGTTTAGGCTCTCCAGGATGTACAGAGAGAGCAAAAAAAAAAAAGCGAGGGGAAACAAAGAGCGAGGTTACGAGGTCCCACCAAGTGGCTTACAGACAAGCGACGAGCTCGTCTTGCGCTGAGGCACATTGTTGTGGTGTGAGGTCCGTACACGTAATCGCAGTGGGGTTCGCTACGTAATAGCAAGTCGTCGAGTATTTCCGAGGAAACACGGGACCATTAATGCGAGGGAATGAATTTCAGAGTGTCTTATACCTAAACACCGATGGATCTCATGCGCTGTGCACTTGACCTCTTGCGGTATACTGTCTTGGGTCCAAGTAGTTAAATTTCCCCCATAAAGGCAAAATCGTTTTTTTTTTTCGGTTTTCGATTAACTTCGGAACCCTGACGACTACGATAAAATGTCTGCTTTTTTTTTCTCATGTTTTTTAACGATCACGGTTAAGCGGCTGTGTACAGCCCGTATATAAGGCACGAAAAAACACGACAGGGCAAAGAAGCCACAGAACACGCACTCGTGTTCTGCGTAGTCTTTGTCCTGTCTTTCGTTACACTCGCTTATCATGCATAGTAACTCCCAACATGCAATGCCTGTTGCCATTTTTAAGTGCTTTTCTGTTCGTGTTACCTCGCACCTAACCCTCTCCCATATAAGTACATGCAATGCACATCGCGCAATTATCCCTCGTCACTGTTCTAACAACTTCAGAGCACTTGCCTTCACGAAGGTGAACCGGAATATGCTGTAGTTCTCTCGCTTTATTGAATCTGCAAATAAAAACAACAGCGTTCTTCTGACACTTGTTCAACACATCGGGCGGACTGACGCAGAGGGGACTCACTGATGCTGATCCCGTCGTCAATATACATCTCCCCAGAGGCCGACTGATCCGTATCCGGAGCCACCACTAGCCGTATATTCCTGCGCAGAAACCTTGAATGCTTGACGACGCATCGTAACTGCCATAAGGCTCGCACGTAAGCAACGCCTCCTAGATAGCATCAGGCCCGCGGCTCACGTGACACAGCGTCAGACACGGAGGTCTGCTGTGGATGCTGCTATGACGTCAATGAACGAGCGAACAAGAGGAGAGCTCGAAGCATATCTCGCAAAGCTCACGCAGGCCTCCGTGAGTTCGGCAGTGCGCAGCAGGGTTGCGGAGTTGCCATTCCGCGGTTGGAATAATTCCGGAATCGTTCCAGATTTATCAGAGCCCGAAATGGAATTGGAATGGAATAGAATTAGGCATTTTTTCGCAGGCGGAATGGAATTGGAATGGACTGGTCTGGCTGCCACACTGGGTACTGTCGATCTCCTCTATAGCAGTGCCGGGCTACCCAGCAGAGTTACCGGTCCCTTTTCTTTTATTGATGGAATTAAAGGAATGGAATGGGGTTGCCAAGCCATTCCAGGAGTGGGAATTGACCATACCCTTTCATTCCGAGGGATTGAAAGGAATGGAATTGGAATGGAATGGGTGATCCCATTCCGCAACCCTGGTGCGCAGGCCTTCTACTATCTAAGCGAGGTGTTGATGTAAGGCTACACCATGTTGTCATAGCAGTCTGATATGTATGCTCCAAGTGGCAACACGGTCTTGACTTGGTCAGACTTTTTCTGTCCCATTTAATTGCGTTGTAACTGCGAATCTCACGTAAAAAAATATACTGTTGAAGTGCGCATCTCAACGTCTGGTTCCGTTCTTTGTGTGTGTGTGTGTGTGTTTGTGCTTTCTTCCTTTCTCTTGTTTCTTCTTTTTGTCGTTCCGCTTCTCGACGAGGATTGTTACCATGGATGCATGATGTAGCCCGGGCGGCTTGCCGAGCGCAGACACTATGTGGCTGTTACTCGGGTAACGAACACTACAAAGTTCACTATATAAGCATTATGCCCTTCCGCCTTATTCGAAATATTTCGCGTTGTGGTCTTGAACAGCATTAGAAACAGACTGCTCATGTGCTCTGTATGCACGTCTGGCTCGTACCAACACGCGGCTCTAGAGCAGGGTTTCGGAATGGGATCACCCATTCCATTCAAATTCCATTCCGAGAAATGGAGATTCGCGATAATTCCATCCCTTTCAATTCCTCGTAATGAAAAGGTATGGCCAATTCCCACTCCTGGAATGGCTTGGCAACCCCATTCCATTCCTTTAATTCCACCAATAAAAGAAACGGGACCGGTAACCGTACTAGCTAACCCAGCACTGCTATAGAGGACATTGACATTACCCAGCACGGAAAAAGCACAAAGACAAGGTTATTTCGCCCTTGACCGTGTGGCACCCAGACCATTCCATTCCAATTCCATTCCACCTGCGAAAGAAACTCCATTCCTATTCCAATCCAATGACAGTTTCCGCCATTCCATTCCAATTCCATTCTGGGCTCTCATAAATATGGAATAGTTCCGGAATCATTCCAACCCCGAAGTGGCAACCCTGCTGTAGAGCTCTTCTTCTACGAGCAAGGTCATGGGAAGAAACGAACTGGTTTGGTGAGCGACGAACAAGATACAAGCGCCAGTGGACCTTGGTGATTGGCCAGTGCACGACCATCTATAGACCTCGCTCTGCTACCGATTCCTCAAGGGTTCGAGTTGCCCTTTATTGGCGGTGTCAGCAGACTCGCCACGACTACAAAGTTAGTCGAAGACTGGTCCAGAAAGTTGACCCTTGCGAACTTTTAAAACGGCAAGTTACCTGTGGGGAAAATTGGGTGGAGATTCTATAGGGACTATTGTCCCCGCACGCTGGAAGATCATTTTGTAGACGTCATTCACCGGGACGTAGATCTTCTCACCACTGCTTCGGATACGCCTTCCGTTGTACCAGTCATACCACAGCCCTTCCGGGAAGTAAACCGAGGTGATATTGGTACCCTGCCAGGAATAGAGGGAGAGCCTTCACCGGAAGCCAACTTCCACAGAGATTACTGTCACGATAAAATACTGTCAATGTCCATGAAAGACGCGGAGAAATGAGTAATGGTCCCGCGGAATATGCGCAGAACGTCACCGCTTTCTGTTGTCACGTGAGCGCGAATGACCAATGATATGTCTTTACTTGCTCTTCTAACCAAGAGGGATATCATATAGTACGGCTCCGCAGAAGATATTTCGCAGCAGACTACAGGGCCGGTGGTGTCGTCTGCTACGTGCGCAGTATATGTTCCGCGCGGACTCTCAACATAGGACGCGGCGGAACTTCTGCCTCGTGAGCAGTTTTCTGCTTTTACTTCCACTAGAATATTCCATGGGATGTCACTCGTGCGAATACCCGGATAAACTCACCAATTCCTGGATGGGTGCTACGAGCAGCGCTGACCCAAACATGAACTGCCGTTCCACTTCCCTTGCTTTCGTGTCGTTCTGAAATCTAAAGCGTACCGTCCAGCACAAGAAGGTTCGTTGTAGAGACAAAGGAGAACACGTTTGACTTTCGCTTACTCAAACACAATTGGCCTGGCAACCATGTCTCCAAAACGGCTGTTCTTGTAGTACAACGTGTACGAATAAGGCCGCAAGTAGCAGTGCGTATAGAACGTGAACCTGGTGGTGTTGAACACTGCCAGTGTAGGCTGTAACAGTTATACCTGGTTTAAACTACGCTAGTCGTGATTCCGGGGCACTCAGAAATTCAGCTGAAGATACTCACAGACGGTATCTTCATATAGACAGGGAAGTACGCTGCCAGGATAAACCACTTGATGCACAGATTTTCTCCGTCATCCGAGACATCAATCTCGGAGCACCACGGCTTCGTTCCATATATGGGCATGCCGTACATGTTGTAAAGCAGAAACTCTGCAAGAACACAGACCCTCAGGCACGTGCACCACACCATTGACCAGAATTCATCAAGCGCGCGTTAAGAGAAACCGTTGTACGTTTTACCTCCCAGGATGTTTGTTAAACCTCTCTGGCCTCGACCTTCATCCGAATTCCAGTAGCCGCTAAACCTGCCTTGACCCGGGAAAGATTTGTGCCACAGCAGCGCCCTTCGTTTCTTCCAGCCGCTGGTCAATACCCTTTAACGAATAGAAAGCGGTCGGTGCACAAAATTCAATATATGATTAAAGGAGCAGGGAAAGGCTCGAGAACAAACATGTCGGGAGAACTATAGAGATTAGGATTACAAGCCCCAAGGACGCATATTGGCATGAGCACGACCAGTGTAGCCAGTATTCCTGGAACTACTAGGGTTAACTTAGAGTCACTAAATAATCTACGCTGCTTCTTTCTTTCTTTTTTGATTGCGTGTTAGCGCCGCGAAGCAACTGTGGCTATGAGCTGCGTACAGATGTGGACAGATGGAGAGAGGACAGCAGGAAGGAGTGGGGGACAGAGGGATCAGTATGCGTCCTGGGCCGACTTCAGGGGGAACTGTTCCGACATTCGTCTCGAAAGTCTTCGGAAAACCCCGGGAAAACCTCAGACTAATATCTACGCTTCAGAGTATCGACACTGAGTTCCAAGAGCGAGCATGCCCCATCTTGCGCACGCGCACTTCAGAGTACTTTTGTGCATGGCGCCATCTGTCGTGCGGGGGTGAAATGTTCCATTCGTTTCCAAACAGCTCATCAAGGCCGACGGCCTTGAGCTCACCCCGACTCCGGTTGACAATACATGGAATATCGCACAACAATAATACACACTTCTCTGTCACAGGAAGCATTACGTTTTTGATCCTCGAAGGGGGTGGTACCGGTTGTGGTGTGGGAACAAGATGGCGCTCCTGCCTCAACCTGCCTTGAACCTCAGTGCTGATACTCTGAAGCGAAGCTTGTTTAGTGACTCTAGGTTAACTGTGCCATTAAATGAGACTGCACACTCCACTTACTCGTAAGTGAGCCTGGCTTGAAAGTATGGATAAGCACGGCGCAAGTTCCTGAAGGGGGAGACGTGGTGTAAGTGTTCCGGGCAGCGGTCGTCGTCTGTGGCGTTCCGGCAACAAGGGTCCGTGAAGTCATGGATGTTTTCGGCGAGCTGTGCAAGACAAAGGAAACGAAGTAAGTGGGAGAGCTCGTGATAATGTCAACGATAAGCTGGAATCCGCATGTGCTATACTCGTATTGAACTCAAGCATGAAAGGACTACGACTAGGCATGACTAGGCTACGACGTTTGAAATAGGGAGGCTCAATACCGCGCCAGGAGAAATACTGCAGTGCCACCAAGCAGCGTAGTGTCACGTGGCCAGTTTAAACAACCAATAAGAAAGGAGAGCGAGTACGATGGACTACATTATCTGGCGGAGGAGCGACCGTGACCTCTGTGTCAACCCATCCTACGTGCGGCGCGGTAATATTTTGAGAGCTGACGGACTGATTTCTTTTCCTTCGAAAGTTGGACACGTCTATAGTGCAAGAGAAGATCATGTCCTTCACACAAAAGTCCTCATAGGTGATGGACTAAGCGTCCCGAGGGTGTCCGATATCCTCCTGAAAGCAACACCCTGACGATACGAAAATCTCGGGCTTACATAGTGCAAAAACAAAGCCTTACGGCAAAGGGAGTACTTCAGGTACGCCCGATTAAAAACACGTGAGAAAATATCTCGTACACGTAATCCGGAGGGAAAGCTCGGCTTCGATTAAATTAGTTCCCAGGAATGCTGAGCAATGCCATTACCGAACCTATTGCCGAACATTGGCGACGGAAACCTAGTGTAGGTGTTCGCGATATTAGACAGGGTTTCTGTACCGGCACATTTACATAGGAGGATTCACTGACGTGTATTTCAAAGTATACGCACGTTTCAGGATTATCTTTTAAAATAATAGAATGGCTTTGAACGAGAATTATCTCAAATATCTCCAGTTTCAATTAGTATAATGGAAGCAAAAACTAGTTCACACAGCTCTACCGTTTAGAAGAAAAGCGCAATGAAAACACAGCAGTCTTTGGCGGCAACCAATTGGGTCCCCAGGTGGCAAAGACAGGCGGCTCGGCATCCAATGAGACTCGGCGGCATCCAATGAGAAAGCAGGAGAAGCGCGCGCTTATATACCGTGACCGTGTGGACTTGGAACGGGTCCGACCGTAATGTCCCGTATTTTTGCGCGCCATGGTTCGTATTGCTGCATTTTTTAATACCGATTTGCTGAATTGTAGCCCACAGCAGTTCTCGCGAGTGTTACACTGACAACATTTATCTTGATGTCCTTCGGACAACGACGTCAGTTCGCTTTGCAACGCGCACTATGTTTTTTATCGTAGCTAGCTCCATGGCGTGGAACGCGAGTGCACGCGCAGCATGAACTAAAAACACCGATGCGCGGGCTGAAACGACGTTCACTGTTTAGCGCCGAAGCAAAAAAGAGCCCGGTATAATTATACATAACTATTATACATTCAACTGGTTCTTTTCGAGCGCTCCGGGTTTAAGTGGCCCACACTGTCCGAGCCGTTGGAAGACATGGCAGGATACCGCTTAGGCATGTGCTCCTGCTGCGAAGTCTTCTCGGGCCGTCGTGAATTAAGTGTGGCTTCGTCTCGTACATGACTCCACCGGTTCTCTCTGATCCCAGTCTGCGCGCTCAGAGTCAGGGGATCGCTGCGACCAGCTGAAGATATCGGCAGGCTCATCTATCCACCAGAGCTCGAGACTGTTACACAAACGCGCTTAAATGCACACTAGATCGCAAAAGCAAGTTCACTTCAAGTTACGTTAAACGCTATGTTAGTTTCCACCTTGTTATCATAATTCAAAACCTTGATTTCGTTACGGATCTACAATCGAAATTATACCGGACTATTTCTTGCTTTGGCGTTTCAGCACGTGCATCGGTGTTTTAAGTCCATGCCGCGCGTGCTACGTCATGGAGCGGCCCGGTGAGAAACAGTGCTGGCTGCGCAGTGGACCGGCGTCGCTGTGCGAAGGACGTGAAAAATAACGTTGTCAGTGGAACTGTTGTGGGGTACAATTCAGTGAATCGGCATTGAAACATGCAGCAGTGCGCATCATGCCGCGCATGTACGAAACACTACGATCGTACCCGTTCCAAGTCCACACGGCCACGATAAGTATGCGCGCTCCTCTCCAGGCGTCTCATTGGATGACGCCATTAGCTGCCCACTGGGTATCCCATTTTGTTACCACCAAAGACGGCTTCGTTTTCATTGCGTTTTTCTTCTAACTGGAAGCGCTCTGTGAACTTTGTTGTCATACATGCAGGGCAAGGGAAACCCCTTATCGTGCACAAGTCTGCGCCCCTCCCCTCTGTCCCCAACTCCTTTCTGCAGTCCTCTCTTCATCTGTCCACATCTGTGCATTGCTATTAGCTACAGCTACTTCGCACGGAATTAAAAGAAGAAAAAACGCCTGTGTCTGGGCATAGAACCGTGGGTCGATACCAACTCAAGACTTTCGCTTGTTCGACTCTTGCGCTCGCGTCGTCCTACTGTTGGTGCCCAGGCGCAGGCAATTGCACTACGGTAATCGCTACTTACAGCTGTCTAGGCAAATGGGTGTTTTAACTTACCACGATGGTCCTGGTGCTCCTGGTCAAAAGGCCGGTTCTGTTTAGAGCGTCAGACAGGAACGTCCCGGCCGCCGGGGAGGAGAAATCCAGGAGCCAGTGAGCGTCAGGACTCTGAAAGAGTTGAAGCATCGTGCGAGGGCTACCAACGGAAAACTTGCCGGAAGTCCAATTTCCTAATCGGTAGCCATGAAAATAGTAGTGAGTAGCGAGTGTTAATGGTAAACAGTGTGCGGTGGTTAAAGAGGTCGTCGCTGTCACATCACGGAGGTGGGCGACGCCACGACTGTCATCCTGGGCAGACATGTGCGTCCTCGGCCGACCTCTAACCGTGTATTCACACGAGCGACATCCTCGCGGAATATTCTAGTAGAAGAAACAGCGACAGCACTGCTCACAGAGCCGAATATTGGGAGTGGCGAGCTGCGCATTTGGCAGACGACACTTAGCAGACGACACCGCCAGCGTGTTTTCCTGTCGTCTGCTACGAAATATCTTTTGGCTGTGTAGCAGGATATTCCCCACGGTTAGCAGTGTACGTGATGACACCATATTGAGCTCTCGCGCTCGCGTGACAGCAGAAAGCTATGACGCTTTTCGCATACTCCGCTTCTCGGGGAATGTCGCTCGTATGAATGCACGGTAAGGGAACTGTGCCGACATATGTCTTGACAGCGTCCGAGGAAAACCCAGGAAAAACCGCAGACAGCACAGCCGAAACCGAGCTTCGAACCCGTGTACCTCCCAGTCTCGAGGTGACATGGCCTGCGCGCTAACCACTGAGACACGCGAGCTGGTGAGTGTTAATAGACAGTGATAACGTGGTTTCTGAAGTACCGTATATCCACCGCACCCCATCGACTGATAAAATTATGAGTAATGCACACTGAAGTAATTGAATGGCATTCCCAGCGAGTGATAGTCGCACCGAATGTCATTGGTCAGTAATTGCATCGAGCTACAGGAAGAAACAATGTCATTCGCAAATGATGTCACCGTCGATAATTAGGACACCCTGGCTGAACATATGAAGCATTACATAGGTACATTATATCTTTATTTATGGCTCTCGAAACTAGGGCTCTTCGACTACACGTCACAAGTCAAGACAAACAAGAAGCCTATTTGCACCACACTTGGCAACATGGAGACTGGGAACGAGGGAATAGTTCTCCGAGAAAAACAGTGTTAAGCCATCCTTCCTTCGTGCCTTCAGAAGTTACCACAAATAAATAAATAAGTAAGTAAGTAAGTAAATAAATAAGTAAATAAGTAAGTAAGTAAATAAATAAGTAAATAAGTAAGTAAGTAAATAAATAAGTAAGTAAGTAAGTAAATAAATAAGTAAATAAGTAAGTAAATAAGTAAGTAAGTAAATAAATAAGCAAATAAATAAGTAAGTAAGTAAGTAAATAAGCAAATAAGCAAGTAAGTAGGTAAGTAGGTAAGTAAATAAGTAGGTAGGTAGGTAGGTAAGTAGGTATGTAGGTAAGTAAATAAATAAATAAATAAATAATGGGGCGAGTATCGTACCCGGCGATGAAACTCGCCAATCATCATCATTATAGAGGTGTTATGCGCCTGGTGTCCCTTCTACCTCGCTGACCCCGCTAGTATTCTCGGCAGCCAATGAAAGAGGAAAGGGATAAGGTGTAGGCAAGCTGGTAAAGGTACATGACAAAAAAAAAAGACAATGAAGAAAAACGGGAGGCACGGATACACAAAAAGGACAGATACACAGGTCCCTCACAGATCTTGTGTGTGTCCGTGCCTCCCGCCTTTCATTTATTTTGATTCGTGGTCATGGTAGCCGATGAAAGAACTCGTATGATGAGACGTCGCAACACATCAGGAGGAGCTGGTGTATTCCATGCTTCTTTTGAGCAATACTATAAAATTAAATAATTACTGAAAAAGTAATCGTAAGCAATAAAAAGAGAGACATTGTTGGGAAAAATGAAAGAATCACCGGCGACTATACAATATACATGCATCTACTTCCGTAAGCGCAGACAACGTTGAGAACATATAGCGGCTCAGCGACCTCAGAACTATGAGCGTGCCTCCATAGTTGCAGAGAACGATCCTTGGGACAGTAAAATTCTTCGAATGTGTAAACCGTAGGCATGTGAAATGACACTTACGTTTCCACAAGATACCCTTGTGCCGTTCCATGTAAGAACAAAAGCTTCACCAGCTCCTGCTAGTTGTACAAGGTCGTTGAGGGTCACCTGTGGCGACAGGGTATAAATTAACATAAGATATTCAAATGAGAATACTACGAGAACTAGCTGAGAAGAGAGACATTCGCGAGCTGCAGTCTAGACGAGAAACACTCTTCGAGCACGTGTGATCAATAAAGATCGGGAATGTGTCGAATGATTATCAGCGCTTTTTGTTTATCTTGTCTTCGTGTTTATTGTGAACGTCTTCTTATTCACTAAAACTCTTTATTGACATGATACATCACTGGTAAAACTTTATCAGGGTCACTTCGACCAGGTATGTCTACAACATGTTTTTTCCTATCGGCAACATAATCATTCGAAAGATACCGAATTTGAATTCTGACACTAACAAAACAACGCGTTATATAATCACGCATTTCCCTACTAGATTCAATACCTCATGTGACGTTCCACAGCAGTCATTTATAAATACAGGAAACCATTGGTCCAGGTCCTCGTTCTCTGCGAATATTTTCTAAGAGAGCACATAGCGATAGCGGAACCTAAGGCACCTCGGAATTTTGTGCTTCTGAACATGGACGTGGAAACACGGGGGTTAACTCCCACGCCGTCCATATGTGTGTGTAATGTCTCGCCTATCCGGAGAACTCGTTGTCCGGTCTACGTTACCGGGGATGGATTTTATCTCATTTATCCGTTAATTCGTTGTCCGTATCCGGACAGCAAGTACGGGGACCAAGCTTCACAGCCTAGGTCATTCCGATTCGCTTATCCGGAAAAGTGTCAGCGTCCGCAGTCCCCAGCATGTGCTGTGTTCGCGTTATTCCGGAAAAGGGCCACATCTCACCGGGGCATTCAGTATATACTATTTGACTCCCCTTTTTTCAGAGGCCACTCCTTCTCGGAGTGTGCGGGCTCACGGCAGACATGGTAGACTATAAGCGGAAGAGGTGCCCCGTACCCACAGGGCGCAAGAAATCCTCGTGTGAACGTCAATGTCCAGGCCGTCCTAAAGCATCGCCTGCTTTATGCCATTTGCTAAAAGACAAAGACATGTGCGCGGAACCAACTTTCGGAGACATTACCTTTCTTCGGACAGTATATAGCGTGGCGCAGCGGGTGCCATGACTGTGACTATAATTTTGTAACTCCCGCGTGCATACTAATTTCAGGCAGCTCGCTTCCCATGAATTTCTGAAGTAACGATTTTTTTTTCCTTATTTCCTTTTCTGGATCCATAAATAGGTGTCCCAAATTTTTGGCTTTCCCCGGAAGTTTGCTTGCTTCCGCTGTCCGGAAATTCGTTATCCGAAGGAGTTGGGATAATCTAGACATGACTATTTCAGGATGAGCATAGGTCCCGTGAATGGACACTCAGTCAACAAACCGGCATGCAACGCTACGTATACGCCATGTCCCTAGGGCCGTTGTAAGACTTCCCTATCGTCCTTAGGTTCACGCGAGCCATTGCTGGAAGTGAACTTACGTTCTTAGACATGAAGTATCTGCCATTGTATTGGTGCACCTCGCTGTCGCTCTTAATACCGAACAGCTCTCGCGGAGGCATTGCGGGAAAGCCCACCACTCGCTGGTAGTCTCGGACGACCCCCGCCAGGGTTGGAGCCAGGAACAGGAAAAAATCCATGGCGCCACCGTCAGTTCTGAAGGTAAGTGACCTGTCCTTCCCCAGTGTCATGCCTGATTGAAACGGGAAATTTCATTTCAGTTGATGAAGCTGTTAGCTTCCAGGACACAAGCGTCATTTTAAGATGGCGGATCCTCGCCCGCCAATATACACTGCCGCAGAACAGATGAACGTTATTTTCGGGCCTTCAGCACGACACCTCAACAGTCCGCTTGCCTCCGCGGAGGTATCTGTCCAGCTCCATACATCCACATCTAGCGCCTGCGGCTTAGTCATAATGATTCTCGGAACATAAATGTAAAGGTTAACGTATGGTAAGAGTCGTACAGTATATGACCCGCCTACTGAGACGTACCACAAAACACTTCAGTTCTGTCAGTCACGCCCAGATCTGAAGTCAGGGCGTGCTAAGAAGTTCCCCAGAACTTCTGGCTCTCCATGGCATTCGATCATCGCGTATCGGTACATACAGGGTGTCCCAGAAAACGTGTCATTGAATTATAAGTAAAAAAAACAAAGAACTACGCCACGTAGAATCATGCGGTCAACGGCATTTGTTCTTACTAAGTGTTTGCTGCCATCTGATGTGAATGACATGTAACTGATGTTCAATTATGTAAATATTTGCGAACTCAACTCGGAAAGTAGAGGTCACTCTTTTACGACACCAATATGAGGAGCGTGCCGAATTTACTCAGTTCACGTTAATTAACACTAAGATTCATGAGCTATCTCATCGGAAAAAATAGCCGAACATCACGCTTTTCGTAGCATCCGAGCATAACGTGCGACCACTTTTCGAGCGCAATCGCTGCCAGTCCGACGAAAGGAGGTCGCAAACCCAGCCCACAAAGTGATAGTAGAAAAGGTGTCAGTTCCTGAAATAGGCCACCGGTACTTTCTAAGAATCATGGCAAAAGGGTCGATTTCAGTGTCTAAATTAGCAAACGACGCATGCTATGTGTGCTGGAGGTGAATGTGCCTGCCTCTAGAAACATTTTCAGGAAGCGGTAAAGCGCGACTGTCAGCACCTGCCTTATAAACTGTTTTTGTGCGTGTGTGTGTGTGTGGAGTAATTTACCGGCGGCAAGCACGCACGTAATGTAACACTGAGTATAACGGCTGCAACAATAAGCAATACCTTGCATTGTAGTCCTGAAGGGAATAGTCAGCCCTTAACAACAGCGCAACACACTCTCATGCTGCTTCTGAAGCGACTGGGAAACCAATTTTAAACAAGCAGCGATCACAAAGCACCTTGCCTATCGGTTCATGTGAGGGGCTTGGCACGGAAGCGAAAACACTGACGTCATTTCCGCACGAAATTGCCGGCGACCAATTGGGGTAGGGGAGGCATGATCCCACCGGAAGCGGGATAAGCCATGCCTGTGTTGTCTCTTTCTACGACACCGGTATGGCCTGGTTTCCAACCTCCTTTCGTCGGACTGACAACGATTGCGCTAAAAAATTTGTCGCGTGCTATCTCTCTGGGATCTTCGTGGAGCGTGATGTTTGGACATTTTTTCCCGATGGGGCAGCCCCTCAATATCCCTGTCAATAATCATTAACTGACTAAATTCGGCACGCTCTTCACACTGGTAGGGTGAAAAAGTGACCTTTACGTGGCAAATTTCCGAGTTCAGTTCGCAAAAATTTACATAATTAAACTTACGTTACATGAAATTCACATCAGCAGGTGGCAAAAACCTAGTGAGAACAAATGCCGTTGACCGCATGATTCTAGGTCGTGTAATTTTGTAATTATAATTCAATGACACGTTTTCTGGGACACCCTGTATGTGCCCAATACAGTTCTTCTATAACAGCGGTTCTTTAGGGACATCTATATGACGCCTCTTGCTGAAGACCCCATTGTCACAAACCGCGCTGTTGTCAGGCACTGTTCTCTATTTTACCTTTCCCAAGTCCAAGACCATAAAACTTGAAGTCATGATCTCAGTTGTCTCGCGACGTAAACACCCAATTATTAACCCAATTATTAATTATTATAAAACTTAAAGCAATATTGTACGATATTGGTGCGGTGCCCGTCGCTGCCCGTTGCAGTGGCAACCTATGGAGGAAGTTCGTGGCAAACTCACTTATGCTGCTCGAAGTCAACAGAAATATTCCAGACGCGGTGTTGTTGTCACCGTCGAGCAGAGGCATGAAGGGATGGCCTCCGAACGATACTGGCACTTTTTCCTGCACGGCAAGTATAGATGTCTGCATGAATAGTCTGACGGATTAATAAAATGAGAGAGGAAGGAGCAACGGGACACCTATCATGGCTCAGCACCCTGCAGCCAGTCTGTGAATATGTAGTAGTAGTAGAGAGTGAGTAGTAGAGAGTAGTAGCAGTTGTGTGACGCCCAGCCCTGGCATGACGTCATCACATCATGACGCAGCGCCAGCGTATAGCGAACAGCCACGAGTTCTCAATTCCCATTGAAAATCCGTGTACTTTGCACAGGACGCGGTGCCACTATCGGCCTACTGAGTGCGTTTACAGAGTGACGTCAACATCATTTACGGGCCTCTGAAGTAGGAAGAGTAGAGCGGACTTTTAGGGGTGTGCACATGTTAACTACGACTGCGGTGTGACTACCGACTATGCGACTACTATGTAGGCGTGAAGCTACTACGATCACCTTGGGCAATAGCGCGATCAGTTCGTGCGCACAATTTACCCTGATCCTTTAAAACATCTTCGTGGTTCAATCAGCGGCCAGTGTCTTCCTTCTATAGGACGAGATATCGCCAGGGGCATATACTCGTCAAAGTAATCGAACCCTGATTACTTTGTGTCTCGCGTGACGTTGGTCGTTACATGAAGAGGGCGTGAAGAACAGAAATAAATTTCACGCGCCCTCAACCAATAGTCAAGCTCTTGATCCTACAATCTGCGTGATAAAGTATATAAAGCATGAAGAGTGCGGGACCAAGTGACCAAGACTACTGCTTGAGGGCGCGTGATGTTCATCCCTGTTCTTCTCGCCTTCTTCACGTAAAGACCAATGACAAGCGAGACACAAAAGCAATCAAGGTCGATTGCTTTGACAAGAATAGGGCTCCTGGAGAACGGAATCAACATGGGCACGTTGTCAAGTCACTTTGTAATAGCTACGACGTGCCTGTACCGACTTCATAAAGGGTAGGGGGCTCATTCTAACCACAACCATCATCGTGTTGTGCATCGCTTACTCTCACTTCTCTTACGTGATCCTTGCAGGTAATGCTGAGGGCACAGCAGGTGTCGCTCATGACATTGCAAAACGTGGATCACCTGTGAGTACGATGGGATGTCGCCAGCTTGAAAGGAGTAAAACCTGTGTGCAGTTTGTTCGGTGAATTTGGCAAAGTACGAGCCATACTTCGACTGCAGGCCATAGACCATGGTTGCCGGAACTCGAACCTTAATTTGGTTGAGAGTTGTGCTGTAGATGAGGCTGTTGAGGTGGAACACGAAAGGTTTTCTGGAGAAAGAGAGTTTAGCGTTTTAGCGGTACCTTTTGTCGTTGGTCAAGTCCCGCATTTGCAGGAGCACTGAAGAGTTCAAGAAATAGTCAGGAGGAGCAGAGATTAGAATTGCTAACCCAGGGACATATATTCAATTTTTCTTTTTTCCGTTGTGTTTGGGACAGCGCGTCTGACACAGAGCTGTCGAACTGAGGCGTAGTTACTGCACTGTAGCAGGCAGTACTCGTTAACCAATAGAAGTGCTCGGATGAGCTGACGTCGCAGCATACTAAAGGAGCTAGGAGAGAACGCCTCCGCTTTGTGCATTCTGGTAAACTCATATTCAGAGGAAACGCGTTTCCGAATGAAAATATTTTGCATGGGAGTTCCTGAACATCACACGTGAAAAACGTTTAGGAAATTCCTTAGTGGCAGGAAGGAGTGGGAGAAAGGGGGGTTACTATGCCGACCTCGACATTAAATTCTGCCGTTCTCGTAGACCATTCGCTTGCATCTCCAGAGCGCCAGTTCAGTACTTGGGGCAATCTGTTAAAAAAATGGCGAAGGTTGCCAGATAGAAATTTTGAAAGTGGTTGTTCTTGCAAGTTAATAAAGCTTTCTGGCAATGTCACGTTGAACTTCCCGATCTTCATATCAGAGTATGTCGAAAATAACGAGTTACTTCTCAAGGTACTTAATATTCTATGTTAAATAATTTTTTAACAGTTTAGGTATTCAGTACTCTACTCAGTAACTTTTTTTTGGGCCAGTACTAAGTAACTCAACTTAAATACTTTTTAGGAGTGTCTTGTACAAGCCTGGTCCTTTACTCTATCCTACGCTCCTTTACTCTATCAGTGCATGTTGTACGCAAAACTTCGACAGCCACTCGGTGGTGGCGAAGTCTGTTGAACTCACCTGTTAGGTCCAGCGCCGACAATAATGGTCCTCCTGTCGGTTTTAATAGAAGGACGCAGAGTAAACCTTAGATGTGCAGCATTTGATACGGGTGGCACAAGCGGTTCGTACTTCTCGTTGTTCGTACTCCGTATCTGTAACGAAGAACAAGTAACGCATGCCACCAACGCCATCTACAGTCAATTTTTTTCATTTAATCGCACACCACGTACGCTTGTACACGAGAAAAGCAGGAAATTGACAATCATAGTAGAAACACTATCTCCGAAGTGATGTGACCACTCACATGTGACCCTATGACAAAAGTCTTAAGGGTTTGAGACTGATCGAAATATGTCGAAAGTTTGCAAAAATTACGTTCATTAACCTTCAGTATGGCATTCTAGCAGTCTTTACATCATTACCAATAAAGAAGCACCTGTTATTCGTATGCAGCATATTCAGCACGTCGGGATTGCCACTGTGACGGTCATTACTTGGAGTTGGACTGTCGTTAGTTGGGCTGCAGTGGCCACTGCAAGACCAGTTAGAGAGAGTTGGCAATCCAATCATCGATTCATAGTTCCCCATTGTCCCTGCTTCACTTTTCGCCAACAGGAGCTGTATAATTTATGAGTGGCATTGTTCTTGGAGTTTGAAATTCGCAAGGTTTGAAACCCGCCCTCAGAAACACATATTTGCGGCCTGAGGGTCAGGACATGAGGGCGTTCCCATTAGCGCCTGACTTCATTCGCTCTTCCTGCACAATTAATTGCACCCCACTTGACAGAAGACGTGGGAGAGGATTCCAGCACGTCACCGTCGTAGCAACAATGACACGGAAACGTCACGCGAGGCCCTAGAGAGCTGCGCCATGCAAGTAGGTCAGCTGTCTGCACAGCTCCCCCGTTTTCCACTCTTCCCTAGTGTCCGTGTAGCGACTGCAGGGCCTTCACCCGGATAATGGGGTGGTTCTTTCGTGGTTTCTTGCCCAAAGTCGTCTCGTACCCTCCCATGCTCCTCCCATCACGTGCATGTTCGTTGCCTGCTGTCAGGACAAATACAAGGAGGAAGAAGTGCATGCAAGCTGGTAACGTTGCACTCGAGTCGTTTTCTTCTGTCCGTCCTTCCATGTTCCGTGCCCTGTCGCTTCCCTCTACTGCAAGTATGGACAGCTCTAGACATTTCGTAATTTCGAACGAAAGGCCACCCGAAAGAGTTGTTCGGAGTCAAATGTTCCGGCAAGATGTACTTATTGCAGCAACGTCTGGGAGCGCGTTTCCCCTTTGAGGCTTCTCAATAAAATGTTACGACCTGGCATTCACCGCGAACTCTCCATGCTATATGAAACAAAGTAGTAAAACAGGGAGTAAATGCAGCCTCTATAGTCCCCTGGATCCCCGCTTTAGTGCCCTAACCCCAACATTTACTCTCCAGGACTGCAAAATGTCACGGAGCTTCGCAAATAAGCTTCCGAATGCGACAGTCTACGTACGTATGTGGTCTCGGTTACTTTGATAGAATAAGGCTGTATGACTCAGTCACCTTAGCAATTGTCCTCCCACACAGAGTAAGAAACAGCGCAAAAATTCCCTATGTATGTCATATCACTCGATATCTCACTGTTGACGGTTTGATTCAAAGTATGTTCACGCATGCGCACGAATTATGTACGTGGGACTGTTAGAAACACAACGTCAAATGCAGTCTCCACTCTGGCATTCATTTACTCCCGCGCATTTAATCCCAAAAGGCACTATTTTGTATATTTAGTCCCCAAAAGGAGCAAAATGACTATTCTCCCGCCCTCATAGAGGATATATATCTGACAAAAAAAGAGCTGTACCTTAATGCGAACGACGTCGTCATCATAGTGATAGACGAGCAGCTTAAGCTGCATTGCGCTGCCCGAAACACTGTTCAGACGGATGCGTTGCAGCGTCATCTCCAAACCTGAGGCGGTCGTTCTGTACGAGACCTCGTAAGGCGTGTGCTCTTCGGTCATGTAGCAGGGCGGCGCCGTTCCTGTGTCTGTTTAGATGCAAAAGACGAGAGGTTAATTTCACTTATCTTGCGAATCCGGACGGGTTGCAGCAAAATTGTTCCCTCACGCAGAGTGGCCAAATCCCAGCAACAGCCACGCTGTCGGCATCGCTCTTCCGTGACGCCCTCTTCGGGGTGACAGTCCAGACGTGCGCTTATCCTCGTGGAACTGCAAGTTTCCGTTTTTTCCTTCGTTGACTGCTGTACAGGAACACGCATGCGTTAGTTTTATATGTATATACACAGGGTGTCCACGCTAAGTGTGAACAGACTTTTTAAAAATATATCAATCACTTTTTCCGAGATGAAATCAATTGCAATATAGCATATGCTGAAGGGCACTCCCTAGGGTGGCATTAACATACTCCTAAGGCAATGTCTTAATTAACTTTCAATAATTAACTTTTTAATTATAAAAGCTACGAAGTTGCTCCAATGAGAACATCTGATCTCTTCGGTCACCAGATACCAAAGCCGTTTTCAGAACAAAAATCCGTTCGATAGATCGTCCGCAAAAAGTTCGTGAAGGAACGCTATTTTTTTTATTCATTGCGCATCTCTAGAGACGCGTCTTTCCTTCGCCCCCAATACGAGAGGATGAAAAAGCACACTATCGCCTCTTGCGTCCTGGAAAAAGATTAAAAGAAAACAGAAAATGCAGCCCAAGATAAGGGCAGTCGCGATAGAGTCACCCGATAGATTTGTGTTTTTGTTTTGTTTCCGCAAGTTAAAGCTAATCTTCGACGCATGAGGCGGCACTGTGCTCTTTCACTCTCTCACACTGGGGGTAAAGGAAAGCCGCTTCTTTGAAGATGCGCATTAAGCCAAATAAAGAAAAAAATGGCATTCCTTCACGAATTTTTTGCGGACGATCTACCGAACGGATTTTTGTTCTGAAAACGGTTTTGGTATCTGGTGACCGAAGAAATCAGATGTTCTCATTGGAGCAACTTCGTAGCTTTTATAATTAAAAAGTTAATTATTGAAAGTTAATTAAGACATTGCCTTAGGAGTCTGTTAATGCCCCCCTAGGGAGTGCCCTTCAGCATATGCTATATTGCAATAGATTTCATCTCGGAAAAAGTGATTGATATATTTTTAAAGAATCTGTTTACACTTAGCGTGGACACCCTGTATATATATACATATATATATAAGGAGATAAAAATTTGCAGGAGCTCTTTGGCTGCACGTATAGCATATGCTATACGTGCAGCCAAAGAGCTCCTGCTAGTTTTTATCCCCTTATACACTTGACTGGCTTTGCACTGGGCTTTCAGAGGTGTCTTAGGACACCCTGACGGGAGGCATCACGTGCCACGTGACCTTCTGACGCCATCCGCTCAAACGTTGCCTGCCTGCGTACTGTTGATGAGGTCCAAGGAGGCCGAAACAGCTGTCCAGTACTGGCATGGCGACGTTTACAAACATATATAAATATATATATATATATATATTGAATAGATGTTCTATTAACACAACGACAGTGACAAGTGGGGAGTGTCATACAGCCAAGAGCGATATTCTACCGCATTCCTGACGGTAAAGGGGGTGGTAGGGTAATTTCTAGAACGCCCCATAAAATGGACACCCCACGTAAAATAGAGGTTCCGAAAGCTTCCGAAGTAAAATTTTTGAAAGTTTATAGATTTTTATTCAATTAATGAGCGTATGCAAATGATACGTTCACTGCTCCGGCCGCCGCCGATGTCTCAAGGACCTTTGACAGAGAAAACATTCTTCGATAACGCCACCTGTGTGCGAAATGTTCATGCCAAGGAATCTATGTGGAACACCCGGTCTCGACGCCCATCTTAACGGTGCCCATCATGAAACGCTACGAACTACGAAGTTAAGGCGTAACCGCATGAGGCGTTTCTCCAGCGTTTTATCCAGCGTCCTGCCGCGGCGTTTCACGAGCGAATACATGTAAGTACGAGGCGAATTCAGCGAACGAAGAAAGAAGGAAGTCAACGAAAAGCGTTGGGCGACGGAGTAGCTGGGACGACGCGCGGAAGTGGCCAATCAGGGATTAGCCTCGGAAATAGGTCTATCCGGTCGCGCCAGTTTCCGGGAGCCCCTATAGATGGCAGCACGCCGAACTGCTCAGAAGAACAGAAGATTGTTGACGGAGTTAAAAACGTAATTCATGTGTGATCGTCCAACATACAAAGCACAAGCAGAAGAACGAAACAGCTTCTTGAAGGTGTTAACCGGAATGCAGCGTTCGCTCCGTGTATTTGGGTACCTTGTGAATAGCGCGACCGGCATTCACAACAGATGGCTTCGTGAATGGGCATTGTTGCAGTATCTTGTTCGTTATAACATGGTATGTATCACTCAGACGCACCCGTGTTTGGGATTCTTTCACAAGTAATAAAAGTATTTATCAAGTGCTTTCCATGAGAGACTATGGAAACATTCGCATGAGGTGCCGTCCATCCGCCGTTGTAGAAAGCTCTGCATGCGGTTGCCTCTAGGCGTGTTTCGCAAAACGCCTCACGCGGTTGAGCGCTTACAAGATGGCGATCCCAATGTGCGCTCTCTCTCTTTTTATCAACGATCCACTTTTTCCAGTCACGTGATATATTTGTGTGAATTATTCTTCGTGGCCGCCTAATGGACCTTTTTCATACTCGCGTCTTATCCTAGCGGCTGTCCAGCGTAAAACAATCGGCGCGCGACAAAGCACGGCCGGCTATAGGGTGCCTCGATGTTTGCGCCCTCTTTGCAAAGAAGGCGCAACTAGCACAAGTATCGAGGCACCCTGCAGCCGGCGCGATATTGGCGCCATCTATTGAATATGTAGGGAACCTTTCTTGGCGCCGCCGGGGCCACACAGCATGTGCAGAGGCGTTCTGAAAAAGATGCATCTGCGTGGAGAACATGGTTACGAAAGACGCGTACTGGCTGACACTTCCATGCCCGCATGTATGCCGTCTAGCGGATCGCTTGTGTTGCGCGCATGCGTACTGCACAAATCGCTTGCGAAGAAACAGTCCTTTTCACATTCTCGCCCTTCTTGGGAAAGAGAGGAAGAGCGAAAATGTCGGTTTCTCTCATAAATCTCGTAAGAAGCAACGAATAAATCGCGTTCCTTTTGTCTCTGGGTAACATGTTATCAAGGTGACATCTGTTGTTGTCGAGGTAACATCGCTCATTCCGCAAGAACACACATTTTACACTTGACCGTGTATTCATACGAGCGACATCCTCACGGAATATTCTAGTGGAAGAAAAAGCGAAAACACTGCTCACACAGCCTAAGTTTCGTCACGTGTTATGTTGAGCATTCACACGGTGCGGCATATCGGGAGTGGCGTACTGCGCATTTAGCAGACTACACTTAGCAGACGACGCCGTCAGCGTGTTTTCCTGTCGTCTGCTACGGAATATCTTGTGGCTGTGTAGCAGGATATTCCCCACGGTTAGCAGCGTACGTGATGACACGACGTTGAGCGCTCGAGCTCACGTGACACCAGAAAGCTATGGTGCTTTTCGCATCTTCCGCTTCTGGGGGAATGTCGCTCGTGTGAATACACGGTTAGTCTCCCATTAAGTTGTCTCGTGAGAGAAGTGTCCGCCTGATGGACACTAAACTCCGGTTTTCTGTTCAGGAACATGGCACATAAACGAGGTACACATCGTTTCGGGATACCTTTAAAGATGCCCCGCTGCGTCAGTTCCAGCGCAGAGCGTCATTGCCTATGGTTGCTTTCACGAATTCGCTCATAATTCGGTAACCGTGCGCTTCTGCCGAAGCATGACCTAGCAAAGTATATCTGAAAGAATCCACTAACCAAGTTGTCACTTGAAAGGGTGTGGTCCTCGATGTCGTGAACAGCACCTTCCAGGTGTCGTTGCGACTCTTGTCGGTCGCTGCGTGGATTGAATTATCTGATTTTACCACAACAGCACACTGCAACAGGGGGTTCTAGACCGGGGTACTCAGGTGCTTTGGGATCCCCAAGGAGATCAGCGATCGGCGTTGCACATTTCGCAAAATGCACTTCGGGTTCTGCGCATGCGCAGTGACCACGACGTTGTTCCTTTTGGGGGCCTCAAAGCGCGTGGGCGCCATAGTCTAAAAACTGCCTAAGATGGTATTTCGTGGCGGGTTATCCACGAGGCGGTCGGCTGTTCCGAGACGTCGTATCCTCACTGGGAACGTTTGTTTTGTTTTCGTTTTCTTCTTGCGCGTTCACACCGCGAGTCGACTACAGCTCAGAGCGTCGTGCACACGTGGACTCACCTGGACGGGACAGCCATCCATAGAGCCGCACAGGCCAAGATGACCAGAATAATCAAGGGCCACTTGGCGATGGGCCCGTGTGGGAGGAGTCGCCGAAGCGACATCTGGCGTGTCTGTCAGAAACAGTGGTGCGTCAACTGAAAGACTCGTGCATGGCCCCTAGGCAATAATGATGTTTGTGCCCGAGACGGTCAGATGCCGACGAAGTCACACTGGCGTTTCATTCTCAACGTAGTTAAAACGTCTCGCTGAACATTCTGTACTGAACGCGGCTTACCGAGACAAAGGACTCGGAAAATTATGACAACAGCGCGCAGCTTTAAATCTCCCGGGTCAAGGAAGCTCCTTCCATTGGCTGCCGGTCTGCCACGTCATGTCATTCACCCAATAGCAAGTCTTCCTCCTTTCTTTCTTTGCTAATTTGCATTTCAAGAGCGGATAACTCTTTGCATTGCAGGGAAGCCTCGCTTGTCCGTGTCCTGAATAGCTGAGGCAGCGTCGCACGGGGCAACTTTTTCCAGCAACTATGAGAACTTTCAAGTTGCTAGTAGTCGACCAACACCGGCAACCTCCAGCAACTCGAGTTGCTCGTAATCGCTCCCCGACCGAAAACTCGAGAAGTTGTTCGCGCACCGGCCAATCAGCGAGGGGAGCATTGCCACGTGACTCCCGACGGCGTGGTGGATTTAGTTGGATTCATGGGTTGGAATCCTGCAGGTGCAGCTGAGAAATAACTTTTTTTTTTCATTAACGCCACGAAAATATGTCAATTGTTATTTTTTTCAGGTAATAAGGACTCATTCGCGTGCAAAAAAAAAAAGAGAATGACTAAATTTGACAAACAGCAGCTATAGAAAACACTACCAGTTCGATTTCAATTTACATCCTCCGGTCGCCGTAAGGTTGCTTGTGGGAGGAGCTACCGAGCTGCTGCATGTGAACGCGGACTCGAAATTGCTCTTAAAACGTTGGTTCGAGTCGCTGGGAAAAGTTGCCCCTTGTAAACGCCGGCTGGGGATGTGTGTTCACAGCGTCGTCATATTTACATTCTATATCTTTTTTACACTGGCCATCTACGATTTCCGTCATTTTGCAAGCAGACAATGACTGTGCAACACGTTTCCACATCTGCACAGAAGGTACTGTGGTGTACGGTAGGAACAAAAAACAAGAGGGAGCTCACCTGCGGAGAACGTCGAAACAGAAATGGTTCTCGGACTTCTTCTTCCTCCTCTAACACTCTGGGCTCTTCTTTCACGCGACTTAATACAATTGTAGAGGGAAAAAAAGCATTCAAAGATGCATTCCTAAGTTATTTTATGGCAAAAAAATGCCTTTTTACGGACATATTTGGCATCATGAAGCGTAGACGACAGTAGCAGAGTCTTCGGAATTTCGAGTATTACACTATACTGTGTACACTCTATGGTGGTGGTGGTGGTGGTGATGATAGGGCTTGCCGTTGTCGGCCTCACGTATGTGGGCAACGGCACAGTTCCCTTAGAAGTCGGCCCAGGACGCACATTCCCCCAGGGCGTGAGTCGTGTACACTCTATACTGTGTGGTAGCAAGTATACGACGTTAGCCTACGCACCCCTCCCCTCCTGTTACGTACCACAACTTCCTGGATAGAGAAAGCCTGCCTACTCGTCGACGTGACGAAACAATGCAGAGTCAGCCAATCAGGACCGTGTCTTGAGCAGCAGCATCCAATCACGAACGTGCTTTCAGCGGTCGTGGCCATGAAGACAAACCACCGTCGTCTGCGAGTTGTTATTGAACGCCCCCGTGTACTAAATGGGAAAACTTGGAATAAAATGGAAATAAAGCGCAAAAAAGTAACACTGTTTCTCAAAGCTGGCTTTCTCGAAGGCGTCTTGCACTTTTTTTTATTATATATTTAGATTTGCAGGTTCCATGTGAGTTGCAGTCATTTGCGGGTTCTTGAACTCGCAGAACGGTCTATCGCAGTAGCAGACGGATTCTGACTGTTATCGTCCGCGTAGCGAAAGATGGAGATGAGGAAAAGAGCAGCCTTTATGCAGGCGGCGTTGCACGTACCCACGCACGCGATATACTGGGAGGAAGGGGTGTGTGTTTACGTACCACGAATACATACCACAAAATACGAGAATCATCATTAAAATAACATCGCCATTAAAATAAAGTTGTTGTTCGATACTGAAGACTCAATATTGGCGATTACTGGCGATTATTGGCGAATATTGCGTACCTTACGACGTTAACTTTGATATATATTATCTTCCCTATAACTATGATTATGCCATGTGACTGTGGCAGGCTACCATTCTACCATGGGTTACCATACTATAACGGCATGAAAGATCTTACAAGCGGGCCCAAATGTAGCCCGAACGATATGTACGGTCTGCGGGAAATTGTCCTCTCCGTCGTCCTTTCTCTTCCCGCGAACACATTATTTATATATTTATTTGTAATCACTGCGCCATTTATTTCCGGAGAACACTTCTGTCACTAGCGGTGTATCGTTTCTCGACTTCTTGGCACCCGATTATGCACCGCTGACGCAAGACAGCACCGACGTTCTGGACTGGCAATCGAATCCACATTTCGAAACCTGAGCGATAAGGATATGGGCACAAAGCCAGAGAAAACCAAAGTTCCAAAACCCAAACGCTTAAATATGATCTTGCGAGTCGAGTATGTCCAGATTCTACGAACACAGGCAGCTTAATCGTAGTAAACTTTGATGTCGAACTGCTCAGCATCCACAGTTTATCGTCTATCATGTTCTAGTAACCACCGATGTCACGTGTGCTTTGCAAGTTCCAGATTGACAACTGGCTGGTCTCTTTCGTTAACGTGTTTGTCGTTGTCGAATTCTGCGTCATGTGCTCCGGGTAAGACCACGTCAATTCCCCCTAATTACATGACCCGTCAGACGGAAGCTCCGCTCCAAAGCAGATTTAAAAAAAAAAATGCAGGGTGTTTCGTCTACAGTGATAAACAAAATCTAACTGGCGAGGTAATCGAGGGATGATTGTAGGACTTTCGGCAATAGAACTCTATCCGAGAATGATCGTTATGACATTCGTAGGCAGACTGAAAGCGAAAAAAAATCGAAAGGGAAGGGCTGGGTTTCACAAATGGGCATCTGTTTGCTTCCTCTATTGAAAGAAAAGTAGGGCCGAAGTTCGCCCCTTCAGTTATCCCCTCAAAGTCGAGGCTTTCGGGCGCAGCTTTGTTCGCCTCTAGCTTCGAGCATAGTTCAACTCTACCAAGTTGGTGGCGCTGTCGAACACTATGACGCAATTTGTTTACAAGCAAGAAGAGGTCTATTACCTTGTGGAAACTTTTGCCACCATGGAGGACGGCTTTGGAAAATTCTGAATTGCGAGAATTTTTTTTTTTCAAGAGGATACACATGTAGCAAGTGAGCTGGTGGTATTATATTTTTCTTATACTTTTTATTTTTTCAACTAAACTTTGAAAATTTCCCTAGCGAAAATTACTTTTGGTATACGTAAATATTAAGTCTTCCGTGGACAACCGCAGACCCAATAAGAACCACAGAAAAGGTAGAAAAAAATTAGTAAAAATTACGCTTTAGCCCCGCCGGTTTGATTTTCGCAAAGTGCACGCGAAATGGGCGTCTAGAGGAGGAAGTGTCCCCGCCTTCATCTGTTCAGTGCCTTCTCGTTGTTGGTTGTCTCCAGACGGTTGTCCCCGGCATCAAGGTCAAAGCGGGGGAAATAAAGGTAAAACGAAAAGAGGCTGGGACACTTCATCCTCTCCCCGCACCTGTCTTTCGCTCTTCTTTGCAACAATCAAGCAGGCGGGGTTAAAGCGGAATTTTTACTAATTATTTAGACAATTTCCGTTGCCGTGCTGTGCATAGCTTTTGTTGGGTCTCTCTGGTTGTCCGTGGAGGACTTCTTATTTCTGTACAAATAAAAAAGTCGCGGTTCGCTCGGCAATTTTGGAGGTTCAGTTTTAAAAAAATCAATTTCTCTCAATTAAAAACTGTCGAAGGTCTTCCTAAGCGGCGGCAAAAGTTCCGAGAAGGTAATTGCCGAGAGTCCTACAACCCTCCGGCGAGTACGTCGCCAGGCGGAATCTCTTGTCACGTTAGGCGAAACACCCTGTATATCTGTCAAGAGCGTCTGGCCACTGCGAACCCCTTACCAAAAAAAAAAAAAAGACCCTAATGTGGACATAGGGGGAAGCGGCAGTTCCTCCCTATGCCCAGGCTCTGGTTTTTTTTTTTTTCAGTATTGTCTTTCAGTGTACAGGGTGTTTCTTGATTCGTTTTCAATCATTCGTTTCGATGATTCGGTTTGATTCCCCTATAAAAAAAAAAAAGAAGAAACTAGCACAGCAAAGCAGATCCCGTTTTTTCAGTTGAGCTAAATGAAAAGACGAACATTCTCTCGAAGAACATATGTAACTGCAAGACATTTTACATTTGCATGGGTTTTACATTATGTAATAATTAATGAATTTTAGGCAGTTAGTTACCTTGCAGTTGCATACCTTCTCCGAGAGAACGTACGCCTCGACGTATAACTCAACTGCAAAAACGGCACCTATTTCGCTCTACTAGTTGTTTTTTAATAAAAATTCCGTAACGAATGAAAAAAACACCCTGTATATAACCGCAACAGTTCGCGTATTGTTATCGGGCTCCTATACGCAGGCCACCTATTCGCACGAATACGACGTATGTCCAAAGTTCCCGGCACGGGGGTTTTATCGCTTTTAAAGTCCAAAGTTACATGTCCTGATGTCCTTGAGAGCCAGCAGCGGGCCCTTACCACGGAGAAAGCAAGTAGGAGTTCCTCCTGAGGAGGAGCTCGAAGAAACTTAAAATCCTAATCCAGTTAATACTGTATACAGCAACCAGATAACTTCTAGCATTAAAACAGGTAGACCTGGTTACCTTTTGCAGTAACTGGTTATTTTTCTAGAAAAGTAACTTCTTAGTGTAACTGGTTACCACATTTGGTTACAATAGCTGCAAGAGGTAGCTAACTCACTCAGGTATGGCTATATTCACCACACCGTCCACCACGTCGGTTCCCTGGCGTCTTTCTGCCGAGGCTTCAAGTGTGTGTTTTTCCCAGTCACAAATTTCCGAATTTTGTAATCTTTTACACCGTCAGGATGGACTTCAACTTTCTCCCACAGTGCTGTTGGGGCCCACGGGAAATCTTTTCTAAGGTATCAAAGTTAGTTTAACGTGGCAACTACAGCTGTAACTAGTACTTACATTTCAAGGTAGAGTAACGGTAATTGTAAATAAGCTACCATTTCTGCTGGCTAACAAGCAAACTCACTTGGCTACTTTTTTATAGTAACTTGAGGGCTGTGCAGCCGCCGACGGTGGTACTTGTGACATGACCCTCAAACTTCCTTCTAATTCTATTTCTCTCCTCTAATTTCTTTTGAGTGTCGCAGACTTATCAAGAAGAAGACTGATTTCAGATTCGAATGAAACCTGCTCCAACATGTGAAAAACACTTTATTTCGTTTAAGCACCGCAGCCTCCGGTGTAGTTCGTGACGGCATAGTTGGTATGTTTTTACGCTTAAGCTGATAACGACACATCTGTGTTAGTGCACGTTCGTTTGCACCTGTTCATTTTTGAAACTTTTCTCGTGGGCCCTCAACGAGTACTCTTCAAAGGCAGGAACACTTTGAACGGTCAAGCAAAATATCTGGATGCTTTGGGACTAGGCCTGGTGGTATGCCCCTGTCAACACGGAGCATCTCTTTCCGACAGCGCATCGGCAGCACTCCTGAATGAAGTACCAAAAGTTTCACACACAGCACATCATTGTCATGCAGATAACGCCTTGCCAAATATTTAGCAGGATCGTACCACGTCGGTAAGTCCGCAGTACCACGACCATACTCACAAGAATAAGGCAGTAAGGTCACCACTTCTTTCCTCATGAGTTGTTCTGAAGAATATTGCACAGGCGACATGTCGTTAATAATTTCGGGACAATTAACAAGAGAGTGTGGGATGAGGCACTTGAGAACATTCAGCCTCTGTTTTTTAACGGAAAGGTACAAGCAGGTTTGACCAATGAAGTTGCGCGTATTGGTGAGGGAGTGAGGTAAAAGTAAGCTAACTATGCGAGGGGCACTACCTTGAGAGGCCACGTGAAGAGGTGTGTTCTCCAGGCTAGCAGGACACATTCGCGAGCGAAGAAGTAACAACCTTGCGACGTCTAGGTGTCCATTTTGGGCGCACGTGTGCATCGGAGTGTCGTGCTGCTTATTGCGCATATCAACTGAAGCACAAAACGGAATTAGAAGCTTCACCACATTTGCGTGCCCAAACTTTGCACTCAAGTGCAATGGGGTATCCTTATCTTCATTTCTAACGTACACTGATGAACGCGAGAGGTGATACTCCACAGCTTCGACATTATCTTTCTGTGCGGCAACCAACAACATCTTTCTGGCATGATCATCATCATCACCAGTGCCCCTCTGATAGTCATCCCTGCTCACCCATCGTTTATTATCTTCGAACATTCCGTCGTCTACTTCATCGTCGTCTACATCACCGAAACCTAAATATCGGTGTAAGACAGAACCAGCTGAATATTGCTGTAGCTGCTTCATGGATGTTATTTCAGCCTTCATACCTACGTTGAGCTCTGTAATGCGAAATAGCCGTGCTTGACTATAACAATCGGCAGCGTCGATATCTAATTGGAGGACGAGGAGTTTCAGACACCACCTTATTTCTTGGTAGTCGTCACTCTCATCCATCAATTCCATGATCTCCAGTTCACGGCTAGCGTCAATATGCCGGAAATAAGGCAATAAATGTTGCAACACTTTCCTTTTACCACACCATGACCAAATGTCCATTTCTGGTGAGACGAACTTCCTAGCAGAGTTGACAGGAGAGTGTGGGACAGGACAGTTTACAAGATCCAGCCATCCGCGTTTTGCAACTTCGCCCAAGCACGTTACGTTATCGTAATTCGCCGTTTCAGCTGGTGCGTGAGGTAGAAGAAACGTCACGATGTCAAGGGCACCGTGTACAGAGGCGAGCAAAAGAGGGGAGTTGAGACCGGCGCGACGCGCGTCGTGCATTCGACTGCGCAGGAGTAATAACTTTACTGACTTCAACCAGCCCTCACTGACAGTTTCTTCCTCGCTATTGAAACTACGCAATGACAGCACCTTAGTGGCTGCGTGCATCGGAGTTTCCCAACGGTAAGTCCGAACATTCACTGACGCATAAAGAGGAAGTAGTAGTCCGACAACATCTGCATGTCCCGCAGCTGCACTCAAGTGCATAGCAGTTTCACCATCGCAGTTTATAACATCAACACACCAATGTCGGAGGTGAAACTTGGTTGTTTCCAGGTTTCCATTTGCCGCACTAATGTGCAACATTGTATTGCCGTCCATGTCCCTGATGCTCATGTCGCAGTAAGGAAGCAGCATTTTGCAGACAGCCTCGGATGTTGCGAGAAAAGGAACAGTTCCTCTCTTTTTTCCTATGAATATATTAAGATCCCCAAGTACGCAACTCACTGAACTGTATCTCTTGCTCCTAAGCATTCGTGCCTCCAGCTTAGCCGTGGTCTCTCTGTCAAAAGCTGCTGTTATGTGACTTGGGCGGATATAGCTGAGGTATACGTCTAAAATTCCATGTAGGTTGTGTTGGACAGCTGTGACTATCGCATGCATTACAAGACGCCTTTTTTCCTCGGAGGATTCACATTTGCTCACAATTTCGTTTGAATGTTTCAACGCTTCCCCGCTACATCGGGAGCATAATATGTTAAGTCTGTGTGTCGCCAACGACATGTGCCAACGTCTCCGGCGCCACAGGTTAGGCCACAGATTATTCCACCATTTATAACGCACTTGGTATGACGAGTCCCACGGCGAAAGAACTTCCAAGTACCTGAACGGTGACATGCCGAGCATATCCCGTTTGATTAGGTCATCGTCCATTGGAAGCCTCTCCAATATTGTTTTATTCGCATGCAGGGCCCCCACGTGCAACGGAGTCCTTTGGAGTTCATCTTCATTGTACATATCTTCCCATTCGATGATATGTTTGTCAAAATATGAAACGTCGTTGTTCATAACAGCGGAGTGAAGCGGAGAGGACGCCGACGCCAGCATGTCCAACAACGACGTAACACTCTCGTAACATCCTTTACCATACAGTCTTCCGACTTGCTGCCTAATTCTGGAATTGTTTGACGTGAAATTCGTGCTGTCTTTCACCTTTTGGAGGAGGAAGTCAGCTGCAAAGAATTCAGCGAATGTCATGTGGACGAAGACAGGATCTCCGTTGTTAAGTCCAACCAAGAATCCTTCTTTAAGGCGATTGGCAGCGACGTCCTTTAATAAACTTCCATTGGGCTTTATTTTCTCTAATTCGTCTTCATTCAATAAGGTTGCCAATAAGGTTACGTCCATAGTGAATACGCATTTCATAGCAAGGAGACCATAATCTGCGTAGAATGGGGGCTTCGCGTTGTCGTCGTCCTCTTGCACGGCACATAGGCTGATATTTTCTTTCTTTTTGTCTCTTCTGTATGCAATGTGCTTGTACTCTACAAACATCTTGTAGATGTGCACAGTGTACACACTTGTGCCAGCAGATGTGTCAATAATTTTAAGTAATGAAGAGTAATCATCACACTGTGCAATTTCCCCACTCTCCACCTCAGCCATCATGCGAAGTAGGAGAGGATTTCCGAAGATATTCTTGTTTGTCCTCTTCAAGGACGCGTACAGTTCTTGAATCTGCTGAGAAACTGCAGTGTTTCGGGTAGTTGAATGTTCCCTGTATTTTTTAAGAAATTCTTCTTCGTTTTCTTCGGAGAAGGGAGCGAGTTCATATGCCACTGTGTGCAAAACGTCTTGAAGATTGGACCTAAACACCGTGCGAGAAAAAGTATACAACTTACAAATTTTTTTCTTAATCAGATACAATACAAGTTCTAGGACGCGCTCGCGGCATTCTTCATTCATTTCGTCGAATGCATCGAAGATGACAACAACTTCGAAAGGGCTTCCAGTGTTCAAACTCTCCTCGAACAAGGCGAACTCTAGTCCCTCCTTGTGTACTCTGCATAGATCTGCTAGAAATTCAGAATTCGGTGATTTGGTTCTAATAGATGCCATCCTCTGAGGAAGGTCGACGTAAAGCACCCACCGATCCCGTCTTTTCCAACTGTCCCGGTGTTGATTTTTGATTTCTGTACACAGTCGAGTTGCCAGCAGACTCTTTCCTATCCCCGGAGCACCACAAATGACGACCACTTTTTCATTCGCCTTCAAGAACTCCTCCATTGTGTAATCTTTGTGTCCCGTCAATGGAAGGTGACTGAGTCTACCATTTGATTGAAGCCACAAGAGTCCGTTACGTGGCCCATTGAGCTGCAATAGGTGCACTCTCTTTTTCTGGAAATTATGATTTTTGCACAGCCTTTCATAGTCACGTGGCTCTAGCAGAAGCACGAATTTTTCAAATTGTGCTAAATTCTTCATGTATTTTGCCTCACAACCGCGCGGAAGAATTTTTCTAACGTCATCAGGTGGACACCCTAGAAATGCGAATGCCTCATTGTCGTCCTCAAGTTCGCAGTCTTTCAGGTCAATCTCCACAGCCCTTCTACACACTCGTTCGACGTAATAATGCTTTACCCGTTCTTCTAGCTCATGAAGAGGAGGTCCTACGTCAATGTATTTCGATGCACACATGTTCAAGAAACTCGTTGTGTCGACGCAACGTAAGAAGGTGTCCAAATCCGTTGCCAGATGAAGCGCAGTAGCATCTTGGCCTTGAAGCTTTATGTGAGCCTTTTTAAAAAGTGCTTCTTTGCTCGTGACATGCGCGAGAGTTGCTTCAGGAACACTGCGGACTTCATATTTCTTACCAAAGAAGTCACATTTTTGCACTTGTTTCACCAAGACAGCCTCACCGTTCTCTTCCACGAGCAGGACTACTCTTGTTCCAGTCACATCGGAGACAACACTCAAATGCTGAAGCATTTTTTGGGCGTCATCGTTCGGACGAACCGTTACGAGCACGAATGCACATTTGTAATCGTCTAAGACGCAGCTGATCTTGAAGTCCCACTGGTTTGTTTCGAAAAACAAGTATGGCTGTCCTGTACGTTGAACAGCATTGTGAACCATTACTTCGAGAAGGCTCAGCTCTGGGCCCGTAAGTATAAGTAGCGGCATATTTTCCAAGTCGCCGAGGTTGAGTGCCTCCGTATCGAATGTAATGTTGAGTTCGCTTGTCCTGAGCGCTCTTTGGAGCCTCGCGTTTTCTGTTTCGATTTTCTCTGTATCTATCGAGGGGATTCTATGCTGGATGTAGCACCGCATGTCCGGGATGACAGAATCATTGAAAAAAGCATACAGTTCCGGAACATCCTGCTCCAGAATTCTACGTTTGCAATCGTTACAGTATTGAGCCAGAATATGTGGCACCCTCACAATCAGTTCTTCCTCCTTATTCTTGGCGAAAGCTAGTTTGATGAGGTCATCCATGTCATTTTGCTTTCGCTTTATATCTTTCACAATGGCTTTGTACCGCATTTTCATTTTCTGATCCTGGCAGAAATATGGCTTGCCATTATTTCGGTGCACCAATGAAAGTGCCAAATGACATATTTCATGCGCAAACGTACCCCATGCTACAGCTTCTTTAGCGCTGCCAGCGATAAAAACTCTTTGTGCTTCACAAGATGCGAGTCCTAAGGTTTTCGCACCGCTGCACCCCGTAATCCGTTGCACGCTTTCACTGTTGTAGTCGAATCCTATCTTTAGGTGCGGTGCTGTTGCAGCCACTTTGAGAATCTCCTTGATTAAGTCGTCACTGGAGAGCTCCTTGTACATCCTCTCCCATCTCTCCTCGTAGTCGTCACAGGGTGTCCTGTTCAATGACTTGCTTTTCAAATAAAAAATATAGGAGTCCCTGTGTGACGTGGCGAATGACTCTTGTCGTTCAATCTCGGCTCTTTCAACCGGATATAGATCCTTATAACACCATGATTTTTCGTCCTCCTTCGTGGTGCATTTTCGTGACAATAGCGAACCATAAATACGGTAACTTTTCTTTTGGACTGCTTCGCAAAGAGCCGAGGTACCTTCAGTGGGATGCAGCCACAATTTGAGGGCAGGCGCTGCGTCGAGGCACTGTATAGCACTAGTCTCGTCTTTGTTCACAATGGCTTCGTGCATTTGTTTTCTGAGATCTTCCCATTGGGGTGAATGTTCCATGTCGAGATCCAATTCAGGTATCGAAGCCATGCTTTTAAAGATGAAAGGAGTAATTCCTGCAATTTGGAGGGAGAAATTAGAAATACGTTCACAGACACCAGAGGCTATTATAGTCGTGTTCAATGTAAGAAGGAAAAGAAATCTAGTTCGTCATCTACATACGCCGTTGGAGATAAGGAGACACTATACCGCGCCAAGAGAAACACAGGAGTGCCACTATGGGGGAGGGTCCGCATGGTGGCGGTGGTGGCGGTGGTGGTGGTGGTGGTAGTGCTGAAAGAGCTCGCAGTTGTGGGCCTCGCAGAGGGTATCAACGGCATGATTAACGCTCTGGGGACAATGTGCGTCCTGGGCAGACCTCTAAGGGAACTGGGGGGGGGGGGGGGGGCCGCGTGGTGTCATATACTGCCAGTCTTCACAGCTAATACGGAAGCAGAGCGAGTGTGACGGATTACATTATCTGGCGGCGGCGGGAAAGTGATGTATCTGTGCCCAGCCATCCTATATCTGCGGCACAGTAACATTTTGCGAACTCACCGACTAGATTTTCTTTTCCTTCTTGATTTGAACACGACTACAGCCTCAGTCGAAAGTACAGCTAAGAAATCCTGACGAATGCTATTGGTCGGGATAGAATCTAAATAATATCTTAGTAGGGAAGACATTAATGGCGCTCAAACATGCGAAAGTAATTTCGAATCGCCATATACGTGAAAGGTTTTGTGGTCCCACATCAAGCGACGGGTCGGCATTAGACCTTTTTCATAACGGCCTCTATGCACATGACCTTGAGGCGAAGGAGAGGATTGTCTCCATCTTCACTAGATGGCGCAGTCTCGGGGATGACAAAAGTGGGGTCCAGTGGGAAGACCGCATGAGCTCCTCGGTCTAACTCTAGACTCTTATTGGTCCTGTATGCTACCTACGTGGATTCGTTTTGGCTTGCACTAAGTGTGGTTCGCTGTAGAGCCACTAGGATACGACGCTTATTCAAAAAAGGTCACATCCGTTACGAACACGTGACGTCACGAGAGGAACAGGTTTGAAGCTATGTTTTGCTGCGGTTTGCAAGACGCGGGAATAAATAAAGAACTAATCATCATCCACCATCATAATCGTACCATGAGGCTACACGCAAAGTTTGCCTGCGCAGTGTGGCGACATGTTGCACGTGCCACAGGGTAGGACAGCGGATAATTTGAACCACCCGGGGTTCTTTTGACGTGCGCCAGAAATCACGTACTCATACATGTTGCTGGAAGCAACGTTCACCACCTCCACATTGCTACCGCCCTAGGCCAGGATCGCACCGGCGACCTTGAGCTCAGCGAGTCAGCACGTTACCGTCAGAGCTACGAGGACACAAGAAGAGGAAGAACGCGTCTGTTGATATACGTAAATCGCCTTATTATGCCCACAAGCATGCTTTGCGCGTCGTTGCCACGTAATCGGTGACATGGGGGCTGAGTTTGTCTATGACAGTTTATCATAGCGGGAGTTTTACTCAGACCAATTCTACGGGGCGGGTTCCCTGGGCGCTCTGCCAGGACAAGTACAGGGTGCGGCACTCAAGTGTGCGACATTTCCATCACTTCGTAAGAAAAGAAGATAAAGTCCAACTCGCCTGAAATTTTGTACAGTGAGAGCCATTTTCCTGAAGTTTTTTTAGCATTCCTTGCAAATGTCGTCTGTTCGCACAAACATGAGATTAAAATTGTTCGAACTTTTGACCCCATGCATTTTCTATGGCCTATTCGCGGTTATTTTGGGGACACTTCGTTGAAGAACCGCATTTCACAGCGAGTTTCGCCACATCTCACACAGGTGCCGCAAGGCGCCAAGCGAACCCGAAACCCTGAGCGGGGTCGAAGCGCATTCGTGTCGTCTGCTACGTTTTGGCGCTGTGCGCCACCTGTGGGAGATGTGGCAAAACTCGCTGTGAAATGCGGTTCTTCAACGAAGTGTTTCCAAAATAACCGGGAATAGGCCATAGAAAAGTTAGAGTCAAAAGTTCGAACAATTTGTATCTCGTGTTTGTGCAAACAGACGACGTCCGGAAGGAATGCTAAAAAAAACTTCAGGAAAATGGCTCGCGCTGTGCAAAATTTCAGGTAAATTGGACTTTATCTTCTTTTCTTAAGAAGTGACGGAAATGTGGCACACTTGAGCGCCGCACCCTGTACGTCTGCTCGAGGTTGGCGGACACTTTTTCGGTATTAAAAAAGTCAGCCGTTTCGAGACGCGCAATGTTTCGTAAGTCACGCGACGAGGCAGGCGTTAATGCGACACAAATCTCTTTGTCGAGACCTGAACGATGTGACGCGTCAAATACGGAAAGCGGGAGAAAGAAAGCGTGTAGCCTTCAGTAAGATACAATATATGCACCCCTACCCATATTTCGCGGTGCTGTACACTGAGAGCGTTTTCGATTGGAGCATGCTCATCAAGGACGCCACGAGATGCACAGGGTGAGTTCGTACAGCATTTTCCTAGTTCGGAGTTGTGACATGAAAATAGCGGATGATTTTAGGAGACGCGAGACGAAGACCCTTCGTTACCCTTGTGTTCCCCTTCGACGTGTACGCCTAATAGTAACAATTGATTAGCACCAGATAATCTAAGAAATTTTACGAACCACAAGCGTGTTGTCCCCCTTTACTGCCCAGAACTGTTTGTTGGGTCATCGAATATTTCGTGAACTGTTTTCCAATCCTAATTTCGACACGAGGAACATGTCCAGTGCTTCCTGTCCTTCGGGTAGGCAGGAAGGCTAATTCCGGGTTCAGGGCAATATGCATCGCACTCAGGAACGTGCTGACGCTACGATTGTTTTTCTTTTTTTCTTTTTCATGTCTCGCACCTTTATATAATTAATGTTTCGAGGCAACTTCACGCTTTGTTGTGTAAGTATTGCCGCGTTCCAGCCTTAGAACAACTTTCCATATTGCGGAACACAGCAACAACAAGCTGTTTTTCCACAGTCCCTTCGAATGCTATGCAGATCCACACTCTTGGAAGGCACCGCAGCGCCATAGTTTGTACCGCTTGATACGCGCAGACGTAAAACTAATCATAACAGGTTGCAAGGTACTGAATAGCTCCCAATTACAGCTAACAGTGGGCAATGAAATCAAGTCACTATGCGCCAGGGCATCAGACTTTGGTTCCCCCTTCCCCTCCCACCAGCGACCTCAGACACAATGACATCCATCTAAATCACGAACAGCCCTGACGCTACTTTTGTTGTTCTGCGTTATAATACTGCACCAGTGATTTCCCCAGAAATTCACTGCTGGGGGCGGGGGGGGGGGGGGGGGTGCCGAGCTTTCAAGGGTGGGGTGGGGGTATGCTTGGTGAAGGTTACACTTAAGGAATTTTTCTTAGACACGGAAAGAATCGTGGCACAGTAGTGACATCTCTCCACAGCCTCCCCGTTTTATTTGTACATGTTATTACGTTAGAACACAGTACATTAAAATACAGATTCATTATGAACGGCATTTCAACATTATGATGCATATAATCATATCGCAAATGGTTCTTGATGATCCACATTGAGTTTGCGTGCCCGCACGCATTTTTGCTCGTATATGCGTGAAATATATGCGTTAAACAGTCACTTTCAAATGATTTTGGACAAATGCATGGCACGATCATCTGCGTGATTGTGGTCTTATACAGCCCAAGTTTCACAGTACAGGACGTTAGTCGCTGCGCCGGACTCTCTACCAGAACGTGTTGGTGGCCGAGCTAGGTGGGGTCACTTGAGAAATTTCAGTGGGGCGGGGTGCAAAAATGAAGGAGTGTGTAGGGAAATCCCTGCACTGCACAGCTAGGGTGGTTCCCGGGAGCACTTGGCATTTTTTGACATGTCATAAGGTGTTTCAGAAATTCCGACTCTCAGAAGAGAAAGAGATCAAAGGACTATATGCAGGCTAGATCAAGGTCGTCAAGGATCAATATTCTAAGTGATTCAATGCAGAAGTGGTTTGTATTCCAGTCTTACGTACCTTCTTGTTCAATATGACGCCATGTTCAAGTATCGTGTTGATCGCGGGGTGCAGCCTTAGTACACTGCAGTCATCCTTCTCCGATGCCTCTGAACACTTTCGTTAAAACCACCATCGGTGCTCCAATGTCAGACCTTCGTTCCACCTGTAACGCATGACGTCACTTACATCACATCCTCTCGATTCGCCAAAGTAGAAGCGAAGTGTGATCTCACTCGTGCGGCGGAAAACAGAGTGCGTGATGAAAGGTGAAAGCCGAAAAGCCACTGAAAGAAGAAGCCACTGGAGAGGCGTGTTAGCTTAACCCAACTGGTAAAAGCCCTGAACCGATAATCCAGAAGACGTGAGTTCCAGTTCTACGGCTGGCTAACCTTTTCAGTGGCTTCCTTCTTTCATCAATAATTTGTGAGGCACTTGAGACTTTGTACGTATTTGTCCTTTTCATGTGTTCCACCCTCAGAACATCAATTCCCATCGTGGAGTGCGTGTTTGAATAAGAAGTTCGTTAGTAGATGATAAGCTCAATATTTCAATTGTAAATTCATTCAATGTTTGATGGTTAACCACAAAGAGAACAACGATTTCTGAAAAGCAAGGTTTCATCTTAAAGGTATATGTAACACGAGAAGCGCGTGTAAGGCAGATCAATGCTTTGCAAATTAAATATTCTTAACATGCTTCGGACCAAATTATTTCGCGCGACAAACGTCGGATACACTGCCAGACTGGTGAGCGCGTACTGGTGAAGAATGCAAAACAAAAAACAAAAAAAAAACTATCATGACCACCCAAGTACTTTAACTTGATGTAGCCAATCCTTTTCTTTCATGCAATCATACCGGATGAACGAACGCACTGTATTTTTCAAGAAGGGCTCGAATACCGAATGTTTTAGCGTCCGGACCTGGGCCTCACAGATTTTCGGCTGCACTTTTGAGATTAAGACCCTATGGCCTAGGGTAGGCTCGAAGCTCCATAAGCAGACAGATCTAGGCCTATAAAGCCATCTGAAGACACAACCATTTAAAACAGAGCAATAATAAGCATAAAAAGACATGTAAAGTCATTATTGCCAAGTAATTCAAATAATTGGGTGTTTACGTCGCGAGACAACTGAGATCGCCAAGTAATTCAATTACTGTAATTGTTACATTCTGGGTAATTTAGTTACTTTCAGAATTATAATCAATATTATGTAACTGAATTACTTTTGCAAGTAGTACTGGACTCGGAATTGCAATGAGAGCTCTAGCTTCTATAGTAGAAGGCCACAGTGATGGGGAGGCTACTGAAAGATTTACATTTGAGTGCGGCAAAAACAAAAGTGCTGCTCCGTGGGAGAAATAATTTGATATGAACCTGCTTGAAGCCTTTATAAAGCGGTGGGACTTTTCATTGTATATTCATGATCAGGAGTAGTTGCGGTATAAAGGACAAGAGCTTGAGGAATACCTTTGTTTTGAAGGTGAACAAACCTTACAAGCTGATGCATGAGCAGTATTCCCTTACTACAAGAAGAAAAATTTTCGCTTGTTCTTGGCATGACTTAAAAAAGGCCCTTTCACTAACTAATATATATATATATATAGGTCGAGGGAAGTACAAAAGTCAAACGGCCACGAAGTTTTACAGTTGTGGAAGGAAAAAGACGCGGACAACAGGTTTTAGGGAAGTTAGAAACACTAGTTCATTTAATGGGCAGAAATTAAAAGTTGAATGAGAAACGGGGTCGACGTTTCGACAGTGGCACTGTCTTCGTCAGGACAAAAGGTCAGGACAATATATATATATATATATATTACTCCAGTGTTTCTGCTCAGTAATAAGCAGATTCCTCCAGCAATTCTAAGGCTGTACAATTCTTAGCAATGTGCTCCACTACTATACCGGTCTTGTTCCCCTACTTCTCTAGTCCCCTAGTCACTTTTCACATACAATGAAGTTATACAGCAAATATATGTATTGAAATTAATGTAATTTAGTGTAGCTCAGTGACTTTTTATAGTCTATCTGTAGTTGCAACTGAGCTCCAATTCTCAATTCTCATTCTGCAATTGTAACTGTAACTTAATTACCTTTACGAACAGGTATGTAGTTGTAATCGCAATCCAATTAATTTCGAAAAGTAATTATTACAGGGCCATCAAACAGACACAGAATGTAAACATTAAATCTGATAGCCAACATTTACGGCCGCAGGGGGTCTATTATGTTACGTGACGCAATACAAAACTACACTCCATATTCGGGTCTTTAAATTTCTACATAAAATCATACATTTCTTACATAAATTTCGACATAGAATAATAAATTTCTTACAAAAAAATTCTGCTGTCTGTGACATCACATTTCTTCAAGTCCAATGTAGATCACGTGGTGATGCCATCGTAAGCTGCACTCCTCCTTTCAGTGCTCCGCCAAACGCTTCCGATAGAGCTTCCGCATCGGCGTTCCAACGTTGGGCCTTTCTTCCACCTGCAATGCGCGGTGGGACTTACAAGGCAACCCCCATGATTTCCCATCGTTAGAGACCAGAGATGACGTAACCGGTGCGGCGGAAAGTGTATTCAAATTTCATGTAGTGTACAGTCCGCATCAGAAGCAACTTGAACGCCACTCTGACCTCTTGTCTCTGCTGGCGCTCAGAAGAAATAACGGCGGAGAGTGTTTGGGTAATCCCATTCCAGTTAGAGGGGTGGTCATCGTGTTAGAGGCGTTGTTTGATGCTAGGCGCTGCCCAGGGTGGCTCTGTTTCCGCTTCGCAAGGCTGGAGAGGCGTTCAAGTTAGCTCTGAGACGAGCTGTACGTTCTATTATATCGCATGATAAGTTTGTCTTTCTTCACTAAAAACATTTGGCGGTCTGAGGGTAAGGGAAATAGGGAGAACACAGACGACGATTGCTGGAAAGCGGAGTGTATGTGTCACTACAGGGATAGACAATACGAAAGGTATCTACACTCCAAGGAAAAAAAAAGGAGTAAAATTTGGAGTAATTGCAGCTGTTACCGCTAAGACTACAAATAATCGCTGAACTGCGCAAATGGACTCCTGAATGCAATAGTCTATACGTGCTCTTCGCGAATTTGATGGAATAGATTAGCTATTAGTCATTTTACACCCACACAGGGGAAAAAATAGTTAGAGGTTCTTTTTTGCGAAATTGGGCCCTATGTATGTCGCTAAGACATTATATATTACTCGACATATCATGGTTGACGGTTTAATTCAAAGTATTTTCATTCATGCACACGAATTATATAACTGGGATTTTTAAAACTGAGCGTAGAATGCAATCCCCACTCTGTGACATTCATTTAGTCGACTAAAATTGTTCCTTTTTTCCCCTTAGAATATAGGAAGCGAGTTACATGTTAATCTAAGTAAAATTATATTCGCAGGACGTTGAAATTATTTATGGCAATTGACGTTGGCGACTTCAAGCTTCACTTGTTAAGGGAAAAGCCTGAGGACGAGAGCTCCTAATGAGCATTTCGAAGAGAGACTGGTCTTTTTCTGGGCACCATTTTGATCGTTAGCGTGGTATTCAAAGGATTAGGAATGACACGTTAAAGGGTTCTTGGGGTTTTGATGGGGTCACTCACCAATCAATGTCCAATTGATTGAAAAATAGTTAACTAAGAAGTACAATTATATGATTTCAGAGCACTAAAAGGGTTAAATCTACGTATTTGCACCAACCGCGACGCTCTTGGTGTGGTACGCCTTCTATCGCTCATTGGCGCACAAGTTACTCTCCCCCTGTCCCTCACTCCTTCCTGCTGTCCTTTCTCCATAAGTCCTCATCTGTACGCCGCCCATAGCCACAGTTGCTTCGCGGCGCTAACACCAAAGTAAAAAAAAATAAAAAACAACAAATTACTCTGTAGGGTATTCTTTTTTTTTTCTTCGTTTTAAGCAATGTAAGTACATGGAGTACACGTACTAGTGAATGTCTGCCATCTAGCAAGGACAGCTCACATGCCTAAAGACATAGGCCGTCCTGCTTTGCTCATGCATGAAAGTAGTGTAATGAAATTATTATGACAGTCCCGCGTCGCTTCGAGAGCTCAATTTGGGACAGCCAGCGCCGCATGCGCATGACGTTAGCATCGCGGTTGCTTCGCATCCCTGTTCCCCTATCTCCCGACGTCAACAATGACGTCAACTGCCGAGTGCATCGGGAGCGTGTGGGGTCCCCGATACAATGCTACCTCCAAGTAAAAAAAAATAAAAATGAAATGTGTGCAGACTTTAACACCATTCTATCTCTGTGTTTGAGAGTTGTTAACGTATAATATCTTCACATTTCGGAATTATCTCTTACAAATGCATTACTACTCGAACGCTGTTCAAATGTTTAGGAATATCTACAATCTTTTCAGGACCAGTTCGTATTCCAAGTACACAAGGCAAGAACCTTCCCGAAGAATCTTCCTCTGCGCAGCCGTCCTGGCGAAAGGTCTGGTGTCTGTGCTTTCCACTGCCGCCGCCCAGACCTCACGATACCCAACGCCGCGTCGCGCCACCTTCGCAGCGTGCTTCTACCGTGACTCACCGCGCCGCGATATCTCGGAGACATTGCGCATATACAGGTGTCACTCTAGAACTATTCCGGAAGGGTATTCCGGAAGGGTATTCCGGAAGGGTAGACCAATTATGCATTTGGGCAACCACAACCTACTCTACACGAATCAGAACCGACGGCCATGTATGGCTTAGTTCCACCACCGCCGATGATACGTATTGTGTCGAACAAGAAGACCGCGAGGTGAACTACGCAGATATTTAGCAATCGTAACCTCGCTGAAGAAAATAGTGTCGATCACAAATTCCGGAAAGGAATACGTTAGAAATGGGTGCGGTCTTCTAGGAGATCATGGGGCGAAAAATGATGCTCTGTATTCCGCAAAAAGAAGCGACGAAAGCCTTGAGCGCTACCAAAACTTGAAAAAAAAAAAAGTTCTGCATTGATCATGCAGAACAATACGCAAGAAGCCGCGCGATGAGCGATGTAACGAGCAAACGATAACAAGCGGATCTCATTGCTAATAAAGATACGCATATCTCAGCTGCTCAAAAGCAATATGAAATTGTAGCGGTGATAAAGAAGAAAAAAATGGCACAAGACACACGGGAAATATACTGCCTTTCGAATCTCACCTCTATCTCGACGTCTACTGCTGCTCCCATGTAGTAGAGATGGGAATCGGTCGCACATCTGACGGAGTCTGATCGACGCCTATGCCCACACCGGTTAATGGAGAACGCAGATAAGCATTATCATTCGCTGTGCATTTCGCCACCATTCCGTGTAAGTGCGCAAGAATTCAGTCGCCCCACAGTTCATGTAAGAGCACATCAAACTTGATTAGATAAACTATTGTTGCTCCATATGAAGTACTTTTAGTGGGTCAAGGAAGGTATAAAGTCCAGGAAATTTGATGCAACAGAGCAATTGATGTGCTTGGTCCCACATTGGAAGCGAGGTTGGACACACTCTTGATGTGTAAAGAGACAATACTGAGTACTTTGTTTGTGAGCATCGTACCTACTGAGCTTTTGTACACTTCCGTTCTAGTATTTCTGATCAACCCACCACATGTTCCTCGTGGCTCGTGTTCGCCTTCCATCAGAGTCTTCTACAGGGAATTCGCAGCCTGACGTGATCGTTGTTGATCGTTATAGGGTTGGTTTAGGTTAAGTAGCAGGCTAATGCTCAAATAGAGCTGACAGACATGATGCGGTAGAAGGCACCATGCGATGTTCATTCTCTCCAGTTCTTTTCTCGTCCTTCAGTCACAGGTCCTTACTGTCCTTCAACAATAATGGCAGATCACAATAGACACTATCTTCATCATAATTACGCCAGGTCAGTTACAAGACGCCCGCTGTAGACGTTTCGGAGAAGTCCATGTTGCACTTATAGGGTTCCGAAGAATACATTCCGAAGAATATTCATGCCCTCTTCCTTATGAGTGGCCGGGTGGATGTAGTCTGCGCTCGTTGGCCAGTACCTCCAAGGTTATGCTAAAGACTGGGAGGTGGTGGGTTCGAATCCTCCCACCGGTTTTCCTGTCGCGGGTTATCGTTACGCTTACCAGCATGCTTTCGAAGAGGATGTCGGCACAGTTCATCCTGAAGCCCGCCAAGAATGCATACTAACATCCCCATTTCATAATCATCTGCCCATGGAACAACCCTGCTACATCAGTGCCGTGCACTTCGCGCTTTTCTTTCCTTTCTGAGAGCCACCGGCCTCCTTCAACAACTGAAGAGGTTTCTTTTGTTTTCCTTCCCTCTTCATCCTTTCATGTGAACTTTTTCGGAATGGGTAGGGTCCTGACATCAACGCAGGAAAACATCCCACATCATCATCATCATCCATTCATCTGCGTTGTTGTCATAATCGTCCATTCATCATCATCATTCATTTCTGTGAGTGTGTCATAACCGTTCTTTCTGACATCTTCCTATCTGTTCCCGTTTGCCCACCGCCCAAAGTGCTGCCTACACGAAATAAAAGAAAGACGTGGCGGTTATGAGACAGTTTTAGTACATCGTATCGCCTTTGCGTACGTAAAGGATAGCGTTGGTAGTTCTGCGATCGCCCATAACAGATAGGGGCTTCGCGCAGAGCGCAGAACCACCAACGCTATCCCTTACGTACGCAAAGGCGATAGCGTACGATGTACTAAAACTTTAGTACAGTCGCTTCAGTGTCGGACGCAACGTGTAACATTGGCGGGGATCCAATGGCTTCCACTGCTTTTATCCCTACAAACACACATGTAGCAGGGGTAGTTGTCGAAAAAAGCAGCCGTAGCTACCTTTCCGTGCTTTTTTTAGAATAGATTAGCAAGCGCTGTTTAACAGTCCCGTCTCTGTAGGTATAAAGGCTGCCGATAAGACGATAAGAAAACACGAACGCATCACGTGAGATGGCTCTCGAAAGCTTATCGTTTATTTACAGCACATTTCGCTGGTCGTTGCAATAAGGAAGACCTTCGAGCGCATACAGCGCGCTCCCTTTTAACTAAACAGTACAACTCCTTTCGCACTGTGTGGTACCCTGCTCCCCTACCCGCAAGTAGGAGTACTTCTGGAGCCTTCCACCCTCCACCAGTACTGAATTTGTCGAATTGAATTTGACGAATGACACCAAAGGTTTGGTTGCATGCAGATTCCATTTCATCCAGATTCCAGTTGCATGCATACAAAACCTGAATTATGACCTCTGCTTCCCCCCCCCCTTACTCGGGCACCAGGAAAAAGATACATGCAGCAGCACTGGTGCAGCAACATCCAGGTACAGCATTCTAAACCACATCTACTGCTACAAATGGACAAGCAATGATAGTGGGAAGCTGGTCCTGGTAAAGTGTCTCACGATACTATGGCACATCCTAGATACTTGGATCGTGGTGTTACTCTACATATTCATAGGCAGCAATATCTTCATGTGTCTATGGACTTACAGGGAATGAAACATTCGAACAATTGGAGAGGGCGGTCGGTGTACCTCCCCTTATGAAAGACATCCCCTCATTGTGCGTGCTACAAGTTTCCTTTCCTCAATGCTGCTTCTTGGTCATGTATCTAAGAGATCAAAGCACCACTTCAGCCTCAACTGAGTACCACATTTTGTAAATACATATGAGTACCGTACTACTGAAATAAAAAAAAATTGCAATGGTCCTTGACTGTGCAGGCCAGTTCCGTCTGTTTTACGCTATCGCAACAGCTAACCTTTATGCCAGGCCATGTCCAGAAGCTTATTGACGTTGAGGTTATTCCCTGTGTACGGTGGCTGCTCCTTAGGCCCTGGGCAGAAGCCCTATAGCTGGAAGAGGCTAAACACGTTCACCGCAAGAGATTCAGTGAATTAGTCACTAAAACACTGTCAACCCTGCAAAGGATTGACTGCAAGTGGACGACACAAGGATTTCAGTAAATGTGTACTAGCAGACATACCTAGAATTTTAGGATTTCGGTGTCTTATTCCGCATGAATCGGTGGATTTATAGTGGCAGAGTGATGGGGAAACAAACACGAGTCTCTTGTGCACATGGTAAACAGTACTCGAGGTCCTTTAGCCATTTAAACTATATATGAGGTGCCAGAGAAGGATTAAAAAGGTTGGGACACTTTCGTACACGTGGTTCTTGTATTACGGGTGCATGTATTCCATACCGTAATACCGTTGAACAAATAATTATGCCGGTGCACTCTGAAAAACGATGGTGGTGGCGGTGGTACTGCTTAAAAATGATGGTGGTGATGGTGGTGGTAAAAGGACTCGCCGTTGTCGGGCTCACCGATGTGGGCAACGTCACGACTGACGCCCTGCGGAATATGCGTCCTGGGTAGACTTCTGAGGGAACTGTGCCGACGTATGTCTGAAAGCGTCTGAAGACCCCCCGCCCCCAACCCAGGAAAAAAACCCCAAACAGCTTAAAAATGAGCTTCACCTAGCACTCTCAACAGCACTCTCCTAGCCAACCACCATCGCGACTGTCATCGTTCGTTCTCCCGCTTTACTCAAATCGGTGCGAGGGAGGGGGTATGTCACATTCTTTTTTCTTTGTTTTTCTTTTTTTGGTGAGCTCTTTCACCATCACCACTTTTTGTTTTGCCTTTTACGGTTCATAACTGACACAAACATGGCGTACGGCCCCAGTTTTCATCAAACCAAGGGCGAGACGTTGTCATTCGGGATTATGGTTGGCTAGGAGCGTGTTATGCAGTCAAGCTCTGTTTTTACAGTGTAGGATGTGTGCCTGAAATGTTTCGTAATTGTGCTTGCGAATAATTAGGGGTGCCCTTCGAAACCCCTATACAACTACACAGAATGGCCATGCTGCTTTATACTTTTAGTGAACCCAGAGAGCTAATGTCGTTGTATCACAGGTATTGCTTACATTGCATGTTTCATACAAGCAAGTCTATTTCGTGCTGCGCTTTGCAGCAACAAATTTATCCATGCTGATCGGTTAAGTTGCATGAGCATTCGAGAAAAACTGTATATATGCAAAAGGAATATGCATAAAAAATATTTGTTATTCTTTTTTTTTTTTTCAGGGTTCGAATAACTTCACGTTGCTAGTAGCAGTGCGCTGTTTGTACGAGGTAATGCAGAGTGAAGACGAGCCATTAGTGCCCGCTGACGGGTTATGATGGATGTGACAAGTCCTTCAAGCAGCCAGCTCCTGGAGGGGATATTTGGCCCATCAGGACCCCATCAGGATCCCCTGGTGGAGTAGCATTGGTCCATCACGACCCTTCAGGGCGCCTTGACGGAGCGCGGAGTGGACCACGCTATCCATTACAATCCATCAGGTACTCTAAAAAATTAATTCATGGGCCACGAGACAGTTTTCCTATAGACCTCTCCCCGTTTGTAAACAAATGACGTCACAGAGCCCTGGACCGGTATCTAGAAGATGTAGGTTCGAACCCTACAGCTGGCTAACCTTTTCGGTGACTTTCATCTTTCTTCGACGTCATAGTGTTCGACAATGCCACCAATTTGGTAGACTTGAATTACGCTCGAAGCCCGAAAAGCCCGAAAGCCACGGTCTTGAGGGGATTACGATGGTCCCCGAAAGGGAGGCGACCTTCGGTCCTATTTTTCTTTCAATAGGAGGCAGCGAACAAGTGCCCATTCGTGGAACCCCGCTCTCCCCTTTCGATTTGTTTCGGTTTCAGTCTGTCTATCAACGCAAACTGGAATCCTGCTGTTGCGATGGCATATTTATCCATAAAAAGGTATTTTTTTGTCCATCCAATAACTGAAGAAATGCGTTATTTGAACGTCCTTCTTTTTCTCCTTCTGAAGTTTTATTCCATCGCGTGAAAGAAGAGACGAGTAAGTAGAAGAAGTAGAAGTTCGAGGAACCACTTTTGTTCCGACGTTCTCCGTAGGTGAGCTCCCCTTTTTTTGTGTTCCCCGGCACTGGGAGGTTTAAGACTATTAAGAAGTTAAATAGCATAACACGAATACGTTTCTGCAAAAGCGACACGAGGAAAACGCCACGGAGCACACATTTTCCGCGTGATATTAATACAGGGTGTGTGCAGATAAAGTAGCCCCACATTTTCGCAAGTAGCGCGTTCCCTGCATACCGTACGAACTTCCGGCGGCGCGCGACGGTGCATTGATGTAGTCCAAATCGAGAAAAAAAATCGTGCTAACCCAACTCTGCGCAACGAAATTGTTAACAACGCGAACTTCACTCCGTGTATTTCCAAAGGGACATGGCAGTGTGGCACAGTTACAACGCCCTACCGCTGGGGGGTGCCACTCATGCAGAAACAAAACGAGATCTGGTACGCCTAGCGGTAGCTAGGCGCAACTGTGCCGTGGCCGCCATATTGACTTCTGCGTAGGAAAATCGGGATGCACGAAAAGCAACGTTTGCATGGATAACTTCTGTGTTATGTGGAGTTTGGTTACTACGATTTTTTTGTTCGTTTTCATCGTATAAATGCGTCATCCCGCGCCACCGGAACCAGCGAACGCCATACGTGCATAAATGTGTATCTACTTTATCTGTACCCACCCTATACATCACCTTCACGCTAAGTATTTCCTTTGGAAGTGCGAATTTCCTGAAAAAAATCGTTTACGGATTCGTTTATTCGTTATGCGCGCAGCGGCGGCGATCGCGCCCATGCTACTCCAGGCGTGTGGTGACATCAAGTCAGTCAGGCCTTTTGATTGGCTGGCGAGAATCGTCTGCTAACAAGAACGACCCGTCGAGACGCGGGAGGGATCACGCGAACTAACTGCGAAAAGAAGAAAGAGAACAGAAGGTGCGAATATCTGCTTCTAGTACAGGTTGGGACAAAAGTTTCCGGAATACGCAAGCGGGGTACTTTTTCTTCGGTGCGACACGATAGCGGCTGGCGGAAGCGAGTACGTTCACACTTTCGGAGGGGTGGAAGGGTGCGCTGCAAGCGGCACACAACGGTAGCTCCCGCTTCCCAAACACACCCAAGCGACACCGGAACTACTACTGTGTGTCGCTAACAGAACACGATTCCACCCCTCCGAAACAGTGAACTCACCCGCTTCTGCCGGCTGCTAGGGTGTCGCACAGAAGAAAAGGTACCCCGCTCGGGTTTTCCCCAAATTTTTGTACAAAAAACGTGTACTAATGCTTCCCCTCCAGACATATTTCTTTTCGAGTACCTCCAGGCGCCTTTAAGACCCTGTAGGAATGAGACCTTAGTAAACCACGTCAATGATAGCCTGTCCAGCGAGACGTTATAAACACGTTGAGAATGAAACGCCGGTGCGACTTTCTTGCCATGTGTCCCAATTGACCCACGTTCACTTGATGTACCACCATGTTTCTGACAGACAAGCCAAATGTCGCTTCGGCGACTCTTCCTCCAACACAAGCGCACTGCCAAGTGGCCCTTCATTCTGGTCATCTTGGCCTGTGCGGTTCTATGGAAGGCTCTCTCGTCCAGGTGAGTCCACGTGTGCTCGACACTCATGTAGCCGCAGTTGCTTCGCGGTGTTAACACGCGACCACAGAACAGAGGAATGTTCCAAGTGAGGATATACGACGTCTCGCAACATCCCCGCGCCATCGCCTCTTCAATAATTCACCATAGAGTGTAATCCTAATGGGGCACTAAAGCGTAAAAAATATTTCTTCGCCATATGAGAGATTCCGTCATCACGAGAATAATGCAAAAGTAACGAGATCCCCTTTCCTTCAGCCGAATCGGCTCAAAACGTCAAATGTACGTCACACCCAGCGCATCCAATTATCAAAGCAAATATATTGCGGGGACTGTTCCTTCCGCATGTCTTTGTCCAATCAACGCGGTGCTCCGACTTGGCTGCGATGCGTACTGGAACACCTCGCCGGGCGGAAGCTTTCGTAAATTTTAAATGCGTTCGCATTAGAACCCTCAAGTTGGAAAACTGTGACCATCTGATGGATGTGTGAAGCCTCGGAGAAAACCTCACTTCTCCCTTCCTCCACCCATACCCGCGTGCTGTGCATGCACACTGGTAGAGGGAAGACCTCTCTTCTGGAAGCGCGGCGAAGGGGCAACTATTCTGGAAGGAAGACTTGCGCTGCTGTTGCGGTTGTGTAGTTAGTAGTAGTTAGTAATCGCTAGGGGGATACAGATGGATAGGAATGTATAGGGTGGGTGAGGGGTGTGGGTGGGCGGAGCTACCAAGTCTCACTGCGAACGCGGTCTCGAAGTGGCAAATGGGACGTTTCATCATTATGACACATCCATTCGTCATTTTGACGTGACACTCCTCATTACACGCACCTCACAATTAGCGCGCACTTAATGTTCTCCCCACGTTGCATTGCGAGTGTATCCGAAATAATGAACATTGGGTACGGAATATACGTGCTTCCAGTAGCCTATGAGACCCACAAACACAGTCTTCTTTGAGTAGTTTTTGGACTATGGAAACCAATTGCTTTGACGTCTCAACGAGATATCGGCTGGTCAGTGCGCATGCCCAGAAAGCCCGAAAATTTTTTTTTTCTTACCTTGTGGGGCCCCAAAACGCATGTATTCGCGAACCCCCTGTTGTCCCTTCTAGAAAAATGTGATAATGTAATCTCCACAGGTACGAAGAAGAGCTGCAACCACGCCTGGACGGTGCTGCTGGTAAGGTCAAGAACGATGCCGTTGCAAGTAAACACTGGGTTAGTGGGCTCTTTCAGACACTTTGCTAGGTCGTCCTTCGTCGGAAGAAGCGCATGCTCATCAATGTTTCAAGAAGACAGGAAGAACCGTTTTCCGCGACAATTTTTCGGGGTGTTCCACAAATTTTGCAGTTCTTTTAAGGAATGTAACCTTTAAGAAAGCATGGAAGTGACATTTAACCTGGCTCAAAACCCTGCTTCATGTGTGAAGCTGTCCAGCGGGAGTCACCTATTTTCGCTCTGCTGCGTATTGTCACTGCGCAATAAAATTTACAAAAGACAGTCCGAGAAAGCAGTCGTGGACGAGAGACACGAGCCTCGCCTGACGTAGAAACTGCTCAATGCCTTTCTTTTGTTTTTTTCTTTTCGGCTCACGCGCCGCTTATACATGCTTGAGCTGTGCTGTTGGACGTCACTGGTCACGTGCCGGAGCCCGTGATACGTCACGAAGTCTTCTCGTTCGCCGATGCGCTCTTTGCATGTGGAGAGGGCATTTTAAAGACGCGCCAAACACAGCCTTGCGCGTGCATTTTATTCGTTGCAGAAGACAGCGCTCCGAAAAGGAAAAAATATTTTTGGGGCCACTTCCATGCTCCTTTAATTTTAATACGACCGATCCGTATAGAACACAAAATTAAGGGAAAGGGAGCAATAACTAATGTGTGCCTGTTCCTGTACAGCAGCCATTGGAGGACCTCGCAGAACTACCGGCGTGCACTTCGGTGCTGATCAAATCACGTCTGGACTGTCACCCCGACGAAGGAGTCACGGAAGAGCGATGCCGAAAGCGTGGCTGCTGCTGGGACGCTTCCAGTGCACGTGAGCGAATACTTTGAACAGCCCTGCCACAAACGGTAAGATAAAATGAATTAATCGCGCTCTCTAAACGGGCACAGGAAATGCGCCTCCCTGCTACATGCCTGACGGCTACACGGCTTTCGAGTTGTCGTCCAGACAGACCACCGCAGGTCTGGAGGTGATGCTGCAACGCATCTATCCATCGGGTATTTCGGGCAGCACAATGCAGCTTAAAGTACTCGTCTATCACTACTACGACGACGTCGTTCGCATTAAGGTATACGGCTCTTCTTTCTGAGATTTGGTGACAGCGGTGAATACGAGGACACTCAATTATAAGACCATGTTCGCTCCCCTATGTTGCTGAAATAAATGCGTTTAGCCGGAGAATGGACTCCAAAGAACTTTCGCGCAAGCTCCTTCATTCAAAATCGACGTACAGTCGAACCTGGTTAATGTCACACTCGTTAATACGACATACCCGCTATATGACCATTTTTCTCCGGATCCGTTTTCTGCCAGTGGCATCGCGGCTAAGTCTTGTTCGTTAATATGACATTTCGTTTTACAATAACATTTGACAAATGATCGCTATTTTCAGCACAACTGGGGTACCCTGGTTATCGTGACAGTTAAGCCACTGAACCGACGGTTCTCCTTACCTATATCGGCCGAAACGGCGGCCCGCTTTCGGTGTGACTCATGATGCCCCTGTCTGACGTGCTTATAAAAGGCCAGTGTCCTCGGTCATATGGACAGAATGAGCTGCTGCAATCATACGGCACCTACCGTGTATTCACACGAGAGACATTCCCTCGCGGAAGACGCGAAAAACGTCATAGCTTTCTGAGCGCGAGCTCTCAACGTCCAGTGTTCACGTACACTGCTAACCATGGGGAACATCCTGCGACACGGCCAGAAGATATTTCGTAGCAGACGACAGGAAAGACGCCGACGGTGTCGTCTGCGAAGTGTCGTCTGCTAGGTGCGCAGTATGCTACTCCCGATATTCCGCACCGTGTGAATGCTAACATAACACGAGACGGAACTTAGTCTCTGTGATCGGTGTTTTTGCCTTTTCTTCCACTAGAATCCTCCGTGAGGATGTCGCCCGTGTGAGTACACAGTTATCTAACGTGTCTCAGAACAAGACCAAGTGAGTAGAGCTGACTGTCGGAATGAAAAAGGAGATATGCGTCAGATCGGGAATAACACTAAACAAAAGTGTTTATCAGACTTTTACAAAAAATATAAAAGAAAGTGTTGCACACTGTTTTAAAATGCCTGATTATACAAGCTTGCATAATTTTCTACTTTTCAAAGCTTAGGTAAAGCGCACGGTACAGGTTGGAGAGAAAAGTGAACACACGAGCGGCGTACTTTTTCTTCGGTGCGACACCCTGATGGCTTTCACAAGCGGGCGAGTTCATCGTTATGCGGGGGGGAACAGTGCGCTGTTAGCAACGCACAGCGGTTGCTTGCACTTGCAAGGCGCAACCAAACGACGCCACAACTGCCACTGCGTACCCTTCCACCCCTCCGAAACAGTGAACTCACCCGCTTATGGCAGCCACCAGGGGGTCGCACCGTAGAAGAAGTTCGTCGCTCGCGCGTTCCATAAACTTTTGTCGCAACCTGTACGACATCGCAAGGGTCGTAACATCGTGTTGTTCGGTAATATGACAAAACGCTTTGTGACCGGAATCTGCGGTAATAGCCATAGTCATATTTACGAATTTCGACTGTATTTCCACAGCTCTGCGTATTTTGCCATGACGTTTGGTAGCGATCCTGCCCCTACTGACACATATCGATGCACCTCACATATTTCTATCACTCGAAGCCTTCAGACTTTGGGTACGGTGTATGAGTGGCCACATGACTCCTGAGCTACCGTTTCAAGCATGAGCATGATTCACCGACATTTCGCAGATACTACTCGCGCGTACATGGTGTGCGACTAAATAAAAAAGACGTTTTCTCGAGACGGCGTTGTTGGAATTCGCTATTTCCTTTCGTTACAGATACGAAGAACTTACAACGAGGAGTACGAACCGCTTGTGCCACCCATATCGAATGCTGCACATCTAATCTTTACTAAGAATCCTTCCATTACAATCGACAAGGGGACCCTTATTGTCAACGCTGCACCTGACAGGTGACTTTGTTAAACATACTTCGCCACCGCCACTCGGTGGCTCTCTGAAGTTTTGCCGACAACACGCACTGGTGCCAAAGGGGCATAGATGACACTTGTGCACTCTTCAGTCATAGGTCGTCATGGTTATTATCAGATATCATAACATGAACCTCTGAACAGCAGCATCGCCCATAGTCCGCAGCGTCCTCCTCCAGAATAGGAAGTGTGAGGGGGGGGAGCGGAATGCTGTATGCTTTGCTCGCTCCTCCAAAAAATCCTCGCAACTCCCAAGAAGAGCGTCCCAAGTAAAATTTAAACAGTATCAGTTTTATTGAATCACCGTATGTAAATGAGCCCCCAATACTCAGTTCTTTTCTGATGTCTCGGGGAGACTCACTGAAAAGAAAACTTCATACCGGCGAACAACAATATAACAAACATGAAGTTTGACGTTTCGAATCTCATTCGAGTTTAGTCATCAGAATAAAATACCACAAGCTGCAGGTCCCATTCTATGTATCAAGTGTGCGTAGCATTCCGGTAGGAACGCACCCTTGATACATGGAAAGGGACCTGCAGCTTGTGGTCTTTCATTCTGATGATGAAATTCGAATGCGATTCGAAACGTCAAACTTTTTGTTTGTTATACTGTGTGTTGCGTATGCCCAATGAAGATGGCAATCCGGTATTTGGACTATTTTCACGCAAAGAAAGGTTTCGATAGCGCCAGCTATTTACGCATCATACGCCGGTATACGCACATATATGTATTTCTCGGCGTGATATTCCTCTTCAGGAACTGCCACACAGTATATTGTCTCTGGGAATACGCATTTCCTCCGAAACTGATTTTACAAGTATGTGCATACGGAGCCGAACTCTGCCAGCACCTTCCGGTATGCTGTGACGTCAGCTCATCCGAGCACTTCAATTTGAAGACGAGAATCACCTAGTACAGCAAAGAAGCAATGCCATTGGTCCACAGCTCTGTCAGACTTGCTATAGAAATCGTAATGGCAAAAAGAGAAATAGGAAAAAATCACATGATGCCACGGACTGGCTTCCGAGGGAGAGAGTTTGTCCGACGCTCGAGGCAAAGAGCTCGCACCAGGTCTGCTCACTGCACACGTACTCTGGGTGCGAATATGTACCCCTGGGCTAGCAATTTTAATCTCTGCTCCTCCTAACCTATCTTTTATGTAATGTTATATGTTTACATAAATGTGATACCTGAGCAATGTCAAAAGTGACTACTTCAATGCTAAACTCTCTTTCTCCAGAGGATCTTTCGTCTTCCACTTAGGCAGCTTCATCTGCAGCACAAAGGTGAACCAGATCAAGGTTCAAGTCCCAGCAACCATGGTCTATGGCCTGCAGTCCAAGCACGGCTCGTACTTTGCCAAGTTCACTGAACGATCTGCGCACAGTTTTTACTCCTTCGATGATGACTCGGCTCACGGAAAGGTGATCTCCCTTAGGCAGTGCTATGAGTGCCACCTATCGTGTGCTCGGCGTTCCCCGCAAGGACCACAAAGCAGTAGTGACAAGCGATTAGGTTCGAACGAATATACCCTCTCTGATGCTGACTTAGGCATGTCGCAATTATTGCGAAGTCACACGATAACGTGTGCAGGTTGATTCCGTTCGTCTGGCAGCATATCGTGCTAGGAGAGGCACTGGTCACTCATACAACTAGAAAGATTGGTTGAAGAAGCAGTGAAAGCCCCCTTCCATCGATTGGTTTTTGGCTGCAACGAATTGTGTGTACTCTTGCGCAAGAAAGATTATTGTAGCTGCGCACATGTACTCAGGTAGTTGTAGTCATAATCTGCTCACCCCTAAAGAAGGGTGATGGTCACCCTGTGAAGATAGGTGATGTTGACGTCACTCTGGAAATATACCCAGTAGGACGATAGCAGCGCGACGACCCGTGCAGAGCGCACAGATATAGGAAATGAGACTTCGTGGCTGTTGGCTATGCTGGCACTACGTCAAGATATGATTACGTCGTGCCAGGAGATTGTGCCAGGTATCCAAGGTTACTTGCCCAGTGAAAATAGTGAGACTGTCTGCACGGTTTTGAGACACAATAGGTGTCCCGCAGCTCCGTCGTCTCTCGTTATATTAACCTATAGGACTATGCAGTCAGACGTGTACTTGTGATACAGGAAAATGAGTCACTATCGTTCGGAGGCCATCCCTTCCTGCCTCTGCTCGATGCTGACACCAGCACCGCATCTGGAATATTTCTGTGGACCTCGAACAGCATAGGTGAGTTTCCCAAGAAGATTCCACTAATGAATAAACAGCCCGGTTGCCTGTGGCACGCACGGGCACCGCATCATTCTCGTAGAATATTGCTGGTGTATAATATATCTAGCATATCATTGCTTTGCATTTTGTGGTCTTAGACTTTGAAAAGATAAAGAGAACAGTGCTGACGGCTATGTAGCTCATGTCAAAGGGGGTCTTCACCAAGAGTTTTCCATATAAATGTCTCTAAATAACAATAGTTATGCAAAGATTTTGTTGCGTACATATACACTGATCGGCGATGATCGAATGTCACGAAAAGCCAAAAGTTCTGGGCAACCTCTCAGCCTCTGACTTGAGACCAGGGCCTGACCAACAGACATGAAATATTTATTGGCTCGACCCCGTACCAGTGAAACGTGGTCGAGTGCCACCCGCCCCATAATATTACGTGCACACAACTGTTGGCCATACTGTACTACTGTTGCCATAGATAGTAACCTTTAGCCGCATGTGTTAGATATTGGAGGATTGACTGGAAACTGCGGCCTCCGCGGAAGCAGCGGACCGTTCCGTGTACGGGCTTCTTCGAAACCGCTGTGCATGCATTTATGAGCGATGTTGCAGCGTCGTGCTGGAGGCTCGAAATAGAGTTCATGTCTATAGAGTGCATTGCTGGGCGAGAGTCCATGTATCAAAATGACGCTTGTACCTTGAGGCTAACAGGGTTCTCTCATCAAGCGATACCACATTTACCATTTTATTCAGTCATGACCCTGGCGGAGGACAAGTCACTTACCTTCAAAACCGACGGTGGCACCATGGACTTTTTCCTGTTCCTGGCGCCAACCCTGAAGGAAGTCGTCCGAGACTACCAGCGGGTGGTGGGCTTCCCCGCAATGCCTCCGCAATTTTTGTTCAATATTAAGAATGACAAAGACGTGTACCAAAACCCTGACACATACTTCCTGTATAAGAGTGTAAGTCCATTTGCTGGAGCTAAGGGAGGTAGGGTGTCCAAGTAGTATAAGGTAGGGCGGCTAAAGGAGCTATTCGCTGCGAGATCAACCTATAGGGGGCGACACTATAGGTTGATCGCCTTTCTAGAGTGGATAACACGCCGGCCGATGTCCGGTGTTGATTGTTCTTTTCCACATTTCTTGGGTATGTTCACCAGGGGAGCTATTCTCATCAAAGTAAGCTACCTGCTTACTTTACACGTCACGAGCTGTTGGGCTGAGCCACCGCGACAAGCTCCGCCTGAACGATCCGCCCATTTCTAGGGACATTTATCCCCAGCGCATACACAGCGTGTAGAGCATCACAGCTTAGACCTACAGTGGTGCTGTGTACTGGATTTAAATAGGTTGTATGGGAAAAAAGGAGAAACAATAGTACATCGGTTTAAACGTGCAGGAATAATTATGACGTCCTGATATTACAGTTGCTATAGAATATCTCTCATGAACGAGCTCTGGCAGTTTTGACGTGACATGTTTGACGGCGGGCTGCCGCCGCCGCTGTCTTTTTTACAGTCAAAAAGTGGCGCCGCACTCAATACCGTGCTTCTATGAAGAACATTGCTCTTTGAAGTTGTCCCCTCGCTGTCCCTAGATTTTTCCTAGCTTGCGGGATCATGTTAAGAGGTACGTCATTTTGACGTAGGCAGTGACGTAGTATCTTACTTTTTGCGCTGAAAAGTAACCACCGAAAAGAGGGTGATCACTTTGAACGGGGACGGCGGTAACGAGGAGAATGGTGTACATGCCTCGGACTATGACATTTATTTGACTCCAAATACGTTTCCACGACGGCGGAAATGGCGCATAGTGCATAAATATTTGCATTTCGTTGGAAGAATGATCGGACGATCCATGCTCATTGCCGTGGTTCGTGCTTCACCACAATGCACCGCTCTCCGATACAGAGTCGTTCGTCATATCGACGACTGAAGCGATGACGTCTATCATTAAACTACTAAAAGTCTGTCCCTTACACAGACAGAATTAAGAATAATGTAGTGGTCGTTTCGTGCTACTTTCTCACACGACTCATTACATGAGGGGGGGGCGTTGTCCGGGTTGTGGACAATGAAAGATACGAATGCAAGGCGACGACAACAAAATCAGTGTCACTTAATAACAAATGGCGCCGCAGAGGCGTTGCGCGTAAACAAGAAATGACATAAGAAACTGTAGGGGGATCTTGGGCAAGCAGGAGCGCCACCCCACTGTTTACTTGTTCGCTATCTCGCTCACAACGCGATCGCTACACAAGATTGTTTTCCTATTTTTACCCCGTGGAAGTTTTGTAGATATTACTATCAAGCAAGTGAACTTGTCATGACCACTTTTCTCCGCATTCCTCCAACCTTCTCTTTCAAGTTGTAGTCTTCCGTTTCCGGGGAGACAATCTAAGGGCGGGAAGGGCGGTATCATGATGATCGTATCGTGAAAACACACACACAGCAGTAAGGCTATACGATCAAATGCTCGACTATTGGCTAACGGCGCGTGAAAACCATTCCCAATGACATTCCCATTGTTCATGCCTTCTTCATTCGGCGACCAATAACCTCCTTGCAAAGAAAGTAAGCAGGTAGCTTACTTTGACAAGAATAGCTCCCCAGGAGATGACTTGTGCGACTGTGTTGAGGCACTGTTCAGCTTCAATTGCACTGAATGTGGAATAAACGTGTAAAAGCAGACGACGCGAGGAAGCTATCCACACTACGGTAGTCCATCGCTTGTCCGCAGCCTACCGACACCGTTCAATCTCGGCGCGAATAAGCTTCGGTTTTGGGATATGGCGCATGCCTAGCGTTGCATGCCGATTTTTTGACTGAGTGCCTATTCACACAACCTATTTTATAGCAAAAAAGATATGCATATATATAGATGGCGTGGGCATTTTTCTATTCGGATTTGTCCGCGTTGCATCCCTGTGCCATCCCTTGGACTTGGAAGAACAGACAAAATTCGGACGTGCACTAGATTTCATATTCCATAAGTGCTGTCTTTCAGAAAACATTAACAAGGAATTATGTTATACGAACAGGAGCATAGAAGTAGAGAGACTTGTATTTCTAAGTGACTGGTGTTCAATGTTACATACAATATTAAATCTCAATAGCCGGAAACATGGTATTAAATGTTACCGATATTGTTGATATCTTTGCCATATCAAGTTGCCGAGATTAAAAGCCATGTTGAAGACAAATGGTACATCAAACCAAAGTAACCCTGATATAGTTTTACTCAGATACGCATCATGTCAATGGAGCTGAGTAAGGAGAAGAGGTTCACAATAACTGTTCCGAATACACGATAAACCAAAAGCGCTACTACTTTCATCTCACTCATGATTGCCATTATTGAACTTGACAGCTCCCTTTATCAAATCATTTTCCCAGAGTGCTTCTGGTCCACTGCATCTTGCAAATGTGACTATTCTAATTTAGTTCTCTTACGTACGTTTTCATTTGAATAGCTTCCTGTTAATTTGTCACCAGCTGCCCCTCGGCGACATTGTACGAGTAACAGACGCTGGTGAACCTTTTGTTCTTGCATGCAATGGCGAAAAGGTAACTTGCAAGACCAAGAGCGTAAGTACCATTTCACGTGCCTACATATGCTTACACACTAAGAATTTCACTGTCCCATTCTCATCACCTATTGAGGTACCCTAATACTTTTGAGGGTGTTGAGCACACTACGTTCTCAACGTCGCCTGTGTCGATGCAAGTAGATGCCAATACGTGTATATTGTAGTCGCCAGTAATTATTTCATCTTTTCTATAGCGTTTTGTTCTTTATTACTTACGATTACTTTTTGACTAATGAGCCAATTTTTAAAATCTTGGTGTAAAGAAGTATGGAAGTACCTCTAACAAAAGTGCACGCAGCTCGTTCTGACGCGTTGTGACGTCAGATCATATGAGTACCTTTATTGGCTGCCGAGAATCGTCTGCTTTGCTACAGCGCGGAAGCGTGCCGACAGGTCAACTGCTCCACCAGATGCAGGTCATGAAGCATCAAACGCAACCGCGAAGAGGAGGGCCTACGGAAGCGGGCACCTCACTGAACGGCAGTCACAGACTTGCAGTCATGAACATGTCACCAATGACTTGCAATCCTAGCCTATACTACTCCTAACAATTTTTCTTTCGGCTCCTTCAAAGTTCCTTAAGTGCCGACATGTCAATGGTAAAACTTCAAGATCGTGCTCCCACCATTTCTACGTATGTGGAATGAAATAAATAAAATTACTCACTTAATCAAAAAGTCGTAGATAACCTTGCGAAACAGCCGACCGAGGTGTTTCCAACAAGGTACGGCGCCTTGTCACGTGACATTTTTCGAGTGTTTGTTTTCGAAAATGATTGTGCGCCTGTTTCTGATACAAAAACACTCAACTTTTTGTTCCAAATAGAAAATGGAAACCGGAGCCGAAAGTAGCTTGCAAACGAAAAGTTTGCAAGCTACTTTCGGCTCCGGTTTCCACTTTCTATTTTCAAGACAGTATTTCTTTTCCATTTTCGCTTCTGAGCTATTTTAGATATTTGTTCCCGGTTCAGCACAACCCTTCCGCCGGTTTCCGGTGTTACATTATTCTTGGCGTCCATTTCTGGGTTGGAACACCCATGATAAGAGAGGAGCATGCCCCATAGACCAAACACAAGAACAGTACCATTGATCACAGACACTCAAAACTGTAATACAGAACTCGTGAACAATTTAGTAGTGCTCCTGGATGCCGTAGCATAAATTACGTGAGGTCTCCCGCCCCTCCGGATTTTATATAAAGCATTCATTGACAACAAACAAATGACGTCTTGTATGCTATGAGAGCACTGCCAACTTGATACTCTGAAACTAAGAGTAAATGTAACACGAAGCGGTGGAAGGACTTCACTTTATATGTTGAGAATGTGGTGTACTTGTAGTTCTAAATAGAGAATAAAACACAAGACGGGGGCAATGGAAGTGAAAGGAGCACGTTCTCTCTTTCCCGTTGAGAACGTGTTGTGTTGTCTTCCTTTGCTCCCTGTCTCGCCTACACCCTAGCACCTTTGCCGTTGATGCCGTTTTGCCATTCTTACATATTAGTTGCATGGCCTTGTTCTGTTCCATTCTACCGGCAGCCCTATCTTTTCGGAAGCTTTTTCTAAAGATGGCTTCCGCACTCCACGTTTCTACACAGCAATTACTTTATCTTGAAGATAACAAATCGAGAGTTTCACCGCCAGAAGTGGTACTCTACCTCATTGCTGGTGATGATGTGGGGAATGAAACAGTGAGCCCCACCACAATAAGGTGTCGAAGGTGTCGAAGTCTATGGTGCCCAAAAAGGCACAAAGGGCCTTGAGGGCAGAGTGTTGGTGGAATAGATTTGGTCAACGACCAACGACCGTAGAGTGCGCGGCTTGGGAAGGTTGGTAGTGGGGGCAACGAAGAAGAATGTGCTCTGGATCATCTTGGGCACCGCAGTGGCAGCATTTTGGATAGTCAACTTGGTGCAAGTGGTAACGCCACTGAGCTGTAAAAGCCACATCGAGTCGCATTCGATGAATTGCTTCATGGCATGCGAAGAGCGAGTGTTATAAGAACTCTTCATTCTCCCCTATGTTTTCTCCACAAAGCTAGGGCTTACTATTAAGCCACATTCAGTGCAGGATTAGGGCATGGACTTTCGAGACGGTGCAGCCTTTCGCTTTGAGTTTTTTGTTTTCGTGGTGGACTCTCAACGTGGATCGTATGCCCATGAGGACGTCGTAATAACGTCAGTGTAACGTTTCTTGGGTAATTGGCATGTTCGCCTGTTACTGCGATTGCTGTGTCAATGCCTCTCATGCTGTTTAATGTGATTTATTAAATTAAATATATTATATATTATTATTATATTAAATATATGGAGCGGCAGAAAATGAGGTACTTTCTATGTCTGAATTTGGTTTCCGTTATCCCTACCGCCCTTACATTTTGTTTCAGTTACAGCTCTACTGAGAATAAAAAAAAATTTATTTCTTTCACTTGTTAATGCTTCTCATGTCAGATACAGCTTGAGGAGCTTTTTTGTCAGGAAAAAAAGCCACGCATGGCTTACATTGTTCGAACCACTTCAGTCTGGCATCTCTCAGTTTGTTCTACAGCTTTCTCGTTTGACACATCGGCGCTTAAAGAAGCAGTGATAAGTAAGACGATTCAGCAATATCATTCTGCCAAACGTATTTGAATGCGGTACATCCACATGGTGACGGTGATGTGATAAAGGAAAAATTGGGATGTGACTCACGACGAAGTCGTACTGGCTACTCCAAGTACGGTGGCTACCACAAGGCGATCTCACGATCCTGATCCTCGTTTTGGTGCTATTTTAGCACTCTTCTTTCCCTCTTCTTCTTCGCTTCTTTCTTTCTTTCTCTCTCTCTCTACAACTGTAACGGACTTGCTTACAAACATGGCTGTCGACGTTGGTGGGCAATACAAAACTATCGATGTAATAAATATATCAGTGGCCGTACTGCAGAGGCGAGTGACATTTTCACGCTTACCGGTTATGAAGGAAATTACGCTCTGGTTACAAATTTTCTGCTAGTAGCCCATCATGATGCTTACACTATTCCAGGGTTTTGACGATCACTGGTGCGTGGATTTCTCGTCTCCAGACGCTGGGCCGTTGTTGCTCAGCATTCTAAGCAACAGCCGGCTTATGGACAAGTACTTCGGGAGCATCCTGGTAAGCTATAACATTATTTCGCTACATCATATCACGCCATAGTGCTATGGTACAAGGACCTGAGCCTGGGCGCAAGCAGTAGACAACTCCAACCCAAGATTCCAACCAGCAAAAGTCTTGTGTTGCTGTCGTCCTGATGATCCATGCTCCAACACAGGCCTTTATCCACTTGCTGGGTCGTATCAATGCCATATACTACTAGCGACTACCAAGTCCCTAAGCGCCTTCGTGTAACAGCTCGAGTTGTGGTGGAGAGATGAACCTTAAGGTAGCTTCATCTGGTCGCACCTATCCTCTGAGTCGGAGCGCGCGAACTGGGTCTCATTCCGGATCAGAGCGGGAGGAGTAAAGGAGCATGGAAGGCTCTTGGAGCACATATCTTTTTTTACTTTTTACATGTGAGCGTACTACCTTCAGTAACCGCCACGCAGAATATTTTATTTGGGAAGTGCGAATTTACTGAGAAGATTGTTTTGCAAGAGATGGCGCAGCAGCGACGACCTCGCCCAGCGGCTCCTCGCGCCTCGTGATGTCAGGTTGCAGAGCGTTTTTCATTGGCCACCGAGAATCACCTGCCAGCGAGAGCGACCAGTCGATACCAGGAACGGGCGGCGCGGCAAAAAGAAAAAAAGAAAGGAAGGCGACTCGCCTCAGTATTGGTGAGGCACATGACGTTGCAGAGTAGCAGCTGAGGGGAGCAAGTTTTCTGACCCGTGAGGTTGAAAGTGCTCTTGCGCTCCGGGATTACGAGGTGCAGTCGCTGTTTTAATGCGTTAGTATTAGGAGTGTCAAAATGGAAGAACCTGTGTGTGTGTGTGCGTGCGTGCGTGCGAGATTGCAAACATTTGAAAGTGAAGCAGTCGAAGGTAATTAAGAGTAAGAGGTAAGAGTAATTGAAGGTACTCAATTAGAAGCAATTAAAATAAGAAAGTTTTGTTTAAGGGTAATTAAGGGTAATATGTAATTAAGAGAATCAAATATATTCAATGAAATTAAAGAATACCTAAGGTAACATCAGGTTATACCGGAGGTAATTACATGTAATTAACGTCAATTCAAGGGGAATTGAGAGTAATTAAGGCAAGTAAAATTAAAGCAAGGGAATACCTGATTACCTCATGTAACCTGTGGTTACCTAAGGTAATTATGGGTAATTACAGGGTGATTGAATGTAATTGAGGCTAATTAAGGTTAATTAAATGGACATACATATACTAACGGATAGTGTCAAACCGGTAATGAAGCATTGACTGGAGGTGGAGAACCGGAAATCGAGTTGGGCCGGAAATGCATACCGGAACTCATGTATAGACGGGATGTGGACAACCGGAAGTCGGGTTTAGACTGGAAGTGGGCAAGCGGAAGTTGGGTTTAAACCGCAAGTGGACACCGGGAAATCAAACATGGACCGGAAAAGGCGGTTAATGCTAACGCGTTTCTCTCGCATTTACCGCTAAATCGCTGATGATTTTTGTACAAGTACTTGTACGCGTACAAGTCACAGCACCTGTAATCCTAATTTATGGCTCTCCCTACATATTTGTGCTCGAGTCTTTCCATGCTCCTTTAACAAGCCGAACACGCTCTCAATTCACGCCGAGCAGAGAAGGCTTCTCGGTAGGAACGTCCACACCGACGTGGTCCGTGCCCTGTCATATCTCCCCACAACCCAGACAATGCGGATCGGCGTAGTCCTGAGAGTTCGAATGTGCGAACCGCGTACACCAGCAGAAGACGCACCCTCTCGCCAGAGCACTTGGGACGGGTGGAGGTCATCACAAGTATAGACAGATACCATTACAAGATACCAATACAGATTGAAAGAGATCGGTCAGTTTATAAGCTGGGTGTGAGGCAGATAAATGAGGCGTTGTTATCAGGAGGCCAGAGCCAGAGGACCGCTCCAGCACATCCGATCCCCCGGAATACTGAGTCCATCATCACCTATTAGGACTCGTGTAGAAGGACATAATCGCCTCTACCACATGCTGATTGTTCACACTATAACTAACGTTCCGTCTTACATCATTTCGTTTGTCTTGCACAGCTTGCCGAGAACATTGGTGACTATGCGGACCCTTGTTGCACGAATATCACAGCCGAAGGCCACTGCCCGAAAAACGCACACAACCTTTCGAACTTCAGGAACTTGCGCCATGCTTACCCATACTATCAAGCCAGGCTCACTTACGAGTAAGTCGAGTTGCAGGGGAGGGGGAGGATCCAGGATTTTTTATGAGGGGGGGTCGAGTCATGGACAGCATTTGATAGTAGACATACGGATGGCAATTGATGTTCTGAGGCTAGAATACATAGAAAGGACAAGTACAGTTTACAGTGACTTCCTTCTTTCATCTTCAAGACATACGGCACAGTTCTTCCACTCTAGTCAGCCTGGTTGAATGTTTTCGTCCACAAAATAAACGCAGGGAAAATATGAAACAGATGGCATTGAAATAGCAACTAGTCTCCTAAACAAATTACTCTAGCCCGGAACGTTCATTGACACAAAGACTCAACTCTAGCGGGAAGAGAAATGTCAATTGGGGAGCAATTACAGCTACTAGTCCTCTCGGTTGCGATTACTTGCCATTTTGTTCATACTGGAATCTCTCGGTCGTCGTGGTTTCGGTTTCAGCTCAATATGAAATATCGGCGATTGATATTTCAACACACGTGCGCCTCAAATGTTCCCTTTTTTTTTAATGAAATCAATTTCAACGAGGATTGTTCTCCCATTCTGCTATGTCGCTTTTGTTCGAAATCCCCTAATTAACGAGTTTATTAATTAATCTTAGTAGTTCTTCGAGCGGATGCCCGCCTTGCGGCATTACTCAACTTCAAAGACAACGTATATATGCTACCCTCGTGGTCATTTTTATTTACTTTCTAAAAAGTCTAAAGAATTTAAAAAAAAAACGCCCTGTCATATGCAATATATTGTGAAGATCATCTTTCGCCCTCTCGCTTTCGAAAGGGCGTCACTTTCGAACTCACTTTCGGATCCTCAGTCGCCTATCAAAGTCTTCGGATAGCCCCTAATGTAGCCTGTAGCCTCTTAACAATATGTTGAATTTTGCGTAACGCACGCTTCTTGTTCGTTAAAGAGCATTCACCAACGCCTGGAAGATACGAAGGGCGCTGCTGTGGCACAAATCCTTCCCGGGACAAGGCAGGTTTAGTGGCTACTGGAACTCGGTTGCGGGCAAAGTCTGGGAAGATTTAACGACGACCCTGGGAGGTAACATGCACGACGGTTTCTTCTTCGCGCACTCTGGGTCTAACATGAACTCTGGGTCTCAGGGTCCCGCGTACATGACAAGAGCACCCTTGTTCTTGCAGAGTTTCTGCTCTACAACATGTACGGCATGCCCATATATGGAACGAAGTCGTGGTGCTCCGACGCGAACTCAACGGCGGATCAAGAAAACCTGTGCATCAAGTGGCTTATTCTGGCAACGTTCTTCCCTGTCTATATGAACACATCTTCTGTAAGTATCTTCAGCTGAATTTGAGAGTGCCCCGGAGTCACTACCCTTCGCCACCGTTAGGTACAATTCCGTTCGAGTTAGTTTGAATCGGCCATAACTGTTACAGGCTACAGCGGCGGTGTACAACTCCTCCAGGTACACGTTCTTTTCGCACAACTGCCTGCGGCCTTACTCGTACACGTTGTACTACAAGAACAGCCGTTTTGGAGACATGGTTGCCAGGCCAATGGTGTTCGAGTAAGCCAAAGCCAGACGTGTTCGCGTCGGTCTCAACAACGCACCTTCTTATGCTTGACGGTACACTTCAGATTTCAGAACGACACGAAAGCCAGAGAAGTCGAACGGCAGTTCATGTTTGGGTCAGCGCTGCTGGTAGCACCCATCCAGGAATATGTGAGTTTATCCGTGTAGTCGCACGAGTGACATCTCCACGGAGTATTCTACCGGTGAAAGCAGAAAATTGCGCATGGGCCAGAGGTGCCGCCGTGTCCTTGAGCGTTCGCGCGACCATACTGCGCATCCGGGATAAGCAGTACTTAAATATATTGTACTTAAAATATTATTTAACTACAGACTTGTAAAATGTGTTGATAATTATATTGAAATACCAATTTTGGGGTATTTATTTTTATAAATATGCAAGATACTAGCTGGCAGGCTGGCTGGTAAGAAGGGCAAAGGAGAGTTTGAGAGAGCTGCGCAGTTATGCTGTGTCTGTGCACGTACGCACATGCGACAAACCAGTACCTTGTTGTACGAAGCATCTTCGTCAATTTTAATACAAGCCTTTCTTCATCGTCACCTGTGGAGAAGATACCTAGAACATACAGTCTTCGAGAAACTTCTAATACTAAAATCGCCACGATAATCTTACGAATAAATGCTTCTGTCCCTACTGCTTATTTGCTAATATCACCATCATATCTGCAATTCCAGATGGCATCGTCCTCGCAGTATTTATGGTAGTAGATGCGGTATTTAAATACTGTATTTATATTTTGTATTTAAATACTCGCATTGAAAAGGATTTATGCAGATTATTTAAATCTTTCAACAAAGTATTTTGTATTTATACTTAAATACTAAAAAAAATGTATTTATGCCCATCCCTGCTGCGCATGCAGCAGACGACAGCACCGGCCCTGTCGTCTGCTATGGAATATGTCAGGCGGGGCCGCACGATATCCCCATTGCTAGGGCAAGTACAAACATGACGTTGAGGGCTCACGTGACATCAGAAAGCGGTAGCATTTTGCGCATCTTCCGCTGGACTATTCTGGAGAATGTCGCTCATGTCAATACACGGTTTAACTTCTCTTCACAATTGTTCCATGCTTCTTTCGTGGACATTGTCAGTATCTTATCATGGCAGCAGTCCCTGTCTATGTTTTCTTCTCGTGAAGTCTCTCTTTTTTCGTGGCAGGGTGCCAATATCACTGCAGTTTACTTTCCTCGAGGCCTGTGGTATGACTGGTACAACGGAAAGCCTTTCACGAGCAATGGTGAAATCATCTACGTCCCCGTGAATGACGTCTACAGAATGGTCTACCAGCGTGCGGGGACAATAGTCGCGATGGAGGCTCCATCCAACGATAGTTCCACCAGGTAACTTTCCATGTCCGCGTTCACACGCACCAGCTTTCTGCGCAAGTCTTTGTGTAGTTGGTGCCGAGTCCGCAGACACCACCAACAAAAGACAACTCGAGTTCTTTGAGGATTGGTCACAGAGAGAAAACTTCGAAAGGTGGTGGTGCTGTGTAGGCCAATCACCGACGTGCACTTGACACGTGAATCGTGTTCGTCACCCACCAACCTCATGACCTTTGACTTCGGAGAGCTCTAATGCATGCTCGTAATGGCTTTCGTGTTGGTACGTGTGAACATGGAGACCGAAAGTATAGGTCGTAAGGCGTTTGTTGGGGATGGTCGTTAAAGTTGGACCGTGCGGACGCCGCCTAAGCAAACGGCGAAAGCAGGATACCGTCACGGTCTACGATGGACCTGCCAGAACGGTGAGGAGGACGCGTGCATAGCAGCTTGCGAGGCAACAAGTTCCACTTCGAATACGTGACGCAGCGAGATTTCCTACTAGATTTCATCATGGATGCTGAACTGCAGCAGATGAGATGATGAAAGATAAAGTACTGTGTGATGGGGTTCGCGAAGAGCTACTGCTGTTCTCTTAAAGGGAAGGGGAAAAATAAACGAACGAGAAAGGCAGAACTAAGAACAGAACAGGGGGACATTCAGGGTCACAGTAATATCCACCAACTTGGTATCTGTGAAAAAATGCAAGGAGATAACGCGCGCAACAGCCGCGGATCTACGGGGGGGGGGGGGGGGGATCCCTCAATTCCAGACTTGAACATAGGGTTCAGTGGACCAATCCCAGCAAGCACGTGCGTGGCAACTTGTTCATAGCGGACCCCCCCCCCCCCCCTCTCGGGAAAATCCTAGATCCGCCCGCTGGCGCGCAAGACTTCGAGATGTGTGATCCTGGAGCCAAGGGGACAAGATAACTTGAATTTATTGCCCAAAAGTGTCGGCTGTTGTAGCACGTTAAAATGGGTTGTGAAACTTCGACATAGAAAGTCGTTTGTTACAACATCCGCTCATGGTACTTCCATTTTTCTGTGTGTCGTTGTGTAGCGACACACATACACTCCAGACGCACCTTGCCGTCGAGCTGCGACATCAGATGGGCCATTCCTATTGGTTTTTGTAAGCACGTGATACTTCTGTCCGGTATGGCCGTCTGCGAAGTGTCATAACCCTTTTAAGTGATGTACTGCTTGCGGCACAGTTGTTTGAAATCTTCTTCAAATGTACAGAAGCCCGTACTGGCCTGGTCGCCCCTGAAGGAACTGCACCATTATAGACCTCTCCCTGTTTGTAAACAACTGACGTCATAGTGTTACACAGCGCCACCAATTTGCTACAGTTGAGCTACGCTTGAAGCTATAGGGGTGAACAAGGTCGCGCCCGAAAGCCAGGATATTGAGGGGATTACGATGGTCCCTGAAAGGGACGAGACCTTCCGTCCTACTTTTCTTTCAATAGGAGGCAGCGAACAAGCGCCCATTCGTGGAACCCAGTCCTCCCCTTCCAATTTGTTTCGGTTTCAGTCTGTCTTCTAACGTCGTGATGACGTTTTTCGGGTAAAGGTGTATTGCGCACGAGGGTGTTGTAGTATGGCGCATACGAATCTATAACTCGGAAGCAACAATCTTGCAAACTCTGGAGATTTGAGACAGGATAAACTGCGAGCTATGGGTTCCAGACAAGTCATGTCGCAAGCAGTATATTGAACGAAAGAAGGTCAAAACGAGGGCAATTCAATTTCGACTTAAACGTGAAATAATCCAAACTTTATCGAGTTTCGCAAAACGTGGGAAAACAGAGATGCATCTCATGGGTAACGGGTCTTGTCCAGAACGCAAACGCACTCATTTCTAGTGCTGTTCAAAACCACAACGCAAAATATTTGGAATAAGATGGGGGTGGAGCATAGTCAACTTCGTAGCGTTCCTTACCCGAATAAAAACCGATCCCCGTGTGCACGCGCCAAGCCATCCTCGACTACATCGTGCATTCATAGTAACAATACTATGTATACCTGGTCAAGTAGCTCGACGAGGAGGAAATGAGAATAAAAAATAACGGAGCCAAATGCTGCGAAGTACACTTCGAGATTATTTTTTTTATTTTTTGTTGCGTAAGATGTGAAGGAACAATGGTCGTTCAAAGTTGACCGAGACTAAATACAATAGAAAATACCGGAAGCATCACACTACGTCAGTTTTTCAAAGTATTCACCGCACGCACCTAAACACCGCTGCCATTGGTGTAGAAAAAAAAGTGGGCTGCTGTCCTAGCCGCTGCAGGACATCTTTTCTGGAGGGCTTCGTTTATGTGAAACGTCTTTCCTGCAATGTGCTCTGTACGGGTCCCAGACAAATGGTAATCGCTTGGGGCTAAACCTGGGCAGTAAGAGACATGGGGCAAAACCTCCCATGGGGCATTTCGTCAAATTCGTCGTGTGAGGTCGGGCATTCTCATGAAGAAGAATGACACTTCCGTGCAACACCCCAGGCCTTTTCTTCCGAATTACGACACTCTTTATCAACATGGAGTATAGTTCCGGGCATTAATCGTGATCCCTTCCTCCAAGGAGTCCACACGGATGACACCCCGCAGGTCCCAGAAAACAGTTCCCATTGACAAATCTTGCTTTGGCGGCGGGGAAGCCTTATGTCGACATTCCGTGTTGCTTCTTTTGTCTCTGAGGTGAAATGATTGAAATCGGTTCGGCAGCTGCTCAGTGACTGCCATGCGCTCTCTCTTCTGGTCACAATTGAGGTGTCTGAGAACCCGTCTTGCGCAGACATTGCGGAACAATAAGTACGGGTGAACGATTGACTCCACACTGCCCGACACTAATATTACGCTGGGATGCAGTGTCCCGAATTGTTACCCGCCGGTTTATCGAGGATGGCTTGCTCAACGCCTGCAATGTTCACTGTTCGTGACTGCTTTCGCACGAACGTGTCCTGCAGTTCATTCGTCACCAAATCCGGTCCTTCGCCAAACTATCTGTACCATTCGTACAGTCTTCCCTTTGTCACTGCGTGTTCTCCATACTGAGTCATTAATATCTGCAAAATTTCAGTTGGTGTGACAGTTCTCCTTCACAAGGAACTTGATTAAGGGTCGCGGTTCCCCAGCTACAGATATACTGTTCGCCGTCATGACAGCTGCCCCAGCTGCGCGTGCCGCTGACCCAAGAAGGATTGCACTTCGGTGTCCGAAAGTTTTATTCTGTTACATTTACTCGCTGGTTTTTCTCGAGCACAAGTCTAGGTGAACCTTGACCAACTCTTGTACAAGGCAATTAATCAGAACTCAGAAAAGGGCCCGACTAGGCCAGGTAGACCCTTGGAGCACGCATGTCAGTTTGATGTAATGAAGGTTGTAGGGTAACACCCGAACCTTATGTCACATAACATATTTCGATTATCATCTCGATTTCTGCTCAGGAACATACTGCTGGCGGTGGCTCCAAGCATGAATGAGTCTGCATCTGGGGAGATGTACGTTGACGACGGGATCAGGACCGGTGAGTCCTCTCTGCCTCAGCTCACCCGATGTGCGGAACAGGTGTACGAAGAACGCTGTTGTTTTTATTTGCAGATGCAATAAGCCGAGAGAGGTACAGCATGTTCCGGTTCTCGTTCCTGAAGGCAAGTGCTCCGAAGTAGATAGAACAGAAACTAGGGATAATTGCGCGATGGGCTTTGCACATACTTATATGGGAGCGGGCAAGGTGCGAGGGAACACGGTAATTTGGAACTTAGGTGACACAAAGTGAAAAAAAAAATGCTTGACATGAAATGCTTTGCAATGATTCCACTACTACGATGAAACTAAACCTTACGCAGCAGACCATAGGTACAGCATGTGGAGTGTGGTCTTCCTATCACAATTCGCTCTACCAGCGCCACCTAGTTGCTTGTTTGATGCCTCCTCGAACTCCTCCGCCACATGGATATACAAAGTGGTGATACCGTCTGCTTCTCATATAATTTGAAACACAGGCTCTCCGTGGCTATTCCGCGCGGCCGAAAGCACGATTGCGGATTGGCGGACTGTTAATGACGTCGTTTAAGCGATCGGGCATTCTTTATCCAGGTGGCGCTGGCTCGCTCTCCTGCGCACACTCTTTCGTCGTTCAAGAGGCTTTAGCGTGCCAGACCTTTAGTATCTATCACGCTGTCTTATAGAGTGCGAAAAGGAAATGCCTCAGGATGAGAGCAGCCTTTATTTCGAACAGAGACTGTTCTTCTTCTGGTCACCCAGAAGAACGGTCTCTGTTCGAAATATCGGCGTCTCTCGTCCTGAGGCAATTCCCTTCATACTTCCTTGGCGGTTCGATGATTATCCCATTACGTATAAAGTGCGGTTCGTTCAGACGATTTTTTTTTCTTTTTTCGCTTACGCATTCCTTCCTGGATTTCAGAAATATATACACGTCGATGCTTGGCGCAAGAAAACTTTTACTCCTAATTTATTTCGGTTTCTCGTGCCGCTGAACAGCGAAAAAGCAATTTCCGACACACAGAAATGCACGCTGCACACAGGCTAGCCCGTGATCGTTTAAAGACACGAGACAAAAAGCGGCAGAGATCATATCCCGGCTACCTTTGTTTGACTACCCCGATTTCCCATTTCTTCTTCCAGAACCAGCTCACGGGCCGTTGCTCTCCATGCAACCATCCCAGCCGTGACCGTCTGACTTCGGTCACGGTCCTCTCTATGAAAAGCCTTCCAGACACAGTGCTTTTTAACGGAAATCCTGTTTCGAAAAAGCACGTTAGAACGGTAAGACCTCGAATCAGTCCCACTTCCGGATCAATCCCTCTCGACAGGGGGGAGTTTAAAGGGGGAGTGCATTTGAAGCAGGACTAGTACATTACATGGAAACGTTAGCACGTAAAAAGGGATCTAGGAAGACTGAAGATATTACGCACGGCACAGAATGCATTCTAAGAACAAAATTGGGGAGCGGTTCTTCAGCTTCTAGTCCCCTAGCTAGATCGCAATTACTCTCCATTTTAGTTTCCTGACCTGAATTTTACTCCCCAGCACTGCAGGTAGTTCCTAAACGCGGCGTAAACGGCTGCGGATTTAGTTCCGAAAAAGATAATGCTTTTGGCAATGCATCTATAGTACGTAAAAGGACAGGGAGAGAAGTATGTCTTCCAGTATATGAGAATAGCAAAAAAAGACATCTTGTATGTTCGTAATTTCCTTCGTGTCAGAGTGGTAACGACAGTACCCATGTAAACGCTTTCGTGAAGCAGAACAGTGCTACTACGAAACGAAAAGCCACTTACAGCAAATAAATTTTATATAAGTGAATATGCAAATCCTAAACGGTCAGCCTTATAAGATATGATCTTCCGTATATGACTAGGCAACCGTTTCCCATACATTTCAATGCCCCTGCCCTCGTAGAACCCCGTCGAAGCTCACAACAGACTCTCCGTTGCTATGGCGACGTGTGGTGCTTTACACGTCAATTTGGTCTGAACTTGATTTAAAGGGAGGGCAGCATCCGGAAACCCATCTGCCCATAAAACTGCGTTCGGCATCGGGCAACAATCATGGCTAATTTTGTTTTCTTCGACCGACAAATGCTTAGGTGTTAACTAAAAGAAAATTGAAGAACAACGCTGCTTCCCGGCCGCAGAAGCTCCTCCGTCGTGACGTCACTCCCAGAAGCGGAGGAGTGAGAGAGCTGCGCTGAGAGGAGGAAAAAGCGCCGTTAGGACGCCCACGTAACCCTGTCAGAAGCGGGCACGGGCACGGCGTTCCTTTTCTCAAGGTCGCGCCCTCATTGGTTATTAGGGAGTGACGTTTTCTCGTTCTTCTAGAGAGGGAGTTCCGGATTACCCTCAACATCCGAAGTCTGCTCTTGCCGCGTACTTCGTCGAAAAACATTCAAACTACGCCGCTATATCGCGTGGGATTCTCGATGTCGTGGTCAACGGTCCACGAGGAACAAAATGACACTCTAGTTCCCAAATCGACTGGAAGGGATGCGACCATACCTTTAAGAACCTTGATAACAACAGCACGCACACACACGCTTTCACATCTATGTGTCTTTCACCAAACCTGTCAATTGGCGTTTTGGGTTGGGTAGGCTGCGTAATAGATTTGCCGGCCAAAGTTTGAATTTGAAGTTTGAAGAATTTGGCTCTAGTAGGGATCGGTCAACTAAGATATCGATCATGTCCCGATCCCGCACTGCGACAATATCGGTTACAACACTCCCACACTGCACAATCAACGGTTCCAGGGAAGCATTCAGGAAAGCAGAAGCTACGAAGCTCTTGCTAATTTAATTCCATGCCCTTTTGGAGGCATTGTCAACGGTAAGGAACACAATACTATGCGGTTACTCCTTACGAGACTCCGATGACCACAACAAAATGACCACAAAGGTTGTAGTATATCTGTAACCTTTGGGATGTCGGGAACACGTGTACGAAATGTCTCGTTCCAAAATTGCGCAGATTTTATTCAAATGAATTTATTACGAAGCGAGCGCTTCGTCTTTGTCAAGCTAGAGGGCGCTGAAAGCAACATACGCACGGTGGAGTCACCCTTTGTAGAAGCGAATGCCGCAAAGCCGCCATGTTTACGTGTACGCTTAACATGCATGATTGCCGTGTACCGATTTCACCAACTTTTTCAAACCACCTCTGCTATGTATTTACTCAAGCCCAAATTGTAGTGCGCAGCTAAGTGTATAGGTACACGTTTGTGAGCGCATTGCGAGCTGTGCGTGGGCGTAAAGATGGCGGAAATTTGTCTTCACCCAATGCAATGGCAGCTAGTATTGGTGCTATCGTACACACTGCTGACATCAACCGGCATATTTTCCCAACGCTACTTCATGTGTCCTGCTCGTGTTTTGGAATGTCATAACCTTTTTCCAACGCGTACTCTCTTCTAATCCCGCTGCAATCGACGTCATAATGATCGGCTCAATATGCTGCATGAGTGGTTGCGGCAAGAGATACGCTACACGGCGGAAACGGCAACTACATGCGACGTCCTTTTTGGTTTCCTTCAAAACGCAAGGGAGAGAGAATGCAGGTTTCGAAGCAGACGACAATGCTGGGTGACGTCACAGTATCCTCCTCCGGGCGAACCACCTTAGTATGGAGCTTCGTTTTCTGCTCTTAGCATTGCGGTTTGCTATTGTCGTCGTTTACGAATAAATTACTCCCCCGAATGAATGCGTACGTTGTATTCGACGCCGAGGGCGTGATTTGTGTTCGGTATGGTGCTCACCTCTTTTTTTTTTTCTTCTGTTTTAGTCCCTGTGAAGTTTCCCTATAAAGGGACAGTAAACAGCTCGACGAATAGTGTTCTTTGTCATGCTCTATGAAAGAACGTTGCTCTCGATGTCCAAGTATGAAATTAATTTCGCGCCTTTAACGCGAGACACTGCCATTCACCAAAGCATTCCTGAGCATTCCAAGAGCATAATCCGCTTGAGTCTCTCCTCCATCCTTCTAACGGGACGCCCCCTCCAACGTATAGCATCAAATCATTTCAGGTTCTGCAGATGGGGGGAGATTTCGCTCTCCTAGCCAATGACAGGCCCCCGCACTGAGACGAGTTTGCGATGAAACCGGTTGCGGGAAAGTCGCGGTTACCTCGCGGAGCAATACAGCACTGAAAATATAGTGCGCACACGAAGTGGAACACTGCTGGCCTTTGTTACAGTTTGATCTGGCTACCTTGAGATTGGCAAGTGAAAAGATGCTTAGAATTCACCTCACTACCCGATATTACACTAAAATCAATGTATAAGCGTAATGGTGCGCTACGTTAAAATGACGTGAGGCTGTTGTCGCTAGGGCATCGCGGAGCGGGGAATGAGCGTGAAAGAGTGCATTGAATATTCGGTCGGTTTGGAGTCGTTACATACTTGTTTGCCCGAACAATTTTTGGAAAACGTTCACAGCCGGCAACGTACCAGGATGCATTAAGAAAAGTGCACCTTGTATGCACGTTTATTGCCCCTTTAAGTTTGCACATCGTTCATTACGCAGCTTTCACGCTTGTGGTTATGTGTGTCACGGATGTAATTGTTTTGTCCCGCTTGTCTTTTGCAGACCATGTACGTGAGGGGATACTCCCATCCCATGATACAGCCCTTCCAGATCAACTGGTAATTTGAAGGAATGGGTCTCGTTGTTGTTTTTGTTGCGTGTTATCCACATTAAAGCTCTGTTGTCGCTTTTCACTGTGGTGGACTTGTGCTTTGTTGTGATTCGCGTTCCTGATACCATCATTATGTGACGTGTTCCGTGTATTATGTGCTAATTTTTTCGTAAAAAATGTGCTTCGATATTTAAAAAAAAAAAAGAAACGAATTTTAGAGATCGGCGTTGTGCCCACGGCTGCAGAATCTCCGGCGGCGTGACGTCACTCTCTAAGCGGAGGAGTGAGAGTGCGGCGCTGAGAGGAGGAAAGGCGCCGTCCAGCCGCTCCGTAACTCTGTGACACGCCTGCACAACCACGGCATTGCTTTCCTCGAGGTCATTGTGTACATAGGGAATTGAGACCATTCTCCTACTTTCTTCTAACTGTTCTTGTTCTTCATGTGCTCCTGGGGTGTTTTTTCTCTCTCTCTTTTATATAGGAGCCTTCAGACCATTCCTCTTTTAAAATAAACTGACAGATACGATGCAAGTTATAACAAATCAACGACGGCGTCAGCCACAAGGGTGCTGTACTTGATGCGCTTCAGGATGTTGGTCGGCAGAAGGGTGTTGAAGGACCGTAAGGAGTACCTCTTGGGGGGGTGGGGGTGGGGGGTCATTGTAGTATGGGGAGACAGTACACCATAAGGCACGTCCCTCACAAAGGCGTAGTCGAGGGAAGTTCGCGCTGGCTCTTCTTGCGGTGTGCGTTCTTCGCACGGCTTGCCTCGGTCTCCTGTGGGATCCTGATCGTCGCAGCATTGGCGCGTCTCGGCCGTGCTTGTGCAGCGCGATGTGCTCATCAGGAGACTTCGGACCATAATGAGGCAGTAAAGTTTCCCCAATAGTTCAGGAAAATAGATTGCAGCAGTCGACGTTTAACAAGCACATACTTTATGCAAAGAAGTCTATACATGTACAACTTAGAGAAGGCGCGTGAGCGTTCGGCCAACTCTCCTTGATGGCACCTGAGCTCCTTCTGCCTCGTTTCTTTCCTTCCTCTTGCTTATATCGTCATTTTCTAGGTGTTGCTTACGTCCCGTCGGCTCCTTTGAGAACGCACCGCTCCTAACTGTCGGTACCTGACACCACGAGCGACTTCATCCATTCTCACTATCATATACATAAACACAACGTCCACATTCCAATCCGCATCCGTTTCCAATTCTAACACGTTCCAATTATAACAGAGACCAACGCCACTGCCAACGTGACTCTCCGAAATGACTGATCTATGTTTTGCAACTTCTCCTCCTTCTATTCTTCTTCTGCTCTTCTCATCCTCTTCTCTTTTGCTTCTTCTCACCTCCTCCTCTTCGTTTCTTCCCCTCTGTTTCGGCGATGCGACATACGGGACAAGATCTTCACAAAATTGAGCCCTTAACAGCTGTCCCTGTAAAATCTTGTGGTTATCAGACTTCTAGGAGTCGTTCCTTCTGCGTCAAAAAGCTTCTTTCTACAAGGTCTGAACAACGCTTTGTAGGCTGCTGTGTAATAGTGAAGCAGCTATTCCCAGTTTTACCATCCTAGAATGGAAAGCTTGAGTGTGCCCTCCTGGAAATCCATAGTTTCGAGTTCTCAGAGAGCAGGTGACGTCACCACGAGCTTTGGGGCCTGTGGCCTATAGCAGCAGTGCATGCACGCTCCCAGTGTCCCCACCCTCTGCACCGCACTGGAAGACAGCAAGCATCTGTTGTGGAAAGACCGAAATCTTCCTTGGCGCAGCAATGTTGCCAGACGGATAGCCGGTTGCGGACACTATGACATCATGCGTGTCAAATCTAGAAATTTTACGATGCTTCAGCACCACATAGAGGAATAGTATTTTCAGAGGATGCAACGTGAGACAATTAGGTTGCTGTGACATAAATTAGCTACAGAGTTAGGATTAGTTAAGAGATTAATTACAAGACAGGTTAGGATTAGTACTGCAGAGTTATTTGTGGACAGATTAGGATTAGTCCGTTCGTCATAGTATATTCGTAACATTTCGACTGTCCAAAACGTCTATGAGATATCTCCCTCCAAAAAACAGCGCAGGATTTATTCAAATAAAAAAAATATCACACATAGCGCGCAACCCCTGTGTGAACAGGAGGTTTCTGCAAGCAACACTGGGTTGACACGTCTCCCGCGCCTTTTCCCGGCACTACTGCTTTTGGTCGCGCCCGTGTTCCAGCGGTTCTAGTGTAGATAACGGATTGCTCAGGCGAGTATATAAATGAGCAGCAAGTACGACGACACGGACGGAAGAATAGACACGAAGCAGACGACTGCTATTCTTCCGTCCGTGTCGTCATACTCGCTGCTCACATACTACGGATACTTTCACAAACTACCCGGCCTTCACCCCCTTGTTGCTCAAGCACATTCGTCTCGGGCCGACATGGTTGCGTAGGTGGGCGTGGCACAGTAGCTCTGACATTTCGGCTTCGCCGCAGATCAGCAACGTTGCTTCGAGTGCGCTCCTGAGCATTAAGATTCCAAAGAAAATTTAACTTTATTCTAGCGAGACTAGCTTGGCCCTCTGAAACAACGGCCAACAACGCCTCTCGTGCCATTCATTGGTAGGCAATCGAAGCTTCAGAAAGCTCGCTTACATTCATTCATATACGTAGAAGCAAATTCGTAAACACTGTACTTGCGAATTGATCACTCAAAGTTCCGTGTACACCGCGCGTGGACGGGGCTTCTTAAATTTTATGATCGAACCCAACTTATACGAACGCAATATCTTATCGAAACCCACCAAAAAGCTGGAGAATACGATCACGGCCGAACCAACGAGGCCCCAAGCGTTCGGGAAGTCATTTAGAAAAATCATTTCCACCAGGATGGACAGCACGATGTCGATGCATTGCTTCATCGTAGTCACCATGGCCGCGTTCTCCTGTTCCAAGGACCTGCCCAGGAAGACCAGCGACACAAAATTGACGTCACTCAACATCACCAGAGATCCCAGGTAGCGTCCCATGAAGAGGTCGCGGAAGCTTCCCGTCAAGAGCGTCACGGCCAGTGTCAGGGCGACGCGACAGCAATTACCGTTGAAGCCCAACTTGAGCGCTGCCATGCTCCTCATGTACCTGACCACCAGCATGAGTTGGACGATGGATAAGACACTTCCCAGCGCGAACATGACGCCCGTCAGATGATTCAGGTCGTACTCTTTTGCTCCTGAGCCGCCGTACAGTACCGCGGGCTGGATGATGAGGATAACGCCGAACACGTTCAACGTCATCGCGATCCACTGAAGCGCCTCGATCTTTTCCCGGAGGACGAGTGCGGATCCGACCGATACCCCGATGGGAACCAAAGTGGCTATGGCGACGACGTCGGAGATGTGCAAGAAGACGAGCGCCATAGTCCGGAACATAGCGGCAGACACGGCGAAGAAGCCTCGGAGAAAAATCAAAGGTTGGAGGTGCAGCGGTCCGAACGGACGTGGTATCCGGAACGCCCCGGGCATGGAATTTATCAGCAGGCTTAAAGCGATGTAAAACGCGATCTTTCCCTTGGGTACGGTCTTTAGGCGCTTTGTCAAGATGTTTACGATGGCTCCGGTCACGCAATGAAGTGTGATGTAGACGACCCAGTGATACTTATTGCGCGTTACAAAATCCTTCATCTCCTGCGTGGTATCGGTACATGTAGACGGACGGACAGTGTCCTTGGTAGGTTCAGGTGCTATCGATAAGGTCAAATCAACATCGCCATCGTACATATAACCCGGGCTTTCAAGTTCGGGGACGTCGGACGGCACGGGGTCGCACTGTGGCTTTTGCGGCGCTGGTTCCAACCCTTCTTTGGCCGACGACGTTTTCGGTGTGGCATCTCGGTCTGATGGTTCTGGGGGAGAGGCTGGAAGCACATCATCGCGTCTTGGTGATTTTGTATCAGGAGAAGACTGGCGCGAGCCGAGTGCTGGAGAGGGCTTGCTTGGACTGGTTGTAGAGGGCTTGCTTGGACTGGTTGTAGAGGGCGTGCACGAACCGGCCGAAGTGGCATTGCCGGCTGGAGGCAGCGCTTCACCACCTGTTTTAGGCTTCTCTGCAGTGAGCTTGGGCACGAAAGGAAGTGAAATACGCTTCGGCACGAAAGGAAGTGAAATACGCTCCGGCACAGATGGCAAACTGCTGCCACTAGGCGTATACATGATCGATAATTGGGGGGTCATCGTTTTTTCTGCTACATGCTCGGAAAACGTAACGGCGGGTAGTCGGGGTAGATTGCTTCCTAGTGGTGTATCCACGACGCTTTCCACGCCGGCTGGTTCAGGGCTAGGTTTGGCGTCCTTTCCGCTCTTCCTTTTGTGCTTTTTGTGTCCTCTCTTATGCCTGTGCTTGCGTTTATGCTTCTGGGACCGGCCGTCTTTCACCTCTGCTCCTGGTTCGTCCACTGGTGAAATACCGCTGGGTTGTAGAGGCACCAGCCGTCTATCATCCGCACCGTCCATATTCGCTGTAAGTACCTCGGCGTGTGCTGTGCAACAGTGCACTTCCGTGGAATGCTTTTGATCACGCGACGTCGCGATCGCTCGCGTATGGCGTGCGGGTGATGACACCCGCGATGCGAATTTGTGATTACTTTGTCACAAGTGTGGTTCTTTCAATAATAGTTACGCAACCGTAACTGTAATCAAAAGACGGAGTATTTACATCCAAATATCTACAGATAGTAGGCTTGAAAAAAGGACTTTCAAAGGTCGTTCCGTTCAATCCTCTTTGCAGCAGCAAATAGAGTGCCAAAGAAAAACTTGGCTTTCTAAAAGTCAGCGGCTGTAGTCAAGTGCTACATTAATTGTAGAACGAACAAGAGGGCGTACGCCCCATCTCTCTTCGAACCAGAAGCAATAACCCTATAATTCGCAGAAATGGCCTTCGCACAGCGTGCTATGCGGTGAAGTTCTGGAGAAAGTACGGCGAGGCAATTATAACGTACCCTAAGCATAAGCGTAGACTACGGAGGAGGAGGGATCGTGCTCCTCCGGGCTGCTCTATTTGAAGCAGCACATGACATCGGACCGATGTCGGTACCAAGTTGGGCATGTCGTTCCACCATAACCCCGACACTGCCAATTTGTAACCGATGTCTCCAGTGTCGGCTTGATGTCGGTTAGGGCAGAGCCCCCCCACCCCTCGCCCTGACCCGTCAGTCCCGGGATTCCTTCACCCTCGCTTCACTCTGCGGTGTTTACATGAACCCACATGGCGAGACGAAAAGCGCGACAGCTAGATGAAGACACATGTGTCCTCGTCTTGTCGCGTCGCACTTTTCCTTTCGTCATGCGTCTTCACCAACCCGCCCAACATTCTACCCTCTTTCTTCGTCGCGTGCACGACGCGGCTTGCTCCTACGGACGAGACCGTACGAGAACGTATTCAGGGAAAGTATCGCTTCGCCGCTCGTCTGGTCTGATGAAGACACTCGGTGCTTGACACGTAGGTCTACGAGAAGGGACTGTCGACCTGACATGCAGAACGAACGAATGAAGACACTACGGTTGTCTGCTGAAGCATCTGAAACTCTCAGCTCCCAAGTCGTCCTGGCGGCGTTTCACCTAGCAATGGCAGTACGTTTGTGACTGGCAAGACCATTGGTGTCGGCCCCTCAGCAGCTAATACAGGAGACGCTCCCTGGCCGCCTTCAGCTACCGTGGATGAGACTCCAACTGTCAAACCAAGCACTCCTGGCAGTCATGAAAAGACAGAGTCGTCATCCACCAAAAACTACGACGAGCGGCGCTACCTCAAGAGCTGGGAATCCACCTACACTCTAAATCGTTTTACACCTTAAAGGGTGTAAATCAAAATGTTCATGGCGCACACCTTTTAAGGTGTATTTTAACACCTTCATGGCAATTGGGGTGTAAAGGGTGTAACGCCGAATAAAACTGCTGGGTTCGTGGCAATATGCTGGTAGCTGTGTACTCACAATTACAAGCATATTGCATATAATCACATTGAGGTCCATATATGTATGTACATCAAGGTGATTAAATATGTGTGTAAACATATGCACAGCCGACATACAGAATATCATGTATGGCGTGGCAGCTGTGCATGGCAATGAAGCATGGCAGCTGTATATAGCTTTTCATGAAATTGTATTCCTTCTCATGAGCAGGCACCTCCCCCATATGCATCTTCATTACTTAGAACGTTGCATTTATTCGTTTCTTCAAGGTTGTACCCATAAAGATCTAACCCCTGTAAAATGCATTACATTATGCGTTACCGGCGTCCCATCGGGACGTTTGGTCCTCTCCTAGGTGTATGGTGTATGCGTTTCGAAGGGAAACACCAGCATTTTAAAGATGTTGCTAGAAAAACTCGAAATTTTAAGAGCATAACCCTTTCATTAGCAAGAAGACATCAATTTTATCAAATGTATGTGTGGTCGCAGCCCTTCATCAGAAATGCCACATCTACTGATGGTTCCAAGGAGATACGCTACTTCAGCATACCCCAGAAGCAATTCAGAGTTACATTCATTACGTGATATTCATGCAGAAGCTATAGTCTATGTGAAGAGTGCAGTTGGCAATGATAACACATTTGCTGTTGGCTGTGTTGTTGCCAAAGAATCTTCCGAGGATGACTTACCCGTGTTCGTTTACATTACAGGCATATGCAACTCTGATAGAGGCAACTCTGATACCATTTTTCTCATACAAACATGAACTACAGTTAAGTATGAGGAGCACTATCATGTATTTGTTCTGTCTTGCAATGAGGAGCAACGTGTTTTAAGAAATATAAGCACTATCTCAACGGATCTTCTAAATCTGCATGCATTACTAGATTGTAGACGTGTTGTAAATCAACGCCATGCACTTTTGTAATGTAACTTCCCGTTTCCTGTTGTTGTATATATTTACTTTTGTTCATGTGAACGAAAATAAACATACTCCCTTCCTACACCCAGGCGACACACTTATCACCATATTTCACCTGATGGTGTAGTACACCATTGTCACACCCCCAGGAACTTCCAAAACAAAGTTGTAGGGTGTGAAAGGGGTGTCATCTTTGTTAATACACCTATTTTACACCTTTAAAGGTGTGAAACGATTTAGAGTGTACGAATGGCTTTCGTACAATGCAAAAACCGGCAAGGTGACGTCTGTGTCACTGCCAGCGACAAAAAGAAAAAAAAAAAAGTCCGCTGCCATGAACACCGTGAGACAACGATTCATACATCTCATTTCTTGAAAGTGGTTTCCAGAACTGGCAAGAAGCACTGCAACGCTTCAGAAGTCGCGGAAATTCAGCCCTTCAAGGCTCAGCCCTTCAAGGCTCAGCTTCCACACCGTTGAGAGCTACAAGCACAAGATTCAACATAGCGTCTGCGCTCTCATAGTGAAAGCTTCACCAAATGAAGGACAGTCGGCAACAGAGAAAGGGCGAGCTGGTACAGGTTAGGACAAAAGTTTACGGAACACGCGAGCGGCGTACTTTTTCTTCGGTGCGACACCCTAGCGGCCGCCGGAAGCGGGTGAGTTCACTCGTTCGGAGTGGTGGAAGGGTGCGCTGTTTGTGACACACAGCGGTAGCTTCCCTCCCAGGCCCAACCAAGCGACACCGCAACTGCCACTGTGTGCCCTTAACAGCGCACCCTTCCACCCCTCCGTAACAGTGAACTCACCCGCTTCCGGCAGCCGCTAGGGTGTCGCACCGAGGAAAAAGTAGTGTCGCTCGCGTGTCCCGTAAACTTTTGTCCCAACCTGTACGCCTTGATCACACGAGAAACCGAGACGGGGAAGAGAAAGGACGACACCGCAATCTCAAACACAGCTGTCCCTTTAATGAACAAAAAGTCCCAAGTCCCGACCTTTCCTTTCTTTTTCTTAATAAACATATCCCCCCCCCCCTAAGTCCCGAACGTTTTCCTAATCGGTGGCAGGGGAGAGAGTGACGGGACACTAACCTACGTAGTTCCCCCTCGTAACAATTTCTTGAAATTCCATTAAAAGTCGGCCAACCGGGTCAGCCGCATTCGTACGAACACCCGTCTCGTTAAAAAGTGATTGGCATGCGTTGCACTTTTTCAGATGCTCTACGAGCTCCGAATTCGCTGAGCTCTGTCGGCAGTATGGTTATGGCGGACTATATAGTATTCCCGTCCAACGAAATGCTAGAGCTAATTACCCAGAGCATGTTTCGCTCCCTAATGAGAGATGCGCAGGATGCAGTGTTTTATGCGGTGATTGCTAACGAGACTTCCGACATAAGCACGCAGGAACAGCTATCATTTTGCCTCAGGTACGTCAAAGAAGGTCTGGAAGTGGAGGAGGTATTTGTTGAATTTTATGTGCCTAGGACACCAGAGAGCGAATACCCTCTTCTTCATTCTGAAAGATATGCTTTGCAGATTTAACCTTCGAACCGAAAACTGCCGTCGAAAACGCTCTGACGGGTGCCGCAAATGTTTCCGGCAAAAGCTGTGGGCTTCAAGCCCTATAGTGCAAGACATTGAACCAAGAGCCGTGTACCTCCAATGCCTTGCACACACGCTTAACCTGGTGCTTCAAGATTTGTAAATGAAAATCGATGTGCGTCAGGACTTCGTAAGCTTGTTCACGGACCTGGTAAATTTTGTTAAAACTTCTTCAAAGCGCAGTTTTTTTGTTTTTTTTTTACAAACAAGTTTACCAAACGAACAACTCTTAAAAAAAATACTCGTTTCAAATTGTAGATTCGGAGGGCGATTTTACGTACCTTCTGGAGAGTATATTCTGTGGGTGTGCTGGTTTCTGCATGAGAAAATAGTCCAAAAGCCGGAAGAACACATACTGTAAAACTCCGGCTTGACGTAATAACTTAAAACAATAAAACGTAATCGTTTCACCACCTATACAGGCGGCATCCTCAGAACACAATCAGCCCAAGGTGAAAATCGACCCACTTATCAAACAAGGCGTTGTAGATATCCGGCAGAGGGCCACGATTCTTGTTGCAGGCCGATGAATCATGCTTCATGAACCATGATTCTAGAGACTTCCTGTGGCCCCATCGCTGCTCACGAGCCAACGTTATCGCATTGTCGTAGTCGTAATCAAACTCGACCTTCCGACCAACAGTGGTCGACCAACTCAGTTTTTGTTCTTGTGGCATGAGTCGCCATAGCCACATTCCGTTTACGTTCGTTCACACGTGTCACTCTTCGTCTTGTCTGCTGATCGTAGTCATTGTGTACTGAGGATGCCGCCTGTATGGGTTGTGAAACGTCTACGTTTTATTGTTTTAATTAATTGCGTCGAGTCGGAGTAAACGGTGTATGGTTCCTGAATCTGCTTTCTTTGACATGTGTGTACCAAGCGTGTGGAAATAAATGTTCCGCCTGGATCAAGCAGTACCGATATCGTTTTCAGTCTCATTCTTCACTGACTAAGGGCCAGTTCTCACTTGGCGACGCCCGACGCGACGTCGCGAGCGGGCGGTGGAAATAGACGTGCATTTCCGGCGTTGGAAGAGGAGAGACGTCGAGCCAAAAAAATTGCCATGCCGGTCTCTTTCACGACGTCGGCGAGAGGTGGCGAGAACGATACACTGACGACCAATAATATGACAGAGAAAGGCCACGCCTCTTCAGTTTTCGTCTGCTTTGGGCGACGGAATGGCAGTGAAAGTGGAACATGAAAATCATGCGCCTTGACGGGGCGGCGGAAATGCCCGTCTACTTCCGCCGTCCGTTCACGACGCCGCGTCGGGCGTCGCCAAGTGAGAACTGGCCATAATGGTGCGGTTATATGTCTACCTCGGATGCGGCGCAGCTGTATCACCAACGCCCCCTACCCGGAAAAATGCGGACGCTTCGTCTCTGACCATAAGGGCCAGTTCTCATTTGGCGACGTCCGGACGCGGCGTCGTGAGCGGGCGGCGGAAGCAGGGGCGCATTTCCGCCGCCACGTCAGCGCGCGCGATTTTCATGTTCCCACCACAGTAGCATTCCGTCGTCCAAAGCAGGCGAAAAATCAGGAGGCGTGGCCTTTCTCTGTCACCTAATTGGTCGCCAGCTGTCGTTCTCGGCAGCTCTCGCCCCGACGTCGTGAAAGAAGTTCGGCATGGCAGTTTTCTTTTGGCTCGACGTCTCTCCTCTCCTGACTCCGGAAATGCGTGTCTATTTCCGCCGCCCGCTCACGACGCCGCGTCGCCAAGTGAGAACTGGCCCTAAGAAGGAACATCCGGCTTAATAAAAGCGTTATCTGAGACAATCCTGTTGAGATAAGTGGATAGAGAAGGCTGGAGTCGGAAGTCGCCGGTACTTGGAAAACAGGCGTTTTTCACGCACTGTGGGATCGCTGTGAGTTTCGAAAGTCTGGTTGCCCTCGGACGATACGTCGGATGGTCACGGGAGGGAATCATTCAGTGGTAGATTATGAGAAACTGCTATTCACAAATATTTATTTCCTCCCAACACACACACAAAATGCCTCAAAGAGGTCGGTGTTCCTGTAAATGTACAAATCTCGGTGGTGACGTCAAAAGAGTTGATTTTTTTTTCTTGGTGGAATAAATATTTGCCCTTACGTCTGTCCTCCAAAGGGTGTGAAACGCGAAAGGTGCAGTACCAACTACGCATGCGCAGTTAATATATCGGTAATGATGCGGAGTTTTAGTGCATCGTACGCTGTCCCCTTTGCGTACGTATAAGGGATAGCGTTAGTGATTCTGCGCACGCGCAGTGCAGAACCATCACGCTATCCCTTAGGTACGCAAAGGCGTAGCGTGCGATGTACTAAAACTATCTATTTTCCCGTGCGTTTGATATGTCAGAGTCTTCTAGGTTCCAAAGATGTCACGCTTCAAGGCAAAAACATGTGAGGCTGTAAAGAAGGACCATGTCCAACGGCCCGTCCTGTTCTGGAAACTTTGAAGTACGCGTCAAGTTCATCTGGGAACCTTGAGAGCAAAAGACAGGGTAGCGACCTATAAAAGTTAACCCTTGCCGGCAAGCCATGCTCAGTAAACAACGAGATTTGGCCGAGGCAAGCCAACAATTAGGGACGACACAGACAAGTAAGCCTCAAACGCCCAGAAATTAACGAATGCAAACAACTCAGGGAAAAGAGGTGCTGACGCCAGGAATCGAACCTGGGTCTTCTGATTTCCGGTCAGATATGCTAACCGCTACACCACACCAGCACGCCGTTTCCCTGGAGCCATTGAGTGCCTCAAGTACCGGAAGCCGGAAATCAGAAGACCCAGGTTCGATTCCTGGCGTCAGCACCTCTTTTCCCTGAGTTGTTTGCATTCATGCTCAGTAGTTATCCAATGCAGATGGAGCATTCTGTTGTTCAGTGACGTCACTACGGGGGTGCGAGTGGTGCGGTCCACACCGAAGGGGGTGACGCGGCGCACAGTACCGCCACTTCGTCTGTTTCTCTGCGGCGGAATGACGCCAAAAACAGCATGAGGAGCCCATGGCGAGCACGTGTTTTTGTTTTTTTTTCTGCATGCGGCATGATATACTATTATTTATTGTATGCCATTATTTGGGGAGGGGGTTTGATGCAGAGAGATCTCGCACCGGGTGACTCATACCCTAGTGACATCCACTGGTGTTGTCTGCATATAAATGTCTGCCCCTTCCATTTCCTCATAAAGCGGTGTGTTTATCTAATCTCTCGAGTAAAGGCAAACAGATATTCCACGGCACTGATATGACCCTGTTAAAAGCGATAGATGATTTGCCAGATAAGATCACAACTGTCTGTAGACACACAAAAAATACAACGTTATAGGATATGGTGCTCAAAAAAAAAATGTGCAGAAAAAGACACTGATGGCTTCACACCGTTTAAAGACTTACAAAATCCTCGACAGCGAGCGTACAATTAACTAACACTCAGCAATTACTTTGAGGTGCTGTTGTGAAGCTATGCTAACCTACGAATTCCAGGTGTATACTCTCATCTCATCTTCAATAAATATCGGAACACTTTTTGTACTATGTACCAACTGCAACATCACTTTACACACACAGATTTCTATTGCAACGTCGCACCCGAGCAGAGCGCGTCGCGGAGTTCTACAGTCGTCCACTAGACAAGCCATAGCCGTAGCCTAAAAGCCGTAGCCTAAATCGCCGGAACTTGGTTGCTGTAGTCGAATGGAACATTCATTGGCACATGTCTGGCTACAGGTGGAGTGGAAGAGTCTCTGTCCCAGTCAGACAAAAGGTGTAATAAATAGAAAGCATCGTAGTAACAGCGTAGACACAGTTGTAGTCATAGCCTCGGGTGAAGGCAAGTCCGATAGCCGCGTCCGTAGCCTTATTCCGCGCACACGTTCGCGGTCACGTAGCCAAAGTCAGAGTCTCAGTCATAGCCATGACGCATACTCTCGACAATTTGATGATGGCACGCTAGAAATGTCACACAACCAGATATGAAGCGTCAAAGAAGCCGTATCCCATGTTTCCCCCACACGCAGACGTGACAAGTTCACAGTCACCGAGATAACACCGGCCACAGCTGCACCCATAGCCTTCATTGGAGGCAATCAATACCAAAGCCGTAGCCAGAGTCGTATCCGCAGCATGAATCCAGTACGTAAGCACAAGCTCAACACTCGTCCGGAGCTCCGTTACATCAACACACTTTTGCTTGTACGGAATTACGCCGCTGCATTGAACATATATCAAACAAGATATCGACTGAGAGAAAAAAAAACAGATATCCTCATCAGCTTTTTACATCTTTCAGATAAGATAACATCCGTCACTTCATCTTTAAAATCTCTCCGCAAGGAATACTACAAAATTTCGAGCTTAATAAATTAAATAATCAGATACAGATGGGTTCCTTGTCCCTCACTTACTGTCAATCGATCTCTCTCTTTCCTTTTCTTTCTCTTTCCCGCTGATAATCCACTGCGCTATCTTATCTCGTCCTGCCCCTTCGCTGGCCCTGGCTCTCGCGCTGTAGCTACTCAAAAACTCTCCGAGTGTTGACTCTTCCTTGGGCATTGTGTCCCAAATTTCGGACACCTTGGACGCTCGCGGTGACCTCAGCATCAGCCACCTATCGCCGTAGTACTTATTCACTTCTGTCACCGGATACCTCTTGCTAGGCTTCGGTTCCATGAGCCTCCTGAGCATGCGCAGTAGCCTCGGTGTGAACCTCTTGAACTCTCTCGGCGTCCTGGTCGTCTTGCGTTTCTGCCATTCCAGGAACTCGTTGAACCGGGTGTCGGTGATGTCGGCTTTCTCCCAGGGAAATTTTGCGGTGAGGCAGATGAAGATGAGCATGGCTATTTGCCACACGTCAGAGCCCAGTTCGATGGTGTAGCCCTCCAGATGCACGGCTTCCCAGATTTCCGGAGGACACGTCGGGAGAGACCTGGTACGCTTCTTGACGAGCGTGCCCGCTTTGCGGGTCAAGCCAAAGTCCGTTAGTTTCACCTTGGGATCCAAAAGACAAGCGCTTTAATCACAGCGTAACAAGCTTCTATTGTTCACTGGAACATAACGAACCCGTCATCTAATGTACGTTTCGAGGAAGATAACATTCCCTTCAGACTGAGGGCAAAGAAGGGCACAGGACGCAGCACGAAGTACGCGGGACAAGACTCGGACAAGTCATAAGGTGCTTGAAAAGTACCGCTAGTCTGGAGACTGCTCCAGATACTGACCTTCGTAAAGTCTTTGCTGAAGATGAGAATGTTCTCTGCTCGGACATCTCGATGCACCAGGTCTTTGCTGTGCATGAACTCCAGTGCGGGGACGATCTGACGTAGGACGATTTTCAAGTCACGCTCATCGATGCCACCGTAGTATTCCACTGCGTGCCAGAGGTCTCCACATGGTGCAACCTAGGCAGCAAGAACGTCCCTTACACCGGGTTGTATACTGTCCGATAAGCGCGAGAAATCCGGAAATCCATCTATGGATGAATATTCATAGATGAATTCGATACCACTATGTTGGGCATTGACCGACAATCTACTTGGCTATTTTTATCTATTTCTTTTCGTTCAGAAAGTGTTTAGCTATTAAATCGACGAATTTTAAACATCAGCGCTGCTTCTGCAGCCGAAGCGGCTCCGGCGGCGTGACGTCACCCCCTAACCGGAGGAGTGAGAGGGCGACGCGCAGAGGAGGAAAGGCGCTCTCCAGACGCCTGCACAGCCGCGGCATTGCTTTTCTCAGGGTCGCGCCCTCATTGGTTTTCTGTTTCTTTCTTTCTTTTTTTATTTTTAGAGAGGGAATTCCGGCATATTCTCAACATCCGGCGTCTGCTCTTGTGATGTATTCAATCGAGTAACGGTCAAACTGCGCCACTATATCGTGTGGGAGTTTCGATACCGCGGTCAGTTGTCCACGCAGAATAAAATGACAATCTAGGTTCGAAATCGACTGGAACGAATGCGCCCGTGCTTTTAACATCGCTGGTTTCTTGCCAGTTTATGTAATGCAGCCCACCTACCTCTTGCGCGAAGTAGAAGTGTTCCGGTGTCTCGAAGCATACATCATAGGTGTCTAGTATGTGGGTGTGGGGCGACAGAAAGTAGCTGTAATGAAATTCGATGAGGAAGTCCCTCAGCGTTGTCGTAATACGTGGTACAGCCTTCAGCGCCACCTGTGACCCGGTGTTCCTGTGAACTGCCAATATCACCTGCAGAGACAACGTCATGTGACTCAGAAGGAAGGCGACTCTCACAGGTTACGTCAGCCGTATTGTCAGCCTGCTGACAGTCATGCTGTCAACGGAGAAGGTAGCTACGCACGGAATAGGCTTATGTATAGATCTGTTGAACCAGAGCCGTAGCACTGGGGGGGGGGGGGGGGCAGCTGCTCCGGGCGCCCTCGCCAGAGAAGGCGTCGAACGGCAGGTCCTGGCAGGTTGTTTGTACAGTATAAAGCGGGAATGAAGAGAATTGAATTTACGATCTCCGCAGTGCGAATGAGCGTTTTCTTTTCTTTGTTTACAGAGCATCTGGTGGCAGTGAGAGAGGGGGGGGGGGCGCTTCACATTTACCCTGCCCCGGGCGCAAACTCGCCTCGCGACGGCTCCATTGAATGTAGACCCATAGGCCCATAGACCCATAGAATATATACACATAGAATAGACCATAGAAATTAGACCCAGACATGGAATATAGACCCACAGAGCACTCATTGAATGTAGACTCAAGCATACAATATATGGAATATGTGAACAAGCATAGAATATGGATATATATATATAGTATAGACATATGGAACCCATAGCCGAGAGGGCATAGAAAGCAGATCCCGCGATGTATAAATCTGTCACTATCACCAGCGAAGTGTGTCACATGATAAGTGCTGATGATCCCCCGCACGGCGCAGACATACCCCTAGGTGCAGCACATGGTATATATGTAGGGAGTGTCTTTTTCGGGTTAAATGCCTTTCTCAGATTCGGGGGGGGGGGGTAAAAATCGGGCGCTATTTTTAAATCTGTAATTCGGGGAGAAATCGGGCGATAATTCAACCTTCGGGTGTTATCGGGTGTTTTTTTTTCTCCTCTTGTCTATTAAGTCATTTCCTAATCTCTCTTTTCTTTCTTTCTTTTTTTTTTGCGGGATCGTGACCTTCCAGCGGTAATCCCCGAAGGCATAGACAGTGTTTACACACATGGGTGTATTGCTGGTAACGTAAGTGACCCATACATGCGTTACACGTGGCGACCTTTGTTCGTCTTCAGTGGAAACGTCACTTCAAGATTGCATAGTGACTGGAATTCGGGGAGAAATCGGGTTTAACCCGAATTGGTCGGAGGTCAGTTCGGGGGGGGGGAATAACCGGGTGGAATCGGGTTTAACCCGAAAAAGTCACTCCCTATGTATATGTAGGGCCTGACTTTTTGGGCTTAAACCCGTATCCGCCCGATATTTACCCCCCGAACGAAATCTGTAAAATTTGGGTTTACCCTGAATCTACCCGAACACATCCGGGTCGCCTGGCACACTCGTAAGCGTGCATTAAAATAAAGTTTGATAACATTGCTAAACATTAGTTACATGTTAAGACAAATTTTTATTAAACAAAAAAAAATCACCCGAATTCCTGACGACAGAATATGCCGTAACGGGATTTAACCTGAATACACCCGAATTTTCAAATGAAAAATATCACCCGATATTTACCCCCCGAATTTGGCCAAAAATAAAACCCGAAAAAGTCAGGCCCTATGTATATGGTGCAAACGCCCATCTCATTGTAGAAGCCAGACCGATTGACAGATACAAGCAGTGTCAGCATTCAGAGTGTCGATAATGGCCTAGACGTGATCCGCAAGTTGCCCGTGTGTAATATGTATGACGTACCTTGCCGTAATCACCCGAGCCGATTTCCTTGACCACATCGTAGTGATCGTCAATGTCAAGTGCAGGTGGCTGCAGATCGCGTATTTTGTGGATGCTCGCCTGTCTCTGCTTGTCCGTCGACGTCATCTTCGACGGACCGGCCTCAGGCTCCTGAAAAAACAGGAAGTGGGGGGGGGGAATATGTTTATTAAGAAAAAGAAAGGAAAGGTCAGCCAGACGAGGGTCGGCTTGCTATTCCAAACAAAAAGGGAAGGGGAAGGAAAGAAAAATCAGAAAAGAAAAGGGGGAGAAAGAAGGAGAAAAGGGGAAGAAAAGAAAAATAAGAAAGGAAACGGGAAGAAAAGGAGAAGAACAAAGCAAAGGAAAAGGAAAGGAGAAGAAATGAAAAGGAAAGGAAAAGAAGAAAGAGAAAGAAGAGAAGAAAAGGAAAAGAAGAAAGAGAAAGAAGAGAAGAAAAAGAAAAGAAGAAAGAGAAAGAAGAGAAGAAAAAGAAAAGAAGAAAGAAGAAGAAGAGAAGAAAAGGAAAAGAAGAAAGAAGAAGAAGAAGAGAAGAAAAGGAAAAGAAGAAAGAAAAAGAAGAGAAGAAAAGGAAAAGGAAAAGAAAAACTGAACAGGAAGGGGGATTTCTTCACAACCGTGCCTTAGGGAACATCAGCGCTAAATTATGGCACGAGCTTTCTGTGGTACAGTCTTTCTACGCATCACACAATGTTCATGTTCATGAATGTACCGACATCGGACACCTTGATATATCAAATATTGGTGCAGTTACGAAAAGGCAAATGGCATCACAATCAATAACTCGAGGTACAGCTCCGGTCATCCTTAATAATAACAGAGGGGAAAATTCGATCTCATTTCCCAGCGCGATATCAGCCACCCTTGGGGAACTGGAGGAATGTTAAGTGAACAAAATCGTTGCGTTGAACAAACAGAATAATACTATTCGATTAAGATTTCCTCTGGCCCTAAGGGTTGCTGTAAACGCGCTCGGGATCGAGACCACATTTTTTTTAAGTGTTATTATTAAGGTTGACCGGAGCTGTACCATTGGTAGTTCCAGTAGTTCCAGTCAGAGCATCAAACTGAATTATTTTCCGGTTCGGTTCGGGTTTGGATTCAGGCATAATGGTTCGGTGCCGGGTCAGCTTCAAGAGGACACACACATCGGTTCCGAACCGGTTCATTGCACAAGGTATATGCCCTAAAATAAACGGTATGAAAGATAGGAAAATTTTATTTCTCATCCCATGTCCTAGCTGGCCGCAAAGCTGCGAACAAAGCTGTGAATAACGCTGTGTGCGCAAAGCTGTGAAGAACGCTTGTCCATGCAGGAAAACGAAACTATAGGGCGCGGTTGTCCGATGTTGTCTTCGCCGATGCGGGCATCCAGCTATGCATTTCGACTTGCATTGAAGACTCGGGTTGCAAAAACTATCGCATGAACCGATCACTTTTGAAAGAGGTTGGGTCAATTAAGGTAGGTCAGATGAAAAACGGTCAGTCTCGAACTCTCGATGCCTTGAAACCGGTTTTGAAACGGTAACCGAAATTTTCTAAATCGGTTCGGTTCCGGTTCAGCTCCAAGATGGCGGCGGCCTTTTCGGTTCAGTTCCGGTCCGGTTCCGGCAAAAAATAACGGTTCTTTCCGGTTTTCGGTTCGCTTTGATGCTCGGGTTCCAGCAGTATTGATAGTTCCAGTAGTAAGGTAGTTGTTCTACTTGATGACAATGCAGGCCATTACCCGCTGAATGTTGCGCCAATCACGCTTCAGTTTGCGTCGCTGGACCCGCGTCACACATGTCCCTCCTACATTGTCTCACTCCCGCAACTGGCATTCACAAATTGTTCATGCAATCCCCGTGAAGTTTTTACCTCTCTAGGTACAGTAGCGTAAGCTCTACGAAAAAATGAGTAAATTGGGGATCAATTACAACTTCTAACCCTCCTACGTTACGATTAGTCCCCATTTTAGTCCCCTGACCCTGAAATTTACTCCCCAGTCTTTGCAAACAGTCCCCAAACTTCGCGTAAGTTTCCGTGGGGACTTAGTCCCGAAGGAGGCTAACGGTGATGAAAATGCAACTACTCCTCAAAATGATTAACATCACTCATTTCTGCTTAGAGTGTAAACTGAATAACGTACAGAAGAACAACAGCATCGAGGTAATACAGACATTGCGTGTGCTGTACAGAAGACTCATACCTACATAACCCCCGTCATTTTAATGAACACAACTCTCCCTGAAACTCCCAACCCTAAAAATGAATAACGTGGCCTTCGCACAAAAGGAGAAGTATCCTGTTTGAGAGCGTGCATAGAGCGTGCAACACTAACGCAGACCTCTGGTGTCGAAACTTCGAAACTCTAGGATGGATGACACGCGCGTCAGTTCCTGGTGTGCATGACATTGTTCTTCCCGTATTTTTTGCTCTACTTCGTCCTCTTTTTCCGCCATGTACATTCGAAGGGTGTGGTTCAGAGGGTATAGGAGAACGGATATCCATTATCTAGATTAACGCACGTGCCTTGGCCTGAGTGTCGTGTGGCCTAAATCTGCCACGACATCCAATCAAAGAAGTGCACCGAGCCGCTATTTTCTGTTTAAAAAAAAAAAAGTTTACTGATTCGAGCTGACTACCGTCGCCATGAGATGGGATGGCTTGCAGGAACTCTCACTCAATTAGATGCATCGTTAACGGCGCTTAAAGGCGTTTAAGCTCAAAATGAGTTTTAGAAAAGTTTACGGCGAGATGGGGGAGATTGGAGAGCGGTATTGAATGGGGTTCCTGAATGCAGCGTAAGTTAGGTGATTTCGCGCGATTAAGTAGTGCAGAATGACCTTGGAGTAATTGAGAGGAGATGAATGGGTTGCATGACTTAAATGAACTCTATACGCAATCTGAGATTCAGAGAGGCGGAACAGTGATTCACAGAATGCGAACTGTTCAGCAATTATTTAATGGTAGTTCCAGATGTAATTGAATTTTTAATTCAATTCTGGTGTAATTCAATTTGTAATTCAACTTACAAGAGCATTGTGCAGAGATTTCATGAACCGCACATCTCTTTCTTAGGCTTACAAATTCAATTCAATTCGCCGGATGACCCACAGGTGGTTCACGCCTTCAGCTAAGTTTGCATGATGTGGATAGAGTATTCTTCATGAGTTCCTTGTTTCGTTTTTTCTCTATTGTGTTTACCTCTCAAAAATAGCCTATACAATACGATTTAATAAACAAATCTAATAAATAACGCAGACATCCCGATTAACTTTATCGCCAAGTCAATTGCGGGACAAGCTGGGCAAGCTAGCATTCCTCATATCCTGTCGAAGTCCCTATTTGTTTTTCTCATTTTTTTTAAAGATGTCTACGACTTGTAACATAGGAACTAATGAGAACTCTACAGTAATGGTACAGTGTAAGGTCTTTGTCATTCTTTTACAAGGATAACAAAATTATTATTCTTGTTGATCCTGTATGTTAATAAACAATATTAAAACGCTGGCATCCCTCATATTTGCCTTCTATGTTTTTTTCTGTTCTCAAACTGCGGAAAGAAGGCATACCCTGCAGTGACCGTTTAAAATCTGAGTTTGGAGGAGCTGCTAAGATATCATCGCTACGAACGAGGATAATTTAGGTCAGACATCCTTGCCCTTCAAAGTGGTTCGTTTCAGTTTCGCGCATCATGAAAGACATGCGCCGCCGAGCGTCAAATGAAGCCGTGCTTCCAAGTGTGGAACAGCGCCGATACAATCTCTTCCTTAGACGTTCCCTTGGCTTCACTTGGCCCAGTGCCTGAGACAACGCATGCTGCCCCCTACACAAGTGGGACACACGCATTTATCAAGATTCTATGGCCTGCCAAGCAGTGCTTGAAACGTCACAGACCTGTGCTGTGAAAGTAACCACACTTTGGGTAACCACTCGAGATAAAGATTTAAATTGAAATTAAGTTAAGTTAAAGGTTTTTACCGGGAGAGGGTCACTGGCGTAATTGGTAGCTCCTCTGACGTATCGGTAGGTGGAGGGTTCGTGTCCATTTCCTTTTTATAGCCTTTTCGTGAATTGCTGTTCTCTAGCAGCATAATATGCAGTTGGACGTGTTGAGGCGTAAAAGTTCTGTAGACGGTAGCATTTAAGCGAGCTTGACGAGCTGGTTGGGACAGAGACACAAAACACAAGTAGACAGGACTTTAGACCATGTCCTAACCACCTCCTCAAGCTCAATGAAATGATACCGTCCACACCAGCTTGCTTGCATTTTAATGCGGTACGTCATATGCAAAAAAAAAAGAGAAAACAGCAATTAACTTACTAAAACACAAATCTACCCCAATAAACTCATTTCATGTAACATAATTTTTCCTAGAAGTGTGGCTTGAGTCATTATCTCCCATTCTTATTGACGCACAGGCAGTTCAAGTACTATTACTAAAACGCGGTATCTCTCCAAGCCAATCCTGCGCGCCAGTAGCAGACGACAAGGCATATTGTTGCCATCTACTGGCGGTTGTCTCCCTCCCTGCTTCGTTCGTCTGCTTTTCAAGACAGACAGCATTACTAATGAACGCGTCCAAATACACGCATTTCGTGTAACCTAACTTTCACTAAAAGCGTGACTGTCATATAGCTCGTCATTTTTTAACGAGTGGCCGTTCAAAATAACTAATAAAACGCGATATCTGGCCGTGGAATGTCGAGACGAAAACGAAAACGTAGCAGACGACACAGCGTATTGTTGGCAGGTACTAGTGGTCGTCTCCTTTCAATGCTTGGTCCGTCTGTTTTCGAAAACAGGCAGGATTACTAACAAACGTGCCCCAATAAACGCATTTCATATTAATTAACTTTCATTAAAAGCGTGACCTTCCGTCCTTGCCGATAGAAAGAAGTGCCCGTGCAAAACGACTAATAAAACGCGATATCTGGCCGTGGCAAGCCAAGACAGTACATCGAAAACGTAGCAGACGACACAGCGTATATTGTTTGCATCTACTGGTGGTCGTCTGCTTTCAACGCTTCGTTCGTCTGCTTTGAAAATAAAGGACTGCGGAGTGAGAAGCTATTCTGAGCATGTTCTCCGCGGAACAGCGTCATCTTTCCAACAAATGCGCGAAGGAGGAAGAGGGGTGTGTCTCTCCCCCACTCCCTCCGTTTCTGCGAGGAGGAGGAGGGACACACCTTTCCAACGTGTCGCGCGCTAAAGTTCATGGGTCAGGACGGAATGGCATTTTCGGGTTCCGACTACAGCGCATTGTATCGCGCGTCAGCTGTGCGTCTGCAAACGACGTTAGGGGTTATTGACGTGGCACGGCGTGGCGTAGCGCAGGCGAAAAATTCGATTTCCCATTGTAGAAAATTTAGCGTGGAAATGAGGTTCTGTCTGAGCCAAGCGTTGCTCGCCTCCGCCTGGGTATACAGGACAAATTTAATACTGCGCTGGCCTCAAGGTAATTATAATTAAAATAAACAATTAAAATCACCAGAGTATTCCCGCTGGCGTTCACGTTAACATAAATTACGCGTCCATCGTATGTTACAGAGGCACATCTAGTTAAGAAGGAACTATTCTGTAGGAACTGCCCCGTGAACAACGCGAAAATTGTTCACGCTGTTCACTAGCGCTAAAGGTGCCAACACGTGGGACTCCTAGCCTACCCAAATCCACGAGCTACGTGTTGTCCTTGTGTTGTTTACATTTTATTTGCATTCGTAAAATGATGGCTAATGATCAACCCTCAAGCAGTGCCGCAGAGATGTAAGCATATCCTTCCTTCCTTCCTTCAGGGTGCAGCGCTTTAAAATAGACACATTTTACTCGGTCGCTACCCCGTTGCCGTCTATTTAGGTGCAGCGGCGAAAGGCTGTTTACACTTCACACAAACATGTTGCCCAGGAACATCGTAAACTAAAAACCGAAGTCGTAAGCCAGTACATGGAAATATACATTCCAAGGATAACATTCACTTCCTGAGGTCCTTTCTTTTTGCTTTGAAAGTCATAGTTTATTCCCCTATTAAACTATACAGAGTGTCTCCCAAGAACTATCGTTTGAAACTTTAAGGTGTAGGTGCGAAGATGCGCGTAGAGCGTATTGCACCATGTGGCATAACACATTTTTGTAAAGTCGGCTCCACCTTACTAAGGCTCATATTGCTGCGAAGTACCCTTTACAGGCGCTCGAATGTACGTAGACTTCGCGTACACCGAGGTATGACTTTTTTTTAATAATCACATTATAAAGAGTTAACTTTCGTAATAATACTGCTGTAAAACTCGTGCTGTGACCCCTTACACACGAATCAATAGCTGACATGTTTTTGTTTGTTTGTTTGCTCGTTTGTGACGCAAAAAAAAAAAAAAAGGCTGTGCCCTACGTGCAAATCTACCCCAATTACATTACTATATAAAGAAAGCTCTAACTGTAGAAGATCATGCGCATGATTGGCGCCATTACCAGGAAACGCTATCGACTTTGAGAAAACGGCATATGCGCTGGCGAAATCGATCAACTCATGGGGGGGGGGGGGGGGGGACATATCGCTTCATCATTACGGACTTAATGAACAGCATCAGCTATTCACCAACTCACCTCATTAACTTCTCACGAAATACTAAGGTCACGTTTCATTTACCAAAATGTTATCTACGTCGCATGAAACCACACGTCAAAAGCGACCTCCTACAACTGTACATGCGGTGATATTTTCTCTCTTTATCGCGCATGACGCGAGCGTACTTCCCATTGGCTCTCTCAGCCATGACGTCACTAACTCGCGTCAGAATTCAGGACGATTGACTGCCGAAACAACTAAGCTAATCTCCACGGCTATACAAACGATTCATTGATGGAGGAATAAATGCGGTGTTTCTAGCGAAAGTCCCATTTCCTCCCCTTTCCTCCTCTTTCGCCAACCCGCTGTTGCACGAATGTCTTTAAAGAGAGGGAGAGACAGCAAGATATATATATATTGATCCAGTACTTCGAGAAGAGGCGGTGACGAATTCCGAGAATAGCAACCGAAATGCAGCGCCACCTACAAATGTTGGTGGGCGGTCGCAGAAGTAGCTGACGAAGTCCGGCTCGGCCGATCTCCTTCTCTATGTTTGCAGAAGGGGGGTCCGGGAATTAAGGAGAGAATCCGCTTTTGACGCAGGAAACGTCTAGAAGGGGGCGAGGAAATAAAGATATCGGAAGGAGAAGCTTCTTTTCAGGAGGGATATTTTTAGCCTCGCTGTATATATTCGAGGGAGTTATTCTCGTATTGGGACAAGGAGGGGGGGGGGGGACGTTGGCGCTGGGAAGGAAAATGCGGAGACGTGGATGTATTGATGTGTTTCCTATCGGAAGCTGAAGACTGGCAGAGACACGTTTAGCCATTCCTATTCCTGAATGTTATTCTGCTATTCTGGCACGGAGGGAGCTATTTTTGGAAATGCGCGTGCTTCGTTAGATTGATGGAAAACGAAAAGCATAGATTCTGAAGGACGCGATCAAAGTTGCGGAACACGGGCGTGGGCCCTGCATTGGGGGGGGGGGGATATGTTTATTATATAAAAAATTAGAAGGGAAAGGTTAGCCACCGCTACGACGGCTTGCTATTCCCAGGAAAGAAAGGGAAAAATATAAAGACAAACAAAAAGAAAACCAAACACGAAACTGGTCACAGTTCACCCAGAAGGCCATGGGAAAGTTCTTGACGTATCGATTTCAGCGTGGTAGAATTCAACGAAAATGACGTAGATTTTTTTTTTATTATTATTATTATAAATGTTATTACGAATCACACCACAAGGCACACCAGCATAAGTCGACAGAGCGAGCTTACATTTTGCTTCGTATTGCATTCGTGTTCATTTTCTGTACTCGAGTTCACGTCAGAACGGTTAGGAGTCCTACGTTTCTTTTTTTTTTTTTTTTCTAATTGGCAAAATTTTTAAAAAGGGCGCTCCTTTTTTGCCCTTCGACTAGCTATTGGATCGGAAGAGCGTCTAGTACGTCATAGATGCCCTTCACATTTCCAAGCACACCCACACGCAGGCACTTCGATCAATCTTCGCTGCTTGAAAGCCTACATCATACCGTTATCATTTTTTCACGAATCCCTCCCACCTGTCAGATCGCGAGCCTAAAAGTAGAACGGTTTTATACGCCCTAAATACATTTGACATTTCCACGTAAGCCTAGCAAAGGCGTGTCACGCGTGCTTCATGTAAGAAGTACAGAGTAAAGATCAACTTGTAAGACGTGAAAAACGCTCGTGTACATAATCTGCTATTTTTCTTTCGACGTTTTTCTCTTTCTGTGTTTCTTATAATTTTTATTTTGAGGATTATTATCAATTTATAAACGTAGAACGCACCGGTGTAAAATGATCGCACAGTTATAAATACAAAGATGATCGCTATATAACGTCTGACCAGAAAAAGAAGAGAAAAGAAACAGAAAAGGACTTCGAAATTGCGGAACAGCTCATTAAATGCCCCTGTAAAGTTGGCTGGACTGCCAAAACGTACTGAAGCCCGAGTGAGAATTTGTTGGAGTTCATTGGGGGGGGGGGGGGGGGGGGTAATACAAGTGAGCACATGTTCATTTGTTTCTTACAGCAGAAAAATGAAGTCTGTAGATTGATTACGATGTGAACGAAGTTGCCATTTTTTCTATGTGGTTTCTGAAATTATGCTATGTCACCCTTCCGTGCAACGACACGTTTACAGAGTTAAAAAGCGCTCCCAAGCAGCACAATGTACCGAAAGTCGAGTGCAATAGGGGTGAACGGCATGTGTCTTATCAACGTGCTTTAGTTTCACCAGTCTGCTCAAGGCCTTCCACCTATCCGTCCACCCCCATTGCACTTGACTTTCAGTACATTGTGCTGCTTGGGCTTGCTCTGCTTGATGACGCCTCGAGGTGGGACAATCACGTGTGCCCTCTGGCGATATTAAAGGGAGAATAAATGGGCTTCGTGTAACAAAATAGTTGTCAGAAGAACTCTCCCTTTTTTATAACTTCCAATAACGAACAGTCGTTATCGTTTTCCACGCCTGTCACGCCGCTGTTGTCTTGGAACTTGATGTAGTCTGCAGTCTTTAATTGGACGATCCGCAACCACGTGACTCCACGGCACACGTACACGCCTCCTCTCTTCCTGCGCCTTTTCCTGCAATCATTGGTTGAAAACTCTACTAGTTTTATCTCTCAGACCTCAATCACGTGCAGAGCTTGTGATATGCCTGCCCCCGGCTTTGTTTTAGACCCTCAATTCTCCTCCTTTCCGTTGGATTTACCGTCCGTGTCCTGGCAGCAGTGACATGTCGCCGAGATGCCAACTTCGCGAAGTCGCGCAAGAAAAAAAACAAAACAAAAACGAAAGTAAAATTTGAGCCACGTCGCAGTAAAAATGAGAGAGAAAAAAAGAAGAGGAAAAAAGAAACTCGCGAGGGAATAAAACGGAAGGTCTACGAGTTAAAATAAGAGGGAATGAGGGATAAAATGAGACGAAAGAGAGCGAGAGAGAAACAATTGTGCCCGTAGGTGAACTCTGCTGGTGAGTGAGCGAATTATTTACTTTCGGCGCAAGCGCAGAGTGTTGTTTCTATGTTTACAGCAACTCCGGGGGCGTCGACAGAGACACGGAGAGAGCCCGCAATAGAAAAGAACAACAAATAGTTGCTCGAAGGCAACGCACTGGGCGCGTTAAGCAGCAACTCCAGAGCGGTCTTGGGTAGCTGTAACAGGTTACCTGTAGCTGAAACAAGTTACTTTTTGCAGTAACTAGTAACAGTAACTAGGTACTTGTCTAAGAAAGAGAGTCGCAACTGTAAGTAGTTACCGCTGTTTGTTAAATTAACTGTGAAATGTAACTCTAACTAGGTTACTAGGTTACTCCACGCGTCAGTTCCTTACTGTGATCTTGTCGAGGCTTCAAATACCCTGGCGTTTTGCCAAACCAGAAATTTCGCGACTTCTCTCATTTCATGTGCAGCCAGGACAGCCTTAGACTAACTAACTACTTAGACTAACTCCTACCATGCAGTTATGAGAAAGAGAGATAAGAGCAATGACGGGTTCAAGAGTGTTCGTGTTGTCTATAAGTACTTCTTGTCTATGTTCTCTTACGCTGTCGCAATCATGTTGATGCGAACTCTCGTATACTAAACTCAAACTCGCGGACTCAAACAGTTGTCACTCCTGCTTCGTCCTAAAAACGAGTAAAGACGTAATCGTTCTGAATGTGGAACAACGCTCTCGCTATGTTGGCAGAATAAAACCTGGTGGAACGTGAACAGAAGCATAAACGAGTAAATAAACTCATTTATCTTAAAGGTACTGCAAAGCAGCAGGCAAACAATTTTATGCTGCTGGAAGATTTGACAGCCTGGGTGCTCAGTTTACAAACGCCACAAATTTTGTTCAAATCCACCTCGTAGTTTCTTTTAGAAAATTCGGATTTAATATTACGGACAACCCTGTGTCTAAGACCCGACACGAACTCCGCAATTCCCGTCATGCAGGGCGGCGAACATAAACATGCCAGTAACAATGGGAGCGTACAGCGACATCTGTGGACCGCTACCGTCACCACGCCGGCTCGCCGGACGTGGTACATTTTTGCGTAGGTGACTCTCATGGTGATTCTGCTGACAGTTCTGTAACTCATTTCCACGATGTACCAGTGTTCTTGCATTTTGCGAGAATCTATGTCCGAATATATGAACTATCTCGTTTGAACAAACTTTTCAAAATCTGTTCATGAAGCCGGCTACTTAGCCCACGGCCATAACTTAGCCAATAAAGGTGGTGCTGGTGCTAATGCAAGAGCTCGCAGTTGTCGACTTCACAAAGGTGGGCAACGTCACGACTAACGCTCTGGGAGAATGTGTGTCCTGGGCCGACTTCCAAAGGAACTGTGCCGACATGTGTCTGAAAGCCCTTCTTAGGAAACCCTAGGGAAAACCCCAGACAGCACAGCCGGCACCGGGATTCGAACCCGGACACCTCCCAGTCTCGACGTGACATGGCCAGCACGCTAACAACTGAGCCACGCGAGCTATGGCAGCCCATAGAGGGCTGGGGACATGTAACACTGTTGCTCGACGAATGGACGATTGTTTCCCACCAGGTGTCGCCCCGCGTCTTTTGGCCGCAATTTTGAGTCGAATAAGCTTTCAAAATCGGCTGCCAATACTAACAGCTTGGTTTAGACTACTTTTAACGTTTCGCTAGAAGACAGTGACACTAGATGGCACAAGTGAAAGTATAGCTGTTGCCCCTGAGGAATGGTGTATCATGCAAAATCTGTCAGAGTTCTTAAAAAGTGCAAACATCATGGAGCAAACATGCAACGGCAAACATGATGGTCACAGGACGTCGTTTCCTGTTTAACCCAAAAAGTGTACGAACTACTTTCGACGCGTTGTCGCCTCAGATTGTCACCCGCTATGTTCTGTGACAGCGCGACAAATTACGCGGGGTTTTTACCCCAGTGCGTGTTGGAAGTTATTCGTGGAAGTTATTATGGCTTTGCCTCCATCGTGAGTTCACCTAGCGATAGTACTATAGTCATCGCTAGACGAACTAGTGAGACAGACGCACGCTATCGCCTTTGCGCGTACACAAGGGATAGCGTGGGTTGTTCTGCGCACGCGCAAGACATACACAGAACTTTGCGCACTGCGCGGAACCACCATGCTGTCACTAACGTGCGCAAAGCCGACAACGTTATACGAAAACTCCGCAGTTGTCGGCCGGTGGATTTTTGCCCACCTTGGCGGATCTTTAGTATGCGCACGGCACGCAGCGGACCGCAATCGACGTACTTCACGGATGATTTTTTTATTCCGAGTTAATGCCGCGAAGCAACTGTGGCTATGAGTGGCTTACAGACGTGGACAGATGGAGAGAGGACAGATGGAGAGAGCACAGCAGGAAGGAGTGGGGGAAAGGGTATTAGCATGCGTGCTGAGCCGACTTCAGGGGGAACTGTGGCGACGTTCGCCCGGAAAGTATTCGGAAAACACATCGGAAAACCTTAGACAGCACAGCCGGTGGCAGGATTCGAACCCACCACCTGCCAGTCTTCAGCACGACGTTGACTACCATCAACGAGCGGGACGCCGCGGAAGATTACGCGTCCAGGCAACTCGTGCCTTGACACCATGCTTGACACGGCCTTGGAATCAGTAGGCGGACATGTATGTTACCAGATAGTCAAACAAGTATGTTCGCACCTTTAATTATTTAGAATCCGCCGCAAATACAGGTAGCGGAAAGGGTGCTGAACTCGTGATTGTGATGATTTTGAAATTTCTTTATTTCTAATTTCAAATCGGGAGTCGGGTTGACAGTTGAAGTATCAGAAATAATTACTCCCCAGACAGGACACTATCTCCTGCTGACGTCCGAAATAGATCCCAACGTCCATGTCCTGAAATGAATGTCAGGCGGACATCTCTGGGAGCGACATGGATGGATGTCCCTATAGCCGTAGATCCGCAGGATGTACCGGAACAGACGTTTTATGAATTGTCCGAATAGGGTCACTGACGGGATGTTACGTGGAGCATTATCCAAGCAGAGAGAGGAAAGTGGCAAGGTGCGTCGCGGCGTGAGTTCGACTTCCGATAAACCAACTGAATGCCTCGAACCGAAAGCAGTAAGAGACGCAAACGATGGTCATAGTGAGGTAACACGCCAAGCTGTTCTTCACTCCAGTGTCATTGGTATACGCAATCGCATTAAATTTAACCACCTCAACCTTTAGTTTGACTCGCAGGCAAACAGGACTCTCGATTTTGTGGAAGCTCGCGAAACAAGCAATATATAGTATCTGTTTTCGCTTTGGAAAGGCACGCCCACTGCCTTTCTAAATGATATTCATGGTTCTAAGAGCTTATATTTGTGCGTCTTTATTTTTGCTTTTTACAGCTTCGTGCTCGTTGTCCGTAACGGAAATACGAGACACAAACAAAGAGGAGCAACAGAGAAAGAAAGATGCAGTGGCCGAAGCTGAAACAAAATGACAGAGAAAAAAAACGCCTACAGGCCTAGTAAGAATCTGTCCACTTACGCAGCAACTCAGTAGAACAGTATCAATAATAATGAGAAATACGGGGCTCTGAGCATGTACACAGGTAAGTCCGTGTAACTTCTTGTGAGGATTTATGGGAATTTGTGGGAAGTCTAAACCGTGGCCACTCGGAGATGTGGGGGATGTCCGTCGGAAAAATGTCTGTCTCCCAGTGAAATCCGAATTTCCGGGAAAAGATATCCCCAGGTACACCACGGGCAAGTTTTGTTCCGTCTGGGTTTGTCCGTGTCGTTTGTCTGTATCTCAAAGTTTTATGACTATGGCAGACCTGAAAAGTACATGTGTGCAAACAAATTTCTGAATATATTTTTGTAAAAGACAAGAAATGACAAAGATGCTAACAACCAGAGCACATTTTCTGAACATTTTTGGAATTTATATTTTGCAGCATCTTTAAAAAGAATTCGGCTTAAAAAAAACTCATGTAGGACAAAGAAACTCACGCTGCGGCAGAATGCGGCGCGTTAAACATGTGGCAAACGTAAAACAAATATTTCTTTTCTTTTTATGCCTTCTTTTCTTCTTTACTTTTCGCGATGTATGTTCTTGCGAAGAGCATAAAAATACTTTGATGCCACACAATGTGACACCACAACGCTTTGATGTTTCTTGATGCTACATCAAGAAGTCCTGAAGTGACACGAAAAAATATCAGAACTTTCTGATGCTGGTCCAGGGGGCCTTCATGTGGCATCATGAGACCTCGGAAGGTTCTGGTGTGACATTAAAACACATATCACGCCTTTCTGATGGTTTCAGGGACATCAAGGAATCCTGATGTAGTGACACGAGATCCCGATGTAACAACAGAAAATCCTCACGATTCATAACGTCACATCAAGAAACCTTGATGTCACATCAAAAAACATTTTCTTATGGATTTTCTTATGTTCGCTTTCAATAGGGTCGGAGGGTATAAGATCGCCATTGGTTTTTGCAGGTTGTAAGCGCATGCACAAACATTTCTATTTGAATAGAGTTTAATTAACAAAGAAGAAAGTTACACTGTTTCTGCACAGAGCGCATTTTCGAGCCCGGCTTGAAATTTCGAGAAAATTCGAGCAGCGAAGCATGGCGTGCACTATGTGTTCTTTGGCTGGCGGCACGGAAAACAGTTCGCGTGTACAGCTCTTCCAGCTCGCGTGGAATCGTACTTTCTGTCATGGTAGCACTTGAGGTGTGCTCGGCTGGTCGCACGTTGCACGAGATAACATAACAAATTCACCCCTACGAAAAACGCTTTGTTTTGAACTTATACGCAAAATAAAAATAATAATACTGTCACCCCACTTACGATGGCGATGTCCGTTGAATGAGTATCCTCAGTCGTTTAAAAAGGTTCCAGTAATTTTGGAACGTTATGAAACAGGAAGTGTCCTAAATCAACTGTTACCATGACGATAAACACGGTTAAAAACAGCTGATGCGCTCTTGACACGGTTGTCAGTCTCTAAACAAGCACTGAAGAAATGCTGCCAGAAATATCCCCGCGGGGACAACCTTTCTTTATCCCGTCTTAGTCATCATTCAGGATATGTTGACCTGATAAGGTTTCTGAAACGTACATAGCGTTGAATCTTCCCAGCACCTGAATAACGGATCTGTTTTGTGACCGTAGAGCTACGCAAATAGTTACTTTCATCTCGTAAATTGTCTGTAACATGCTCATAAAAAGAACGAAAGTTGAGGCTTTACAAGTGCATCATGCTTTCCTTTGTTACTGTCGTCTGCAATGCTTTGTGTCTGCTTCTCTCAGGCGGTTCTGTGGCGTTGATTGATATGGAACAGGGATTTCCCTACACCCCCCTCAGGGGGGTGTACACCCTCCCTGCATTCTTGCGACCCCCCCCCCCCCTGAAATTTCTCAGGCGCAGCGAATTACATTCTGTACTGTCAAACTTGGACTGTAGGACCACAGCGTCATACAGATGATCACACCATGCATAGTATGTCCAAAATCATGTGAAGGTGACTGTTGAATGCATATATTGCGTGCATATACGAGCAAACATGCGTGCGGGCAAGCAAACTCAATATGGATCATTAAGAACCATTGGCGCCCAACTCAACAAGATTCTGCTTTTTTCGTCTAAGGTTTACCCCGTTGGCTGCTATAGGTATTCATTGAGCTTCGTGAAACAAGGTGCTAGTTCTTTTTTTCCTTTTCGGTCACGTGATTATGCATCTTAATATTCAAATGCCATTCATAATGAATCTCTATTCTACTGTACTGTGTTCTAACGTAATAACATGTACAACTAAAACAGGAAAGCTGTGCAGATATGTCACCATTGTGCCACGATTCTTTCCGTGTCTAAGAAAAATTTCGTAAGTGGAACCTTAACCAAGCATACCGCCCCCCCCCTCCCCCCTTGAAAGCTCGCCCCCCCCCCAGCAGTGAACTTCTGGGGAAATCACTGATATGGAATAAATATCACTGTGTGATCAGTGCAGCTATTTCGTAGCTTTAATTTCCCACAAGCCACAATGTACCCCTAAAATAACGGATGAGCATCACAAACAATATTACAATTGCGGATTTCACTCACTGTCGTCTTCATCGCTTCTGACTGACGCCTTCTGTCATCTGCCAAAGTTCTGCTTCGTACATTCACGCAACAAATCATGAATAAACGTGTCGTCAATTTTAGAGCAACTCAAAATACTCGATCGACCACAGACGTTACTACTCTTACTACGGATGCGTTGTTGCATGGGAGTGTTCGAGTGTCTAAAAATAGTCGCACTAGTCTGCCCTCCCGCAGCAGAGGTTGTGCCGCACAAGTTCCCATCAACGTCGTATTTGCGGGTGCATGCAAGTGAAGATAAATGCAAAACAAATCTCACCTTTTCGAGTACCTCTTCTTAAATGCTGATGATGGGAAAACTCTATATAATGCTAATCCGTGAAAACTCCGTCGGCTATGCAACGCACCACTGCGTCGCAAGCGTGGATGCAACCCGTAATTTTCGAAGTAAGCTCGCCAAGCTGATCCTAACGCACGCAAAACCACGCGAAATACGAAGCTCGGATATTGTACTCCATTCGCAACAGAAAGCTGATCACGCTGTGAACGGTCGTCTGCTCTTTCGGGAAGCAGAAAGATTCCCGACGTCACAGCCGTGACGTCAAGCCAGTGAACGTCATGATGACGTTGCGTGTTCAGTTTTGTTTTCTGTTGTTTCGGAGATGTACTTATATTATTTATTCGATTTCTTCAGTTGACTTCAATGTTCCTCAAATGTTAACTTGCGAAACTTTAAGACAGCAATGGGCTGTTGTCGGATATTACTTCGAAGTAGAAGGAGAACTTTCTTTTCGTGGTGGATTTTGAGCTCGTTAGTCGAAGAAGAAATCGAATCCAATCCAGTAGCATATCCAGGCATATTTTATCCTGTCTCTGTTTTAGCGGGAAAGCTGTCAGTGTGGTGTTTACTTCACGTTATTCAGCTGGTAAGATGGGATTATTATCAGACTGTGAAGCGTTCTTCGGCACTCAAAACCTGTATGAAGCGTTCACCATAAAGAAAGAAGCCTCAAACAACGACATCAAAAAGGCTTACCGGCGCTTGTCTCTTCTAATCCATCCAGACCGTGTAAGCGATGCCGAGAAGGACAAAGCCACCAAAAAGTTTCAGGTTCTAGGAAAAATCCACGCTGTGTTATCCGATAAAGACAAGCGCAGTTTGTACGATGAAACCGGTGCCGTTGACGACGAAGATACGATTCTTAGCGACAGGGACTGGACAGACTACTGGCGTCATTTGTTTCCAAAAATCACACCAGAAGACATTTGCAAGTATTTGGAGGAGTACCAGGGTTCTCCGGAAGAAGCCATGGACCTCAAGGCGCATTACGAGAGATTTGAAGGCGACTTTAACCTGATATCAGACTGTCTTATCGGATATGATTTCGAGGATGAAGGTCGTTACCGACAAATGTTGCAGGATATGATTGATGCTGGTGAAGTAGAAGCTTTTCCCAAGTTCACCAAGGAGTCAAAGCGTAAGCGCGCTGCCAGAAAAGCCCGTTACGCCAACGAAGCCAAAGAAGCTGACGAGGAATTGGCTGCCCGGGGTTTGAGTGACGGTATGTCACTGCACCAGATAATTGCCCAGAGACAACAAAGTCGTGAGGCTGCTTTTGACGGGTTAATGTCATCTCTGGAAGCGAGGTATTGCAAACCAAAGCCCAAGAAAAGCAAGAAAGGTTCAAAGTGAGCAAAGCTGAAACACACTGCCTCACATTGTTTCAGTTTGGCTTCCAGACTGTTCATTTAGTGCTATTTATATCCACAGGCTCATGCACGCATAAGAGCTCATGGCCGTGTACTGTACAATACTTTTAGGGGTTTATAAAAGTTTTGAACAAAGAATGGTTCACGAGTGTCACTTTAAAAAGGGCATTCCAAGTGCTGCTTGCCCACTATTCGAACATCCCAGCTAGTTTTGTAAGCTGTATCACATGATACACGAACACACATTTTCCACGTAATGCAAGAGGTAGTGGTGGTGAAAAAGCTCGTCGTAGTCTGCCTCACACAGGTGGGCAATGTCACGACTGATGCCCTGGGGGAATGTGCGTCCTAGACAGACTTCTAAGGGAACTGTGCCGACATATGGCTTAAAGTGTCTAAGGAAAACCCCAGACAGCACAGCCGGCAGAGGGATTCGAACCCGGGTACATCCCACTATTGACGTGACATGGCAAGCATATGCTAACAACTGAGCCACGCGAACAGGTGGCCCATAGAGTGCTGGGGACATGTAACACTATTGACAAATGGACAATTGTTCCCCACTAGGTGTCGCCCTGCGTCTTTTCACCGCTATTTCGGTCGACCACTGAGCCACTCGAGCTGGTGGGGTGGGTGTCCTTCACGGTGCCTTCGTAACCACTTTTAATGGACAAACGAAGATTGATTTAATTAATTTACAAAACCAGCCACAAGCGCTGAGATTGACTAACGGCACCAGGTTCAATCTCTTGGCCATTTCTATCTCCCTGTTCCAAGGAGGTGCCTAGAACATGTTCTTGCTATTCACGTCCTCAGGCACTTCGAGGCTTGGTGTTTCAGCCTGAGAACAGTTACTTTTCATCATGTTCGCCAGGTGTCACTGCCTCATCCTCATGTTGCATGTGTGTGTAGGAGAAAATGAGCGTCTGAGCATCAGCCGATTGAGGCCCCATGGTAAGTCGCTGGAAAGCAGGTGCCAGCGTAGTGTAGTAGTTAGTGCACGGGACCAGCAATGGAGAGAAGCGTGGCTAGATTCCTGCCGCTGCCCGACTTTTTTTATGACTGGCATATTAAAGAAATTTGCAGCCACTGTACTGGTGTAGTTGCAATGTCTGAAACAGGTCCTGTACGTCATGCACCATGCTAATCCAGAACCTCCCACCAGTGTAGCTACGTATGGGTTCCAGAGACACAATACACATGTGCAATGAGGGCCCTACGCAGTCTTTTTCGTGCCTGCAATGCCTCGTACAAGTTCAACCAAATGAACTGGTAGAACGGATCCCAACTGGCATACTAGTAGCCTCCTTCACAGTTTTTCAGGAAGTTAGCTAGAACCTTGTTCGTATATTTTATTTACTCACGGAACACAATTATAAAGCCGCTGTGCACTTATACAAGTGTGGTAAGTGCCATCCACTTGCGTTTCTATAAGCGAGGGCCCGTTCAATTGTATTCGAGAAGACTTTCTGCCAGGGTGTCGAACCGAAACGTTTTTCGTTCCGGTTACATCATAAACGATCTGGTACCGGTTCTGCTCCGGAGCAAAAAAATAACGGTTCATACCGGTTTTTAACCGGTTCCGCTTCTGCTGGGAATATTCATCCCCACAAAAAAAAAATCAATGTTACAAAATGTAAACCCGTTTATTCCGCATACATGGTATTTAATATTAATAGACAGCTGTGAAATTGGTAGCTCCCGGTTCCTGTAGGTTACTGTCTGTTCAAATGGGCTTTCTCCTTTCTTGAAGCACGTGCTACAAACAGACTTGTTTGTCGTGATGTCATACGTAAAGTACTTTCTTGCTGGATTGGAGCGATCGCGTCCCATCCGAATGTCTGTTGCTACTGTCTAGCCAGCAAGCACTACCGCACGAGAAGGACGCGAATCAAGGAACACCTTCATTCACAAACGCGCTCGACGGCTCCGTTTTATTTTCTTCGTGTCCTGTCCACAAAAGAGTTGCCACTTCTCACGGGCTTGCCCTCGCGTACGTAAATGTATTCAACTTAGCTGCTCTCAAACAAGGGACGCGTTGCGCGACATTACCGATAAAGAAGCTGTTATGCAGCCCCCTTGGGTCGCTGTTTAGTTGAGGAGAGTTTGAGGGGATCAAATTAAAACGAACACTACGGCACATTGCTAGAGAGTCACATTTACCTCTAAGTCTGTGTGCGTGAGCGAACGATAAACCATTACAAAGGGAGCCTAAGGGTCATAGTATACCGACATACATTCCACAGTAACCGTAACCCTCGTATAATATCCATGACATGACTTGACATGACATGCTGATAGTGATATGATAGAGTATCCATGACATGACAGAGCACACAACGTCTGTTTCATTCGCCTATCCGTAGTCCAAACCGGCGAAGTTTTTTCTTGGACCGAAAACCGTTAAATATATTTTTCGGTTTCCCTCCTGAGCGAAAAAAACGTATGCGGTTTCGATTCCGTTCCGGTTCGCACCAAAATAGCGTTTTTTTTTTCGGTTTTCGGTTCCGGTTTTCGGTTCACTCCGACACCCTGCTTTCTGCAGCTCTGTTCATAAGATGTTTCTTACATACGTCGATATTTCAGATTTCAAATTGCTAGCGTCATTTTTTTACACCAAAAGTAGCTGTTGTCGTGATGAAATCAAGGAAAAATTGTTATAGTTTGACAGGTCATCTGTGCAATACACAAACGTCAAGCAACTACAAAACGAACAGCCCAGGGTCCCATATCCGAACCTAAATTGCAACTGCAATGAACTCAGCTATTAAAAAGCCAAAGTTCAAACTTCTGTGATTGACAACTACACTACTGTGGCATATCTTCAAGTACAAGCAATATGTTAAGTACATTGCATTTAATCGAGCAATGCAATCAATCAACGGCTCAAACGTGGCTCAGCCCACTTTTAGAATGACCGCGCGGTTGTCTAAAAACAAAGAGAAAACAGCAAGAGCATTGCTAGGCTTGACATGTTTAACGACAGTCTGTGGTATAAACAGAGCCTTAAGTATTGGGGTTTAACCCGAATTCTTCCACGAATTGAAGGTTGCCTCTTTAGGGTGAAACCCGATATTTACCCGACAAATTGCCCTCACTGAGACTTCTGTAGGAATGCACACTACCTTGTTTGGCAGAAGATGCAGTTACACCACCGTTTAGTTACCAAACCAGTATAGTTCGTTAGAGTAATTGAGCCCAATTTCTCCACGAGTTTAACATACCGGAAGTTCTTTTTGCCTGAATTCGTATAAATTTAGAGCACATGTTTATTTACCCGATTGCTACCCCAAGATTACAAAAAAATATTTCCCGAAAACTTTACGATCTAAGTATAAACAGTAAAAGTTCCCCATCTGTCCCTTCACCTTCCTTTTTCACCTCATTTTTGGTATAGTTGCAAACAAATTCTTAACTCCTCGCCTCCACCTCCCCGTCACTTGCTCCCCTTTGTCGGTATATTGGGCATGGGGACGACCGAACAACCCAAGACGCGCACCTGTGACCTCATGTATCTCAGGACGTCTTGAAATTCGTTAACTTATCCGATGAGTTCAATGCCAACCAACAGGAAATTAATCGAGCGTAATCCGGGAGAGCCTCAACGTGGAAACATCTCTCAATCATTTCCCCTCATATGGACCACCACTGCACAAACCACAGTAACCTTGTTTGACAGCTAATGACAGTGACAGAGACCTCGTTCACATTTTTTCGCCTTTTGTTTAACTCCACCTTCGGACAATTCGATTAAATTTCACGTTCCTAACAGGATCGAAGTTTACTGTATTACCTATTGAAACTGATTCAGCTTATATTTATTTAAATATCGCAGTCGATGAAGCAATTAACCCTTGAAAACCCGAATTTATGTTTTCAAGTACCCGCGTTATTGCAAGACCACAGCCCATTCCACTGTGGACATGCCCGATCACTCCAAAGAGTTTTTTTTTGAAGCAGACGACAACATTTTTTCCCCTCACACGAACCACCACTGCACAAACAAACTACAGTAACCTTGTTTGGCAGCAGAGCATTTTTGAAACAGACGACAACTTTTTTCTTTTTTTTTTTACAAGCACGACTCTTTCTTTCAACAACACTGATTTTCCCATTCTCTCACATTCCTCCCCAAAAAGGCCAGCAGCCGCATCAGACGCTGATAGTCCGAAACACGTTAAATCCAGTGTGTGCCGTACTGATCACAAGTCCCGGCATCTGTCGGTGCCAGTGCGCCTCCTTGATGTCCTTCTGTCCCTGGTGGATGAAGAGCAGCTGCGGAGGGAGCTGGCTGACCTCTGGCTCTTCCGCGGCGTCCCCTTCAGCGTCCCGGTCCCTCTCAACCGCCAGGTCCCACAGCGTCAGCTGGTCGTCCGCCCCCGAAGCGCAGAACACGGTGCTGTCCGTCGGGTGCCACTCCACCGAGGTGATGGGAGCCAGGTGGTGCTTGAACACAGCTACTGGTTTACCACTCTGAAAATCAATCAATCAATCAATCAGATTTGATGGAGCACAGAAACCTAAAACGAACCATGCGAAGCGATTCGCTCAACAGAAGCATAGACATTGCTGAATTTGGTTTTGAAAATCGCGACCACGCGTAACAGTGGCAATGCCCGCAACTAGCTGGCAGTGTCGTTTTGACTTCGTCACGGTGCAGCCCGCTAACTGGTCTGCTTGTTTGGAGAAGCGTCGTCTGCTACACAGAGAGAGAACTGGGAATAGAAATGAAAAAGAAAAAAAGAAAGTGCAAGCGAGAGGTGAAGAGGAAGACTAGGAGAACGAGATGGGGACAGTCAGTACCTAACAGTTTAAGTGGTCTCAATGAACTAGTGATAACTTTGACTACATTACATTGTGTTTAAGAAGCTGTTTAATATGATTAAACCTCAGTTGAGATAGTTTGCAGTTGTCCTGTTTACTTCTTTCCATGTCCCTCTCTGCTTGCCGCATTTCACCATCATGAACAATAGCCAACTACTCCGGGTTGTTCCTATTGTGAAATACTTCATGCACCGTTTGTCTGATTCATCTCTGTCCTTCACGCTCACCCTTAGTCTTCACCAACTACCCCGACTCCGAAATGCCGTCAAAAGAAACGGTGCTTCACCGTACCTGGAACAAACGGAGATCCCAAACCTTGACGGCACCGTCGTCCCCTCCTGACAGCAGGAAAGGTTCCGTCCTGTTCCAGCTGATCACGTTGACGTCGGTCTCGTGGGCGTCGGACGTTGTCAGCATGCAGGCCTTGTGTGGGGCTGCGCGGATGTCCCAGATACGGATCGACTTGTCCACGGAACAGGATGCCATCACCTGAAGTCGAGTTTCTAGTTTTGGTCCCCACATTCATTTGGTAAGGACGCCAAATAAGGAAAACAGAGGACGCAACTGACCGTTGCCTCGTTGGGTGACCACTGGATGTCTTCCACAGATGCAGTGTGTGCCGTGTAAGCACGCTGGTCCACATGCCACGTGCTCTCCTGCGGTTTCCACAGGTGGATGTTCTTGGTGCAGTCTCCAGTAGCAAGGACACCTGACAACAAGGTACAGCGGCCCCTTCTTAAACGGAACTCCGAGGAAATGGAAATATTGTTTCATCACAGTGTCTACCAAGTTGCAGCCTTCAAATTACGTGACTTTACCAGGTTTTCACTGACTGTTTCAAACCTGACCAAAACAAAAGGGAACCTGGTGCCTGCTGCTGCATTCTGATACAAATCCGTTACAAGACATATCATTCTGCCTCTGACCTTGTCGTATTGGCGAACTGCTGCTCGTGGTAACGATGCTGTGGCTTGGCCACTCAACCGCTAATCAGCACTCTGGTTTCAGCGCTCATCATGACGGCGCTTGTCTGTGATTTTCCACGAGTTTCGCTACATTTTTGGCAAGTTCCCTGACAATCCCCTGACTTTTCCAGTCACATCAAAATTCCCTGACAATTCCCTGTTTTCCAGGTTGGTAGACACCCTGTATCGGAGGTTTCATATAAGCAAAGTACACAAATTTCATGAAAAGCAACTTTATTTCGAGATAATCAATTTTCAACTATCGCGGGTAGCAAGGAAAAAAAAAGAAGTTAATGGCAGTTGTCTTCGAATTTTACTACTTTTTCTTTTTTTTTTTTTTACAAAATATGCATGCATGCATGCCTGATTCTTGGAAAACATTTCACGCACACCCCAATGGTCCACAACAAGGTTTGTCTTTATGTTCTGCCAGGAAAACTGTGCTTGCTCTTCCCACATCAAGGTTTCCGATATTACCTGTCAGTATCATACGGCATCGTCGAAATCCTCGTTCGAAGCGCGGCCTGCTATGAAGACGGAGTTGACTTTGGCACATCAAACTTCACGGTTTCTTTTTTTATTTGCTCTCACGATCATGTCCCTGAACTATCCGCAACATTGACGCAAGCAAAACTGCGTTATGTTGCTGTTTCTTGACAGACTTCATGAAGACATGTGTGGACGCGATCTAAGCCTGCCATTGTGCGAGTGACTGATGGATTGCACTGGCTATGACTTCCTCCGAGGTTGTGAGATGTGAATGGTAGTCTTCCGGGTTCCCTGGTACCTCCAACTTTGTTCTGTTTACCCGAAGTACACAAAACGGGTAGTTTCACTCATCGAAAATATTTTTATCATTGCATACACAGAAAACCAACCAAAGTTCAACCGAAACTCGGTTAAACGGGAGTTTACAAAAACTCATGTTTGCCCCCCGCCCCCCCTTTCTGAGAATGTTTATACAGCTTTCGGGGGTTTAAAAAATTTTGGGGAGGGGGGGAATTGGGGGACAGCAGCACCCAATTCTGGCGAATTCAGGTGCAAAAGTTCCGGAATGCTACGATGCAAGCAGAAGTCGGGTTGATTGGGCTCGTTATACAATTCATAAATATGTAAAAACATAAAGGAACAAAATGAGGAGCGTGCCTCCCACCAACAGTGTGGGTAAATAAAACCATGATTATTAGATCTCTGGTACATCTTCCCAAGACTGTTCATATACTTCCAGCACAGATTAATGTTACAGATTACAGATTAAAATTATTAAACTATGCTCGAGGTGACGCTGTTACAAGCCTTCGCGTGACAAGGGTATTGTTACGGCCCCCGGGTGGTACGTCTGCGAACGCGAACATACTCACACTCAGTGAACGCAGAACGTCCAGAAGCCACATATGCCTTCCAGTGACATATTACCCTCTCCTCAGCAGTCCGTCCCTCTCCCCAATACTGCAGTCACGGTCCCGGGTCGCGCAACGAAAAGCCAACGATTTGGGGAAATTCAGAGAAATCAAGTTTTACCCGAATCCCTCAAAGTGCGATCCGGGTAAAACCCGAAAACCTCCCCAAAATAACAAACCTGGTTTGGTGGGTGACCAGTCCATGGCGTAGCCCTCCGTTAAATGCCCCGCAAAGCTGAAAGCCGGCTTTGGAGCTTCGCTATTCCTCACGTACAAAGACATCACGGAGGGATTGTCCACCGCTTTCAGAGGGTGGCTCAAGTCCCACAGGTACACCTTCCTGTTCTCGGACCATGTGGCTGCCATCACTTTGTCGTGGTGCTTTGTCACCTGAAATGACAACGAGAGGGGTAGGAAACCTTGCCTCTGCAGGTTCAAGACTCGTGAGGAATACGAGAAAATAGTAATTGAACAAAAATGACCAGCTCGCGTGGTGTAGTGGTGAGGAAGATCGCCTTCCACGCCAAGATTGGGAGGTAACGCGGGTTCGAAACTTGGCTCCCGCTGTGCTGTCTTATGGCTTCCAAAAGACTTTCCAGACAAACGTCAGCACAGTTCTCCCTGAAGTCAGTCCAAAACACATACTAACCCCCCCCCCCGTCCCCCACTCCTACCTTCTGTCCTCTCTCTATTTGTCCACATCTGTAACCGATCACAGCCACACTCGCTTCGCGGCACTAATGCAGAATTAAAATAAATAAATAAGGATATATATATATATAATATAAAATATAATGTAAATGGGAGAAAACAAAATCTCTACAGTGCGATTCACAGTTTAAAACATTCTTTCTCATCGAGCACGCTGACATAAAGACCAGTATTTGCCAATTTGCTTCCAATTACGTTATATCTTTCACATGTACATTGCTGCATATTATGTTATCCATAATAATGTTATTATGTTATTATTTCCAGCGTGCGTGTTTCTTTGAGAGAATAACGACACAAAAAGTCTAAACCGTATAAAAAATAAACCAGAAATAAAGTGCCTGTGCCTTCCTAGGTAAGAAGAAACAGCAGAATATTCTGTCATGTTATATGTCCTTCCCTTCGCTGTGATCTATATGTCAATGGCTTTGCGAGAAGAAGAACAGCGTCATCCAGATCGAGATCAAGAAAGCCTGGTCAGAAAACAACGTGACAGAGTCATTAAGGGTCCGCCAATCATGACCACCCATCAGGCAGACTGCGTTCAAAACTGGCTGCAGTGACTGGCTGAAGCAGACGACGCATGACGAGGGAGCGAAAAAACAATAAGCAGGCCTCCATTATCTAGATGGTGTTGAGAAGAGGTTCAACAACAAGCCCGTGGTTTGACTTATATCCCAAAGAAGAAGCCTAGTGCTTGTAACTCGTCTTAACAGAAAAAAACAAAGAAAAGTAAGTCGCATAAATATCTGGCGAGCACTCACACGTATCCTGTTGACACACCCTTGGTGCGGAATTAGGGCGCTGTCCAGCTCTGGCTTGTCGTCTTCATCCTCGCTGTCACTGCTGTCACTTTCGTCGTCTTCATTCTCGTTGGCCTTCTTGGAGGCCTTGTTGCGACTCATGTTGCTCATCTTCATAACAATCACGTGGTTCAAGTGGGAGCGTTCCGCTTGGGTTCCCGACACCAGGTACGCCGACAGCGGGAATTTGTCTGCCCTCTTCTCGCCAAGGTTGTCGGGGATGATGTCAAAGCTCAGGCACGGAGCAACTGCGAAAGGAGGGATGGTAAAAGAGAGTGGTGGTAAGTTGGGGGTTCTTTCTACCTACTTAGAACGTGATCAGCGTGGACATAAGGCTATTTCACCAGGTTTCTGTGCCAAATTTCAGATTTGTAAGTTCAGGACCTGTCAGTATTTCTGTTGCTGATCAAGTTCTAAGGATTGTAGATGGTCTGGAAAGAAGTAACGACACAAGATATGTGGTAAACCATTGAAAAGCAGCTGGGGTCCTGCAATGCATGATATGAGTACCAAGAGTTGTTCGAGACGTACTTAACTGCAAAGAAACTGGAAACATAAGCATGAGCATAAGCATAAGCATGAAGAAATTGGCGTTAAAAATTAATTTTGATATGTTTGACAGGACTTTAGGATTTAATTTCTGCTGTATTTTGTTGTTTATTTTACTTTTTTGCGTAAACGAGTTCGTTTTTATTGTAGTTTCATTTAAAAAATATGAGCTGTCCCGGTAACGAAGGTGTGTGGTATACCACTGAAAAGCTGATGGGGGTCTTGCAATGATGAGTACCAAGAATTGTTCAAGACGAACTTAATGGCGAACAATCTGGAACCCTAAGCATGAGTCGGTGATATGGGGTACTTTTGTTAGACGCACTATGCAGCGTAACTCACACAACACTGTCTCAAACATACACAGGCTCCAGGAACGTAGTAGCTGTGATTACATGAACCAACTCTAGGTAAATTTGCTGTCTTGCAATACAACATTTTGTAAAGCAGATATAGAGAATCTAAGCTACGTAATATTTTACAGTCACTCTTCGTACCTGTAGTGACTTGGTGATAAAGAACGTAGGCGGATTCGTCACACTCAAGCTCCCCATCCTCGTCATTGGCATTAGTGCCTGGCACATAAACACGTCTCTCCACATTCTCGTGCGCCTCTTCCTCAACACCATGATCACCATCTCCAGCTTCACCGTCGCCTTCTGATGACATTCCCTCATCTTCTGCCTCATTTTCTCCCACTTCTTCCATGTCGGAAATGGAACTTCCAACATCGCTGTCGTCGGCGTCCGCCATGCTGGATGCGGAAAAAGCACATGGCGTGTTTTGGATTGTGTCGGATTCTTTTGGATAATACCGATAATACCGCAGCAACTTCTTTTGGTTTGAAAATCTTCGCAATATTTGAGTTTAATACAGGGACAAATAATGATTTTTTAATTCTCACAGACTCAAAACACACAACTTACTTTGTTGTCGTTTAATGACACCGCGTTCTCCAATCACATCACGCGGTGGGATTTCAAACCGTTGTCCCCTCCCGTTGTTGTCTGTTGGCCCGTGAGGTGCGTGTAGTCGTGGACGCTTCCGCCTTGCTTTTTTCAAACACCATGGATCCAAGTGTGCTGGAAGAAAAAAGCTATGCCGACCTCGTATACCTGGCAAAAGACATCGGACTCATCAAGAAAGGGCGACTGAAGAAGGCAGCACTCATCAAAATGTTAAGGAAATCCATCGCCCCGGCAGCGTTCAAGACTGGTAAGGAAATGACAGTTGACGATGGAGGTGCACATTTGAGATCGATCCTCGGGGGTTTGACGAAGCTCCCAACTTTTCGACATTCCAGAGCAAGGCAATGGCAGAGATAACATGGCGCAAACACTATTCCATCTATTTGCTGCTGCATCTCTCGATAATTTCATGGTCTTTGCAACTTCCAGATTAAGACAGCGAACGCGGAAATTTAGGTCCCTAGTGTCGGGGTTTTTACATTATGCAATAGTTTTGCTATTTTGTTTCACGTTAACACATATCCCATGTCTTGGACTTGCGTCAACATGTTTTGATCCGTTGATCGTTTGATCGACGTTTGGCGTGTTTTTTTCGGCCTACCGAAAGAATACCCAACTCGATCCTCGGATATATCGTACACAGACTGTAAATATTGTTACATGTAATCAACATGTTAGTCGCGAGATAATACGATAACGTTTGCGTGAATCCGACACTAATTGCAGCGAATATGTAAGACGTGCTCTCGAAAGCAAAAAATGGCTGTCTTAATATATATATTTTCGCCATTTCAGCACAATCGCAGCACGACTGCTCTTCCGTCTCCGACAACAACCAAGATCGTGAAGCAACGGGCTCCACCACGTCACTCGGTCCAGCACAGACAACAGACGACACGAAAAAGGCCACGGTCGACGTTCCCCCGCAAGAGACACCACGTGCCGCACCAAAGAAGCAACAAAGCATCGGAAAGACGCCCAGGGCACGAACAACACCTCGGAACACCCCAAGAGTGCCCTGCACACCATCGCGGATGCCCTCAACGAAAGCCATCGTAAAGGCGCGGCCCACTCCCAACTTTGCCAGGATTCACGAGAAGGCCTTCGACAAGATGGAGTCCATCGACAGTTACGTCGCGAGAAAGCAACGGGGCGCTGCGGCCTTCGTGTCCCGCATTCCGAAGCGAGCCGTCGCGAAAAAAGTGTCCCCGAAATCCATACGGCCCGGGCCTCACAAGCTTCAGCGAGAGAACGACGAATCGTCGGGTTTCGTCCCCATCTTGAGGGAGAGAAACCGGATGGTGTTGGGCAAAGTACGATCCAACAGAAGGTTCGACCTGCTGCTCAGCCATCGAGGAATTCAGATGTGAAAGATTTTACCTTTTTAGTGGGTTTTAGTTTTATGCTTTGAGCAAGATTTTAGGACTGCGTTATAGCTAGCGGTCAGAGACAATGTCTTTGTTTTTGATCGCTACGTGGCAAGCTGCCTGGATTAATTATGGGGCGGCGTAACTACTGTAAGCGTGGCTCTGGTAGTGTCTAACTGATATCTTCGATGTCCTAATTTTATCTAAAATTGCCGCCATAATAACATGCATCGTCTTAGCTTTGATACCACTGTACGTGACTTCTTTTTTTTTTAAGTAATTTGTTTTTATTTTTTTGGCACATAATGACCTCAGTTGCTTTTGTGCAATAAGAACTCAAATCATACTTTATTGTGGCAGCAACAATTCTTTTAACCCTACGTGGAGTTGCAGAAATGAAGGAACAACAAATGTTTCGATATAGTTCCTGCTGTCAAGAGCAGCTCTGACGTGGACATTTCGTTTCCTGGTGCTGCAAGAAGTTAAACCAGATTGCTACCAAAACGCATTAGTTAACTTCAAACAAAAAGGAGGAGATCTGGTTACAAGTGTATTTTGTTCGGGTACCATGTAGTTCATGAGTACTGGGGCCCTACAAGATTATTTGAGCTTCCCATATTTCTGGAAGTCAAGTTGGGTCCACAATGACTGCACACAGGGATTACACACATCTTGGAGACAAATGTTTGTGGTTCTTTACATGTGCACATTGTTCTACCGACCAGCCCTGCATTACCTTAAGCCATCTCCCAGGCGAATTTGCACTTCACGTAATTTACGCAAGCAATGCTGTCACTGTTGCACATTAAGAAAACATGCACATCGTTGCTGCATTGAAGGGGCAGTCTGGAATTATAGCGTACTTCTGAAACAGTCTTGCCCGCTTGTGACTTGTAGATTGCTGTATGACTGATTTGATACACCAGTCTTGTAAATATAAATAAAACTAACTACGTATGCAGATTCGGTTTCTCCTTTGCAGTGAACTAAACATGAGCAAGTGCACCCTTGCAAAAGTCATTTTTAACACCCAGTTTTCTTCCTATAAAACTGTTAAGTAGGCTGGTAAGATGCACCATGCGAAGTAATTTACACCACAGAGTCATAATTATCGCAGAAATTGAATTTAGAATACGCCACAAGAAGCAACCGTGCGCAACAGTCGTGAAGAGCAGTACCAGCCTGTGATCTGCCTGGAACCTCGCACTGACGCTATAAGGAGAATGCTCGCTGATTGGCCTAGAGAAATGTTGTCTGCTACTCGGCTGTTTGGGGTTCTGATAAAGCCTTTCTCCTTGTTTGGTAATGCTTCGGCCGCTCCTTCTATCCCAAATTCTCTGGGAGAACTGGCAAAACAGGTTTACGGCGGCAAAGGGGCAAGGCGCTGACCCCCAGTGACTGGCGAACCAGAACGAGTTCTCCTTATAACGTCATCAGTGACGTGCCATCATACCTCCTCATCCTCGTTATAGCTGGAGTAGCGAGTTAAGGGTGAAGGCGCGGAGCTATGTTTCTGCGAGTTTTTTTCTGGGAAACAAATTGCACAGATCAAAACCTTTCGTGCTGTTTGGTATAATGACACACACACTTTCATCAGATGTCTTAACCTGAAATTTTTTTGGATGAACTTCTGTACTCCTTTAAAGAGGGTTACCATTCTACTATAGATATTTCAGTGCATCACGCATGCCACAGCACCGAACAAAAAATTATTTTTCCGTTTGTCTTCGTTATGTACACACCTCTGAACACGCTTCCATGTCGAGTGCAAACACAACAAAAGGCTCAGCCATTGGCTCTCCTAAACATGTGACCTCCCCACGGCTACCTGATTGGTGGCCCCCCATGCATGACAACAAATGCCTGTTGTAATGTCACAGCATGACGAGATTTAGTATCTACAGTGCCAATTTTTTGCACAGTTATTACCCCCTTGGCTGTAATATAACATTTATTCTTCAATATTCTGTAAAACTAGGATCACCATTTCACGTAGATTCATTTTATATTAATCTACATTTATATGACATAACTGACATCAATATATATTTTTGGAGTATTTTATGTATATATTTCTCTCAACATTACAAACGCACAATACATTAGGGGAGCTCAACGAGCCCAGCAATCTATTGGAGGAGGAACAGATGTGCAGAGGTCCGCAAAAACACGAAAAATGTATTGACAACCTGGATGCGGTTGCTAAAAAGACAACTTCATTCTCCACAAGCCTTGGAAGTCACCAAATGCTGACAAATTACTTATGGGCACTGTGAAGTACACGAAACCTCAATGGAATGGAAAAGCATATGCCTTAATTTGGTTGTCATAGACGTCTGCTCCTCTTCATAAAGTTTGAGCAGCTGTGGCCTCGTTGATTGCAGGAGTAAGAACTGGCCTATATCGACGAAATTGTTTTCACAGTATACACCAGCATGTTGACAACAGATCACCAACAAGCACCGTATTTATGTCGTCTGCTCCGTGTTGCACAGATGGAGGAGGTGTAGATAGAATGGCGTAGATGCAGGATAGCTGGTGGATAAACTGCATGATAGGCAAACCTGAGCGATGGGCAAGACACGTAACACCTTTGTGTTGCGTTGTTTACGTGTCTAGCCCATCGCTGAGGCTTGCCTATCATTTGGCTGCCGACTTTTCGGATTTATCCTATAGACTCCGATAAACTCCCTCCGATGTTTTTTAAAAAACATCAGATTTACCCGATAAACTCCGATTTGTCCAACGTCCACGGGGCGGTCTTAAGGTTTTCCCGTTTCCTTCTTCCTTTGTCCCCCTTCTTCCACACCTAGTTTTCGACTTCAAACTGATTCACAACTAAAAAAAAAGTAAAAGGTCAGAAGTGGTAGCCTACTTCAGGGTCGTTGGACGCATGAATGGCCCAAAAGGAGGTTACTACACACACTTGTCCCATCTGTTCTATGTATCCTCGACCCCAGTGACTCTACTTGACCCCGGGTACTGGGCTATAGTTTGGCACAGAACAGTTCTGTGTTCGTCACAGCTGCTACTCATTTTGAGTCTGGGCACTATTCACAATTAGTGCAAATACGCTTGTTTGTTCTTCAATAAGGTATTAAAACATCCCTGCGTTACCGCGTGTGGTCTCGGACACTTTTGCACATCTTTCCTTGCATTGTCTCTGCGATGACTGCTTCGCAATACTCCGAAATCGGCGTCGTTCATTTTTCAGACTTTTTAATCCTCCGAGAAACTCCGAATTTCCGAAAAGTTGAAAACTCCGATAAACACCCTCCGAATTTTCCAAAATGAAAACTCCGAAAACTCGGAACCCTACCTATCATGGGGAAGGTGTAGCACATTCATAAACTCGTGCTGCGCTCTCGCGGCACTTGTTCCAATAGGATGATTCTGTAGTGCGAAGGCTTCACATCTGCTGGATCTAACGCAGGAAGGGTTGGAACCCATCCTGAAGGAAAACAGGCTGCAGTGCACTGGGCAGTGCATGCTCAGCAGGGTGCTGTGACTCACCGTTCAGCCATTACAGCACGAATTAGTTTTTTTTGTAGTATGCACATAAATAGTCACAATAATCTGGATTTTATGTAATTCCTGTAATTTCGCGTGAAATAAGGCCACCAAAAACATGTTCAACTTATGCAAGCTCTGCACAGTCGCCGTCCGATTTTTCGGACTCGGCGGGGATCGCGCAAAAGTTCGAATAACCGAGCAGTCCGAAAAAACGAATTTCGCTTCACAAGTCAACTGTATTACGCACTAGTAGGGTGGAAAAAGTTCTTGGTGCTTTTTTGACGGTGAGTCTTCCACCTCTTGCCTGATAACATCGGCTTCTATTTCCTGAAGTGATATTTCGTCGCTGTATATGGACGAAAGCACCGCAAGTTCCGAGTTTGACGGCTGCGCTGGGAGACTGCATGTCGTTCATGTCCCGAACACGTGGAGGGAACATTCTTCTGCTAGCAACATTCATTCTGCAAGTCGGCTTCACCTAACGCCTGTATGCATTAGGTGAAGCTCGCTTTACGGCACAGTCCCGCGGCTGGACAGAACATTCTGGGCCTTCGCGAGTTTCAGCAGCGTTGGCCAAAACGAAGACGCAAAAGCGCTACGATAGTCTTCCTTCACTCAGAGTAATGGAAAATGAACAGTCACTGCCTATATTCTTACCTCAATTTTGATATTTGGTTTAATTCTTGTCATACGAATTTCGAATGATACGAATATTTTCCGGCGCCCCGAGAGATTCGTATGATCGAGACCGTGTGTTCACAGGAGCGACATCCTCACGGAATATTCCATCGGAAGAAAAAGCGAAAACACTGCTCACAGAGCAGAAGTTCCGTTCCGTGTTATGTTGAGCATTCACACGGTGCGAAATATCGGGAGTGGCGTACTGCGCATTTAGCAGATGACACTTAGCAGACGACACCGTCAGCGTGTTTTCCTGTCGTCTGCTACGGAATATCTCGTGGCTGTGTAGCAGGATATTCCCCACGTTTAGCAGTGTACGTGAAGACCCGACGTTGAGGGCTCGTGCTCACGTGACAGCAGAAAGCTATGACGTTTTTCGCATCTTCCGCTTCTGGGGGAATGTTGCTCGTGTGAATACACGGAGACTCTACTGACGACGCTATTGGCGCAGCGGTTGCTCGTTACTCGATGTGGAAAGAGGGACCTGGTCCCCTTTTGACCTGTTTCCTTCTTTATTCTAGATCCAGTTAATGTGGGTCACAAGGGAGAAAGGACTAATGCGCAGTTCCTTGACCCTCGCATTGCGTCATACGCACGTGGTGACGTTCGCAGGCTGGGAAAACGGTGTCCAAAATATCCACCGACGGGGGCTGTACGGCGCGCCCGAAAAATCGGTTTGCGACTATATTCTAGGTATTAGCAGATTCGCATTAAGACTCGTGTGTCAACCTCGGAGATATGCAAGTTAGGCCTGTGTCTATCGCCCCTAACCAACAAGAACCGTTCAGTATACTTTGTTGACAATAATTTTTCTCCGGTTTTAACGGTGTATGCATGCACGTAGCAATGCTGTCACCCGTTATTCAGTGATGTGAAACAGTTGGTCATGTTTGAATGTACTTTATGTACAGGCTGTGAGCATTCTGAACGATGACACATTGCACTGGCACTCGCAGGCACGGCAAAACTGCTTGCAGTCCAAATACTTGTTCCAAATGCTGCGTTCAAGAGATGTGGTACTCTCTCGAAGGTTGCTTTGGCACGAGATCATTTGGCACCCTCACTGGCTATGTCCAACCTAGCCTCGCAACATCAGGTTCACTGAAATGGCAATAAATTTGTCAGCACTCGCGTCTTGTTTCTCAATGCAAATCCCAACTCAATCATAGCTATGTTACGATTTCGTTCTGTTGCGGCTTCTTTTTGCTCCCGTAAAGCAGAGGTAGCACACTCCCAAGCAGCACAACATCTTGGCCCAATATCGGCTGAACATTGGCAATACCGGCCCAATATTGGTCCAATCTTGGACCAGTATTGCCGATATATAGCCAATATTGGGCCAATATATTTTGCTGCTTGGGCTGCTGTGCCTTTGTCGCGTGAATCTCGATTCATTATTTTGTGATCCACTTTCTGAAATGTAACATACAGCCAGTAGCTCTTATGACAGTTGAGACACAATTCCAACAACAGGTGTGCTGCGTTGTTCCAGCAATATGTGAGAATTATGCGTGAAACAACTGTGTTCGGTCCTGTTCCTGCAACCGAATCTGGGCGTTCAAGTTGCACCGGAAGGGAGTTCCCATTTTTATGATAGAGGAACACAACAGATCGTTATCTACAACACCAACCTGTTTATCTCTTCAGTGCTGTTAAACCCTCGAGGCCTTGATGTCATGTACGTCAGAGTTGTCACCCCGAAGGAAAAATGGGAACGTTTCTTCCGGCGCAACTTGAGCGCACAGATTAGGTTTTGGCTCATTTGCATAGCAAACAAAAGCTACTCGTATCTTGAAGCACAGAGACACTTTGGAAACCGCTGACAGCCGGAATAGCTTTCGACTACGTCGGCCTTTAATCCTGCCATCTCAGTTTTTCCTAAACTCGTTAATTAATAAGTTAATTAGTCATCGAACACTGATGCGACCGGCTAAGAAAGATTCCGCCAGGCCAGGTATTTTAGACGCCCAAGGGCCCTAGCTTTCTGCTGCGGCAAATTCAGAATTCTGCGGCGCCGACTTGTAAATTCCGCGATTTTCCGCGGCAAGGAGTCAATGGCTGCTTGAAATGAGAAACGCTTTATTTTCTTGGGTAATGTGAGCACAAAAAATATATTTTAAAAAATTGCAGATTGAAAGCACTGTTGTGGCTCAGCATTACATACATGATATCTTATGTTCTCCTCTGACAAAGAATGCCGTCTGTCGCCTGCAATCATTTTATACCTGCTGAAAGATCTTTCGGCATCTACAGAGTTTATAGGAGCTTTATAGGAGTATTATAGGAAGGAACTTACAATACATGCCATGTGGAAGTTACATCTTTAGGACACCCCTTTTGTTTCTGGGCTTTCCTGGTTTTGTTTGTTTGTTTTTGTTTGTTCTCTTTTTTCTAGCTTTTTTTTTTGTTCACCCACAAATGCGTTTTGGGGTAGCCAGTTCTGACTGGGTCGGGACTAATCTGTCTTTTCTTTCTTTTTCCAATCCAATCCAATCCCCCACTGCCACCGCTAAACTGCACACGGGAGGGACGCTGCCACTTCCTCTCGCGGAGTATGCACGATAAACTTGGGATAACGTTATCTTAAGCTAAACTACAATCTGATGGTGTTGGGTCTTGCAGCATCACCAATTTCGCGAAGCAGGCTTCACCTCATGCAGGGAAGCGTTAGGTGAAGCCCACTTTCGGGAGGGGGTCGTTCGTATTCTGCGAATAGTCGGATATTCGGAAATCCGAATACTGGGTGTTCAATTCGCGAACGAAATGCTTCGAGTGATTGGTATATTTGATTCGAATTCCAGAACTCGAATATCAGCACACCGCTAAAAATACGCAATTCCGTGAAATTCCGTCCCAAACGAAGGATTCCGCGATGAATTCCCGATTCCGCTGTCTTTCGCGGAATTGGGGAAACCCGGGGCTTTAGGCACATCTGGGGCTCTCGTAGATTTTTAATAAAAAAACCTGTGGCGCCTAAAAAAAGACACCCTGTATATACATCCCAAAAGTCGGTCACCCTGTATGCAAAAATAAACATATCCTGATATCACAGCTAAGCAACAGGTGAACGGAACTATATGAGTAGTCTAGACCGTTTCAGCAAAGTGTTGGAGAGAATGCACAGTAATACGTACCCCGTTTTCGAGCAACCAAACCACGAGAGTGGCCCATGCTGCAATACTGGCTCCGATATGTATTGCTGACCGTGACGATCCACTAGTACAGCCGAGGTCGTCCCCTTCGAGGTCAATGATCGGCATCCTGGTCTGAGTGCCAGGAACGGTGCACTCGCTCTGCCTGGCCAAGTTGTGCACATAAATGGCTGCATCAAAGTGCAAAGTCTGCACGCGCAGGGTTTCCCGCAACCAGCGTCGTAGCCACTGACTCAGCCACAGGAGACGACAGTCGCAGATCCACGGATTCCCCTCCAGCCGGATGCCTCCTACAAAAAGCAATCACTAATATATTTTCTTCAATTTTGGATTGGGTAATAATACAAAAAAAAATATCATGGTCGATCCATTGATGGATCCGACGGAAATGTGTTGGCATTAAAACTTGAAAACCCTCTGGTAACTCCCCTTCACACGACCCTACACAACGCTAACGCAAGACAGCATGCGCAGCCAAACGAGCCTTTCGGGCTTCCTCCGATTCAGCTTTGTCGGCGCCGTCTCGTAGCCTCAGCCTTCGCTCCTCCGCACAGCTTTCATAACCCATGGTGCGCACTCGCAGACAAGTCTGAACCTGTTGATCACCACAGCTGCACTGCCGACGCGCCGCGTCGCGCTCTCCTTTTTTTCTCCACTTACCGCGCATGCGCGCCGTTGCTACAGACAGATCACGCCGCGATTCTTCCGTAGAGAGGGCTCTAATGCTGACGCATTAAAACTGTTGTCGTTCATCAATCTCTGTGACAGTGCTTTGCTTGTGAAAATGGAGCTCAATGCACTAAGATTTTTTTTAAAAAAGGCTGTGTGTTAATCAAGCAACCTGTATGTTGTTTAGCAGTCACGTATCGTAGCCGCCAGTATTTTTTCATTGTGTTTAATTCATGAATTAGACAAGGCTAATTATACCTAACTGATCCAATGAATCGCATCTACCAAAGTGTCGGAACATAATTAAAACAAGTGCGCAGCTTAGTTACATAAAGATAGCTAACCTATCGCTGTGAACTAAGCGGCATTTCAAGCCAAGAAAGAATGCAAGATGGAGGAATTCGCTATAACGCGATTCGTTACATCGAAGTGTAACTAAAAATAGCCGAGTCGCTAAGTTGCAGAGAGGTGTTCAAGCAGAAGTTTGTTTGTCAACACGTTTAGACGCAAGATGAGGTGGACCCACTCTGGTTTAGAATGTATAAGAAAAACGCTTCTTAAGCATCGCGAACCTGACTAAATGGGGGACGCTGTGATGCTTACCTGCCAGGTGCTGAGTTCCCCGCCAGATCCCTGGTTCGTCTCTAGCGGGTCTCAAGACCTCAGGTCCCATCGTCTGCAGGAGGTTTTTCCGGAGGTCCAGTGTCAAGTAGCGGACGTCCGCCAGGTAGCGCAGTAATCCTGCTGGAAGACGGCTGATGCTGGTGCCCGTTAGGCGAAGCACCAGCTCATGGACGCGATGAAGGCCTGCACAGACACGCATATGCAATCGCAGTTGAAGCGTTATCGCTTATAACGAACTATCAGTCAATGGAACGAGTCGTTAAAATATGCGTAGTGCACTGGCTCGAGTACGGACTACTCTCAAAATACTGCACCAGGTCAATCTAAATACAAGAAGTCGAACCTCGATATAACGAAATTCACGGGGATCGCGATTTCGTTCATTGTACTGAGTATTTCGTTGTATGGAAATAGAAAATTACATTTTGAAAAGATTTATGACGCGAAGGCAAGCACAGAAGTTTTCCTTTTTTCTTTTTCTTTTTTTTTAATCCGCGCCGGCATAGTACGATCACTTTTCCTGCGTCGATATGAATGATACGAACAGGCAAGCTGTCGTGCGGGCTGTGTACGTGAATCACTCGTTCTTGCGCCGCAAACTGCACACAACGAATCGGATTGCATGCGCCGCATCCCTCTCCGAGTAAACATTTCGCCGGCTAACCAACGATACGCGGTGCGGGCAACGCAAGCCCGCCCGATCACCTGCGATCACCACAGCCGACGATCTTTTTGCCTTGCCGGCAACGGATGCTTGACGAGAGAGACCGAACAGAAGCACCGGAAAAAAATGTTCTTGTGATTGTCGCTGTGACACGCGCTTACGCCTTTTGCTTGTTTCGGGAACTTTTCTTTCGCTGTGTCGCGATGCCGATTCAGAGATATTTTGTTCTAGCGGTCGGGAATTAAAGTACGTTGTCCCCTACAGCAGCCTGACAGGGAATGCCAATTATTTCGTTGCATCGCGTTTCGCTGCAGCGAGGTTTCACTATAACCATGGACACATGTTTCAAGTTATACAGACGGCTTTACGAACCTCATAGCCTGAGCGCACACATCACCTCAAAGCACCACAACAGAGAGTCTTCCAACGTGGAGTAGAAGAGGAGTGCGCGTGCTGTTCCTATGAGACAGACGCCAGGGGGCTTAATCACTTCATCGTCGTTACGGTCGTTACAAGCTAACGAGTGGCGGGAAATTCGAAAAGGTGCGCACGTGACACATTGCGCGTGACGTGTACCACGGCCTTCGCGTATCGCGCGAAGAGCGCCGTGCACGTGTTTTATCACGTGTCCACCTTTTTAAATTTCCCGCCCGCCTTTTTGAATTTCCCGCCACCCGTTAGCTTGTAACGACCGTAACGACGATGAAGCGATTAAGCCCCCAGATCTCCCCGTGGCGTCACTTACCCACGGAGAATCCGAAACTATGAAAACTTGCGGATTTTTGTGAAATTCGTGGAGACGCATAATGTTCGTTGATGGTGCATACTAAGTCTATGCGTCAACGTCTTATGAGTTATTAAAAAGATGTTCGTTATAAGACGATCACTACGCACGGAATTGGTCGTATTATCATAGAGCAGACAACAAACTCGAGTACCTAATAAAGCATCTGGAAAGACAGCTCGTAGCTTGCGCCCTGTAACCGTCAGTTCGGATATCTTAGCTCCATTGAAGGCCCACTGAAGCTGGTAGGACAACACAGTCTCTTCCACTTCAACGGACACCTTCTTGAGGGCGCTGCAGTGCGACAGGAGTTCCTGAAGTCTGAACGACCTAACCCCGGCGTACGTTGTTGTCAGGAACGTCGTCAGCATCCTGCGAGGCATGGACACGTGACATACCTAGGCATCGAAAACATAATCGGGGTATGTTATATACGCGCGTCACAGGTAAGCAGAGCTTTGCTGGACCTGTTACTGCTACTGGACCTGCTACTGGACTACTTCCGAGTGGAAGAAACAAGAACACGCGGGAAACGAATCCGAATAACACAGCTAGAGAGGATGTGCTCACACGAGGTTGCAGAGTGAGTTTTCGCAATATACCTCTCCTTGTCTGTAAACAAATGACGTCATAGTGTTCGACAGCGCCACCAATTTGATAGAGTCGAACAAGGTCGCGCCCGAAAGCCACGGTCTTGAGGGGACTACGATGGTCCCTGAAAGGGACGCGACCTTCGGTCCTGCTTTTCTTTCAACAGGAGGCAGCGAACAAGTACCCATTCGTGGAACCCAGCCCTCCCCTTTCGATTTGTTTCGGTTTCAGTCTGTCTACCAACGCGTCATGATGACGTTTCTCGGGTAGAGATCTATTCTCTTGATCGTAGAGACGGATTTTAGGATAAATGCGATTAAGACCCTTAAGTGAGATTAGATGCTACATTTTGCGGGACATAGAAAAATACAATGACACAGGGGTATAATTATAGGCGGGAGTCTTACTTGAGCCCATGCAGTGTCCTGGAATCGAGGAACTTCAACTGCAGGTAGCGAATGTCCAACTCCTGCAGTCTTCTCACACCACTGAAGCTGTCCACGCTCAAAAACTCGATGGGATTATTGGACAAATCCAGGGACCTCAAGAACGGCACACACTCCCACAAATGCTTGGGCACTTCTTCCAGAAGGTTCTTGGACACGTCTAGGCGCCTCAAACTCCTCAGATGAACGAACGCGTCGGATGACACGTTGAAGAGAAAGTTCTCCGCTACGTTCAACTCCACCAGACGTTTCATTGGCAACACTGGCAGCCTTCCCAGGCTGCAGTTCTTTAGGCTTAGCGTCTCGAGAGATTTTAACGCGTGGAAGGCGATCTCGTTAAGCCTAAACAAAGGGTTACCGCTCAGATCTAAGTGCAGCAACTTCTCTAGGCCACGGAGCGCGTCGTCGTCGACGAACACGATGCGATTCGTCGAGAGATTCAACGCTAATAGGTTATGAAGGTACTCGAAGGTTCTTTCGGAAAGTTCGGAAAGTCTGTTACCAGCGATGTCCAACGCTCGAAGCGTACGTTGAGTCGGTAACAGAGCTGCAGTGCACGGAGTCGACAGCCTGTTGTGGGACAGGTTCAATCTCTCTAAAGCCGTGTCTTCAAAGGCGGTTTCTGATATGTGGGAGATAAGGTTATGACTCAGATCTAAAGTCCTCAGGCGTGTAAGGTTCGCAAAAACATAATCGTCGATACGGCTTATCGTATTATGTCCCAGACCGATCGCTTGAATACGTGGCGTGCCTTCGAACGTTTCAAGCGTCAAGTTCGATACGAAGTTATGATCCGCTTGCAAGGCTTGTAGGTTGTTTAGCTCTACTAAAATATCGTCTAGAATCTCGAAGTTATTATTCGTGATCGATAGAGTCGATAAATGCTGTCCAACGGTTGCCAAAAAGCCTGCTTCGATATCCGACAGTCTGTTATAACTCACATCCAGAGTTCTCAAAGGAAAACTGGCTGATTCGTTCGCGTCCACGTATCCCTCGAACGATTCTAAACGCACGAGAGCGTTATGTGACACGTTAACATACAAGGGACTTCTTTTACTGCTCACATTGTTGAAAATATTCAGGCTGAACGTTGTCAAATTATTGTGTTGCATCAGCAAGTTGGACAGAGAAGGAAGGTTCTGGAACGCGGACGCCTCTATCTCTTTGATCCTGTTGCGCGACAGGACCACAGAGTGTAGCCTCGGCAGGTCCTTGAAGCTTGCACGCTTTAGAACCTCTATGTGGTTGCCCAAGAGGACAACATTGTGGAGGCCCGTCAAGTTCCGAAACGTCGATGTCTGTATCGCGGTCAGTTCGTTGTGGGCGAGAACTATTCGGTTCAGTCTTTGGTGTATCTTATCCTTGAAGAAACCCGGAGTGATATGGCCGATACGGTTCCCTTCGAGATCAAAGTGATTCAAGGAAGGAAGACCCTGGAGATAAGAATCGGTCAGGTTCTCCATCTGATTATGATCGAGCTGCAACCATCGCACCCGCTTCATGTGACGGATCAGTTCCAACGGGAAGAACCTCTGTCCTAGGGAAGAACTCAACTCTAATACTTCGAGCGTGGCTTTGAGTGGAAGGAAAACCTGATAGTCGACGAAATGGATCGAGTTGAACGACAACTTGAGCTCCCTGAGGTCTCTGAGATGTACGAACGTGTTCCGGGAGAGAATCCGTATCCCGTTGTTCGCCAGGCTGAGCGTCGTCAAGTTCTCCCCCCAGCCAGCGAAATCGTCCGGCCACAATACCTCGATGAGATTGTCTTGCAAGCTGAGCCTCGACAGGCGCAGCGTTTTCCGTAAGGCACTTCGCGGTACTCCGACGAATTTATTACCGGACAAGTCGAGCACGCCCAAGGTGGCGCGAAAACTGTTCAAGTCCGCGGGAGACAGCGACCGCAAAGAGTTTCCCCTCAGATACAAGGTCGCCAGAGACGTGAGTGCCCTCACGGCGGGCGGGAAGTCCTGGAAGAGGTTGAAGCTGAGGTCTAGTACCAGCAGGACAGACTCGAGACCTCCCAACGCGTGGTCGGGGATGACGGAGAGACGGTTGTTCGCGAGGGACAGACGACGAACGGAGACGCTTCGGAAGAGTCCCTCTGGAAGCTGAGTGAGGAAGTTGAACTCCAGGTGAAGGTCCTGGATGTAGACGGAGCCGTTGAAGAGTTTTTCCGGCAGACGATCCATGAGATTGCGGCTGAGGTCGAGTTTGTCCAGCTGACGTACCGGGAGGAACCAGGACGAAGGGACGGTCTTGAGACGGTTGCCGCCCAAGAACAGTTCGGACAGGGATGCCAGGTGTCGCAGAGCGTTGCGAGGAACTTCCTCCAGCAGGTTGTTGGCGAGGTTCAATCTGTGGGTTGGGAGGGATCAGTTCAAGTTTATTGATTGATTTTAAACCTTCAGGGCCGCACTAGGATAGACATTATTGAAGGGCTAAGCATTAAAGGGGAATACAATAGTAATATACAGATACAAGGTTGCTAGGCAGCATATGTGCGCAGCAGGATTGTGTGTGTGTCTTCATATAACGATATCACGTGCATAGCTTACAGAATCCATCGCTGTGACTAGAAATCAATTGACTCGGTGATGTGTAAAATTGACGTATATCGATTAATGCTAATCGTTGATATTTGACTCGCATTTCCTGTTTAGTTACATTAGATCCTGCATTTACCCCCCAACGTTATATTTCTCATATTTTTCAACACGCATCTACTTGTACGTAAAAACTGATTAACTAACTAATTAACGAATTAACCGGGGTGTCGTTTGTTCCTCTCCTCTCTCTTGTCTGCGTTTTATCCGCTGGTCTTAATCTTTTAACATATACCAACACGACCAGCATCAGACTCTTCTAATTAACTAATTTTGCTGTACCGATGGCACGGTACGAAAGCGCGTATACGCACCTCGTAAGCTTCGACGGAAAGGGTTGCCCGACGATTTCCCGGATAAGATTCTTGTCCAACTCGAGCACAGTGAGATGAGAGAGATTCCACAAGGCTCTGTCCCTCAGGAAAGAGATTCGATTCCCGCCGAGAAAGAGACTTCGGAGGGCCACGCTTTCCGAGAAATGTTCCCAATCTCCGCGACGGACATCTTCGACCAGGTTACCCTGAAAACGTCACTCTTGAGGATCATTTGTCTTCTGCTACCGCCGAGTCCCCGAAACCGCGTCTTTCTGTTTGCGGCTTCATTGTCCGCATTGGCTTGCCATTTTATGCTGTGTTCGTGCACGAGGCAGACAATGGAATCAGAGATCGTCACGGAGAGAGGGTCGTAGCGACTTCGCGACGTGCAAATGTTTGCCGTACTTCTGCAGATCGAACTATTTCGATCGAACCGAGTTACTCATACTCATAGACTTCAAAACAGATTGTAGATTAGATTAGAAGTAGAAAGAAAAAATGAAAACGTAGGTCGCACTGGTGCGACCAGCTGTTCCATGACGCCTTGATCTGTGAAAGCACAGAGTGATTTCAAAGATTACTTCAGCACGTATGTCCTTGAGGGATTGTCTTCGTTTTCTGTGGTATGAGTCCATAATGTAGTACATAATGTGTAATCCGCGAAGCAATGCCTACAGGAAAGGTGTGCTGCTTAAGAAGTTCCGTAATATAATTGGGAGTAGATTTACGCGTAGATGAGTCCGCCCACAACTGTGGGGCTATGTGTTGCACGTGCCGCGGGGTAGGACTGCGGATAATTTCGCCCCCCCCAGGGGGGGGTTCTTCTGATGTGCGCTGGAAATCTTCGACACATTGTGCTGGAAACAATGTTTGGGCAACGTCACGACTAACGGTCTGGGGGAATCTAAATAAATAAATAATATAGCTCACGAGTGGCCAGTTCGGCTGGTCAGTTCGCAGCGGCATTTTTGCGCCCTGCGGCGGCGAAGGCGTGTTACTTTCTTGATTCGCACAATGATATTAGCATGCTTCATTGGCCGTTTGCGACCAACTCTTGAAGGAGTAGCAAGTCGGCCTACGCCTGACTAGCCTTTCCTCCCTTTCTTTTTTCAATAAACATCCGACAAAGCTCGGATTCAGACGGAACGCCAACGAGCCACTGTCGTCACTATCGGATGTTCTAAGGTCCAGGGAGCAGTTGTCCTACGTGTTTCTTTTCTTGTTGTTTTTTCGCTATGTATAGATCCGGATTCATTTCCTCCTTGCCGGATTTTGTTGCTCTGTGGCGGATTCGCGAGTGCTTGCTCGACCAAAATGACCAGTCGAATTCGCCATTAGATAAGCCCCATTTCAAGCGACGTCATCACTGGATTTATCACGCACGCAAACGATAGTATTGGTAAGAGATATGAGGCTCGTGCACCAGGAATAGCGGTCGTCTGCATGCAAGAAGCGTCTTGGATTTGACGAACTTGATAGCAGACGACATCGCGTTTCGTAGCAGACGATGCTGATACTAAACGAGATGACAAGAAATCGAGAGAAGTACAGTCCGACAGACAGTATTTATTAGATGCATCCCTAAGTACGCATATGTTTTGAGTTCGTAGACTAAAATTCGCCAAGTCACTTTTGCAGACGACAGTGCGAAATAAGGGTAAGAGGCTACGAGCCGGCCTTGTGTAACTCTGTAGCGTTGGCTTTAAGAACGACGCAAACCCGAGGCAGAGAGAAAACTAATTGTGCACCAGCTCGCCTGCGCACTAATTGCCCTTTTCGCGTTGGCTTTTAAGCTCTGTCTGTTGCATAACTTTTCTTAATTGGTCTTCTCGCTGCGGCAGCTGTCCAATCGCGTTGCCTTCCTTTCCACTTTCCTTCGACTTACTTGGAGGTTGAGCCATTGTAGGTGGCGCAGTTTGCGCAACTGGTGCAGAGGTGGCGTCCTCAGGAGGTTGTGGCTGAGATCGAGTGACACGAGGTGATCCTCAGCGCCGCAAAAGGCGCACGGGAAGATGCGACTTAGGGAGTTGTGCATCAGTCGGAGAGTGGATAACCTCGTGCCGGCCAGCGAGTCGTTCTGCAGCACTTCCAGACCAGATTTAGCCAACGTCACCTGCACATGGATTCGAATCGTGACGTAGACTCTCACGAGCACTAAACAAAGAACAAACACTTATGTCTCCATTGGCTCAGGACGACGAAGCAAGTACAGTCGTCGAGAAAGCAAGCAAGTGGTGGTGGTCGAACCCATACTTTATGGCTACCGGTCAGCTTTTCTGTCCGATAAACTCGGCCTGGTTATTTTCCATTATGTTCACACCCTCTCCTATATATAGGGGAGAGCGTGTGAGGTGAGGGAATGCATGTCCAGTCAACACCACCTAGATAAAAAAAAAAAAACTGATCGCTTAAACGATGCTTTACCGCGAGTACCTTCGCTCCAAGTTGACATATTTATTGATTCATATATTTATTTACATATTTATATATCTATATATTTCCAGAGTTAATCGTGTTTTGTGGAGACAGCCGGCAAGCGGACCACGATGCACCTGCGGTAAGGAGCAATACGAGAATCTGCTCATCGGCTGGCGTGACCTTTTAGGTGAGGTGTCAGCTAGCCTGCTCTCCCACAACTCCTCACCCACTCTCTGCAGCGGGACGTCTATATATTTCTGCACCAACAGAGGAGGAAACCACGCACCAAGGCCACGCCCACATTTCCTCACTCTGACGTTGCGCATACGCCTTTCTGTGCGCGCGTTTCAAACCGTGTGGATTGCAATGACTTGTAATGCTGGTAATGAATGACAGAGTTCGAGTGGGCGAAAAGTGAAGCAGGGATTCGGGAAATCGATGTTTCTTTTTTTTTTTCTTGCGGCATATCGGAGGAGAATTCCAATAAATGTCAATCTTCGCACGCGTTTTAAAATTTCCTCTGACGTATGACTTGACGCCCTTACGCAGGCTTTTCTTCGTGCATCTTCGCCTCGTTACAAACGGAATGCTACTTTATCTTGGAGGTATCCAAAGAGTACACACAGATGAAGGCGTATTCACCTGTCCATTCTCACAGTCCCCAATGTCGACGGGAAACGTGGAGAAGGGGACGCCGATGCACTGGACGTCACGCATCAGGTCCTGATCTTCTACGCACACGCACAGAGGGTTGAAGGAACAGGGAGCCTGAAGAACACCCAAGCGACCGCGAATGAAGGCGCACAGGAAGATGACCACCAGGAGGGTACGTTGATGACCCATCTGCGCAACAGAAAACAAGCATGGTAAGGAAGAGGGAAAGGGGAATACACTTTATGTGCTTTTGTAGAATGAGCTTTGCCATTTATAGTCAAGTTCAGCTTACGAATGAAAATAAATGTAGTCCGTCCTACATACGCCGTTGGAGATAAGAAGGCGCAATAGAGCGCCAGGAGAAATACTGCTGCGCCACCCTGCGCCATCAGTAGGGGAGCGCACTTTCTGCCGCAGCGTGGTGTCATGCGGCTAGTCTTAACAGCCAATACGGAAGAAGAGTGAGTATGGTGGATTACATTATCTGGCGGAGGAGGAAGCGTGACCTCTCCGTGTTCAGCCATCCTATCCTCGGCGGAGTAGTATTTTGAGAACTGACGGACTATATTTCTTCTCCTTCTTAAGTTGAAGACGACTATAGCTGATGCATATTTTTACTACAAAATTCGATCAATGTGTCGCTTGTGCCGAAATAAGACTGAAGACCCAGAAGGATTTATGCACAGTTGCTTCAGCATATGTTTGTGCAATTCTCGTAAGATGATAGCTTCGGGGAAAAAATGAAAAAAAGAAAACATGGTGGAGGTCCGCGCTTAGCGCTATGGAACCACGTGACAGTTACCACGTTACCAAAGATCTGACGCCAACGATGGCCCCAACGCGTTTTGCGCAATGTCTAAAAACGCAGCAATTTTTTATGTACTTATATACAGGGTGTAATCACTAATTAATCTACTCGGGGCTACATTCTGGCAAAAGTGATCCGCATTTTATTGCAGTTGTCTCCGAAGAAGGGTCCTCAAATGTGGGTTACCGCAGATGACACCCGGAGAGGCTACTGCTCAGTCGAAACGTACGAAATCAGTCTTATCACCTAAATGTACCGTCACCATGTACCCAGGCGCAACTCACTACCAAGCTACAGAAACAGTACGATGCTCGAAACATAGCGCTTCACGGCGCGCGCATAAAGCGTGCTTTATCGCCGAAACGTTACAACCAGTCCGTGTCCCCCGCGCACAATTACGGAAATCTCGTTTTGTCACTTCCCAAAACCGCAGCACCGATAACGACGACACGTCTTCAAAAAAATCCCTCCCCACCATTCCTCCCCCGGCTCGTAAAAAAAGAAGAAAAAAAAAACGGCTCGTAAAAAAAAAAAAAAAGTAAAGACCGAGGCAACCCGGAAACCTTCGATCTTTCGCCAATAGTGATTCGGTCCACGTTGACCATACTTTGCCACGAGGGCCATCCCTCGATAGGAGAATGTACGGCAGGAAAGACAAAAAGGAAAGGGAGGGGATTCTGCCCAGAAGCAAAGATGGGCTCCCCAGAAAATCAGAGAGGAAAGCACCTCTTCAAACAGTGAGATCACGTCTTCTCTGCTTCGTCAGTTTGCATCGTCTACAAGAAGATAAGAAGAAGAAGAAGAAAAAAAAGAGGTGAGGGGGTGGGCTTTCGTACGCCAACAACGCGACAACTGCGGTTCTTTTTTTTTTCTTTTTTTTTGCGTTCTTTGCCCACGAACAACAGCGACAGTTACCATATTTCGTGTTTAGATTAGATTTAAAACTTCCTACGCAGCACATGTATCGAGTGGACATCTCTGCCGTTTCTCCCCCTTCTTTCAGCCCCGGTAGAGAAAAAAAAAAAAAAAAGGCTTTAATGTCGAGGTTGTTGAGGGCTATTTCTTGTCTCGTAACGGCCGAGGGAGTAAATCGTTATTTACGGTTCTACCGCGGCGAGGGGAAAAAAAGACAGGGACGAATTCATTCTCGCAGTTTAATGCGCCTGTTTAAGTCTGCGTCTCCAGAAGTCTCGAAGAGGCGACGTTAGAATAATATTTGCACCGCGGACGCGGTTTTATTGGCGCCTGTTAAGAGAGGACGCAGTAGAGGTCAAGAGACGTCTTTCAAAGTGGGTCACGTGTCTGTGTTTCGCTTCCGGTGTTTTATTTTTGTTTTTTTTTTGCCCCCTCATGCTTTTTGCTTGTACGGAACTTGCCTCAAAAAGAATACTGTCGTAACCAAGCGCCGGTTCAAGAATCGGCCTCCTTCGCCACGAACTCCATCTTCCGGGTGTCATTGCGCCGTCGATGAGGTTTTCTCTGGGTTTTCCGAAGACTTTCCAGACGAATGTCGGCACAGTTCTTCCCGAAGTCGGCCCAGGACGCATACTAACCCCCTGTGCCCCACTCCTTCCTGCTGTCCTCTCTCCATCTGTCCACGTCTGTACGGCGCTCATAGCCACAGTTGCTTCGCGGCGCTAACACGAAATTTAAAAAAAAATCATGGGGCGTCGTTCATCGTCTCATCATTTTTTCACATCTCATTCCGTTCATTGTGCCTTGGGGAAGTGGGCCGTACCTCATGTGGAGAATTTTCCCATTGATCATCCTCAATTTATCTGTTGTTGTTGTTGTTGCTGTAGTTGTTGTCGCAGTAATTTTGTCGTCCCTCAATGTGGTAGTTCGAACGACTTACGCGTTTGTTTCAAAATCGCTCGGGCTTGTGTGTGCTATAACACGCATATTTTCGGAGATGAAACATAAAAGGGGCACGCACTCGTAGTGACCTTACACAAGTGCTGATAGATAGCGATAATGTGTTGAGTGCGCTCTCTGTTGCGCATCCTGCCGAATGATTTTTTTTTTTTTTTTGTCTCGTCGAAGTGTCGATATCTCTTTTTTTTACCTATCGCATCGTTTTATCTCATTTTTGTCCCTATGTGCCGTGTTGTCTAATAGTTAGCAACTACAACTGCCTCAATAATGTTTTCTGAAAGCGGCTGCGACACATCGTTGCATCGTATACCAGGCCAAGCCTGACTTTGCTGCCACACTCGCATTAACCAGGCTTCGCATGAACACTCAATTTCGGAACGTCCCACTCACATCTTGAAGTACCGCCAACGCGGCATCACGTACACAGGCGTGGCAACATTTAATATTTCCTTTGACAATATGAAGGATAGCGCCTGGGAGAGAATCCCATAACTTCAATATCCAACCAAATAAAGAATGGCCGCACAACGAGTTTTTCTTTCTTTTTTTTTTCTTTTTACACCGCAAAACTTCACTGCACCTGTCATGCTGCTTCCCTGCTGTCAATGAACGCCCCTAATATCGTAGTAGTTGTATTCCAACCACGTACGTAGAGGGTGGTAATAACATAAACAGTGCTGCCCCCTTCCGAAAATACCCGCGAGATCAGCAGGAGCTGTCAAACTCCATCTTTTACCGCTTCGCTCATTGGCCCGTAGCTTTTATTGGAGCCATCCGTGAGGTGGTTTCATTTATTTCGGTTCCTGCATGTTCTACGTAATGTCACAGTGTGATAATAAGGCGGAAGGTTCTTGTGAATCGGAGGAACGTGTAAGTTTTGCGAAGGAGATGGCTTTATGACTTGGAACTCATCTAGATTATTGGATGCCAGGTAGTTCACCGTAGGATATTACCAGTTTTCACGAATTCTGCGACTGGCCTGCCGAAGGATCAACACCACATTGAATAGCTTACAACGCTCATCGTATATTCTCATAAGCGACAGTCCCACGTTATATTCTGGTGGAAGATAAGACAAAAAAGCTGCTCACGGTGTGGAAGTTCCGCACGGAAGTTATGTTGATCATTCGCATATGGCGCCCGAATGTAGGGCGTGGCATGCCGTGCATATAGCAGACGACACCATAGCAGACGACATCCTGTCGTCTGCTACGGAATATAATGCAGACGAGCCGCGTGACATTCCCCATGGTTAGAAGAGCACGAAAAGACATGACGCTGAGCGCTCACGGTACAGCAGGAAGTTATAGGACGCTTTCTGCATCTTCCGCTGGAGTATTCCAGAAAATGTCGCCGGAGTAAATACACGGCGAGTCACATATTCGTAAGCCCAGACGAATCCCGGTGCTGGTGCCTTTTCATAAACTGCTATTTTTCTCTAGTGGCTTCCCCTAGGGTATTTGATGACCGTGTTCTCATGGAATAAGGCTACGTGTAGCGTCCCTTTTCGTGCATTGATTGATGCACCGCGAAACAATGGTGGCTGTTCGCGATGTGCAGACAAGTGCAGCAGATATGAGTGGAAGTCATCGAGGGTGTTATAGGTCCTGGGCTGACTTCAGGAGGAAACGTGATGATATCTGTGTGGAAAGTTCACCGGAAAACACAAGGGAGACAATGTGTGTGTAGAAAACCATGTAGTATCCGGTAAAGCGTGCTTTGCCGGCATGGCGAACGTGCATGTAGGTGAAGCCCACTCAATTGTTATTTCGAACGCATAAAGGGTGTAGAGCAGCCATAAGGTGAGTAAAATCCAAGATAGCTGTAGGACACTCACAACAATGGCACTGAAGCTTTCTAAGTGTAATATGTACTTAATGTGTACAAGCTTTCGCGTGGTGGACCACGCTTCATCGGGTACAGAATGACCTGATGGTACCTGATGAAGCGTGGTCCACCACGCTAAAGCTTGTACATATTAGGTACACATTAGACTTAGAAAACTTCAGTCTCGTTGTTTTGAGTGTTCTACTGTACAAAGAGTGTCCCAGATAACGTCTGATTGAGTAATTAAAAAACTGCGTCACCTAGAATCATGCGGTCAACGGCATTTGTTCTTACTATGTTTTTGCCACCTCCTGGTGCGAATGTCATCTAACTTCAGCTTTATTATGTCAATTTTGACGAACTGAACTCTAAAATTGACCTAGTAAATGACGCTTTTTTACCCCACCAATGTGAAGCACGTGCCGAATTTACTCGAGTTCATCATAATTGACGGGGCATGTTCACGAGCTATCCCATCGGAATAAAAAAATATATAGACGAGCGTTGGAGCGCCCAGAGCCTAGCACTCGGCGACTTTTTGCGCGTCCTCCTTGTCAGTCCGACGAAAGGAAGTTGCTCTCAGCCCACACTGGGATAGCAGAAAAGCGATAACACAGGCATGGCTTATCGCATCCGGCTTCCGCTGGGATCATGCCTTCCCTCTCCCAATTTCAAGAACTGTCACTTTTTCTACTATCCCTCTTTGGGCTGGGTTTAGCAAACTCCTTTCGTCAGACTGAGAACGAGGGCGCGCAAAAAGTCGTCGAGTGCTAGGCTCTCTGAACCCCCCCCCCCCCCCCCCCGATGGGATAGTTCCACAATATCCCTGTCAATTATCCAGAACTTCGAGGAAATTCACATTGGTGGGGTAAAAAAAGTGACCTTCACTTGGCACATTTTCGAGCTCAGTTCGTAAAAACTGACATGAAAAAACTTAGGTTAGATGGTATTCATATCGGGGGTGGCAAAAAGCCATTGACCGCGTGATTCTAGGTGGCGTAGTTTTTTTACTATAATTCAACCACACGTCTTCTGGGTCATCCTGTAGGTGCCTCGACGCGTTACACTGTACGTCGAATTAATTTATTCCTGGTAGCTCAATTCACCTTCAGGGCCTAACGTTCGACGTCCTCGTAACACGTACGTCAATATGGGAATCCTAAACACGCAAACAAAGTGTACAAGAAAAAAGAAAACGAAAAGGAAAACTAAAGGCCTGTTCCGACATGTAGCAGCGCGCTATTATAGCGCTACAAAACAGCGCTCACTGTTATCGGGCGGGTTGCACTTGCAAAGCGGCACTAGCGCTATAATTTAGCGGGAGTTCGGTGGTGGCTTCCGGTCTCTCCTATCATGGCGTCCCTAGACTTTGACAGCATGCGGACGAACAGGTTCGACCAACTGACTGAACAAAAAAATATCAGACACTTTATATGACAAACTCGCTGGTTCCAATGAGGTCGCCGTGCCATATGAAATGCGGAAGCAAAACAACTCCATGCCTTTCCCGACGTCATCGCTGAAGGGCCTCCTCATTGGCCAACACGAATGTAGTGCTAACATTAGCGCTGAAAAAGTTGGCACGAGCTCAACTCCGGCAAGCGCTAATTTTTAGCGGTTTGGAGCACTGCGAAGAGGAAAATATCGCGCTATTTTATAGCGCTATATAGCAAATCGCTATATGTCGGCCTTAATTTCGCAACCATAGAATACTTATAACACCTCGCAGCCAATGTTGCGGAGAATGGCACACGTCAACAACACACCGCTATGATAAAAGCGCTCGCACTCACGTGTTCTGTGTGCTACGACACGCACAAATATATTTGTTTTTCCTCGATAGTGCGTAGTGTACTAAAGCTAAATAGGTATACTCCTGCACGGGGGTTTTATCGTTCTTAATGTGTAGTAAAGCGCCCACATGATGCAATAACCATATCTGTCGAAATGTCACAATCCCATAAAGCAAGGAAATGCCATTCAGGCACACCCGATGATAACAGGCAGGACAAACAGCCTCTCCAAATAGTCAGCAAATAAAACATAATAAATAAATAAAACATCCATGACTTGAAAACCCGAGACGAGGTAGGGACAAAAACAGACAAACACAAACACGGTCTCAAACTCAGTTTTTTCAACTGTCTGTTTTTGTCCCTACCTCGTCTCGGGTTTTCAAGTCATGGATCGTCACCACCAGCTCGCTTGCTACCTAACTTTCCTTTCGTGAAATAAAACATGACTTGGATAGGATTGGCTAACGCAAATGTCAAATGCTACGGTTATTTCAGCAAACTCAGTCAACGTTAGCGACGGCGTAACTAGCGTAACAAACATTGGTGGTTATATCTATCATGGCAACCTCAGGACTTGGATTGTGAGAGGGAAAACCGGCCTCCTTGAAAACCCTTTTGCTTTCCTCCTTTCTCTACCTCCCTCCCATCTCTTCCTCCCCCCACTCTCTCTCTCTCCATAACATTTTTACGTCCGCAACCAAAACTCCTTACAAAATCACTATCTCTCCAACGCACACACAACCTATTTGGCGCTCACCCTAATTTTCCCGTATCGCAATCCAAGCCGAGCCTGTCCTAACATGCCCCATCAAGAATCGCCTTCGATCCCTTATTCAGAAACCGAAAGTCATCGCCTGGAACCCTCGGTGCACACATAACCCCGCCACACAAAAAAAGGGAAAACGTGAACGGGACATCGGGAAGCTAGATACACACAGCCTTCCCTACATCCCTAGTTGGCCTAACTGTTCCCTGGGGAAATGACCGCATCTCACGAACGCTCTGTTGATTGGATTCTTCGCAACCACTCTTCCTCTTTTCTTTCCACCTTATTTTCTGCTTCGTCTTCCTTTTTTTTTTATGTATCCCGTTTTCTCGCTCCGAACACATCTGATACAACGATGTGCGGCACCTCAGTACCTTTACTTCAACTAATGGATGTGGCGTTATTTCGAAGGTGTCGTCGTTTCTTTCCGCTCTGTTTTTCCTTCATTTCGTTACATTTTGAGAGAGAAAAAGTGGGAGACGGAAAGAAAAAGAATTTGGGAGAAAGGGAAGTAATTTTCCCTTTTTCCCAAATGGTGGTGATTGTTGGATGTGACCTAATCGAGCGGGCTCTTTCCTTCATTGCTGCGCAAATCTCGAACCTGTCCTTCTCTCCGTAAGGCATTTAAGTGCTTTGCGCGCGGGTGTGGAGTTAGTATACAGGTACATAGGGAACGGATGAAACGCTCGTTATTTAACCGCTCCATCGCTGTTAGCGGCGCGAAGCTGAACACAAACAGTCGGGTCACAAATCTGCGGTGGAATTGGCCCACAGAAAGAAAGATGAACAAAACGAGCTGTGCTACAAATGTTCCTTAACCGGTACAGCAATCGGCCGGAGAAGCCATGTTCTTAGAAGGTACGAGAATTCCGTGATCAAGTTTCGTTACGTAATTAAAAATTATGTAAGCAATTTAAGGAACCGTGAACAGATCCAAAAAAACCCTGCGAGCATATGTAGTGCATTCCTAGCCGCTAATCCACTAACCATGTGGAGTATTGGTTAGAATAACGGAGATACCAAAAAAAAAAAAAGATACTAAAAACCAAGGCCAAAAAAGGCGACTGCTTCGACGCCACAGCTGCCGACACGACGGAGAAACTGGCTGTGACGTCAAAAGCAGGCGACCTTGGCCAATGACGGGCTAGCTTGGTGCAACCTTGAAGTGAGCAAAGGATGTAAGTGACGTCATGCAGTCCGCTTGCATGGGGTGTGTCGGGCGACCGCTCGACGCTTTTGCGCGTGAACTGCGTCCGCGTTGAGTGCAATATGGCAAAAATATGATATATTTCAGATAACAGGCCTTCTTGCGAACCGTTCTTCACTGGTAACTCAGATTTTTTTTTACAAAAAAATTTACGAAAAGAATGGATATAAGCGTTATCAGTGTTGCGGAAGTGCTGCATCGCCGGCAAGGCGCGCGCATATAGGTATGCGAATTTGACCACGCACAATGAAGACATCACGATGCCTGCCCCTTACGCGTTCCAGTTTATCTTGACACGTAATGTACATATGACATGTTTCCGCTTCGCTGCATGATAACCACAACGACGTCCCTCATTATGAAAATGCATGTTGGACAGGTAAGAGCTCCCTCCTGTTTGTTATCATCCGTGTAATAGCATAGAAAGATCGCTCCACATACCACGTCAGCACAAACCCCATCGACCTGTTCACTCCTATCGCTGTTCATTCATCAGAGGCGGCGTTTCTTTTTCTTTTTTTCTGTACTTGGTCTATTTACCGAAGGTGATCAATAGATGCAGCAACCCAGTGTCGCATTCGTTTAGCGTACGAGGTATAGTACATTAAGAGCGCATAGCAGGTACGACGGGATACGATGCCGCTGTCGTTTATCTTCACGCGTACTTCACAAAGAGAGTGGATTGTGGGCCTTATCAATTATCGTTTGGTCTGTTAACTCGTTAATACACCCGTCTGCGCTGCATTCTGTTCCCTTCATCCAATCTTGCCTTCTTAACGACCAGCTATATCAAGATTAACCAAGCCGTAGTCATCGAAAAGCAGAAAGTGGAAAAACCAGATCCAAGTTTATTGAAGCGGAAGTCTTAGGGCGGGAGCTGCCCATATGTCGAACCGTCTTTTCGAAATACTGACAACATGATGCTTCCGCTGCAGTCAAGCTGTAATCAGTTCTGTAACAGTGACAACAGCTGTCGGCTAAGTAGCACGTGAGGTGGTACAATGTACTGAAATTCAGGTGCATTGGAAGCGGCCTCTACGGCTGCGTTCACACGGGACAACGTCTTATGAGCAACTTCCAGACCGCGTTCACACGTAGCAACTCGGTAGCTCCATCCCACAGGCATCCTTATGGCAATCGGAGAATGTGGGTTCGAATCCAACTGGTGGTGTCTTTTCTTTAGCTGCTGTTTATAAAATCTTAGTTAGTTTATTACACCAAAGGATATAATCATTATCTTCAAAAACTGCCTATTGATAAAGAAAGTTATTTCTCAGCTGCACCTGTCGGATCTGAACCCATGAGCCCACGAACGAAATCACATCACGCCATCGGGAGTCACGTACAGCAATGCTCCCCTCCATGATGAGCCGGTACACGAGCAACTTCTCAATATTGCGACCGGGGAGCGATTCCGAGCAACTCGAGTTGCTGGAGGTTGCCGGTGTCGGCCGACTGCCAGCAACTCTAAAATTTTTCATAGTTGCTGAATAAAATTTGCCCCGTGTGAACGCTGCCTAAATGTGTTATCGGCGCGTTCGTTTAATTCCGCGAAGTTGCATACAAGAAAGCAATAACAATCTTCCACAACCCGTCCATATACCTTCATGCACTGCCATTTTTTTGGTACATCCTGCTGCTTTGAACGTTTTAGCAGCAAGAACGCGAAGGATACATTCGACAACTAAAGCGCTACATAGCGCTACAATACGGACGCGGCAACGCAAACAACGCATTGAAATCAGCGTATACGACATCCTTCCAACACACAACGGAGACGTCGCGATACGACGCCACAGAACTATGCCGAGCTATAACGTTGTCACTCTTATATCAAATAAAGGCGTCACAAACGCGCACACAATGACTTTTTGAAAGGGCTACAATAACGTTCTGCCGTAGCCATATTTTTCGCGAAACACGAGGCTGACGCTAAGAAACGTCAACGTCGCGTCTCGGGCCTGTCAAACCACCACATCGACCGCAGCGAGTTTATTTGTGGAGCGCTACGTATACAACCGCGCGCCCTCGCTGGCAGCTTTAGCGCGCGCGCGCGAGTTGCGAGGAGCACACAAAACATGCTAACGAATTTTTTTTTTTCCTTTTTCTCCATTTATTCTCCCTAACGCCGGAGAAGTTGCGTGGAACAGCGAGTGGCGAAGCGTGCATTGCAATTATATTAGGAGATCGATGAACACGCGGCTTTCGTCATGCAGTCTCTTCCTTATTATTGGCGCTTATTGTGGTGGGGATAGAATAGCGCGCCTGGCAGCGGAGCAGTTTCAGAAATTAACGCTGGGGGGCGTTACAGCGAGTCGTGAACGTTTTCAAAAACGCACTCCTAAATATGGGGGGGGGGGGGGGGTAATGGCAGGATCGGCTCGCCCTTGTTGGTCACACAGGAGTGGTCGTCGTCACGACTATATAGCAAAAAAAAAAAAGAAAAGAAAGAAGGACGGACAGACAGATAGAGGATGAAGGGTGGAGATGCGTAGGGGGTGCGTGAGTTCGTCTGGGAGTGCAAAGTATTAGAGGGGTCGCTGGGCTAGACCCGCCTCCTACGTCAAAAATGAACTTCACCGCATAGCAAGCTCCTTCCCAACCATCATCACGAAGGATATCGTTACGTGCCCTGATTTGTTGAAAACGGGAAGCGTACGCCTTTTTTGTGACGCTTATGCTGTTCATAATTGTCACACAAAAAAAGCGTCCGTCTCCCACTTTAAAAAAATCAGGGAACATAACGATATCATTCGTGGTGATGGTTGGGAAGGAGCTTGCTATGCGGTGAAGTTCATTTTTAAGAGTGCGGGTGTTCAGTAGGTGCTGTTCCTTTTAAAAGGAGAAGAGAGGGCATTTTAACATTGGACATTAACTTGAACATTTTACGTGTCGAGGCGGATATGAAAGTGAACTGGTGTGCTCTGCTCTAACGTCACCATCATCATAGACAAGACAAGACTGCACGCCTCGGATGACTTCATCGCTCGGAGGTCAGGAAATTAAAGCCGTACAAAACAAAGGCCCGGTAGTGACATTCGACGTTAGAACTACGACAATGTCAGTACATGCGACGACGCGCTGTAAAGTAAAGCAGTTCGTATATCGATTATATAATCTTTACCACGAACATGTTACGCATTGATGTCCCGAAGGACATGCGAAGATTGGTACGGGAAGTTTGCTGGGGCTATTCTCAGGGTGTTAGAATGACGTTATAGAGATAATGATAATTAGCGAATTTGACAAAATTAATGACAAAGAAATACTTCGCGGCTTTAAACGTCGTCGGACAACTATGGTCATGAGCGACGCCACAGTGGTTCACTGGTTTTACCCAACTGACGTTCCTTTAACGTCCCTTCGCGGAAGATGACGTGTCTAAGCGACTTGTACCAACACCACCTAGATAGAGAAAGCCTGCTCACTCGTCGACGTGACGTAACAACTAAGAGTCAGCAAATCAGGACCGTTTTTTCAACGGCGTTGGCCAATCACGAACGAGCTTTCAGCTATCGTATAGCCACGGAGACGAACTCCCGTCATCTGTGAGCAGTGATGGGACGTCCCGCGTATTACGAAACGGGAAAACTTAAAAACAAAGCTCAAAACGGTCCCATATATTTCTCGTGACTGATTTTCTGGAAAACGCGTTGCGCTTTTTGTCTACAAATTCGTGTCTGCAGGTTCTAAGCTTGCTGCAATGATTGCCGAGTTACTGAATTCGCAGAACGGCGGATCGAAAATCCCAGAGTGCTTCGCGTCGCTTTGAACTGTGGGAGTTTACTAATACGAAAGAAACGGACGGCCTCCCAAACTGTTCCGATTTCTTCCCTTCCTGTCCATTGTCCACAACGTGTCAAGGTCAGCGAAAGCGAAATGTGAAGGATTATTTTTCGTTCCCCCCGCTCAGCAAGCGCCCAGGATGCAATGCGGGCTCAAAGAGCACTGGGATTTTCTGAACTCGTCTATTCTGACTACGTATACCGGGTGTTTCAGTTAAATCCCCGGGCTAAATAATTCGCGAACCGGTGCACCAATCGAATAACTTTCTTTTTTACAAGTATCTGTCCAATACCGCCTACAAGATGCGCACCGCGTGAATGAGCGGGAGGCGCTCATTATTTAAATAAAAATGCAAATGAGTTTCGTAAAAAAGCGTAACTTCTAAAGCAGGGCGCTGTCGGTATTAAAATGGGTACTACCCCTTTTGGGACCTTCGGTGGACACCTTTCAGAAAAAAGTCTGCCACCGAAGCGGGTCATTTGTTGCAGTAATTAATTGGTTTCGGTTTACGTATTTTTGTCGCGGCTGGTCGCGGCGAAGCGCAAAAAGACGCTCTTTCACTCCCTTATCCATCAATGAATTACGTCCTTACACCAATGAATTACACCAATGAATTACACCAATGAATTACGTCCTTTTGCGCTTCGCCGCGACCAGCCGCGACAAAAATACGTAAACCGAAACCAATTAATTACTGCAACAAATGACCCGCTTCGGTGGCAGATTTTTCTCTGGGTGTCCACTGAAGGTCCCAAAAGGGGTACACAGTAAATTTTTTTACGCCCTTCCCGGTGTGAAAAGGGTGTACTATGAGGACACACCTGAATTACACTTATACTACACACCACTAAGCACCCGTGTTGGTGTAAAAGGGGAGTAATGTACCAATACACCCCGATCACGCTTATGCTACACACCATGCTAAATTTTGGAACACTCATATGAGTGCAACAGGGGTGTATGCCGCACAATGCTCAAAGCTCCTGTAGTTTTCTTTTTCATTGTGAGAATATTTGCAATATATATATATAACATCTTATGTGTCTGTATAGATAACTTGGTACATACAGATGGATGCGAAAAGATATAGACCATAAGTAACGGAGAGACTTGGGAAGCTGTATAAGGATTAACAACAATTGCTACTTGTATTGCATTAACAAAATTAAATGGGAATTATGGGAATTACTCGAAACAGATTTACAGTCGTATTGCCAACTGTAGGACATCTGTAAATTAGGGGTCGACGTTTTGATAGTCACCGCTGCCTTCAGCAGGACTAAACTTGAAAATAGGTCAACGAATGCAACAACTCAAGGAAAAGAGGCGCCTCGGCCAAATCTCGTTGTTTACGTTGAAAATAGGTGACAGGGGCTTGACCCCCTAGCTGGAAGGTTTACTGGCGCGGGTGACATTGGAATTAAAATACATATGTGTATGTAATTAAAGGGCTAATTACTGTGAGTGATTGTGAAATTAATATACGAAAAGAAAAAGTAGAAGCAACCAAAGATTACGAACAGTTAGGAACAAACAAGGGAAGTTCGACAGCAGCAGCCTTCAACTGGTCTTGCAAATGTCGAAGGCAGGCTGGTGTTGAAGTGTCGACTTGGTTAAAGCGGAAGCACTTGGCTTAGCTTGCAAAGCCTTTCTAAGCTGTTGGAGTGCAGAGCTAGCTAAACCCTAAGAGACCACTTCCCGTGGCATACGGGTTAAGATCATCGCTTTCCACGCCGTTGACACGGGTTCGAATCCTGTCACCGTCTGGGTTTTCCGAAGGCTTTCCCAGCGAATGTCAGTTCTCCCTGAAGTCGGCGCAGGACGCACACTAACCCCCCTGTTCCCCACTCCTTCCTACTGTCCTCTCTCCATCTGCCCACGCCTGTACGCCACTCATGGCAACAGTTGCTTCGCGGCGCTAGCACGGAATTAAAAATGCTCTCAGAGTCTCGATAGTTAAGATGTTCACACTTGCAAATGCAGGTTGCACTACATCAGTGGAACTAGTGTTCCGTGAATTTCGGGAGCAAGCCTTCTGTTTTCGTTTTTTGGGTCAATACACCCAATAAACACCCTTCTTTTGGGTGCAACATGTCACACTCCCGTTACACCCATTATTGAAGTGTAGCATTTACACCCATAAGGGTGTGAGTTATCTAACACTCCTTTTACACTCATAGGGGCGTAAATAAATTTACTGTGTAGTACCCATTTTAATACCGACAGCGCCCTGCTTTAGAAGTTACGCTTTTTTACGAAACTCATTTGCATTTTTATTTAGATAATGAGCGCCTCCCGCTCATTCACGCGGTGCGCATCTTGTAGGCGGTATTGGACAGATACTTGTAAAAAAAGAAAGTTATTCGATTGGTGCACCGGTTCGCGAATTATTTAGCCCGGGGATTTAACTGAAACACCCTGTATATGTCCACGTAGCGAAGGAAGGAGATGAGGCAATAAAGCGGTCTTTCTGTATTTAGGTGGCGTTGCTTGTACCCTGTCTTTGAGTTGCGTGCTGGCGTCTTCAGCATGGATAAGGAGGCGGGTAACCCAGCGGCATGCAGCGCTTGCTTCGCGGCGCCAACACGAAAAAAAAAAAAAAAGTCGGATAAATTTCAATTTCAATTTTATTATTGGTTATGCTATACACAGTATACAGTGGGGGGCCCCGTAGCATTGCCTAGAGGTGGAGCCTCCCGGAAACAATCTGAATATCATACGTGGCGACAACATCAGAACAAGTCACGAAATATAAGAATGCACATTATATGGAAGGACAGTCCTAAACTGTCACCGTAAGGAAGAAGGCACAAGAGGGCAAAAGAAAGAAAAACAAACAAATTAAATAAATAAATATAGGAAACAAAAACAACTGAGACTCAGCAAAAATGTGGCGCTTACGAAGGTGAACAGCGTAAGAGCGAAAGCCCAAAGGATAAAGACCAAAGAGCGAAAAGTACAGTAACTGACCCTTCTCAATGCGTGGCTGCATGCCTAAAACGTTTAGAAGTGAGACCGACTATATACCGTCACGGCGTCAACGTGTCCATGCAGCAACTAAGTTCGCATTTTAGGATATACAATACAGCTTCTCTCAACCATAACCCATTCCGGAATCTCATCTTGGAGTCCTGAACACAACGAACTAAGTGGCTTGTACATCCACGTTTCGAGTCATCAGCTTCTAAACTGCGCTTCACAACCGCATTACTTAAACATGACGTCAACACTGCTCACCTGACGCTAAACGGAGCTGACCATGGCTTTCTCGCTCGAGTGCGCGTAAGTATACGTTTCCGAGTGCCGAGTTAGCATTCCGTCGGCCGCAAACGTCAGTGACTCCTATGCGGGGGCGCTTTAGAAATGCAGCTCCGTATATGTGCACAATGCCTGCCTTAAACCTGGGAGCGGCTTTCGTGAAATATGCATCATTATTTCCGCATCCGATATTAAGCGGGAACTTCTATCCCCCCCCTTCCCGTGATTGCTAGCGACTTTCGAACAGCTATGCGCTCCGCAAGAGTGTGTGCATACTCGAGTGGAAGGGCTCAGTATATGCTGCCATGAGTCCACCGGCCGCTGGTTTCGGAGGGGGAACTCGTTGGCTGCTTTGCGGAATATTTTTCGCGTTTCCGGAATGTTTCTCGTTTATTACGTGTCAGGAGCTCAGGACCGCTCTAAGGTGGAAGATTGTGTATATGACGTCGTTCGTGTTTCATAGAAACACGCGCATTCGTGTCGTATCGTATGCGTTTCCATTTTGACATTTTCGCATACGCTTTGGTAGCAAGAATATTGGTTGTTCTCAAGTTTTAGTTGAAGCTTTAGTTCAATGTTGCCAGCGAAATGACTGTTTCTTGTTCGGTTATTGTATCGTAAAAAATGATCCAATGAAAAATGGTTGGTATTGATTGACTGTAGATTCTCTGAGCACCGTTGTATGCTCTCTACACCGGGTGTTTCAGTTATATTCCCGGGCTAAATAATTCGCGAACGGGTGCACCAGTCGACGACTTTTCTTTTTTTACAAGTATCTGTCCGATACCACCTACAAGCTGCGCACCGTGTGAATGAGTGGGAGGCGCTCATTATTTCAATAAAAATTCAAGCGAATTTCGTAAAAAAGCATAACTTCTAAAGCAGGGCGCTGTCGGGTACTCCCCCTTTTGGGACCTACAGTGGACACCGTTTGGAGAAAAATCTGCCACCGAAGCGGGTCATTTATTCCAGTAATTAATTGGTTTCGGTTTACATATTCTGTTGCGGCTGGTCGCCGTGAAGCGCAAAACGGCGTAATTCATTTGTGTAATTCATTGCTGTAAGGACATAATTCATTGGTGGATAAGGGAGTGGAAGAGCGTCCTCTTGCGCTTCACTGCGACCAGCCGCGACAGAAATATGTAAACCGAAACCAATTCATTACTGCAACAAATGACCCGCTTCGGTAGCAGATTTTTCTCTAAAAGGTGTCCACTGAAGGTCCCAAAAGGGGTACCCATTTTAATGCCGACAGCGCCCTGCTTTAGAAGTTATGTTTTTTTACGAAATTCACTTGAATTTTTATTTAAATAATGAGCGCCTCCCGCTCATTCACGCGGTGCGCAGCTCGTAGGTGGTATCGGACAGATACTCGTAAAAAAGAAAGTTCGTCGATTGGTGCACCCGTTCGGGAATTATTTAGCCCATTATTTAGCCCTGAAACACCCGGTATAAATAGGTCTATGAATATTATATATATAAGTCTGTATATATATATGACCTATATATATAGGTCTATGAGTATTCTATGCTCTATGTTGTAAAAATAGGTAACTGCTCCCCCCCCCCCCCCGCGAAAGGGTCCGTGTCACAGTCTCCCGACCGCATCCAGGGGCGGAAATTTCAATGAAGCCCAAACACTACAGCGCCGAACATAGAGGTAATTCTAGAAGTGCACGTTTTTCACGGCTGACATAAAATATATGTCCCCTGGGAAGCTGTAAACAACGTCGACCCGACTTTAAACACACAATGCTCGATACAATACTTGCGAACAATCGTCGATAGCTTCCATGCAGGCTTACACTTCCGAGCCAGTTTGAAGCTTATTTTTATCGACTCGTAGACGACGATATTAAACTTTCATGCACCTTCCACTAAAAGAACAAAAAAGCGCATCGGAAAGGAAAGCCATATAAAAGTTCTATCGACCCCACTGTGTATGCCGCGCCGATAGCCCGGTGACGCTGACGCTGTAACATCATCGTTTACTTCCCTTTCTCTCTTTTTATGTCACTTCGGAATCATCTCTAATTTCCCTCGGGTCCGAAATCCCCAAAACGGGACGACATAACACCTATACGACTCCCTGTTTTCCCCCCTTTTATTCCCTAACAAAAAGAAAATCGGGAGCAGGGATAAGTTCCAGATCACGAACTTTGCCGTTGTCACCCTCGATATCATTTTTCTTTCTCTTCTTCTTTTTTTACGTGTAATACCGGATAGCTGTCCGCGTTGTACTCCCGCGTTATATGTATGTATACAGCGTTGATGATGACGCAACTTTTCCGGGATTTGACGAGATTCTGCTTGCTTCGGAAAAGAAATATATCAGGGGAAGAATACAAGAAAAAGTTGATTCCAATGCAGGGCCCTTTTTTGACACGCAGTGGCGCATATAAACAAGCACGGCTTAGTAGGAAGGTTTTGTTGCATTTCGAAGTCAAACGCCGTCGCATCATCCTCTGCTGGGGGAAAAAAATAGGGAATAAGAAGGCAGAGTTCGACGAGCTCACGCGCGCTGGCGAGGGAGACAAGACGCTGCAAAAATAAACGAGAAGAGTTTGTATTTCGTCGCAGAGACTAGGTATAAACACGCCATGTCCTTCTTCTGTCTGTTGTTGTTGTTGTTGTTTCTATACATATTTCATTCTTTTCCCCGTTTGTTTGAGGCATTTCGAGGGTTGCAGGACCGGAAATCTTTCCTTTTTCTGAGAGGAAAAAAAATATATAGAAAGAATCGACGTTAAGCAAATAGAAGAACACTTGTTCTTCCGCGATGTAAAAAGTGCGGAAGAGTGTATCGCTTTTTACTCCCTTTCGTGAAGTATTTTACGATGTGCTCGGGGCCTTTCGTTTCGAATTGCGAATTGCCGAGAGGCGGTGCTACAAGAATCCTAACAAGTGCTCTTTTTTCTCGGCGCTTCCCTCTTGTTCTTTCCCATTGTTTATTCCTTTTTGTACAAGAAGTAGTTTTAAAAAAAAACAAGCACCACGAAGAGGGGATTTTTACAATCTTCAGTGTCGCTGGGGCTGTCGCAGGTTTTAGCAGACGACAGCGTGTGTGCCGTCGTCTGCTGTGACAATGCATGGTCCGCAAACGGCAAGTCGTCCTCCTGCTCAGTGTAATGCCTGACGTGTAAAATAATTGCAATAGTAGTTATGTCTAGGACAAAAGGTCTTACGCGAGGCTTTGGGAAACAATTTGGGGAAAAAATAATTCTGTACCTCCCTCAATAAAGTTAGCGAATAGAGCGTCAATAAACTATCAAATCAGCGTATATGTCGTTACTAATACCTCGGCACCTACAGTATCTCAAGAGACATACGGCAATCAGGAGCAAATGCAATGCAGTGACATTGCAAAATTCTTAAACTAGCAGTCATGTCACAATACTCTCTCTCTCGTACCAGGTGCCACTTCAAAGCTCTGCCACGTTCATTTGCCTCTATGAAATGTCATCTTCGTGTCGTATTTAGAAATACTCCCAGAACTGCACAGAGAGGGACTTGATGGGTATTTCGCTGTCCCTTTAAGTAGGCCTAAACACCGGCAGCTGCACAAAAGTGTGCCTTCGACCGCATCTTGACAGCAAAATACGCATCTACAAAGCACCCGCACTCTAGAGTCGTTCAAGAAATTGTTTCACCGATGTCACCTGCAATAGAAACATCTCTTAGCAGAAGACAACACTCAAGGGCCTCTCGAGCTGGAAACCGTCTTTATAGCACTCGAAGTGGTTTGTTTCACCTGACAACACGGACGCGGCCGAAGCACACTTCAGGAGATGTCATTCGAACATCGAACATACAAGAACGAGTACAGCAAAACAAGGAGTATTTGGGGGTGTAAATCTACTTTCAATTAATATGCCATAGTATTTGGGAGAAGAAAAACATGGAGAAAGACTGTAGTGTCGTACGTAACGCCGTTACTGTGTCCGTTAGTTTTTTCGGTAGGGGAGTAGGGATCGCGCTACTTTTCTAAGTTCGCAACGCCACTCAGTATCACGTTACCTTGTTTGTTTGTTTGTTTGTTTGGTAACGGGTACAATACCGAGAAAGTGGTACGAATAGGTGTGAGCTTTATCTTCTTTGAAGCCTTTTGCCGTGTCGAGTTTCCTAAAAAAGAAAAAAGAAACACGACACGACACTTTGGGGGACATTTTGACGCGTACTGGCAATACCTATCAACAATCCCTAAAGAACCCTACAAACCGCTATGCAGACGACAGCTGTAAAACCGAAACCGGCTATAGGGTGTCAATAGAGGGGGGCTAGTACTGAGCGACGTCACATGACCTGTCCCCACTTTCAGTGTCGCTTTTCCGCGGACGCCACTATAGAGCCAGTAAATAAGCTTCGCTTCAGAGTATCGACACTGAGTTCCAAGAGCGAGCGTGCGCCATCTTGTTCCCGCACCACGGTAACCATGCGCACGCGTACTTCAGAGCCGTTTATAGGGAGAGTTTGGCCATTCTTTGATCTTATGCCGCCTTGTGGGTGGAGCCTATTTTGACGTCAGAGTCGTCGTTGCGCCGCCCAAAAAGCCTGAATCCAAGCAGAATCCGCTTATCAGCCATCTGGTGCGCGCCATATTGATGCTGTCCGTCAGCTTTGTTGCCGCAATCAATGCAATCTACAGGAATAACCGACTTATGACTCACAGCCGCCTGTGATAAGGGGGGCTTTGTTGCCAAACTGAAAGAGTTCAAGGACGAAGGGCTTTCGAAGGACAATGTACGCACGTGTCTGGCCGCCTTTCATCGTAAACAACAACCAGCATCAATATGGCGTCGGCGACCAGCTGACAACGGGACAACAATAGAGCACGGCAAGGGATGGCTTAGCCGTGACGTCGCCATGACGCGCTTTAAGTTAGGCTCCTCCTAATGGCCAAACTCTCCCTATAAACGGCTCTGGCGTACTTTAGCGCGCGATGCCATCTATCGTGCACGGACGAAATGTTCCTTTCTGTTATAAGCAGCTCATCAAGGTTGACGGCTTTGAGATAACCTTGACATCCTCGGGACGCTCCGGTGGACAATACATGGATTATCATGTATTGTCCATGCTCACAACAATCATACACCCTTCTCTATCCCACAGCGAGCATTATGTTAGCTGATTTAATCCTTTAATACAGGGGATGGTACCAGTGTGGTGCAAACAAGATGGCGCTCTTGCTCTCCCTTGGACCTCAGTGTCGATACTCTGAAGCGAAGCTTATATAGTGACTCTATAGACGCATCTTCTCATTCCTTCCTCCTTGCATTCAATGTAGTCCAGTTTCGAACTCTCCCTATTTGAGAGGGGAGACCGAAATTGCACTCAATAATTGTGATTAGAACCACACTAAACTACGAGTCACTCAGTACATAACACTTCAGTTCACGAAGCCGCCCAGTTCTGTACGCCCACGAGAGAAATTTGAATGCAGCGTGCTTACTTTCACCTTTACTGCGACGACAGGCTGACCTGCTAGTATTCTCCGTTCCGATTTCAATAACATCCAATGAATTCGCTTCACCATTCTGGTCAGCAATGTTTGTGCACAGCGTTATCCTCTGTACTTCATTTTACTTTTGTTCTTTCGGTGATCTTGGGATACACGGAATCCATCGTATAGTAAACACAGAGCGCACCTAACGATTGGCACACGACTCCGATGTCCTTCCCTTGTTGTCCTCCAACAGAAAGTCGATGTATGTTCTATTTCGCGCAGCGTGTGCTAATGAGGGATATGGATCATGGGCTAGTTTTTGTTGTAGTACCAGGATCTGCAAAGGTGCAGTGTGCGCGTTGATTATTTATTTCAAATTGGTTATTTTAATTTTGTCGTTGGCAGCAGGTGAACAGTATGTTGTGTTATGTCGAACAGTCGAACAGGAACGCAGAGAGATATCGCAAAACCCAACAAAATATCTCCATGAGCGTTGCAACTTTGCTTTAGGCTTCTTTTCTTCGTCTTTCAGTACGATGTCATGGGTGGAGCATTTCTGTCGAAGTTAAATAATTTTTGCTTATATTGGTAGTCGAATGGCGATTCAATTATTCCTTCACATAAGACGTGTAAGCCTTTGGGTACTGAGTTCTGCCTTCTTTTGGGCTTGCCTGATTTGGTAGGTTCAGTGGGATGTGGGTTAAAAGTGACGACGTCTTTTTCGGCTGAAAATTGATGAAAATTTCTTTGAAATTGATTTTCAAGAAACTTATAAGAGGATGTACGTCTGCCAGCGTAAAATCAGAGTAGTGTGTGAAAATTTTTTGTCACGAAATTATACCTCTTCGCCGTGTTTGTTTTCGTCGCCATTTTGGGTGGCAGTCAAGTATCACGGTGGCCCCCGCGGTAAACTGCAAACCAATCAGAGGCGCGCAACTCTGATTGCGCGCGAGATTGGTCTAGCTCCGTAGCGTGCACAACTAACGCCACTCAGATACAGAAGGCCTGGTTAATGCCACCTCCCACTCCTTTGTCACGTGGGCAAAAAAAGCCGGGATGTCGTCTGCTTCAGCCAATCGCCGCAGACAATTTCAAACACATATGCTTCTTGTGGCTGCTAGTGGCTTCCCATGCGGCTCATGGCGGCTCTATATGTGGCGGTGGTACAGGGGCGGATCCAGACCCTCGGTTTGGGCGGGGGAGGCGGTTTCTTTGTCGGAGCGCGTAGTGGGGGAGGGGGAGAGGGAAATCCAATGTATAAACTGACGTTTTTTGTGGGGGCGGTCGCCCCCCCCCCCCCTGGATCCGCCACTGGTACAACACCGATTGGAGCAGCTCTTCACGCATTGCGGGCCGAGCCTGCTGCATGTGACGTCACTCATCCGCTTGTGGGAGTATCGGGAAATCACGAGGAACTATGTAAATCGTAGATTGCAATTATCCAAGCAGAGCCATGTGCTGAAAGTTCAAGTACTTTTGCGTGGCTGACAGGTGACTCATCAGCGTGGCGCTTCCTTGGCAGACCTCGAAAACAACGACCTTGATCTATATGCCCAGCCCTACGCACTCCCACTCTCAGTGTGCTGCTTGGGTGCGTGTGCGATACGCTCTTATCAGGTTACAGTCAGATACAGCTCGGTAAAGCTAATGCGGAACGTTCAAAGTAAAAAAAAAAGCAACACCTCCACCTTTCAAATGAAAGGTAAGGTGGAACCTATCCCTGCTCACGGGCGCCGACATAGCATTCTTACCTAAACAAAGACAGTAGCACAAAGGATACACGAAAACTACTGTATAACGTGCGCAGATGCAATTCCACTGCGGCACTCATTCATCTGCGATCACGAGGGCTACGAATGGCCCTTCCGTGACCGGAACAAATAACACTGAGCATCACGTGACCTAGCAGGAAGCCGGTCAAACAGACATCGGCAAAACATCGTTCCGTGTTTGTAGAGTGCGTAGGAAAATCGAGTTGAATTCATTTACGATATTGGATTGATTGATTCGATACGCTAGTCTTTCAGTGAGTGTAAGAGGTATCTCCCCAAGCAGCAAAATGTACTGAAAGTCGGGTGCAATAGGGGTGGAGGGGTAGGTGGAAGGCCTTGAACAGACTCGTGAAACTAAGGGACATCGATAAGACACATACCGTCCACCCTTATTGCGCTCGACTTTCAGTACATTGTGCTGCTTGGGTCAGGGCGGAGAATTACACTGAATAAAAATGTGCGACCGCGGCTTCCAAAAGTCCTTCGACGCGAGCTAGTTGCGTAGAATCAATGACACACACAACGTGAAACTTGGGTCGGGGACAGAGACATGCACGACACAAACGCTTTCTTGCAACTGGGTTCATTTTCGCAGACACATTCACTAATAGCTCGACGGAAGGGTGGCTGATATTGGTCCTTGTTAGTGCAGGGAAGCAACTGTGGCTATGCACAGCGTACAGGTGTGGACAGATGGAGAGAGGACAACAGGAATGAGTGGTGGAGGGACAGGGAGGGTTAGTATGCGTCCTGGGACGACTTCAGGGGGAACTGTGCCAACATTCGTCTGGAAAGTCATCGGGAAACCGCCGAGAAAAACCTCAGACAGCACAGCCGGTGCTAGGATTCGAACCCACAACCTCCCAGTCTACTGCACGACCTTGGCTATACTACCAACGAGACCAGTCTGCTTTACCGTAATACAATTACTGGCTGACGCACCTCGCGTGGAGGCCAGCTCCAAATAACACAGTCCCGAAAAGAAAAGAAAAGAAAAGAAAACAACGGTTCCACCAAACTGAACACACAATGTTTTCAAAGCAGGTATCCCCGAAAGAAAGCTAGCAAAAGCGAGGCTTAGACGATTAACGACACGCGGGACTCACTACGGCGTCACCAGAAGACCCCACTCATCCGTGTCCTATTCATTTTCTTATCAAGCCATGTCAAGCCAAGCCAGGGTGATAATGTTCCCCCTCCTCTCATTTGTTGCTGTCTTTCGTCCACCCATATAGGGCCTTTAATGTGGAGTGCCTGCCCTCGTAGAGCCTCAAAGAAGGAAAGAGTACGCCTGAGTAGCCTCGTTATTCTTCCGCAAGGGGCCGCCGCGAACAAATGGGAACGTTGTAGTCGCTCTGGCAACAATGACTTCCGGTTTGCCCTCGCTCCCGTCTTTCTCTACCCTCTCGTTTTCTCCCCCGAGCAGTCAAAGTGTTTCCTGTTTAGTGTTGCCATGGAAACGATGAGGATGTGGCTGCAACGCCAGGTGCTGGATCATTATCAAGCAGTGGCGAGTCCATCGTTATAGCCGGTCAAAAACAAATGGCAAGGGTTAGAAAAGAAGAGAGGAAGAAGAAGGTGACAGAGACAACTTATTTCATTTTACTGGTGTCGTTACGTACAGCTGAGGTGTTGTACAGAGAAGGGCTTGTGCTAAATGATACCATTCTTTAGGTCCGATCTCGTAACGACTGCGATCTTTTTTTATGCAGGAGTGCTTCGCATATCTTGGAATAACGCTCCAGCACCGAGCTAGTTCTGGCGGCCTCCGCTTCACGAGGAAATTCGCGCTAGTTCACGCTATTCGTTATCACGTGATTGATCAACTGATCAATGATGGTGATGATAATGTCATTCCCCCCCCCCCCAAAAAAAAACAGATGTAAAACAGCACTTGTAACGGTCCACCATTGTAACTAAACCTTAACCCGGCTCTCCCGTACAGAGTACTGTAGTACATTCAGGTCTCTATATGTTGCCGTAGATCGTGTATGGCCTCCTGCAGTTGCTAGAGACAAGGAGAATCCTATTACTTCAGACAAGGGTTATCACCGCACACAACGAACTTCATACGACGGCGTGTTCTCAGACGATCGTCGGCTCAAGGCTCCACTCGAGCTTCTCTTCTAGGTCAGTTTTGCGCTTCATACATCGTCCCCGACTCGAAACGCCCCTTGAGCGGAGGAAATCATCCACGCTTTGCTCGAGTACCTCGATGTATAGTGCCGCTGCTCGAATCGCGTTTAATGGGTGTTATGACGACCGACAAGTCGTTCGTGGAGTTTATCCCCTTTTGTTTTTTACAAGTCGCTCAACAGCGTTACGACGGCACAGATCACGGCACGGCATTTTTGGACACAATATTAGGGCTTGAGTGAAGGGCAGCTGCTCGAGGGGTTCATCGCTGGAGGAATCGCTCCGGCGCTTCCTCGAAGGCCATTGGCTCCTCAGGTAGAGGAGCTCTTCTTCACTCGGTTTTTCCTGGGTTTTCCCTCAGACGCTGTCAGACATATGTCGGCACAGTTCCCTTACAAGTCGGCCCAGGGCGCACATTCTCCCAAGGGCGTTAGTAGTGACGTTGCCCACATCTGTGAGGCCGACAACGGTGAGCTCTTTGACCACCACCACCACCACCACCTCGCTCGACTCAAAGGAGTTGATTAAGCCGTAAATTCGTCTTAGCATCTCGAGGCGCCTGTGGCTACGAGCACAGTTCACACGTGGAGAGAGGGAGAAAGGATAGCAGGGTGAAGTAGACGGGGAGGCAGTACCAGCCGTATTCTGATACGATCCTCGACTCCAGTAAGTGGAGGGAAGAAGCATTGCTGCACTTGAGGAGTGATTGTGTTCACGGAAACACCGGCGCTATCGTGTAGTACTCGAGGAAACGGTGCGACGGTTTTCCTCAGCTCAGAGTGCATTTCGAGTAAAGGTCGATTTTTTAAGCACGAAACTAGTATCCAGGAGCAGCTCAACTGGAGGGCTGAGTCGAGAATTGTTTCAGAATACGGCGACTCCAGCAGCAGGAGAACTGTGCCAACTTTCATTCGGAATGTCCGCCAGAAAACTTAGGGAAACCTCATACGACACAGGCGGCGGTGGTGGTATTCGATGGCAGCACCTCTTAAGGCTAAATAACCCGTGCAAGAAGGAAAGAAAGTGAATGTCATCAATAACTCCCACCTTGCACCTACCGCTCTTGACCCGTCTCGACGTATTATCCGAAAGTAAACAGCGCCCTCTGCACGACCATCATCTCACCTTTTTGCCCTCGATTAACGACGACCCCCAACACCCCGTTCCGTTGACAGCGCCCTCTCTGCCCTTCTATTTCTCCGTTTAATCGTAAAACTGTCATCCCTAAGCACCACGTGCTCGCTCGTGTCACATCGCGATAAGCGAGCGGATTAACTCTTCGATATACCACCAGGGGGACGTCTCGTACCGACTACACCGCCATATCTTGGCAGATCAAAAACCTGAACACAAAAGTGAAGAAACTCAAAACTCACCCAGCTCACATGTCTCGTTTTCTTTCTCACTTTTTAGTGAGATTTTCTTTTTTTGTCGGTTGTAATAAGCGAGAGATTAGGACCGTTAATTAACAACGAGCCTGTTACAGGACAGCTTTCGGCAGACGGTACACGATAAAGGGTGAGCAGGCTTAATATCGTTAGCACGAACGCAGCGCCCCCTCAAACTGGAGAAGCTAGTAGAGGATTAAAGAGGATTAAGCTAGAGAGAAAAAAAATTAATGAAAAGGGGTCGCGAGGCGTAGGAGGTGGGAGACATACGGGCTACATCTTCCTTTTCTTCCAACGTCTTGGGGGAAGCTTCGATATTATACTTTCGGATACGAGTGTGGCTGGACGTCGTATTACTTCATCATCTTTGGCTTTGGTCTCGTAGGGGGCCACATACTTCTTCCAAGCAAGTGCGGACGAAGCCAACGAAAGAAACAGTTGTTGATATACGTTGAGAGAATTAAGCTGAGGGAACACTTTGGATTGCAAGGTCACCTTTTGAACGGCGCAGTCAGAAGGCAATAGTGACACGTGCCTCCGTTTTTAAGGAAGAGCACAAAGGCGCCTTATTATGCCACGTGGCACATCTCAAATACAGTTAATGGAGGAAGGGAAGAGGATGTTACTTAGAAGAGTACTCCTCTATCACTGGTGGGCTACCCACTACGGTTACCGGTTGGCCATGTCACGTCGAGCCTGGGAGGTATCCGAGTTCGAATCCCGGTGCCGGCTGTGCTGTCGGGGGTTTTTCCTGGGTTTTCCTCAGACGCTTTCAGACATATGTCGGCACAGTTCCCTTAGAAGTCGGCCCAGGACGCACATTCCCCCAGGGCGTGAGTCGTGACGTTGCCCACATACGTGAGGCCGACAACGGCAAGCCCTATCACCACCACCTTCTTTCTCTCTCGTTCTCTCTCTTGGTGGAATTAAAGGAATGGAATGGGCTTGCCAAGCCATTCTAGGTTCGGGAATTGACTACCTTTTCATTCCGAGGAATTGAAAGGAATGAAATTACGTATCACAAATCTCCATTCTACGGAATGGAATTGGAATGGGATGGGTGACCCCATTCCGCAAACATTGCCCAAGTCATTTCAGATAAACGTAAAAGATGGCTGTGCACATCCATGTGAACCCACATTCCAAGTTTTAATGCCATCGTTACCGATAAATGTTTGGTGACGTGATCACTGTCACGTGGTTCTGTAAAGCTACGGACGGACCTACACGGTGGTTGGTCCTATAAAAAACTATCCCTTCCACAGTGCTCCGGCTTGCAGTACAGTTCGTGCATGATGAAAGAAACCGCATCTATCAAATTTCGAACCTTTTTGAGAGGGAGGAAACATTAGACACAACTTTGTGCTTGCATTAGTAGCAGAATAGAACGCCTTCAAAAAGAGGAACGAAAGACGGGTTGAAGTAAACGAATGAAAGAAGTTAGTCTATTTGTGCGTTTCAGCCTCAGAACAGTTGCTTTCGATCATAAAGATGGGTGTTCGGAGACGAGAGATATTCACTTGACCACAAAGTCGCACACAAATAAGTTCCCATATTCCAAGATGTCTGAGTCAAATCTCATTGTCAGCCCACGGGGAGAAGTGAACATCTATTTCGCCCTCATGACGACTCCTCAGTAAGCCATGAGGCATCTCTAAGTACCCACATGCGGTACACATGTGCGGAAACCGGCTGCGGGCTGCCGCGGGGCGGCAAGAAAGAGTGATTGCCGCACAGCAGCCGCTACCGCTTGCGGTTTCCGCGGCACTCAAGATATCGGCACTGACGGCACTGTCAACGCGCTGCAGGCTGCGTGGAGAGAGCGTGACGCAATCTCCGTTGACCCCCTGATTGGACGAAGATGCGCGGCATGCCGCTAAACATCGTGCGTTCCGCAGTCGAGAAAACGCGGACCGCGGCTTCTCCCGTACAGCGGGTGGTTACCAGCTCCGGTGGCGCAGCGGTAACGCGTGCGCTTGGAGACTGGGAGGTCCGCGGTTCGAATCCGCGGGCCGGCTGTGCCGTCTGGGGTTTTTCCTGGGTTTCCCTCAGATGTGTAATAGGCCGGCACAGTTCCCCTGAAGTCGGCCCATGGACGCAGCTATCCTCCCCCCGAGCGGATTCCGCTCGGTCTTCCACTTCACCCTTTCCTCTCCTCCTCTCCACCACCTTTCCCTTCCCGAGAAACATGCCGCAGGCAGGCAGAACTCTCGGGTTCCTCCCAACGACACTCCTCCTCCTCTCCTCCTCCTCGTACAGCGGCAAGAATTTTCCGCTCCGCATACGCGATACCGCGCGCGTTTGCCTTTCGCTGCGTGCGGGTACGCTGCCTTACACCTATTTTGTTACCGCGTGATACGAACACGCATGCTATATTCAGGAACTGCCACGTAAAATATTTCCTTTGGGAAGATATATCGGGAAGAAATTTTTCCTTTCCCAAATTTATATTTGGGAAAAAATATTTCCTTTCCGGAGAAACTTGGTTTGCAAGAGTGCGCGCAGTGACGGCGATCTCTGCCAACTCCGTTAGCCGCGTCGTGACGTCAGATCATCCGAGTACGCTGTCGAACGTGTCATTGGTTTACAAACAGGGAGAGGTCCATTGACGCCTAATAGCCCTCTCCCTATTTGTAAACAAATGACGTCATAGTGTTCGACAGCGCCACCAATTTGGTAGAGTCGAACTATATACGCTCGAAGCTAGAGGCGAACAAGATCGCGCCCGAAAGCCACGATCTTGAGGCGATGACGATGGTCCCTAAAAGGGACCAGCCCTCCTCTTCCGATTTTTTCCGGTTTCGCAGTCCGTCTACCAACGTCATGATGACGTTTCTCGGGTAGAGCTCTATTTAGGCCTAATGAAGATGGCCTTTGGAGGTTTACGTTTGTCCATAAATGTGGCCTCCCTCGGCTAATTCCCGTTGTTTATATTGCCTTTTCTGTTTCCGTACAGATCAGACCGTCCCGTCAACATGTCCGTCGTCGTAAAGAAGGTACGCCAAACAGGTCCAAGTTTTATGTTCTGCTTCTTACTATTAACACCGCGACACAATATGAGCATTACGAGCGTTGTACAGTTACATCTACAGAACAAGCTCTGCGGTTTTGATAAAAAAGAAATAAAGCGAAGCTTCGGAACACGACCGTCTATAATTAATGTATGCGAGACCCGCATTTAATTATTACGCTCACCTTTTATTCTTTCAAACTTTTCGCATAACTTACGCTCGGACCACTCGTCCCTTCTCTCCATGACGTAATTACGGGTAATTTGCCCCGATTGGTTGACTCAAAGGTCAATAGATTAACTATTTTAAAGGCGCATCGACGTGAGCCGTAGAGAAAACAGCGCTGGCGAAGCACACAACTTTCGACACACTGAGCGCAAAATGCTTTTCTTGATTCTTGAAACGTGTAGGCTACCCATGATGTTACGTCGCATTACGCATAGCTATGTTTTAAATGAACATATAGGCTATACATCTAGGTAACTACAGGTAAATGCATACGTTATGAGCTTCATACTTCTTAATACAAACTCCTTTACAACGAAACTCAGGGGACAGCAAAAAAAAATCGCAGTAATGGTATTTTCGTTAAAAAGGATGTCCATTATTGGACCTATAGGGCTCCAGCGGGACCGCAAAAAAATTTGCTGTAGTGGTATTTTCGTTAAAAAGGTGTTCGCTATAAAGGAGTTTAACTGTAAAACGATGTCGCCAAAGCGGCGCTCCCGTATATACTAGAGGTTACAGGGTTAAGGGATTACCTTTCTTTCACGCGTGCACGTGAGCCACCATCTCCATATTTTTCTTTCCTAATTTCAACTCCAACTCCAACGCGTGCATGTGACGTAGAATATGTTTCGACAGTGTTCATGTTCTTAGTTACATCGTGACGTATGAGCTCGTGACCTGTGACGTCACGGGCAAAATGGAGAGAGCCGAACCGCGCGTGGGCATCAAACGTCTGCTACGCACGCTTAAGAAAAAGGGTGTGCCGTAACTCCTTTTCTTTAGGGGAGTATACCTTCCCACATATATTACTGCCTTTGGGGTGTACAATTACTCTCCATTACCCTCACACTCCCTCCCTCCCTTCATAGCTATGAAGGGAGTGGCAAGGGTGTACTCCCTAAAAAGGAGTTAAAACACAGCCTTTTTTTTTAAGAGTGTGGAGTCAGCGAGCGTGCTACGCTGTGTATACCGATCGGACATTCCAACACAGATTTTCGTTTTCAGGATCTCGCACCGCTTCTTTAATGAACAAATAATTACAACGATACGATTTCCTTCAAATGAAAGTAATTACACACGAACACGTAACTTCGAACCGAACGTCAAAACTTCAACCGAGAGCCAACAACAGGTAAACCGGCTTTCGCCGCCAAACAGGCACATCAGATATGTCGGGATTTATTTATTTATTGTGGTGCTCCAAGGACCTTGCGGCATTACACAGAGAGCGCACAACCGTAATGAAAATGATTACTGAACAGTAACACACACACACACAAAATACAGGAACTGGATTAACGCAGGAAAAGTAATACAACGTCAAAAATAACTAGTTGCATATGAGGAGCCCTTTTGTTTTTTTTACAAGGAATAGCAAGTCGATTTCTGTCTTGCTGACCTTTCCTTTCTGCTTGCCTTTGTTTTTTTTTCGTAATAAACATATCCCCCCCCCCTCCTCTGGAGTCCTTTTATGCTGCATAATGCAGCTTTTTGCTCCAGGTGCCACACCGTATTTCAGTGAAATAAAGCTTTTGATTGATTGATATCAAGAATAGCATTGATTGTTAATACTAAAAAGGAAAAAAAAAAGAGCGGAGAGTGGTTTTGAATTATGTATGATTTGCAACTAAGGTGATGGATGAAGGTAAACAATTCTATTGTCTAATGGCACGTGGAAAGAAGGAAAAGAAGAAAAAAAGAGTTGCTATGGGAGCAGAACGGTTCCCAATTCTGAGCGTTATCCAAGCGTTGGCTTGTGTAACGAACTGGACGGATGTAAGCAAGAATATGGGGGCGACGAGTGCAAACGTTTATGAAACAGACCTGTTGAGACAAACACGTTTATGCGAGGTGATCACGCGCAATGTTTATACCTTATATTAATAAACGAACCTACAACACGAAGATCGATCGGTATAAATTACGACGTTCTAACATCGTTATCGTTACCACCGTCATTCAACGTTGCAACAGCGAAGAAGTGCGCTCGATTTGCTCGCGGGCGTCTTATTACTTCTCCCCGTGTGTGGGTATAGTGCACGTAAAAATACTCCGGAATCGAACAGTTCGGATGTAACCTTAGACGCGGAAACACTTCGAGCCAGTCACCATGACGACAACGACAACAAACACCACAGCCCTCCTCCACAGCCCAACTTGAAGGAACATCATTAATCGGCATGTAAATGATCAGATATCATCAGGCGCGTTGAGCCGCAAGGAATGCCCATGTCCATGGTCGCTTTTCATAGTGGGCTGATCTCTTCGAAATTATTTTAAATATTATATTCGGGTGATCACGTGTTGTATGTGATCCCGATGCTGATCCATTTATAATGGCGCATTGATGAGCTCTCATTAGGAAGGTGGTCGCTTTTATATTAGGTGCAAGATGTACAAGATTGCGAAGTGAGAACTTCAATTTCAGCCATAATTTTCGTCCGAAACTTGTAGCTACTGAGCCCGACCTGAAATTGCGTGTCCCATCTAATTTCCTTACTTGCAAGTTGCACGTCTACTCGCTGCAATGACTACAAAAGGTGTGATGATGAAGAGCAGCAACAAAGAAAGACCAGGGTTAGAACACGAAAAAGACACCACGACTGCCGTGGCTCTAACTCCCATCTTTGTCTGTTGCTGCCCTTCATTACCGAGCATATGTACCAACTACCCCAACTTATTTCTACCTTGGAGTACAAAAGGATCCATATGAAAGGTGCTGCACTCACAAGGTAAGATTAAGAGCATAGCATAGCAAAGCTCTCGTCTTTTTAGACGTTACTTCCTTTTTTCTCTACTAGATCTGGAGTAGCCTGTCCCGCGGTGAGCAGGCTCACACCTCTGTTTTTTTTTTTTTTTTGTCTCCTACCATCATTATCACCATCACCAGGTACCATCCACACAGAGCCATCTTCCGTTTGTTTTATGAAGTGCGGAAATCTGTTGGACGATTGTTAGAAGACTCCTGAAACCGCTAGGAGACGAACGCGCGCCCCTGGTGACGTCACCAAGCACTTTTCGCAGCCGAAACTTTTAAATGTTACCTGGTTATTTCCAAACTTATTAGAAATACATACACTTCGCCGAGTGTAATGTGATGTGCCGTGTGATGTGTGTAATGTGAGTGAGGTCTTATGATAGTACGAAGTGCAGGAGGTCATTTCGGCTTAAGGACCGGGGATCGGATTCACAAAGAGCTCGTGCGACAGAACCTGTCGTAACTCGACGTACGACGTACGTACGACGAAGTGTAGATTCACGAAAGGCGCGCGTCGCAAAATCTTCGCAGCTTACGGCGGAATCCTGCGAGAGCTCCCGAGCAGTCTTACGAAGAAAGATGGCGGCGTTATATGGCAGCGGTGGATTTGGTGACGGGAAACAAAGACTCCGTAATACGCGCCAACGCACTTTGCCACAGAACCTTCGAGACCATCCCCGAAGTGACATTGAGGCACTTTTTTGCTTGGTAACCTTCAACAAATGCTTCAACTTTGTGCTCCGTAAAATCGGGTCGCAGGGATTTTTCAAGCATCCCCTACACCCCGCTAAGACACCCCCAACACCCCTTCAAATTGTCTGCAAGAAAGGCAAAAGAAGCCATTAAAGCTGCAAAACTGAGTGCCACACGCCGCTTACAAAACACCCTCACGCAGCCCCTCCCAGAGACGAACATACTGGGAATATATTTGCTGTGTCATCGAACGCGTTTCGCCTGTGATTGCATGGCATCCATTATGGCTAGCGAAAGACCGAGAGCACGTGCAGTAACAGAACACTTGGGGACGAACAACTTCGTCTTCTAATGGGACGACTCTTATTGGTGCAACTTCCTCTTCCCCGTCAAAGGGGGTACCCTCTCCACTACGATAGCTTTGTGAATCGCGCTTACGACGCCGTCGTACGCGCATCGCAGGCTACGACGTCTTAGCGCATCTTAGCGTAACTTACGATCGCGTTTGTGAATCCGACCCCAGACTGCTCGTCTGCAGAATGCATTATCTGGTTTCGCTACACCATCGCTGTGCAATTACTATGCAGCATCATTGTGGTACGTGTTACATGTTGTACACACGTCATTACGTTTACACGAACTAAAGCAGCAGTGAAGGCTCCCCTCATAAACTTAATTAAACACCTCATTGTAAATTCTGTCGTTACTCATCTACTCAATCACTCAATTACTCGTTGTAAATTCTGTCGTTACTGGTTGCGACGCATTGTGGAACAAGCTACGCGCGCGCTAGCGTAAGAAGGCAACGTATTCGAAGGGTGATTGTAGCTGGCCCCTATTGCATGAGACAGGTCTTTGATCTACACACCCTCTAAAAACTTCTCAACTCCTTCAAAAAGCCCGTAAGTGAATGAGAGTCCGGCGACGTCATTCCGTGACGTATAGGGCACGCCGCAAGTGGCGCCACACAGTGTCCTTAGCCGGCGGATTTTCAGTGGGAAATGATACGTCGCGACTGCTCGCTACGATGATGGCACGTCACAAGGACATGATTACGTCACGCCAGGAGAGAGCAAAGGGTTTTCCAAAGGAAAGGGTCTAGGGGAAAGGGTCTACTGCTCATGACTGCTCCTTCGTGGAATTCTTTACAGTTAAATTGCGCAATGACGAGATACCGTCCAGCAAAAATATTGCGCATGGTGCCTCCTGATATGAACCAGAGATAATAAATGTCACCTCCTCGCTCTTTTAAATGGCCACCCCCTCCTTCTTTCTCATCCCTTAATACTCCTCTCCCCTCACATCAAGACCGTCCCGTATCGCGGCTACGCTTATTTTAAAAGCATACCAGCTGGTGCTGTAGCAAAACTTCCATCCTTTGTTGTTACTATGGCAACCCTTAGGGAAAACAAGGGCCTCGTTTCTCTTCCTACACGTACCTTTATAAAGGGAATCGTTTCTTCCGTACTTCCCTTCGTCCAATGGGAAGGGAGCAGACGCGCGGAGGGACGTTTCGGGAAGGCAACACGAGGTTGGCCTCTTCAATTCTTTAACATCACGACAGGGAAACATTAGTGTGGAAAGGGAGGAAATAAAAGGGGCCAGACCGCGGAAGTAGTAAAACCTCTCTTACGAGAAGTCCTCATCATAAAATATATTGCAGAGTGGAAACAACACAAAGGGCACTTTGGCGTCACTGCCACGGGTGATACTTCTATTTTCCTTTACTTATTTTTTTTTTATTCGATAAACTTTTTTTTTCTGGAGTACACAGTAACGTCACGTGTCGGTAAAATTTAATGATGCTCGTAATTTTTTTATTTTGTTTATGCGGAAAGCATGACCGGCGGCGAGGACAACCAAAACCGATAAAACGAAAGAAATCAGGGTGTGGATGAAGGGAAGAGTTCGCGTAGCCTGCCCTTGGCAGAGATCAGATGTATTCGAGAAAGCTTTTCTATATTGTCGCGTGTGTTGATGACTGCAAGTTGAAAGAGGGTCATTCCACTGGAGACCAGCTGACATGATTTTTGAAGCGGTGGTTCGTACGAATCATATCCTGCGGTATGTTCATATGTTCCGCAATTCTGCGTTTCGTAATGTGATTCGGCGCGAAAGCTGTCATATGCGAATGTGCGATTTAAATTGCTTCGTGTTGGCGAAAAGGTATTCGATATTCTACCCAGGCAGCCATATTTTGACGCTTCTTCGACGATACGTTATTCAATATCGTATTATTTGTAGATTACTCAGATGGAATAGCAGTCAAGGTGTCCGTCCTTCTGCGAGCCTCCCAGCAGTCGAGGAAGGCCCAAATATAAAATTGTTACGGGGCCTACAGGGGTTTATGATGCGCGGAAAATGATACGGTCTGCAGCAGTTCACGGGTCATATTGTTATATATGATACTTGCGTTTACTGCTCAAAATACAGACAGATCTGTTACTTTGAGAAATAATATATTGAAGTAGTGACGTATAATCGGAGACCCGTGGTTGCCAGCTTCTTCCACGCTGAATTCGCGGCCGACTGAGTAACATCAAATAATACTAATGCTAATAATAATAATAGTAATGCAGATGTTGAGTAATGTTAAAAGCTTACGCATTGAAAACGAAGCAGAAGTCCCTCCACATTTCACACGCTTCTTCTAGGATCTATGTGCACTAATTATGTGAGCGCAACTACAATCTATGCAGCACCGATCGCACATCATTACATACACGAATTCGCAATCAATTTCTAGCTATATATATAAAAAAAACGCCCATTACGGTTGACAGGATAGTATAGTTCTTCAACGGACACGTTATATTCCACAGGACATATATTACTTTCGTTCTTTCTTCTTCTTTTTTTTTTTTTTTAAGGAACACTGGAGGTTGATAAACGTGCCCGCCGTCTTCCTTTTTCTTAAGACCATATTTCACCACAAATAAGAGACCGCAGAAACAACGTAACATAACTGAGGCAACAACACAGGGTTGCCCTCTCAATTCTTTCGACTCTCTACCACGCTATAATATGAAAGAAAGAAAAAAAAGGAAGTGAGTGTATAAATAAAACGGGGAGACGGGGGCTCTAGGTGGAAGCAGTGAGGCGGCTACCGAAGAACGAGGAGCCTCATCATAAAATGAAAGCCAATAAAGATGGCGGACTCGAGGCGATATCTCGTGTCTTCTCGTTGTTCTACGAAGGGGAGCCCTTTTTTCTTTGGACACAAGTTTCGTGACGTTCGATATGTGTTTCTGAAGTGTGTCACTGGATGGGACAAGGAACCGATGTTTCTTGTTCACTTCAAGAACAAATACGAATGCGGCAAGTCCCCATGGACGTAGAATATGCTGTTGGCGCGCGTTATTGGAGTGTTGGAACTTGTGTACAACGTAATAGAACGATATTGCTAAAGAAAAACTTATGAAACTCAAGAACGGAAAATGAACTTTTCGTTAGTTTAAGTGAGTCTTTGTTTTCATTTGATGACTTATTTGATTTATTACTTCTCTTTTTTTTTTCCTAACTGTCCTTTCTATCTCTGTTCGTGTCTTTTCTTCTTCTTTTTTTTTTTTTTCAAGCGATGAACACGAAAACCGAGGGCCCATCCTGTGTTCGTGACGTCACGCAACACGGGGTTGATCGCGTGCTGACTCAGTTTCCGGAACCGGAAGTGGGAACCTAATGGACCTCTGCTGCCGAACAGACAAGAGACTCACCCTTCAACTTAGCGTGGAAGCCATAAAGAAAATATACCTTATATAAAAGCTAAGACAAAAATACAACAAAAACACGCGAATATTACTTGCAAAATAAAAAAGTCATAGCGAAGCACTATCATACCGCTTCTGGTTGCATCGCGAAACAATTAAGCGATGTGTCACTCGAATCAAATTTTTAATTCCCACTGATGGTGCTTCTTTACCAGTGGTGTAGCAAGAAAAATATTGCGGGAGGGGTTCTGTGGGGACTTTACATGGGGGAGGAGGATTTCCCCCTCGTTTCCGTCTCTCAATTGTACTACGACAAGTACGATTTTGGGGGGGATATGGAACCCTCGATGCCCCACCACCCCTCCTGGCTACATCACTTTTCTCTACTTTTAATTTTTGTTCCAGTTTGTTTGTGTGTTTGTTTTTTGTCTTCTTTCCTTTTTTTTTTTGTTCACGTTGTCGTGATGCACAAACAAAAACCAAAAACTAGCGTAAAAGGTACGCCGCACGTTTTTCATCAGTGCGTCCCAGCGGATTTCGTCGTCTGCTTCATGAGCTTCGCGTTCATCGTATGACCTCTAGGTGGCGCAAGGTAACAATTAAACCTAGGGTGTCTGAATACCAGCTCCCTCTTTGTATGCTGCTAGTATTGAGGCACCCCAATGAAACCGAAACCGATACACAAAGCAAATGAAGCCGACGATGACATCGTCTAGCTCGCGGAGAAGACGCCGATCAAATTTGTGGGATGCAATCTACGTCGTTTTTTAGTTTTATTTCTGCGGGAGGACAGCGTTTGAAAAAGTTTATAATTAAACTATAACAAACATAGTATTAGTGGGCAGAGTTCGAGTCAGGGAGGACACCGGCTGTTGTATTCGGTTCTTTTCAAGCTAAAGTTTCTCCCGCAAAAAGCCCCTCTGCTCTGCACACACACAATACCGTCTTGCTGCCTATACAATTAGCGCTTCGTTCCTTCAAAACCTACAACAACGCGCACCCTCCTCACCATCAACCCCGAGACGTACAGCTATGAATCGCATAACTCCACGCCAGATGGCGCTGCCTGCGGCTGTAAACATTAATTACGTAGGCCTCGAGTAAACATTAATTAGCAGACACAGGCGGTCCACCAATTACAGCACCTCCGTTGGAATCGTACAAACATACCCAGACTCCTCTCCAGTGTCCGTGCCATTCATTTTCAGTTCAGCCTCGCACATATGGAAGGCAAAGCGGTAAATGCGTGCATAACTACAGTGTACACAGTTCACGTGAATTCCCGTGGTACGCATACGAATGCGGTTATGAAGCGCCGTAAACTGGTCGACTGTTTGCTTTAATGGCTCACTGTGTGAGGTCTGGAAGTCGATTTCTTTGGAGACTCGCTGGCAGCAGCGAAGTCGTGCATCGCGATGAAGTTACTGTCCTGCGGTGTAGAGGCCGCTTTGAATAAACCAGTTAGTGAGTAAATGATTTAGTGGGTCGTCTGGGGATAAACGGGTCGTGGAGCGGAGGCTTACAGCTCGTTCGTTGGGACGCAAGTAGGTCGATTACATGGAAGCACGAAACAGTTACACTTGCCAAGTAAGTACGCGTCTATCTTATTTTAAGGGCGTTCCCAACTGACACGCTATATTGTATATAATACTACGTATATATTAATAAGAATTGGTTGCATTTTTTGGCATTGTGCCAAATTCGTTTGTCGTAATTTCATAAGGCCATTTTAGGGCATCTGGCGTTCACACAATTTCAGCAACCACGTATAGTGGGTGGTCCTGTAAGGCCATCACCTTAAAATATTTGATTGGATTGAATTTTGAAGAAAAATATTAAAATATTAACTGAAACGAACACACACTTTGTAGTATTACGCGAGTAGCACTACTCGTTTTGTATTTACACGTAAAGCCTGCTTTTTTGTATGTTTATTGATGGGTACGCTTAATTATGCTATAAAATTATTCTTTACGTTAAACAAAGTACACTGTACAGTGCATGTTGTGAAAGCGAAACTATATATAGACGAAACACTAATCGACAAAGTCCAAGCCAATCCAACGCGTTACCCGATGATACCCGGAGGCCGGCCTTAAATGCCTCGCAGATGGCGCCACATGTTTCACAAGTCGTCTGCTCACCCTTAGACAATCAGCGCAAACTTCTCCCCTCTTTTTTGTGTCTATACAAGCTCTTATCCTGGGAAGCAGAGATAAGAAAAGTTCGTTAACGTCCACGACTCGTAAGACTCGTTTCTAATCGAACCGTTATCTTCCTAATAGTAAGAACGCGTGCTGGCCTTAAGCAAAGCACATAATCGTACGTTTTGAAAGATTAAGGGACCATAAAACAGAATCCATCCTAATTGCTTCCTTTGAATCCTTCATTTTGTCCCTCATTAGTGCGAAAATCGCTTCCCTTGTCCATTTTTTTCTTCTGACTTTTCTCGCTTAACTGTTACTTTACGTTGCGATTTCGAAGTCGAAGTTCGGTCCCCGTTCTTGTTCCTTCGCAATTATAGAACGTGTTGGCAAAGTTAGACTGATTCCGCACCAATCCCCATTAAACGTGCAGAGGTTTACCGTAAGACCCTTGTGTTACAATGTACGCGCGGTGTATAGCAAAACTTAGGGTTGTTAGATATGACAAGTACTTTTAGTAAGTATACTACAATGAGTAATAAGAATATATTGTTAAGTATGAAATGATGATTAAGTATGACAGCAGGAGAGACGTAGCAAGAGGTACGTTTTGTGAGAGAAGAAAGTAGCGAACGAGATGCCGTTCCTAAGGGCTCGAATGCTCGCGAGAGAAAGTTGATGAGCATCGTGATGATGAGGGCCCTGAATCTGTCTCACAATATATGTATAATACAAATATATATTTATATGTAAGTAATTGCAGGCTGTTGGTAATTTAGAACGGCCCAATTGTAGAGGAAAGCGAGAGAGAGAAAGAGAGAGTGAAAAGTGATACAGCTAGGTCCAACAAGTATAAAGTCTGCACAACCTTAGAAATGACGACAACAAAGAAGTCATGGTCGATCCATTGGTGGAATCGACGGCAATACGTTCGCATTAAAACTTGAAAACCCCTTGGGAACTCGCCTTCAAAAGCAGTACACAACCCTTCACACGACCCTACACAACATTAACGCAAGACAGCATCCTCAGCCTTTCGGGCTTCCTCCAATTCGGCTTGGCGCAGTGACGGAAGTGCCTGGAAGCGTTCTGGCGCAACCATTCGCGTAGGAAAAATCGAGTTTTGGCGCAGCATGGCGCAGCACGGCGCAGCTTCGTGATCCACCGCCGGAGGGCCCCAGGCGTGTAGGCTTACTAGTTTACAAAGTGGAACGAGCACTTTCCACGTTAATTTCAGTTTCGTTGTTTCTTGGGCTTTTTTCCATTCAACTTAGAGGCGCGAGATCGGGGACTAACCTGCTTCCTAGGAGTCTGTGCATAGCACGCAGGTGAAATCCGTGTCCACGTATACAGTGTGTTTCGTTGCCTAAGAGCCCTGCGATCCTCAAAGGTAGCAAGATACAGTGACCGTCAGAAATTGGTTTAACCGATATCTTTAGAGACACGCCGAGCTACCCTTAGGAATCGAACACCAGTCTTAGCGTGGAGATCACCTCGTGCCTCTCAGTTCGGATAGCGATGAACATAGAAGCAAAATGCAAGCTAGTTGGAGTATACTTGACGTTGGCAACATGTGCCTGAACTTGGAGAAAACACAAAACATAACATAAACCAAATAGCACAATCGCTGGAACGCCAACGTGACGGGTGCACATGTGCGTCCCGATGCTGCTTTGCTATGGCTAGACTAGGCCTAGCTGGAGTCGCTGCGACGGCTCCCTCTCACGTTTAGATTTGGTCAAACGCTGGTACGCCTCGTTTACTTCGGGTTTCGTTTTCTCGTGACGCGCGCGACCTCGCCTGATCGAGCACATGACTGCGAAGCACTCACCTGCTCCACGCTTTGGCGCAACTCTGGCGCAAATGCAGCAAAAACACCCTATATGGCGCACGATGGCGCAGCACCCCATGATTGCCGCAAATGGCGCAGCACTTCCATCACTGGCCTGGCGGCGCCGTCTCGCAGCCAGCCTTCTTTCGCCGCCGCCGCCCCCCCCTTACCCCTTTTATAACCCATTGCGCGCCCACGCAAACACGTATGAACCTGTCGACCACCACAGCTGCACTTCCGGTTGCCCGCGCCCTTCCTCTCTTTTTCTCGTTCCCTCTCCACTCACCGCGCATGCGCGCAGCGCCGTTGCTACAGACAGACCACGCCGCGATTCTTGCGTACCGAGGACTTGACGAGGGGGATGAATGTAGCAGCTCTGCTTGGGCTGAAGACGACGAGCGTGCTTACCACCCACGCATGACCTGCTGCATGGCACGGGCCCACGAGGAATCGAGTCGCCATCGCAAGGCAGAATGAAGCAGTTGTTACCTGGCCTCCGGCTTAAGTGGTTCTCCTCCTTATAGGGTTTACTACATACTTTCCCTTTGTGATCGTATCACTAAAACCGGCAACACAGCCGCAAATGTCGCAGTGTTCCGATAAGGAGCTGCCTGTGTCAGTTTTGAAGTTGTACCCGAGCACACTCAATCTGGTGTTTACGCATCTGCCCGGTGTAGTGTTTTCCACAAGCCAAAGGAATATTGTATACAACCTGGGTGGTGCAGGGCACAAAATTGAAGGGGATTAAAGCAGTTCGTTTCTAAGCACAACGTCCAGGTGGTTTTAGGGGGTGATTTTAAGCTGAAGTGACGATTCCCCTGGTCAACAGAGATAAGGCACGTGCAGGCAGATATAGGCGGACTCATCTGACGTGTACATCTACTCCCAATTATTATTAGAGATAAAGAACGTCCCGTTTGCGATGTCAAACACAAAAACAATTTTGTTCCCCGCAACACACAGGTTGTATATCCAAGATTCACGTGGCCTGCGGAAAACACGTTAGAATTTGCGCCTGTGTTGTTGTGTCTTTCGTCTTCGTTCCCTTGGTGCTTTACAGAATGGTCAAGTACGCACATATGGGACCATTTACATCTCGTGGCCACGGCTTTGTCCTCGCGTACTTGTTCGTTTTCTCGCCTTCGTCTCTTGGCCTCGGCTTCGCATTCCCTATATAACTCTCGGATATTCTCGGCTTCGTGTCATCGCAGCCGCTCTGTGCTCCCTCATCGTTGGGTCATGTCGTGCAGCCAATGCCCGTTGGGCTGCCTGTCCCCCGATATGCTATACGCCGTTCGTAGGCTGCCGCGGCGCGCCGAGCCCTGAACTCCCTGCGGACGCTTCCTCCGCCGTCGTCCCATATAGCGCATACTGATAGCGGTATAGGGAGTTTTCGCCTACGTCACATGATGACGTGCCGGTGACGTGGCATGCTCGTAAGCTCCTCCCACTGCTAGCCACTTTTCCTGCTAGCGGCATTGAAAGATCAAAAACTGCGCTATTTTTCGATGCGACAACCATAGTTTTCATAAACGAAAACGTGAGAACGACAATGACGAAGTGTCTTCGGGATAAAAGAAGAGAACGGACTCGACCGGATTTCGAAACACCATTCAAGGCTTCGCTTTGGAGCAAATGCTAAATAATCTCGGCAGCAGCGCCGAAAAAGTGACCACCACCATGGCGGCCAAACGCGTTCGTTTGACGTCATGCGGAAACACCCTATAGTGAATACTCTCGCACCCCGCACGACTGCCACCTTTCTTTTTCTTTTACAGCGACAGCTGTGAGGAGCTCAACTTCGTGAAGATCCTGTCCCGTACGTCGCATCGCCGAAAACCCAGCGAGATTAAGCGAAGAAACGAGATAACAGATACGACGAGACATTGTACAGCTGTTATCTCGTTGATCGCTTGCAACCTCGATAACTGCGACCGGATGATAAACGGAGCCACCGCCATCCTAAAGCACATCGACTTTGACGAAGAGGATCTAACCACGCGCGCGTGTCTTCATTTCGAAAGAGACGCCACAGGAACATAAACAGATCTGTCGCTATCGTTGATTTGATGCCACTGTAACTTATTTTTATCTGCTCTCCGATTTGCTGCTGCACCAACCAATGGCGCGCCGAATAAAATGCGAGAAACCACGCCGTGACCTTGACAGAGGTTCCCTCATACAGCTCTCGCTGTAATAAAATGCTGGAGAAGGCCTGAAAGAACGGAAAAGGATGTAAAGAGGCGTGTCCCCTCCATCCGAGCGAAGCAGTTGACAAGTCATCGGGAAGTCCTGCCAGCGTGGTGTAATGCATGGCACACTTGGTCGATAATGGAGTGCGCGGGTTCGAATCCCCAACCTAGTGCAGCATGGTTGGACGACTACGTTATTGCTCGATCCCAGGCGACGAGGATGCAGTGTTGTGTTAGACCATTTGTGTTGACACGCGCATATTGCTGATACTGCTTCCCGATTTCCCAATATTGCGCTCTGTACGTGATCACTCTCCCTAGAAAGGTTGTGCCAGTACGGACAAACGAGCAAACAGCGGACCAAAAATGGTATTGCCTTCCAGCTTGATGACCAGGCTGCCACACACACACACACGTACGATTAAATAATATCCAGAAATAATGGGGAAAAAAGATACCTGAGCCTTGAGAAACTTTCAAACGTGATAAATGATAAGCATCGAGGAGTCTCCACGACGAGAAAGAGAGGGAAGGAAGGGGAAAGTGAGTTGAGAACTCCAGAGGTTGCCAACATCGAATCTATCTTCCGCCTTCCGTCGCAGCGAGCCAAATATGGCACAGAATAGAAAGAAAAAAAAATGGAGAGAGAGTGCAACATGCACGGACGTGTGACGTTCTGAAAGAAAGATGAAGTGAGAAGGAAGTTTCACTTTAATAAAGACTAATGGCTTTGCGGTCGTTTAGGAAGGCAAACGATTTTTCACGCCTCAAGGCGCGTTGAAGGAGGAGATGGACAAGCATGCCTTTCAGACGGCCTGCTACCAAATGTTGACCAAAAGAGGGCTCCTCTCTTTTTATTTCGATTTTAGCGCCGCGAAGCAACTGCAGCCATTAGCGGCGTACACAGGGTGTTTGGTCTAACGTGTCCAGAAATTTTATTTAAAGCGAGCAATAAAAGAGAAACGAGCGCTACTTTTCAGCTACTTGACTGAGAAACAGGTGCTACTAGTGAAGCAGTACCTGTTTCTTACTCGAGTAGCAGAAAAGCACCACTTGCTTTTCTTTTATCGCACGCTTTAACTATAATTTGTGGACACGTTAGAGCAAACACCCTGTAGACACATCGAGGCAAGAGAGCGGGGAGAAAGGTTAGCACACGTCCAGGGCCGACTTCAGGAGGAACTGTTGTCGTGTATCCGTCTCGGTAGTTCGCCGGAAAACCGAGGGAAAACCTCACCCAAACTTAATCCCGCCTCCTCAGTCGTTCGCATAAGCATGGATGTACCACAAGTGAGAGGATGCCACGCTCTTCAAACAGAACTTCGCTCCTGATTTGTGGAAACCGCTGGGCGTACACGTTTTTGTGATAATTAACATAACTGTGTAAGTGTCACAAAAGAACGTACGCCTCCCGCTTGCCACAAATCGTAAGAGAGGACAATGATGATTGGCTAGGAGCACGTTATGCGGTGAAGCTTCCTTCCACGGACATTCGAGTTTTAGATATTAGCATTACGACTATCTAGATATAGGTATGAGTTCATAACAATATTATGCTCATAGACGATTTATGCACGCATGCAGAAACTGTTGTTTGTAGCAGTATATCCCATTTAAATCGTTCGATGTTCACTCATAGCATAGAATGGAGTGTTGGCGTACATTTTTACAAAATTCCCCGTTTGCCATACGAGGACTGGAATAGCTTATCTTTGAAGTGCTACACATGTGCTCGAAACGGTGTGGAACTCACATTACTATCACTAATTGCTCGGTGTTCTGTTTTCGTTTTACGCAATATGCTTGTCTTCTCCCGGATACCATAATGACGTTGATACCAACCAATGACCAACAGCATCTCCTGCTGCTATTGGTCGTTTCAGCACTTCTTCCACATATTTCTATACATGCATGTACATCACTACAACTGTTCCATGATATTGAATGAAATCAGCAGGAGCGACTTCTCATATGGTAATATATTATATGGTAATTATTAATTATGGTATTAATTAATTATAATTATATGGTAATATATTCATCCTCAGACGCCCTGTACGGTATAGCAGAAGAAATGCACGAGGACCACTTCTCTAGAACCCCACACAACCGTACGTGATTTCCATGCCATCAGACAAAACGACCACGAACTACTTTCCTATATATGCCCACGTACGCCTTCTAGTGCATCACGTAAGGCCACCACGACTTATTCTGTACATCATGAAGCAAGGTTGAGATTGATTACATTCTACACTTCCTCCCCCTAACACTCTGAAACCCGCTGACTCATCACTTGGGACTCGCTTGAACGACCATTCATTTAACCCCTTCCGCTCCAGAATGCAGGCTTCCTTAAAAACACCCGTTCCCCAAAACTTAACCCTTATTTTAAGAGCCAGGCACGCGAAAACGGAAGTCACGTGACCCTTCCTGACGCCAGCACATGTGAAGGGCATGCCGGGAATGCATCTTTCCCCCGCCTTCAGTCATTAACAGACGAGCTATATCACGCGGTATGCTGGTACCAGCAGGATGGTCATTAACGCGCGCTCTTCCCCCCCGACTGACATTTTCTTCTTCTTCTTCTTTTTCCACTCTATTGTTTTCGTTCCCCTCCCCCCCACGTTGGTGTTATTAGTTCCAGGTTTGTCCCTGAAGAGGGCGTTCGCCGGATTAATCGGGTATTAAGTGTCGCGGTGTCGTTTTTGGATATCGACGATTTTCCTTTGAGGACCACAGAGGGGATAGGGAAGGGAAGATGGGAGGAAAGGGAAGCTGTGGAAAGGCACGCGCACGATGAAGAAAAAAAAACGAGCTACGGTAACGAGGCTAAACGCTCGTGACGTTAATTAAATCATGTAATGAGGCGTGTTCTTGCACAAGACGCTTCCCTCAGGGTTCGAGAGTGTCCATGTCCTTTCTATAGTTTTGTTCTCTCTCCCCCCCTTTTTTTTTTCTCTGTATGTTGCCGACTCTAAAATATGTGGGCATTATCTGAGCGTCAATACTTTATTTATTTTTTCTTATTTTTTTTTTAGGGCTGTGATTAATTTACCTCTGTGTATTCTCAGATGAAAAAAAAATGAATGATGATGAGCGGTGAATATCCAGTGTTGTACGTATCGCCGTTACAAGTAACGCTGTTACAGTAATCGAACCTTTTTCGGTATCGGAGTGCGTATCGCGATACTTTTTGAAATCTGTATCGGAAGAGTATTACCGTTACAAATTTATGGTAACGCGATCTCTGTATCGTTACCGATACCGATGCTTTTTAGTGCTCCACCCTTTCTTCACCGATCATATTTCTCACTCTTATTCGTTGTCAATGGTCCGCCTAGCCCTCGACAAGAAGCCTGTGGACACGCCTACGTGCTTCGTAACCGGGATTATGGAATTATACCAAACACATGTTCACTGTTTTTCTTTGAAAATGGAGGAAATAACCACGCTGTGTTCAACAAAAGAGTTGAGGTCAACGAGCAGAGGCCAAGTCTTTGACAGTGCGCTCTGGATTCCACTGCTAAGCTGCCATGTCGCATTGAGTCACGCTCACATATACTGTGGCATTGTTAACTTCGGATAGGATTCCTTGGTCCTTGGATTCCACGGTATGCGTGGGCCTGACACTAACGTAATTGTCATATCGGCTTCTGTCAGCTGGCGGAGAGACCACGGCCAGCAAGGATGGCAAAAGATGACTTCGAGAACTAGCTATTGATAAAAGTCAAGCAAAGTGTCCGAACTACATAATAAATATGCTGTCCTTTTACTGCAAAAGTGTTCACGTAAGCGATATTTGCATTTGCGATGTTGCATCATCTTCGTATTTCAAACAAAAGTATCGCGCAAAGTATCGCTTACTTTTTTTAGTAACGGTAGCGGTACTCCGTTACTTTAAAAAAGAAGTATCGATATCGGTATTTCGATACTTTTTACTCAAGTAACGAATGTCGGTATCGCGATAGCATATTTCGGTAACGGGTACAACACTGATATAAACGGAGTTTAGCGCGGTACCCGCACATGGTTATTTGTGCAGCGTTGAGCATATTCTTAAGTAAGGGAATATCAAGCGCAGGAGACAGGGCCAGTTTATTTCTTTGTCTGAGCAGGCAGACCTCACTCCTCTTCCTTAGAACATCACACCACACCACCGCACCACCACTACCAGTTTATTTGGTGACCCGAGCGTTATCGCTCGTGCCAAAGGGAACATCTTGAACCTCTTCGAAGGCGCTTCCTAACAATATCAATGCATATCAATACAGGTTACAATACACATCTTGACTTTCGGCCGCGATGAGACATCTTCGGCCGTATTGAGATTTTGGCCGAAATGAGACATTTGGAGATTAAAGGATTATTGGCCGTAATGAGACTTTCGGTCGTAATGAGACATCTTCCGTAATGAGATACAATCGCGCATCTGTGATCATTGGAGGGAAAAAATTCGGTAATGCAAAAGCGTTACGTGAAAAGCATTTTTACATCCGAGTATAGAAACTCTTTATGTAGGAACATTACGCCATCGACGATCTTCCAGCGGGAGCAGTTAATAACCGCGCAGTAATTCAAATTATAACATAGCTATTTTGGATTCTCTAAGTGGTCTCAGTTGTCGTCCTGCCTATGTAAGGGACGTCCGACATTAATAGTTACTTGCGGATAATGACGCGGCAACGCAACTTGCCAGGTTGCGGGCCTGCTCCACGGAATGAATGAATAGATGATTCTATGAAAATATTTTATTTTCACATCAAACTATCTTATCTACGCAGATTTGGAAGCGTTCAGTTTCTAAAGAAATTATAAATAGTTATATACGTAAAATAAATAAATATCATAGAATAGAAGAAGAAAGGAAAAAAAAAAGGAAACGTGGGGTCGCGCTGGTGCGACCAGCTGTTCCAGGACGCCTGACGTGTGAAAGCGCTGAATGATCTAAAAGATTATTTTAGCACGTATGTCCTGGAGGTATAGTGTTCACAGCTCAGGTTGCTGGTGCTGCTTCGCCCAGCTCCCCAGTACCTTCTCAGCACTGAAAGGTCGGTTGTCAAGTTTAGCAAGGGCGTTCTACAGTGTTTGCCGACTATACCGGGTGTTTCAGTTAAATCCCCGGGCTAAATAATTCGCGAACGGGTGCACCAATCCACGAACTTTCTTTTTTACAAGTATCTGTCCGATACCACCCACAAGCTGCACACCGTGTGAATGAGTGGGAGGCGCTCATTATTAAAATAAAAATGCAAATGAGTTTCGTCAAAAAGCGTATCTTCTAAAGCAGGGCGCTGTCGGCATTAAACTAGGTACTACCCCTTTTAGGACCTTCAGTGGACACCTTTTAGAGAAAAATCTGCCACCGAAGCGGGTCATTTGTTGCAGTAATTAATTGGTTTCGGTTTACGTATCTTTGTCGCGGCTGGTCGCGGCGAAGCGCAAAAGGGCGTATTTCATTGGTGTAATTCATTAATGTAAGGACGTAATTTATTGCTGGATAAGGGAGTGAAAGAGCGTCCTTTTGAGCTGCGCCGCGACCAGCCGCGACAAAAATACGTAAACCGAAACCAATTAATTACTGCAACAAATGACCCGCTTCGGTGGCAGATTTTTCTCTAAAAAGTGTCCATTGAAGGTCTCAAAAGGGGTAGTACCCATTTTAATACCGACAGCGCCCTGCTTCAGAAGTTACGCTTTTTTTACGAAACTCATTTGCATTTTTATTTTAATAATGAGCGCCTCCCACTCATTCACACGGTGTGCAGCTTGTAGGTGGTATCGGACAGATACTTGTAAAAAAGAAAGTTCGTGGATTGGTGCACCCGTTCGTGAATTATTTAGCCCGGGGATTTAACTGAAACACCCGGTATAGGGTCGAAGCGTCGGCAGGTGACCACCACGTGCACCGTGTTCTCCACAGTTCCGCAAGTTGAACAGTTCGGCGATCCAACGGTTATGAAGGAATGCTGCTGCTGCGAACAGGAGGTTGAGTCGCAGGCGATGGATGACGGACTCTAACAGCCTCGGCATCTTCGACGGGAGGCCGCAGGTGCAGTTGGGGGTCGATTCGCGCGAGGAACGAGTGATTCATGACGTTACCAGTCCACATGGTTTTAGAGAGGCGATTACGTAAGGAGCCGAGCAAGTATACTTTGCATCAGATTGCGTGAATAAATAAATAAATTTCTGTCCGCAAGCCAGAATAGTGAGTTCTAATATATCATACGCTGTCGCTTGCGTATTTAAGGAACCGTGTGGTGATTCTGCGCATGCGCAAAGCTGCGCAGAACCACCAACGCTACAGCTTGCGCACGCAAAGGAGATAGCGTACGATATACTAAAACTCAGGGATGTGCAGTACTTAAAGGTACTGTAAAGCAGTAGACAAGCATGATATGCCGGTGATGTGACTAGAGACTTTGTTGCTTCTAAATACCATATGCGGAACCATACGACCGACAACGCGCTATAAATAATTTTAATTTGCTCTGAAAAATGCGGCGTAGCGGAGCGGTGCGACGCCTGGTGTCAAGCAACCCCCTGTACAGCGGGCAACACTGAAAATTGGTATTACACACTACTACATCGGGACTTCGTTATTTTAGTAACCATAATATTAGTTTCCCTGTTTACCTATGCATTCTGAAACCCCTGTTAACAGCGTTTTTTGCGAAGTAACCCAGTGCTGGCCGCTGTTCGGTGGAGGCTCTCCCTACCTCTCTACTGCGCCTGCGCGCTCCTTTTCTTCGCGGACTCTTTCGAACGAACAAACTCTCTCCGTGAACCTCTGTGAACAAACCAGTTCCGAGCTGTCTGGCTTCTTGAACGTCTGACACATTTTTTTTTTTTTTTTTCAAGGGCTCAGCATTTCATTTCAGTTCGCTTATCCGTTTATCCTCAGATGTGGTTCGTTGTGTGAATTGCAGGGACGGATTTTATGGTGGATTGTTATGTCGGGCCCAGTGTTGTACGCATGCAATGTAGTTGCCGCCGTATGTTGCAGGAGTACGGAATCATTTCGAATACCTAGTACAGTGTTGCCCGTAATCTTTAATTGTAATTTTCTAATTAATTGCACCGTCGATTGGAATGAAACTTGCGCAGTTTTTGTCGTGGTGGCTTGGACTATCGAATAGCCACACTAAATGACATTTGATCGGTGCTGCTTTACAGTACCTTTAACTACTTGTAGTTAAACTACTAGTTAAAGCACTGTATGGTAGCTAAGAAGTAGTTTGAAACTAGTCGCAAAGATGGCAGTTACACCTACTGGTTAAACTTAATCGTTGTTGTTAACTATACAGTAAAGTTACAGCGGGCTACAACTACTTCGCATTTTTTCACTTAGCCCTACCGTGTGCTTCGTGGCCTTCTTTCTTGATGCTTATTAGCAGCATCTCTGAGAATTTTCTTATGCGCATCACACACACACATTGTCCATGTGACGAGACAGCAATGGCTCATTCAGCAGTGACCTTCAGCGAGAGAATTGCATAATGCCCTGCGATGCTCAATGCAGCTGCACGCACCGAGATGCGTGCTTTTGTCTGGCACAAAAGCGTGAAGCGCGTGGGGACGAGCAGGGGATTCGAAGGGGAGTTACGACGGGGGTCAGTATCCAATGTGTCGCAACAGGACTGTCAGCTGTCGAACCATTGGTCGAACAGGTCGATCGAGCTAGCTGGTTAGACTCGAAACGGAGACCTTCGTTGTCAAGTTTGCGTACAGAAATGCTACGGCACCTGAGCAGAAAGTATGTCCTTTGTGTTAATCAGGGTACAGCGTCATATTGGAGGCCATCACTGCAACAGCATTGTATGGAGCGGCACGTGCTATATGATTGTTCCGAGTGTGGGAGCTGACTTTCTTCTCGCTTTCCATGCATCCCCGCGCTATTTCTGCTCGTCAGCGATCATGGATATAAGGACGTGTACAACATATCAGAGCAGTCACAAATGTAGTTAAATGAACTACATCCTAGTAGTTGCAAAGTAGTTTTAACTACTGTGGCTGTGATGTAGTTACAGTAGTAGTTAAATTCTGATGCAGTAGATAGTAGTTATAGTTCAACTACTAAACAAAGTTGTTACAGCGTGTTAGAATTGCCTATACACGTTACGTCGTCAAAACGATACCACGTAGGGGGTACCAAATAATTTTATGACGATATAATGTGAAGCGACTCAACAAACTCTGTACGCGTACACGACTTTGAATAATGCCTGCCACATGGTGACTAAAGCTGTCTTCTCCTAACTCGCAAAAACACACTGTCCGTTGGCCTTGCTTCGATTGCTTCGATTTTTTAAACACACGCAGTATAGTTTCCAAGTGGAGTCCCATTATCGGCGAAAACGCGGTAACCAATATTGGAACCACGCCTCTTCACACAGCTGTACGCAAATCCACCTTAGGCGCAGGCGAAGCGTGTGGACGGGCTATTTCCTTGCGTACCCAGTGCTAGAACTCTCTCGTTTCTCCAGAGACGCGACATTTACGTACGCAATCAAACCAGCTCTCAGTCAAAAGTCAAAGAATCGACATCAACTATAAGCAACTCAGCAAAAGAAGACTGGAATTCTGGTGGAGGGTGGAGGCAAGGGACTCGTAGTTCTCATAGAAGCTTATGTTCTTGGCCACAGCTCGCAACGCTCAGTGTGATGTTCACCCGATAAAAAGGGGTTGGCCACCATCATATTAATCATCATCATCAAGGAACTCACAGAAGCGACAGCAGTTACGCTGTCTTCATACAGAGGACGTTGTCTATCACAGGGAACGAAAAACGAACTTCCGTTTCTCGCTAGCTCCATTAAAATTCATTTCGTCGTTTAACCGGTTATAAAAACCGCACAAAAATTATAAAGTATAGTCTGCGTGCAATCTTCTCGGCTTGAAGATCGCTGACGTTTCTCATCTATCCAGTGTAAGCAACCTAATTTTTTTTTCCCCTCTGTTTCCTCACGTAATTAGGTTCGACGAGAATTTCACGCAGAAATAAAGAAAAATTAAAATTATAAATGCCGTACGAGACGCGAAGACAAGCAAAAGAAAACATTCCGGGCACTGCCCTTCTTTTCACGAGACACGTTTGCCAATATCCTTCTCATGATGAACAAACGGGAGTCATAATCAGAGCATGAACAAAAATGAAAAGAAAAGGAAAAACATCTTAAGAAACCCAGGCGCAAAATAAAAAATACGAGGAGTCCGCGTGGAATTTACAGAATAAATTATAGAGTGCGCTCCGAGGAAGATCCTTCCTCTAAAACTGAAAGATGGGGGGGGGGGGGAAACAAAAGAAAGGAAGGACAAATATGGGCCAAAAAAATTACGTCGGGGTTTCAATAAAACAAACGAAGTCATTTGTCAAAACGGACTTCCCCAGATAAATGCTTCTCCCCCAACTCTGTATCAACTTTATGTATCCCATATAAGCAGTGACGTATTATCCTGATGAAGGTTATCTAGGCCCACCTCTATCATTTATCAATGCCTCCTATCGACGTATTCATTCCAAGTGGAAGCCCGTTTTATAAATTGCTCGCGCTCGAGACGCAATATTCCGATGCGCGGATTCCGCTTTTCGTCGGTTACCGGCTAAACGGAAACGCTGCATTAAATCCGGGGATGAATCGGAGCTAAACGACACACATTCGAAGGCCGGTGGGAAACACTCAAACTAGAGCTGGGACCTGACGGCTTTACAGGGACCACCACATCAGGGTTGCCAGATCTGGCTACATTGCGCCAAATTGGCTACTTTCTGACTTTCCGTGGCGTCGAAATTTGGGGAATGGCGACTTGGCTTTTTCTCTGGCTACTTTTGTGGATATTTCTTCGGACTAGATTTGAGCCTCCTGTGCACTTCTGTTCCGTCTGACGATCGGCATTCATAAAAAAGCATCCGCTGGAAACGCGAAAGAAACGTCATGCGCCGCCGTGGACCTGGAGACCTCCCTGCAGGTCAACTACAACCCAATTTTGCCAACTTGAGCCTTCTTGAAGTGGTGATGACAAATCAAACCACTGTAAGGTGCACTGTCGTGGAATTTAGTGCTAACTGTAAGTGGACGTACATAACCACAAACAGAAAAATGCTGTGCTGGGGTTTTCGGTCTTGTGAGGACGCACCGGCCCTTTTGTCACCCTAACAGGTGATGACGTAGAGAGACCTGCTGGGACAACGCCAGCAACGATCCAAGAATATGTTTACACACGTCGTACTGCGAAGTATATAATACGAATACTGAAAGATAAACGTAGAAGAACAAGAAGTAAAGAGGGAATGGTGATTTGTATTGCGCCCTGTATGTTTTTCTTTTTTTTTTTTAATTCGTACCTGACTTTTTATTAAAAAAAAGCCTTATACGGTCAGGCAGATATCTTCTCGAAGAAAGTACGTAACAACAAGATGACTAATTATATATATTCATTAATTAACTCTTTTCCTTCGGACTTTCGGGCAAAAGTGAGATAGCTGAAGGAGAGATAATCCTCGCTGAAACCCATGCCCCTTCTTTAAAAAAAAAAAAAAAAAAATTGTAAACTGAGCACGTGCATTTAAACGTCCATCGACGAAATTTGCGTTGCAGATGAGCCGAAACCAAAAGCGCGCGCCTCAGGAGCGCCTTCGGACCTTCGCCGTCGGAGGCTATAATCTTGGCCGCAAAGCCAGTCAGATCAGTATAGCTACACCAACCATCTCTATCGCTCCAAGGCACGTTACCCTCTGACGTGAAACGAGCGCTCTCCTCGCTGCGCTCCTGATCCGCGCGCTTTCGGTTTCCGCTCATTTGCATAGCAAAATTCGGCGATGGATATTTCAACGCACGTGGAGGATTTTCGTTTCTTTGTCAATAGAATGGCTTTCAACGAGGATTGTCTCCCATTTTGCTCTCACCCTTGCCCGAAAGGCCATAGTTAAAGAGTTAATGAATTTATTTTATGTAATTAGTCATCCAGTAGTTTCATACTCTCTTCGAGAGAACGTTCGCGTGGCCGTATAACCGTATAACTTGCAAAAACGACATCCATGCTGCTCTTATAGTTTTTATTTTTATTTTTAAAAATCTGGTGTGAATAGAAAAAGAAACATCAAGACTCATGGGCTAGGGGGCAGGCGAGCTCGCGCATGGCAGCAGGAAGAATTACCCCAGAGAGAGAGAGAGAGAGAAAAAAAAAAAAGAAAAAAAAGCACCCCGTATAATACACCGTAAAGTGTAACGGTTCATCCCTCTCTTTGTACAATGTATAAAAACATGTAAGATGGCTCCGCGCAAAGATAAAAAAAACATTATTTGAAAAAATGCTTACGAAAGACTTACAAAAAATGTTTTTACGAAAGGCGCAGCTCAAAATGTTCTTCCATAACGCTTGGCGGAGAACATTCCGGTTATTAATGCCGCACGAGGAAGGAATCGGGAAAAAAAAAAACTCAATTTCTTATATTGAAAGAAAGGCAAGATAATTACTGTGGTTGAGACTCATCAGGCAGTGAAATGGGTACTCCGCTCCCAAGGAAGAAAAACAGGTCTCTCTCTCTCTCTCCTTGGTGTCCTGTCTAGCGTGATACAGCTAAATTACTTCATACCCTCCCTAGCTCACTTTCTCATATATGCCGGGTGGTTCAGGAAAATTCCCCAACTGAATAGTCTGGAAATGGCTGACGCTACCGAAGAACTTTCTTTTCGGTAAGCATCCCTGAAACATCGGCCCAGTGTTAACCACTGAGATAGCGCGTCTGTGCAAACGCTAACTGATTACAGTCAACCCTCGATTGATGAACACCCTCGGTTCCCCGAAAAATCGTTCATAAATCGAGGGATTCATAAATCGAAAATTCAGTTAACTGAATACTATCGAGCAAATGCAACAGTATTTCACAGTTGGGATTGTGTTTATAATGCCATATATTAATGGGTTTATGAACCGAGGGTGCAATACCTGGAAAACGTTTTGCCCGTTCAGGCATCATTCATGAGACCACGGAATTATCCCTTTGAAGGTTTCTGTTCACCTCGGAACGATCCGTTCATAAATTGAGGGCAAAAAAACTGGGCAACTCCTAGTTGGTTCCCAGCAATTCCGCTCATTATTCGAATATCGAGGTTCATAAAACGAGGAAAAAATGAATGGAAAAAGTTTGGTTCCCCGTGCTCGTGTTCATAAAACGAGGGAATTCATAAATCGAAGGTTCATAAATCGAGGGTTGACTGTACTTCAAATCCTAACGGTTCAATTTTACATAGGACGCTTTCGACACCTGTGTCGTGCCGACCCCCGACTCCACTTTCAGTGAAAAACAAGAAAAACCGCGTCGGCACTCGATCGTCGCCACTGACTGGTACACGGCGCTCCCGGTGCATTCGTCATCGTTACGATAAAGCACACCACCTTGCCTACTCAATTAGAGCTGCTAGCGCTGTGTACTAGCCGGGTAGATAGAGAGGGACAAGGAGCATCTATAGGCGTCTCTTGCGCCTCTTTGGTTTAGGTGTTTCTCGACAGCGTCGCGCTTGCAGAGAGAAACACGGCGTTCTGCCGCTCGAAAAACGCCGCACGCGGTTGGGTCTTTCCTTCAATCGCCCCCCTGTGTGAACCAGGCGGATGAACACGCAATTGAGAGTCGGATAGCAGAGCGAAAGAGCGCATTGCTGCGCTACTTCGCGAAAGAAATTTGTAAACCGAAACTAATTAATTACTCCAACAAATCACTAAGTGTCGACGCGGGTTTTCGCCGAGGTTTCCGATTGCTTCAGCACAGGTGACGAAAGTGTCTGAAGTAAAATTTAAAAGTTATGAGCTTTATTTCAGTCTCGGGTGGGCAACTGAGTTGCAAGTAAGTTGCGGGTATTTCTACACAACATATTGTCATAAATGTCAGAATGTTAAAACAGGAAGGACGCGATATTTTTTCTTTTCTTTTGCAGCTGGCGTTAAAGTGAGTAGATCTACGTCCCTAACCATAATACGTGCTCTACCAGGAGCTCGTAGAAACACTGTCCAAATTCACCTTATTTATATTCGCTTCCAAATCGCCGCTAAACTCACCGTAAAAATCTAGACCATCTTTAAAAGTAAAAAGCGCGCGAAGTTCAAACGTATCGAGCTCTTTTCAAAAACTCAAATTCGGTCGATACTTTAGACCATATATTTCGTCCTGCTGGTCCAACTTGCATTCCTGACGGTAATATACTACCCTTTTCCGCACATCACTAGTTAGGAAACAGTCATTCCCAACTTCCCTTTTCTATAGGAAGCCATTCTAACTGTTTGCTACCGCGCTTCACCAGAATCAGGGATCTAAACACAGTTGACAACCATGATCCCCCGTAGTGTGGCTGCCTTTTATCCCCAAAGAAGCAGAGGGGAAAGAAAAAGAAAAACGCCTATATACTTTAACGTCTCACATGTTCGAGTCGTATAGGCATGCCAAACAACCACTAAGCCTAACGCCTATCTACACGGAAAAGTCTGGCGGACAGTTAAGAAGCACGCGAAGAGAAACAAAGAAACTGTGAGGGTTGCCAACCTATTGGGCACAAAAAGCTATATCTGGCGGGGGCCCCCTCCTCGTAAAAGTCATCTAATTTTATTGCATGCGGGATGGGGGTGACGGGCACGGGGTTTACACTTTTACTTCTTCAGGAGCGGGAGTGAAATTATTCCAACATTTATTCTGGAAGAGAAGAAAATAACCTTTTTTTTTCTTTTTCTGTTCTTCCCGTTGAGGGGCCTGACGTATCTCCAACATTTATTGCCTTTTCACGTCTAATAGATGCTAAGCGTCACAAAAAAAAAAAAAGAAAGAAAGACATGAGAGAGAGAAGAAAAAAAAAGACGTCCGCTCAATGAAAGGAAGGTGTCACGCATTCGGAAACAGTGAACGACGACCGGTACACCAGGAATGTCGGGAATGGTTCGAAGATGGTGCTCTCGTGCGGCAACCGCGGTGAGGCAATAGCAAAGACACAAGAAGTGCAATAAGGAAAGGAAGAAAAAGAAAGAGAGAGTGAAAAAAAAAGGCGGTATATATCCTTCCCAGCTGTGGCATTTTCTGTCTTTTATGGGTAATTAAATTTGTCACGCGTCATTTGACAAATGTTCCCATCGGGTTTTCTCCAAAGGCCCCATAAAGTTAAAAAAAAAAGTGGAAGAGAATTATTTTCTGTTCGAAGCAGGAATTTACGATTCTTTTTTAATGCGTTCCGGGATCGCCTCTTTTTGCGGTATTGATCGGTCCATGTTTTTACTGAAGTCGTTCCGCCAATAATCTAGCATTTGAGGAGTTATATTAACTGTGACATTGCTTTAAAAAAAAATAAGCCGTGTAATCCTCGCAGTAATATTTAATAGCGCGTGATCTCCCAATCTGGTGGCTGTCTTTATTGTACGTTTTGGGATTACATTTTAAGGCAGTTAATAGGTCAGTGCCATTTACTTTTTTCGCGAGGGTGCATTTAAATACCGTAAGAACCGGAACACAATTTACAAGCAGCATTATTACCAGCAACACTGGGACTGCATTTACCACCTAAAAGTGGTAAATGCAAATATTATTTTATAAAATACTGTTATAATAATAAAAAAATACTTTTATCTTCGTCAGAACCCGTAAGTCGGTAGTATAGATGTACGTTCTGGTTCATCGCATAATCCGGTTTATACGATAGTCCGTCAGCAGATAGTCCGCGTGTAAATAGCAAACACATTTGCATTTGCTGTTGTTGCAAACAAACACATCAGACTTTCCTAACCCAAAGGCAGAACAGTGCGCATTCCAGAAGGCTAAGTTATGACGAGCGTAATCTGTGTTGTATTGCAGCAAAACACAATTAACATTAATTACATTTTGGTAGACACGCCTCAGGCCAAGACGAAAGGGCGTTCAATATATCTTGGGTAATGCTCTTATTTATATGCATAAATTCGCGAAGCGTAATATTTTTTGTGCTATACAAATCAGTTATGCATCATTAGTGAGCTAAGAAAATTTCGCGCCCTTTCTTATGTAGTCACAAAAAAAAAAAAAAAAAGAGAGAGAGAGAGAGATAAGAAGCTTTTCCTTTCTCTTTTCTTTTTCCTTCCAGATACTTCACAGAAAACCGGCAAAGCTACGCATTGTTATGATTTTTCCACTTCGATGCTAACCGTTTTTTGTTTGTTTTTTTTCCTTTAGTCAGGACACATCTTCGTTGACTTCAGAATTACATCTAAATGAGCCATTCTGAAACGTCAATCGAAACGCAAAAAAAAAGAAAAAGGAAATAAAAATCCAGTGCGGCATAATTTTACCGTTAACTGCAACCAAGATGCCGTGCCAGTTAAAGAAAGAGATATCGACAGCCCATCGATTACATAAGCTATCCTCGTCTGCGTACAGAAACTCCCGCCAACGCAAGGTAACGTAGGGGCGAATGGCAAGCTTCTTAGCAGTGTGGAGCTCTATTTCGCAGAGCTGCCCACGGAAAACACGGCCTTTTGAATTGCTCCTTCCACCCCTATGCACCCGCACTTTCAGTGCAATGTGCTGCTCGGGAATACTCACACGTAAAATGAGACACTGCACTGGGCGTATAGGAGAGACACCGCAAGAAATGAAAGAAAAATAGTCACGTGGCTTCGATGGGTTTTTGTGACGTCACATTGACTCCAACCGCATTCACTTACAAGCTTTCGTGCAGCGATATGAATAAAAAAAGACGATTTCGTAATAACTGTACCACTCCTCATCGTCTACTAGTTTTTTTTTCTTCTTCTTCTTCCTATTTTCGTTTTTATTTTTACTGATCACAGTCGCATCGAGAAAAGAATACACGCTCTGAAAAAAAATCTGTCGAGGAAGGCATTCATCTCATCCCCCTTCAAGGCGTTATTATGATTACTTCACGCAACCAAAAGGTAACAAAAAAAAAAAAATTATACATTCACCACCTCTCGAGCAACGTATGCGTTTCAGTTTCAAAGAGAAAAAAAAAAAAAAGAAAAGAAAAATATGCGGTACGGACGAGCAATATCTCTCCGAAATTTGCATTTCTATGACAAATCAGCTAGAAGGAAGCAAAACAGGGGGAAGAAATTTGAAATACATGCGAGACAGACAGACACAGATATATGCGCATATATCTATTCCTATATCTTCGTGCATAGATAAATTCAATGGGTTTCCCCCTCTCCCCTCCTCCTCCTTCTTCTCCTCCGCTTCAAAGATGCTCGTACAGTTTTTGCATCCCCCGGGACATGCAGGGACGTTCTCTCTCTCTCTCTCTCCCTCTTTCTGCTGTTCTTCGGATCGGTTTGCTGCTTCTGCCTCACACCCTTTCCCTCTTTATTTATTTTGTCGCGAATATTCGTGTCTTCTCCAATCCCAATGTTTCCTACCGAAAAAAAAAAATGCGCGAAGGTGTGTTGCGAGGAGATTTCTTGTTCATTCTGTCTCGCCGCGAATGAAGGTATTGGCACTTAAATTCGGCAACTTAAAATGCAAGTTGTCGACTAGACGTAAGGGGCGGCTTTCATGATACAACTGCCTCTGCTACGCCTACATTGGTCGATGCGTTAGAAGGAACAGGCGAAAAATAAAAAATAAAAAATGCGGGTTGGGGGGGGGGGTACAACGTGCTGTTGCGAAGAGCACGGTCGACTGTGGGTACATGTGATATAGTAGAACGAACGTGCTTTTTTTTTCTTCGAAATTTTCAGTTTTTATTGCGTATGTTCGCCAACAACACATCTATGCAAGAAAATGGGGAGGTAAAACGGTCCGTTCCGCAGCGCCCTCTACAGTAAAGAGAAAATTTATGGCGTCGTAAAACGTTGGGAATATGCATGTTGCATTGTAAAACGGACACGGAAATCCTAAAATGGAGACGCGATTGCGGATAGTATCGCATTTCGAACGCAGTACTATCAGTACTTTATCGGTACTACTAACTATCGACGTAAACTCTCTGGCAGACGCCACCGAAGTTCACATCCCGGCTATTTAGATCGACAGTTATGCGACGCTTCTTTTATTTATTTTTTTTATATGTTTTGTAATATGTAAGACAAAACTACTATGCGGCAAAGTAGGCTGGTTTGATCGCCTGCTTCATTAATATAGTGCAAAAGACTACGCAAAAGCGGAGTATCACAACAGCGCCAATATAGTCCGTGTTCCCTCGAAACAAAACACCCCGCCCTTCTGTGAGGGAAGGCGTCTTATAGCAGACGACGATTCTCCACTCTCCACTTTCCGCGTCGTCTGCTTTCGACAAGTCAAATGGTGGGCTTCACCTGTCAACACCGCAGTGCTGCAAGAAAAACGCACCTTACAGGCACGCTGGCAAACGGACTACACTTTCGTTCCCCCCCCCGGCCCATGTTGAGGCCAACGACTTAGTTCACCTTCTCAAGCACAGCTAACTAAATTTCAGAGAAAACCTCATTTTACAGCCCCTGAACGAGTCGAGAAATGTGACGACACTTCGGTAGCATTCCGACGCGCATTCCCCGAGTCACAGCTTGCGCAGTCAGGTGTTCCGACAACGTTAATGAATTCGTCCCAATCTCAAGTCACGTTTGTTAAGCCTACCGCCGTCTCGGGTAATGACACATGCCAAGCCAAGCCAAATCGAGAGCGGCGGAAGTGGGCTTCTCCTGAATAGACTTAATGATTATTCAACCGAAGAGCGGGCAGATATAAGACAACGCCGGTTTGCTCGTTCAGTATTATGAGATTGGTGTCTTATGTATTTCACTGATTCGTTACTTTGTTGATTATTTTATTTGTGCGAAGGGCTCCGACTTGGATGAAAACTCATCTGTTAGATTAAACGAAGGAGGGCGAATTCGAATAATAGAGCTCCGTCTAAATCTCACAACACAGTGCTTCCCTAATGTAATAGGGAAAAAAAAGGAATGACAAGTGGGGAAGCAGCGACACAGATCGACTTAACGGCAAAAAAGAGAGACGGCTATAGTTGCGAACACGAAACGAAAGCAGGGAACGAGGCACGAATTTTAAAATCATCGAACGCCATCGAGAAAACCCGGTCTCTGCCTTCGTTCCTCTAAATGAAGGAGTAGGATAGGGAGAGTCATTGGGAACAGCGGGGAGGGAGTATGATTAATACCTCAACGTGGCTAAACTTCCTGGTCGCTGACTTCGTTGGATTCCGCTGGATTTAGCGAAGGGATATACATCAGGCCACCTCAGCGCCCCCACTCGTATTTATACCGCATTCCAGAATGACGAACAGGGAGAAGAGGGATGAAGGGGATATCAATCCTCCCGTCTCCTCGAAGGGTGCTCAAAGGGTGGGGGATGGGGATGGTGTGTGTGTGGGGGGGTGAAGGTGACGTGGAGACAGAGAAAAAGATTTTGGCTCCATGGGGAGACTGCATAAAAAGAAGGGCGAAGAGAAGTTGGGGAGGATAAGGGTGCTCGTAAGACGTGAGGGTGTCCAAAGCGCGTTGATGACGTTGGTGTTACGATACCGGTATTATCGTTTCTGTATCCATTAAAGGGGTGTGAATGCGGATCCGGATCAGATGGGGCGGAGGTGAATACTGATGCACACCGTTTGTTTTCCGTACATATATTTGCGTTCAGTTGTGTTGCTGAAATGTATCTCTTAAGCCTGATTAATAGATTACGCCGCGAGGGAGCTGCGGTGCAGTGGGGTGAAGAGTACTCGTGGATGGGTTGTGTATTGCGGTAGTCGGGGGTTTGTGTGGGGTGCTGTGTAGTGTTTGGGAAGCTAAAAAAAAAAACGAGAAGTGATGCGAGGAAAGTACGATGGCTTTCGTGAATTCCTTTAGAGTTGTGAAGACAACGATGCTGGTGGGATAGAGGGTTCCAAAGCCTCATTTTTTTAGTCCATCAGTTACGGCAGCGCCAGTATCGAAGTGCGCTCAGCCGGGGTATGCGTTCAACTCAATAAATAAAGTGGGCTTTGTTATGCAAGTGAACGCCTTTTGAGGTGGTTGGCACAAGCGATTCTCGGCTCGTCCTGTGCTATTTCTGTCTTTTCCCTGGATTTTCTTCGGAGGTTTTAAGACAAGTAGCGGCATGATTAACTATGAAGTCCGTTCAAGACGGACGATATTCGCCAGGATATCATCATAATAATCCGCCACATGAGAGGTAGATTGCTCGGAAGACTCATATGAAGAAACAAAGAAAGAAAGAGATTTTTTTGTGCTTGTGTACGCCATGTTTTCTTACGCAACAGGCACCATGCAGCCCCATCTCTATCGTTTTGCTGCGCCTCCGGGGTATGCAATGATCACCTGTTACTCTATAGACGATACTGCACGGTGATTCTGGCAACATGACCTGAAAGGCCATGAAACTGGGGTGGAACGTAAAGTCAACGCGATGACCTAAGAGGCCCTCTCTGTGCGTTCAAAGGATCGATAACTCATCGCATTAGGCAATGCTCCAGACACAGCGTAAACATACAGGAAGTATTGGTAATGCATCCGTCCGCGTATATAAAATGAATCCGAATATAAAGGAACCCAAATGGACCTGTGCTCCCTTTGTCTGGAACGGCATTATGGGTAATGTCAAATGTCGTCGTCTCCGCGACGTAAATAAAGCAGATTCATTTCGTTGTGCAAATATTCCTTTTTTTTTAGTTCCGTGTTAGCACCGCGAAGCAACTATGGCTATGAGCGGCGTACACATGTGGACAGATAGACAGAGGGCAGCAGGAAGTAGCGGAGGACATGGGGCTACTATGCGTCCTGGGCCGACTTCAGGGGGAACTGGGCCGACATTCGTCCGGAAAGTCTTCGGAAAACCCAGGGGAAAACCTCAGACGGCACAGCCGGTGGTAGGATTCGAACGCAACACCTCCCAGTTCTCAGCACGACCTTGGCTACCGGCAACGAGCGAGACGCCTCAACTCGCTCGGCCATATTGCCACTGGTCGTTGTGCAAATACAGCTGTAGAGCGTGTTGGTTGAGTAACGTGGTAACAGGCGTGAAGAAAGGGAAAGACTGTCAGTGAAACTGATTAAAGTGCCACTAGGGACTAGAAAAAAAAAATGGTACTTACTTTATTACGTAGTATTTATATATCAATTTCGTTCAAATACCGCTATTATGCGGTTCCACGAATTTTCGAAAGCACCCGCAAAGCTTGATAGTTTCGGATTCTCCAAGAATAGGTGACGCTATCGAGCGCTCCGGAATCTGTCTGCTAGCAACAGAGCGTGCGTGCGTGCTTTCCGGTCTCCGCACCCTGCTACACGTTGGAAGACTGCCAGCAGCAGTGGTGAGGAGACGAAAATGGACCTTGGAGAGCCAGTGTTGCCAGATGTGTGTGCAGATTGCGCGCACTGTGACGTCATACTTCCCAAAAATAGAAATTAATTTTATGAAAGTTCCGCGTCGGATGTGTCGGGAGAATACGATGCGAGACACGCGGACTGCGATGAGATAAATTTGGTAAGATTTTGAAGAGACGACATTTAGTCCGCAAAGGCGCTTTAATGAATTTACACATCGTGTCGGCTTATTGTTAGCTGAAGTTCACGGCGGTTGAATAGTATCTTTCTTCTGTCGTTGTTGCTGCGTATTTTCGATCGGATTTCGTCATAAATTACCACAAAAGTAGTTACACAGCAGCAATTCGTATCCGTGCCTTAAGCTGTCCCTCTCAAGTTCACTCGTGAAATCATTTCGTGCCAAACAGGTAGGGTTAAACTGCCTTACCCAGATTCGGGAGGGGAAAAAAGAGGCGCCATTTTTAATCTGTAATTCGGGGGAAAATCGGGTGCCATTGATACATCCGGGTGTTATCGGTTGTTTCTGTTCTTTCTGTTCAGCAAGCGACCCAAAAGGTGCATGTATAGCTAAACATGCATTCCTCGCGAATTACAGTCATAAGCACCCCACGTTATAAGATCAAATCTGCTTTGCATAGTTCATTGTTGCACTAAAATATTATTTACGCCAGAAATGCGTTTACTTCGCTACTGGGCAGTGGATGTGATACGCGTGGTTGGAATTCGTTCGATAAATCCGTTTTAACCCGAACTGTTCCAAAACTGCACCGGGCGGAATCGGGTTTAATCCGCAAAAGTCAGACCCTAAAGAAAGACACTCAACGACAGAAACGGAAACATCTACGGGCTTGAAGCCCTTTCATCTCGACAGACACTAGTTCCACTCAGCCGTAACGATTTTTCCTTTCCTTTGCCGTTCAACAAAAAGTGCGCCCGTCGCTTATCTCCATCTGCCAGTCATTCCTATCGCTACTCTCCCGTATGATTATCTCTCTTCACCGACACAATGCAACGTCACCTTCCTTATCTCGTACCAAACAGGGACTGCCACTCCGTCTCCTCTCCCCTTTTCCTCCCTCGACTTCTTCCACACAATAACTTTTCTTTCAATCCAATTCCGACTGAAAACACATTAAGTCGACTCGCAACTGTCCTTCCTTCCATTTCAAACCACCTCATAACAACCAACAACACAATCGTCTCCCGAATATCTTTTTCTTCCATTCCTCACTTCCATCGCGAAATCGCAAAACAAGGAAACTCCCGAAAACGTCTCAATGATATCTGGGAAGGAACCTTCCCTGCACGGCATCTCACCCCCCCCCCCCCCGCTTTCTGTTCAAGCCCTGTATCGCTGTTCCACCACGAGTCAAGTCGAGCGTACCAGCCAATATACGACAAACCTTCCTCCCCCCCCCCTCTCACGCCCTTTCCCTACCCTTCTCCGCGCACTAGACGGGGAGGGAGTACCACGTCGAGAGGGGGCGAACCCATGATCCCCCTTCTCCAGGACAAACGAAGGGAGAAACGGACGGTAATAAGGACTTGGGGGGAAATAAGGGAATAAATAGGGAAACTGGGCAAAGAAAATATGGGCACAAGCGAGAAGCAGCGACGATGCAACACATACGACCAACAAAAAGTATCAACACAAAGGGGGACAATCGGAAAAGCAATACCAAAGAAACGCAAAAGTGGGGAAAAAAAGGGAAGTATCAGGAATCAGACGGAGCGAACGGATACTCGAAGAGACAATATTAAACCGTTTATTCTGGCTGCTTTTATTGGCACGGAGAGAGGTTTTTTGTGTCATTTATGTATATGGCACAGACAGATAGCGAAGGGGGAAAAAAATAAAGAGTGAAGTGATATCTACAGAGAACCACCCTTGGTCAGTGAGCCACATAAATGTTCCGTGAGAGGCCGCTCTTTTTTTCAGAATCGCCTCGTTATATCGAAGCAGTTCGTTTTAGCCGAGTGTCGCCTGGGTGGGTTGTGTTTTGTTCTGTTGCGCCTTGTTCGTCTGTTTTATCCGTATATCTTCCTTCTAAGGCGAGTGTAAGAGGGTAACACGGTCGAAAGGTGATTGGTCGAGGTGACGCGTGACGTAGTTGGTGATGGGCTCTGGGGTGCTAGAGAGAAGAGACACTTGTGGTGTGGCTTTTGTGCGAAAAGCAACGGGGTTTACGTTAGGTGTATTACACGTAAAGAGCGGTACGACGGCGCGGATAATCCATTAATTTGCTATTAATGCCCTCGATAATTCATCGGACACTGTAGGAATATCCGTCGGAAAGAAACCCGAGTGTGCCACATTCCAGTTATTCAGAATAACACACTTTACATAAAGTCCCGGATTACTGTTTCCCAAACGATATGAAGTGCGTTCACAAGGCTTCTCCCTTTATGCAAAAGTGTCCCAAGATTTTAACTTATAACATTTAACATGAGTCCCACGGAGGTCGTTATTCGTAAAAAAAAAATGTTATCAATGTGCTACTTATATCTTCAGAGTGTCACGTTAAGTACCACGAGAAAGTAAAAAATCATAGTCGCGAAACAGGGATCAAAGCACAACGTTCAAACCGAAAACTGGCCTCCTTCCAAGCGACGCTTGCCGTACCGCAACACTAGTGACGTCAGCAGAATAAAAAAGAAGAGGAAACCGATTGCATGCCTTTTCCATTTCCTTCTTTTTTTATTGTGTGTGTGTGTGTGTGTGTGTGTGTGTTGGGCTGTTTTTGAAATACGGTGCACGTTACACATATTGGTGCACAACCTGTATGTAAATACATACCAGGGGTACGACATTGTGTGCTGGGTAGAGTATCGACCCTGGCGATGAAACTCCCCATTCACCATCTCCAAATAAAGTTGTTGCTGCTTGTGTGTTGCACCACCCTCCCCCCAGGGTCTTGAATGGAAGACTTCTCATATTAGAGGGAGATTCCATTCTACAGAACGGGTGCCGAAAGAGCGATTTCTAGACTTACAAACGGAGAAATGACAAAACTTACTCACTCACTCACCTCATCGTCAAAATATAATTGTTGTTGTTGTTGACAATAGAGTAACTGCTCATTAAAAGCTATAGAGTGAACCTTACTTTGCTTTTCTTCTTCTTCTTCTTGTTTTTCTTTTTTTTTTTCGTTACAGGGAACAGAACGGCTGCGAAATCTCTCGGGCCGTCTTTAAAATACTTTGGCCCAGCCCTAACCCCCAAGCGCTCCCGGATGCGTACCTGTCACACGGACACTTTCGATCCGCATTGAGCCAACGCTCATCGAGCTCAATGCAGATCCGGCGCTGCTACATGGACACTTTCGAGCAGGATCGAACTCCGATCCTGCTTAACCTGATCCAGTTTGTAATACCCCTGTCACACTGGCAGTCTTCAATGATCATTGAAACCAATCGTAATTGAAAATGCGTGTAGCGCCACCTTGCGTGTAACGTGTCAATCTGTCGGGGAGCATTGAATCCAATACTCTTTGGGAAGTTGACACGTCACGCGCTTGGTGTCACTACACGCATTTTCAATGGTCATTGGTTTCAATGATCATTGAAGACTGCCCGTGTGACAGGGGTATTAAACGGGATTGAGATTCTCAAGACAGCTTGAAGACCGCCATTGGTATCTTCGAAGTCAGCGAATTTGTAGTGGTAAACAAAACATTACATTAATTTGCAAATGTTCCTATGTATACAAGCCCATGGAACTTCACGGTTACTGTTTTAGTCTAGGTATGAGGGGCGACTGCGCTTGCTGATTTGTTTTATCTCCACCACTCTCGACACCGCGCTCCCCGTAAAGGCTTAGTAAGCAGCACAATGCGGAAGAGGATGCGGCTATTGTCGACTTTTTAGGAACATATTTGTCAATCACAGCGTACTGTCTCGGGGCTGTTAGCGCAGCCTGTCGACAAGCCAACCTTTCGATACGCATAGAGTTGGACACAGTGTAGCAGCACCGAACGCTCTTGAGAAACTCGATGCGGATCGGATTCAATCCGCATTGAAAGCGCCGTGTGACAGGCGTATTAGCAGCCTGGCTGGATAGCGTGATTGTGGTGTCGGCACGTCTTATAGTTAGGGCCTGACTTTTTAGGGTTAAACCCGTATCCGCCCGATATTTACCCCCGGAACGAAATCTGTAAAATTCGGGTTTAACCCGAATCTACCCGAAAACATCCGGGTCGCGTGGCACACTCATAAGCGTGCATTAAAATAAAGTTTGATAACATTGCTAAACGTTAGTTCCACGTTAAGACAAATTTTTATTAAACAATAAAAAATCACCCGAATACACCCGAATTCCTGACGACAGAATATGCCGTAACGGGATTTAACCGGAATACACCCGAATTTTCCAATTAAAGATATCGCCCGATATTTACCCCCCGAATTTGGCCAAAAATAAAACCCGAAAAAGTCAGGCCCTACTTATAGTGCGAAGTCGCAAAGGTGCCCCATCAGACAAGCGCTGGCCAGAAATTTGCGGGATGGGATTTATGCGTGGTGTTCTCCTCCTGGCGATGTCTGTGTTTGTCCCTTATCGACTAAGCTCGGAGAACAAGTGCTCTGTGACAGCCCTTTATACCACAACGAAAGTCCGATACAAAGGACGACACGAAAAACGCACGCGAAGAAGGTTGATCGCGTGCGTTTTTCTTGTCTTTCCTAGGCTGTAAAAACACAATTTTTATAGCATGAACGCGATTTTTATAGCACTCTGCGTGCAGGTAACGTGTCACAGAACAGGAGTACCCTTCCCTCCAGAAGACAATGATATTTTGAGTGTTGCACGGCCATGGCGTGCCATGCTGTGAAGTTCCGAATTTTTAGAGCTTTCGCTTCCGTCATGACGGGCCTTTCCCGCCAGTTCGCCTGCTGTATTTATTTATTTATTTATTTACTATCGGTACCCTACTGCTCCACAAGGTGGCATTGTGTAGGGGAGGGGAACACTATACGAAAATACAGAGATGTTACACTTGAGCAACTTGATAACAAGAAGAAAAACAAACAAAAAAGGGAAACAACACAAACCACAAACGCAAGTAGCAATAATAATCACCCAGAACGCAAATCATGTAAAGCACTTGAAGAGGTACCGCTAGAACAAAGAGCAGACTGGGTCACGTGGAAGATTGCTCCGTCGAGGTGTTGTCTCGACTAATTTGTAAGCTCTGTTTTTTCGCGTATGGTCTAGGCGATCAGAAGTAAAATTAGGTGAAAGTATAAATGAATTTATAACCATTTTTCCTTCGCCCCATTATGGTTCCCATTGGGGATGGAGGGGATGACGGAGTGCTGACCCTTGTAGTCAGCAGGTGCCCAGGACGTTAGCGTCAGCAGCACCAATGTGAAATGAGCGGTACAATCAAATATTCGTATAACCCATATTGTCATGCAGAGTACCACCTAGTACAAACGCATACTGCCAACTCCCCCATCGACACGGACATTACCATCTCATCCGGTTGTACCTTTGTTCCTTTTCACGCTCATTGCGTCGTTAGAATTTACCGCTCTTCGTAGCGGCTGAAGCAGTCTTCGAAAGTAATGTAATTGTAAGAAAGTAACCGTAACTAGCTACAGCAATTAATAGCTTACTTTTAATATCCACGTTTCCTCTCTCTCTCTCTAATTTTGCACACATTTTCTTTCGCTATCCTTTTACCGAACGCTCCTGAGAAGCTACTATGCTGAAAAGTAAAAACCTTTGCAACATGTTTTTTTTTTTTTTTTTTTGCAGAGCAAATGATTTCCTACACATGCAGCGACCGCGGATGTGCAGCTATATGCCGAATATCCGCCTGCATGCAGACACACCTTTTTCAACTAACGCGGATGCGAATGTTACATGTGCGGATACTCTCAATCTCATCCGCGCTCATCTCTGTCTATGACCACTCTTCAGGAATGACGTGACAATTTTGTTGTCGAAAGCCTCGATGTGGCATCAGCGACTGAGAGGGGTTCGAAAGGTGGAGCAATAGCAGTTCGAAGCAGAGTACCTATGTTTGTTTGCTTGTAAGGAAAAAAAAAAGAGAGATGAGAAGTACTTACGTACCTATGTGTATTTTACCCTCAGGGTCGTACAGTATTGCTTTTGCATGACGGATGCAGCGCACAATCTATAGGACGAAGAAAACGAACAAGAAACGACTAGGACTAAACCGACTCGCAACTAAATTGGTTAAGACGGAACAAAGCGTGTATTTAAGCACTATGTGAAGCTGAAGGGAGGCTTACACCAACTATACGCCGTTTTATATGCTTGATGCTCTACAGTATAACTAGCTCGAGAAAGATTTCACGTTATAACAAAAATTTTAGCAAGTATATGTATAGATTTCTTTTCTTTTTTGTTTTTTTTTTATCAGCTCCCGTGGCATAGTGGTTAAGATGGTCGCCGTCCACGCTGAGACTGGGAGGTGACACGGGTTCGAGTCCTGTCACCGGCTGTGCTGTCCGAGGTTTTCCCTGGGTTTTCCCAAGACTTTCCGGACGAATGTCGGCACAGTTCCCCCTGCCCCTGAAGTCTGCCCAGGACGCACACTAACCTCCCTGTCCCCCCACTCCTTCCTGCTGTCCTCTCTCCATCTGTCCACGTCTGTACGCCGCTCATAGCCACAGTTGCTTCGCGGTGCTAACACGAAATTTTTTAAAAAAAAGTATAGATTTTAGGAAAAATCTTCCCGGAAACCGCACCGCAAGCGATGCTGCGAGATCGACCTGTAGGGGCGACACCGTCACCTTTCTAGTGTGGATAACACGCCGGCCGCTGTTCGGAGTTGATGGTTCTTTTCCGTAATTCTTGGGTATATGTTCTCCGGAAGATCACTTGCGCCGCGATGGTATGATACCGTTCGGTTCCCCAATGCTCCACCTATACTGCACTGAACGCGGAATAAACGTGTAAAAGCAGACGACACCAGGAAGCTATCCACACTGCGGTAGTTCATCGTTTCTCCGCAGCGCGCCGACACTGTTCGATCTCGGAGCGAATAGGCAGATTGATGATAGAATTTAATTTTTCATCCACTCGCGGTGATGGAGGATACCAGGAAAACGGTCATTTTTCGACTGCTTGAGAAGTCTGGTATTTTGTATATTACTGACGGCCCATCTGGTATTTTGTATCTCGGTTGAGCGTTTGTTCAGCGTGAATGCAAGGGACGTTTTTGGAAGCAAAGTGAAAGATTTTGATGTTGATATCGATGTTGGTGAAAAAAATAATAGGGGAGGTTGAATTCGTCAACCGAAGTAAAAGAAACTTACTTGCGGACACAAACTTTGTGGAACTTAGTTATCCGTATTCACGTTGCACTACCGTAGGTCCAATTGCGCGAGGCTTGTGTTGTGTTTGTCCTTCTACGTTTAATTGCCTCATTCACTGCAACGTTACTAGCGTAGTAATTTGTACAAAAGTTGTTTCACTCGATTTCATGCTTTTGCCAATTGGGAAAGTAACTGTAAATTGAAAGTACTGTATCGGTAAGTTACTTGTAGCCGTAACTTACCGAGTTGATACTCGTGCAGAGCAACTGTACCTATAGCATCCTTACTTTTTTCGTGTCGTAACTGAAACTTATCTAGTTACTTTTTTGAAGTAACTTATCCCACGACTCAGTTGGGCTACATACGTTCGTCCCAGTATTTACGCTACGTGTACTTGTACGTATGCACTTCGTAGACCAATTGTAACATTCGGGGTCGGCGATGTCGACGACACGCAGGAATTACAACTTGGTCATGAATGCCGTTGTACGACGAGAAAGAGGGCTAACACTTTTTCTCCCTCGCACTTAAGCCGAGGGTGAAGATATTCAGAGGCATTCAGATTTCTTTTCTTTGCTTTTCATTTATTTCTTTCGACTTATTTTTCTTTGAACATCATTATGCTTCCTCGTCCACGTAACTCTGCACCACAGCATCCCGAAAGTAACTCGCCGTATAGCTAAAATGCGCGAGAAAGTAAATCAAACAACTTTGCGTCGTCCATGTTTATAGCCCGCCTCGGCTAATTTCCCGTTGTTTACGTAGCATCAGTGATGGCCAGTAGTTAACTACATGTAGTTAAACTACTAGTTAAACTACCTGATTGTAGTTAAAATGTAGTTATCAACTACTTGCAGAAATGTAGTGGCAACTACTAGTTAAACTACTATTTCGAGTAGTTAACTACAGTAGTTAGGTTAGTGCAGGTGCCAACTACTTTCGATTTTGCCGCAAGCTTTACGGCATGATTGTGCTTCCGACTTTTACCTTGAGCTACTTGTTTGATGAGAACGGAGGTGCAGAACAATTGTGCCGTGCATGGTGTACTAAATCTTCGCCTTTATCACTGCTTGCGATTCATATTTAGGTGTCCAACAACACTATAGAATGGGATTGGTGTTGATGGACAACATTAAGTAGTTATAGATGTAGTTAAAATACATTGCAGTAGTTAAAGAAGTAGTTTAAACTACCCCCCTGAAAAGTAGTTGAACTGCTAGTTAAACTACTCCATCGCGAAGTAGATAGTAGTTATAGTTAAACTACTGTAGAAGTAGTTAGTGGCCATCACTGCGTTGCATACACGAAAAAGTACTTACTACAAACGCATGTATGGCCGCGTTTAGTCAAAGCAAAGCATTGCGTTCACTGGGTGCACAAAATGAAGCAAGTACATATAGGTGGGTTCGCGTTATTCTGGCTCAGTGAAACCATCGTCAACGCGTCGAGGGTATTAAGTGCACCGTTGTTAGATTCAACAGCACTGCAGAGTCGCGAAAGCACTGTTTATTTTTCAAACTATCGGTTTTTTTCCGTTTTCCTCCCGACAAGACCGGTAGTCCACATGTGCATGCAGTAAAAAAAGGAAGAAAAAAGGAAAAAGACACTTGCCGTTCTTTCCTTCGTTTCCCGTTAGGAGGCTTCGACGAAACGAGTGCCGCCAGTAATCCCTCCACCACCTGGTGAGCGAAAAATAAAATGTTCACAAGCCAATCATCGTGCGGGTAGGAGCACAATACTTATCCTCCTCGCGGAGGTTACATATATTTTTTACACACTTCTTTGCCGGCAGTTTCACTTAATAAAACGCAACTCCCCGCAGCGAGCGGCGCCGAGATGAAAAGATGGGTACGCCCACCTCCTCCCCCCGCGGGTGTACCCCTGAAGGGGAAGCAGGATCGTCCCCCTACATCTGATCAATCATGAAGAACTCGTGCACTCCCCTGCTTCGACAGGGTTACTGCGGCACAACCGGAACGAGTATCATCAAGCGACGCCCGCTAAATATAAATCAAGCTCTCAGCTCTCCGTTTAGTTTGGTGTTACGTAATTTTTTTCATCTGCCACAAAAGACGTTCTTACATTTTCTGACGTTCTATTTATAGAGCAATTTTTATAACATGTAATTTCTCAAAAGCGACATCTCGAAGTACCAAATGAAGCGATACGCGCAGAAATCTTATCGCTATATGTTTCCCGATTACAGTTCCCTCGCTTTAACGCTGTCACATTTTGCACGTGTGCGCTGCATTGCAGAGTCGACTCGTGTCACGTGTCGACAATTTTCTTCTCGAATGATTTTCTTAAAAAGAGCAGATTCAAACGCGAAGTACAATAAAGACACAACAAGCTAGGATCGCGAAGTGGACAACTATACGATAAAAATGGGGACATAAAATAAATAAGGAAATAGGGGACATGAGGAAAAAATAGGGGAAATAGGGGATTCAAATTCCCCAAAACAACCTCCACACATTCTACTCAATTTCGGGCAACATAATGTGACAAGATTCTGAACCCCGAAACGACACATGAGCTCATTTACCTCACTTACAGAGAGTACGGAAGTTTTCGGTTGACGAGAGGAGGAAAACACGACAGCACACAACACACACACACAAAACGAAAAACTTTGTTCTCGTCGTCGCCGCTGCCGTTTCGCGCAGGAGGAGCGACCAGACCGACGAAGCGCCGGACGCTAACTTTGGTCCGTGCGCGCTCGAAGCCGAAACAGCGCCAACAGCTCTGTTGAAGAAAGAGCGCGCACCCGTATCTACTCTCGCTCCCGTCTCCCTTTCACGTGCGCATGCGCAGCGTTCACTTTGTGCTCGCGAAGACTCCCGCGGTTACTTTGAGCAGGATAGGCGTAGAAATAGTGTAGGGGTGCTGCGGTGGTATAGTAGTCCAGGGTGTCTACCAAATTGCAGCCTTCAAATTCCCTGACTTTTCCAGGTTTTCACTGACTATCTCGAGCGAATTCCCTGACAAAAACAAAAGGTAACTTGGAGCCTGCTCCTACGTTTTGATACAGATCCCTCGTAAAACAGACCACTTATGAAGTATTAGTGAGGGGCTACCCTACTTTTCTGCCTCAGAGCTTGTCCTATTGGCAAACCGCTACTCGCGGTAACGTTGCTTAGGCATCGCCGCTCAACCACCGGTCGGCACTCGCGCGTTGCTGCACATCATCCCAGCACTTGTCTGCGATTTTCCATGACTTCAGCTGCTTTTTGGCAAAATTCCCTGACAATCCCCGGACTTTTCCAGCCACATCAAGATTCCCTGACAATTCCCTGTTTTCCAGGTTTTCCAGGTTGGTAGACACCCTGAGTACTTTCGTAGACTAGGTGACGCTTAAAAAAAAAAAAAAAATCCCTGCTCAGACGAACACTCATTACCGATCGTCGAGAAGTCCTCCCGCACACGTTCTGATTACTCCATTTATTACGCGTTTTGATTACCAACCAAGTGTTCTAACTATTACACCACGCTGGCAGGACTTCTCGACGGCTCTACCGGTAATGACAAGGTGTGCGTTCGGGTCCCGTCTGGCTCTTTCAGCGGATACCTTAGAATATTACACTGACATGCACGGTGAGTGTTTGAACGGTTTGAAGTTACCGGAATTTGCTAAATATTCCATTTTATCAGTGGGTGTTCGAACCCGGGCTGTGACGTCAGTGACTTGGTGGCAAGGTACTAGTTGCTTTTGCACGCCATCTTGTGCAAGGGACGTTAAATACTCTGTACCGTGTTCCGAGACGTCGAGGCAGGTTAAACAACCCTCACGTGGGGAAAATGAATCCACAGACCGGCCGCTCTGCTGTCGTTTGTGATCGCAGTTGTATCGCGACGTAAACTCATAAATTATCAATTACGCGATTTTACCCGTTTCCTGATAATAATTAACCTTGCACGCACGCGCGATAGTTATGCTGATGCTGGTAAGCACTATTCAAAGCATTGTACATTTCGTGGAAAGTACCTTGCCTATCACAATTGCGAGAGCTACCGCCATGGTACTAACACGTACACGAGAAGTAAGAAGTACTCGGAAAATGTTTCATTAAATTCAGACAACTGCAGGGAGTTATTTCTTACGCACACCTAATCGTACCAAACCAGAGTTCTTTTTTCTTTTTTTTTCATGATTGCTTTTTAGAACCAATTATCTCGACTTTGCTTATTTGCGTTTACTACTATGTTTCGTCCAGTTATATATATATATATATATATATATATTTACAATATGGGAAACAGTTCAGAAAATTACTAACAGCTATTCCACAAGCACTAGAACATGACCGGCACCAATACATATGCCAGCACAGCGATCAGTGCTTTAATTATCCACGTTGGTGCAACCTACGAAATTATAAAATAAGAAATAGTTCAAAGATCGAATAAAATCAAATTAGGTTTAATTAAACCAAAACTGAGTCAGCGTCGACAAATCTTTCACGTTACCGGAACGGCTGTCGCGTTATTTTTGCCCGTCCTTTCTGCAATGCAGGTTTGCCGTAGTGATCGATAAAAAAAAAGAAGAAGGAAAACGGTATTGTACTTCTTATTCCGTTTTTTTTTTTTTAAGTTCTATGCCTATCCTTTTTACGTCTCTAAGTGCAAAAGTAAAATATTTTCCTACTATACCGTTTCCAGTACCTGCAGAGTAAAGCTGCAAATGAGGGCATCATTGCAAGTGGGCAATTATGCGTACTTTCTCACCCCCTAAATCCTTTCTTTACTCCTTTTTTTTTTCTTTATGCGTATTTCTTCGCTCGCGAACTTTGGCATTTCTTATCCCGATTTCAAAGTGAGCCGCTCTTTTCACCGAGTGAGGTAGCAAATGTTGCAACAGCTGGTGCGCCCAGTAGCTAGGGGAAGGAGGGATAAAAATTCAATACCTCCACTTCGCGAATCTAGGCCATAATGCCAAACGTGGAGCAATATATAAGAAAATACTAGACGGCTCCTTCCACTTCTTAACCACCTTTCCGATATAAACGCCGTTTGTTGTTGATCAACATTTCGAGTGGTAAAAAACGAAAGAAAAAAAAAGAGAGATAGTGGCGGGAGAACAGAAAAGCAGAATGAAGGATATCTCGATATTCCCTTATTTCCATAGCTTATGTTCGCTTCGGTAAGAATGACGCCAATTTCAAGTAGTTTTCTCCTTTACGCACTTGTTGAGAGCTCCGTTAGCACGAAGGTAAACAAAAAAAAAAAAAAAAAAACGTTGGCGCGCGTTGTGCTTCTCCTCAACGCACCTGTGTAAGACAGTGAAAGCACGCTTTACAGGAACAAGTGTGTCCGAAATGACGATTGACGCTCATCATGCGAGGAGACACTGAGACACTTCGGTCAGCCGTATCACGTGACACTTTTACGTCACGGGCTGCATAGATTCTGGCGTGTGTGGAACTCTCCGTTGCGTCTGCACGTTGCTTCCATAGCTGTTTCGCCTAAGAAATCTGCTGCGACGGTTTTTTACTGTTTAGTGCTGCAGTGCGAAACTCGCGCGACTGAAAAGGCTCATCAAACTTGACATGGGAAAAGTAAATTACCGTCACAGTCGCGTCTGCAGTAAGTACTTTCTTTGCAAGCACCAGTCGGTACCTAGCTCTCGAGTTCACGCTGTGGGGGCTATGCAGCGAATGCAGCTTTTTTTTTTAAGATCTCGCAGCAGAGATTCCGCTTTGAAAACTTGCCGTATATTACTAACATTATCACAATTACTGCTGAAGTGTCAGAAACAAATAAAACAATTTCTGACAGCAAGTTTCTCTTTACCTGAAAGACGAAACATCGGAAATGTTGTTAACCGAATTGCCTGTATTTCTTTTCGATGTGTTCAGATGCAAGTTATTGGCCTGGTTATTTATAATATTTTTTTAAAAATTTCGTGTCAGCGCCGCGAAGCAACTGTGGCTCTGAGCGGCGTACAGACGTGGACAGATGGAGAGAGGAGACCAGGAAGAAGTGGGGGACAGTATGCGTCCTGGGCCGACTTCAGGGGGAACTGTGGCAACTTTTCGTCGGGAAAGTCTTCGGAAAACCCGGGGAAAACCTGAGACAGCACAGCCGGTGACAGGATTCGAACCCGTGTCACCTCCCAGTCTCGGCGTGGAAAAGCGATCATCCTAATCCCTATGCCACGGGAGCTGGTGGTTATTTATAAGAAAGGGGTGTGTCACAAGGGCCGTGTCGCACAGTGCACAATATGTTTTTACGTGAGTGTGTGTCTTCACGCAAGTAACAGTTTTTGTATGCAAATATTAGCGAAATAAACATTATATTTTAGTGCACAGTTAAGAAAAGCTCCTAAATGCTCTCGAACCCAGTTTTTGTCATATTTTGGCACTTCGCTATTGCTATGCATGTTGAACCCCACATCGGTACATGAGCCATTCTACAGGTATATGCTAAAGAAAAACACCTTCTGTTTCTCTGCATGTTCTAGTGATATTTATTCACTTGCACCTAGTGTACTAACACACTAATTGTTGGGGATGAGGAATGTACTTTTGTTTGTTTTGGGTTTGTTTGTTGTTTTGTTTTGGGAGTAGCAGAACTAGTCAGGAGACAAGTTCAATTTCTCCCTGGCTTTCTTTTAAATAATCAATCAATCAATCATCAAAAACACCTTGCTACTAATTTAACAAAATGGCCTCATCAAAATTCCTACTCAAGCTGAAGAAATTGCTTTCTTTCTCATACAAAAGAAAATATGCTGACTGGACTTTTTTCTTAGTCGTGTCTGAATTTGAATTTGTGGAAAATAGCAGCTCGTACGCCTTACAGACACGCCCTACTGCGCCAGTTCTCGCTTGATACAAATGCAATTTTGTCTCCTGATACTCGACCACGTCTTTTTGGTTCTGTATTTCACGCATGAGTTGTGTGAGTGTATGTCAGTGTCGTACCAGCACAGTTGTACGGAAACGCCGTACACGCAAAACAAGCACTCAAGAGCTACGTGTCGACTGCTCTCCTGCCTCGCATTCAATGCGTGACGTCACGGGCTACTCCCCGCGAGGTGGCGACACAAAACTTTTTGAAAAACGTTTCATTGATCGTTCCATTTGTTTCTACGCTGCACCAACACCGGCACAATGGAGTACACTGCGCTGCAAGAAAACGACCAGCGAAATTGGCCATCGGTTTATATTGAAAAGAGTATTACTACAATTTGCAGATATAAATTTGTGATTCATGTTTTACAGCATTTTAGTGATAGTCAGGTCGCAAGTTATGGGTATATCTTTTTCCAAAATGTCACTAACGTAGTATCGATAAAAGATAAAAACTCTAAAACTACATTTTATTATCGAACAACCTTTCACGAAGTGGACTGCATTTCACCAGGTAACAAAAGTAGTATAGCAAAATATGCAGAATTTCCTTAAGTTTGAGGCCACACATGAAGACAGACAAATATTAGGAAGTAGACAGGACAGACTCGCAGCTGAGCTAAGGCAGGGCGCACACGGGCCAACTATTTTTACCGACTCCGACCAACGCAACTGTTGATGATGGCTTTAGCCGGCTCGCGCAAACCGTCAAGTTACGGTCAGTTCGTTTGTGTTTTCCAAGAACATCGGCGTTGGAAAAGGTACCGTTCTCTAAAGAACCAAGAAGACTCATTGACGGTGGCGCCCTCTAATGTTATCATTTATGACGCACAGTGAGCAGCACCGAAGGGACTCCAGACTCGCAGCTCGCGAAGTGAGTACGTATAACCAAAGGCATTTCTTACGTACTGTAAATAGTGAGTTTTAGTATAACGTACGTTGTCACCTTTGCGTACGTAACGGATAGCGTGGGGGTTCTGCGCAATGCTCTTCTTGCGTCTTGCGCGTGCGCACAACCACCAACGCTATCCCCTGCGTACGCAAAGGCGATAGCGTACGATATTACTAAAACTCACTAATGACCACTATTTTCGTGCACAGCGATGCTGCACTGCGTTGCGTTGAAATATGAGAGGGAAGCGTCTAAATTTTAACGATTTATGGTACGACATCTCGCTCGAAAAAGACGTTTTCTGCTATAGCCTAATGTAGAAACCTTCCTCCAATTTCATCTCAAACATCCAAGCCATATTTGTCACTTGCTACACGAGCATTAAACGCTGCCTTCTTCTTCTTCTTCTTTTTTTTTATTTATTTATTTTTTTTTTCGTTCTTTGTCAGGCTGGCTATGTTTCGCACCTCGAAACATTTGAAGTACGTGCTCGAAAGACTTTATTCGGAGCACTGCTCCGATTTATGTGTTGTGAACTATCCCGGCCCGTAAGTACTTTTGCGGAACGTTTAAACGAGCAAAGTGGAATTGATGTCCGGCCAGTGGATTTAGCTCGGACTCCTCTACGTGAACTTCCTCCTTAATGTCCTCGTCTGGATCGAAGAGGGACGTTAAAAAGCGCCCACGCGGAGCTTGTAGTATACAGGAGAAATGATGTCGGAAGCATTGCCGTCAAGTATTTTATGCTTAAATTATTTTTTCTTAAACGTATTAAAAATTTTATTATTGTATGGTGGCATCGCGAAGCAGTTGTGACTGTGGCAGCTGTGGACAGATGGACAGAGAGATTAGTATGCGTCCTGGGCCGACTTCGAGAGATTCTTTGCCGATACTGGTTTCGAAGAAGAGCTAGAAACGTAGAGGGAACTTCAGACGGCACAGCCAGGTTCGATTCCGGCACCTCGAAGCCTTTAGCGGAGACATCGAATGATCACGAAAAAGCGGTAACCCTATCAAAACTCATAATGGTGTTATGCTAGAGTGCTACTCGTAAAGAAATTGGGCAGGTTCTTAAGACCTAATGCCGACAAAGACACTGGACAACTTTTACTTTTTATCTATCAAAAAGGGAAGAACAAAAGCACATCCCAGACTCGACTCCAGCTCATTTCCCTCCGATAGAAAGTTGGAGATAATCATAATTCGTGGCCTTACATCGCGAGACGACTAAGATCATGATCGACGCCACAGTGGTCGGTCCGTGGATTCATTTCGTCCGCCCGAGGGTGACTTCACCTGCGCTGAATTCTCTGCACACGGCACAGTGTGATTAGCGTCCCTCGGAGAGTACGACCTATAAGAAACGTGTACGACGCTACCATATTGTTCTACCGACACCTTCAAAATATTCTGCAACCAAAATAAAAATGAAAACTGATACGCTTAAATGATAACAAAAAAGAAAGAAAACGCATAATACAGCCTCGTTATAACGAATCATCGCTTTATTCAGAGTTTCACGCAACCCTGACCGAAGTCCATGCCTTTCGAACCGAGTTATTCGAAGTACACTGCCAGCAGACTCCGCTTAGTGCGCACTCCACTTAGTGCGAACTCCTTAGTGCTTAACTCAACGGCAGGTAAGTTTAGTGCTAACTCTGCTTAGTGCGAACTGCATGCCGGAAAAAGTACAGCAAGCCCAGTTTACAGCTTTTTTTTTCTCTCTCCTCCTTTTCTCTGTTTTTGATTCTCGAATTAAAACGCTGCCGAGGTGCTCGTTACCAAGTTTTGTTTGCTTCCTAAAGTACTTGTCTTAAAGCTGCCGTGGTGTTTCCGCACGCATCCGATGCAACCGTCACTGTTTTTGCGGCACTTTCGCTGGTACTGAATAGCCCCTTATACAGAACCTGTTCCGTATCCTACTGACTTCGTTATACTAACGAGTGTTTAGTACACGCTGCTTGCGCCTTTAGCAGCGCAACCTTTACTAATAACCGAGCCAGACCCTTCCTCTATAGACTACTAAAGCTATACCGATAAGCCCTCATCAACTGCAACCACTGCACGGAACAATGAAACGACCTTTCGAAAATCCCACGCGGCCAACATCTCCCGCAACAGTTTTCAAGGTCTCCGGTAACAAAAAACCGCAGCCGGCACAAATCCCCTCGGGAAGCAACGACGGCCTCGACGAAATACAACAGCGCGTCCATAAAAGGACATTAAGCCAAGAGTTGGACGCCACTTTAATGTATTCACCGCCTACGCACCTCCACACTAAGATCATCTTCCATTCGCGATCGGAATTCGTAATAACCCAGTTGGCCTTTCACTAGGTACAACGATGTATCGCTATAAGGGTAAGTAATGTACACGGGTATGTCGCTCTCTCTATGACGCACGTAACCGTCTCAGTTATAAGGTGCGAAATAGGAGGGCTTATCAAGATCACATTTCCCCAGATACGCGCTTTGAGCAAACGAGCTTATTTGCATTCAACGAGGTCGTACAAAGAGGGTTGTAAATGTAAGACTGACTCCGTGAAAGGGAGATCTTTTACGGCATATCCTGCGGCGTTCTTCCTCTGTTTACATTACAAATACGACCTACATTAATGCGAGCCGCGTCCTGTGGCCAGATAATGAGCTTTGTCTTAATCCAAGTCTGGTTATGCAAGCTAGGTTCTTTTACGTTGGCATAGTTATGCTGACTCTACCAATGTTGGTTTTACAGAAACCTTGACCACTATCATTTCTCGTAGTGGTTAGACGACATCCGTCCTCTCGGTGTTCACACACACACACTAGCCGTCTGACCGAGTGGATGCACCGTATGCTCGTCGATGCTGACTACTACCAACAGGATCTTGTTAAATACTTCGAGGTGGTGGGTTCGAATTCCACCTCAAGCTGCGCTGTCTTAAGTTTTCCCTCAGTCTTCCGACTGTCTCTCCAGACAGATGTCCAACCAGAACTCGTGCTAACCTCCTTATCTTCCACTCCTTTTTGCCGTCCTCGGTGCGTTTATCCCTGTCTGAACACCTCTCATGGCCACCGTCACCACGCGGTGCTAAAATAGACACAGAAATACGAGCAATAAAAAAATAAGAAAACGACGTGCGCATTCGACGTTGCCTGCCACCGCTTGTGTGTAACTCTCCTATTTTCGAATGTTTCAGTGTGTCGACGTTGTATTATACTATTTATCTATTTATTTATGGATATACCTCAAAGCCCTTGAGGGCTTTACATGAGGGGGGGGGCAGCAACGTAGTTGAATTAACCATATAAAAAGCAAACAACAAAAACAGAGCATGACAATGGAACACTGTACTGTATATTAGTGAGTTGTTTGAATCAACTGAACACACAGTGCGTAATAAGCTATACAATGTAAAATAAGATAACATGATACGCTTAAGCAACGTTAGGAAACGTTCAAACTAAACCGAACAATCTGGCAAGTTTCTGTTTAAATGTGGTGTGGTAAGCAAGGACGACTAGCGACTATTGAATAATGAGCGCGTTATAGTACAAAAGCATTAGTGCCAGTCTACTAGCACAACAACAACAACAACCATATTCAGTTGTCTCGCGACGTAAACACCCAATTATTATTAACAACAACCATAAGAACTGTACTCGTGAACATCTTAAGGCTCGCTTTTTACGTATTAATGCCGGTGCCCGCGGTGTACCACTAAACATAGCCTCCCATTCACAACCACACAACTACCTCATCATTATCAGAGAAAAGTTCAAAGCACCTCGCAATTTCAAATATACAATACGTCATTCCCCATCTATTTCTTTCCTTGAACTAGTCGTGCAAGCAGACGACGACGACAAACTCGAAGCTTGTCAGAAAGGACGGCGACCAATGAGCGTTTCGCTGCGCCGTAAGCCCGTGACAAATTGTCGTCTGCGTGGGGGCGATAACAAAATTGGCTGCGGGACGACGACACGTTAGGACTCGTTACCAAGAAACTTCTAAATATTCCCGCCAGGGGTTCCGAAGCAAGGTTGAGAAATACGAAATAACGATACGAGTCTCGGTTTGTTCTGAGGCGCTCGCTGCGTAAAAATGTGAGAATGTAGGACGTTAACTCATTCGTCCATTTTCTTTTTGCGCATTATTATCGTGCAGAACGTTCTCTTTTTTGCCCAGGTGAACTAACTTTTCGAGCATACGAGGAGCAAAAAAAAAAAAAAAAGGAAAGGTCACAAACTATAAAAAACAGTCCAGGATGTCCCACCTAACATACCCAAGATATAAAAAAAAATTCGCTCGAGTTGAGAAGCGATTGAAAGCAACTGAATGCCGTTACCTGTCGTGTATGCTATAGTCGCCACGATTATTTCGTAGTACCTAATTAAATAATTAGATAAGACTAATTAGCTAGATTTTAGAACGTCCTTTTAAGGGCCGAGGCGGCGGTCGAGATTATCTGCAGTCCTACTCCGCGGCAGACGGACAGGCAGATTCGCCTTACATATAAACCCTCCGATTATTATTAATATTTTTCTTATTATCGTTATATTTTTATATTAATCCGGTTTTACGAACAGCGAGAGCCGTTGACTGCCACAGGCTCAGTGTCACAAGCCTTTCGGCTTAGGCGAGCCGGGCTTAGACGCCGAAATAAATAATTTAGAAATAAATCGTGTAAAAATTCACTTTTCAAAATAACTTTTCAACCATAAACTCGTAGAAATATACACTTCACGAAATACGCTCTTCGAAATAAATATTTCAAAATCAATCTTAGAGCGGCGGGCCTGCTGTATTTTGTACGTTTACTAAAGTTGTGCGAATAACTTATTAACTATATATTATAGTTATGTATATGTAGTATATATACATATTATTTATTACATAAATTACAATATATATATCACAATAATACATATGATTATTATTAACATGTATATGTTAATATTATATATTATAGCTATATATGCATATAACTTATTATTATTATTATCATCATCATCGTAATTATTAATATTTTGAATCGAACAGATGCTAAGCGCCTTGACGGAAACCCGACCGACGTGTTTGTCGATAACATAATATGGTATTATATTTTTCGCTAATATTTATTTATTTACTTTGTTTATTTATTTATTTAAAAGTGCCCGTCAACGGAAAATGCTACTAGATAGTGCACTGAAAAATATAAAATATACAGTCTTATCCTCGGGGAAACCTTCTCGCACAACGTCGCGCAATCTCTGTATCATTCATCGCATCTACAATCTCCGCGTCTGGCAATAGTGATTACTGTTAGGCATCCAGGGCTGCACGATCGAAATCTCTACGACATTCTAATTCCTGCATTTTTAAGGCTCTCGCCGTCTTAAAGCGACTCTCTCCCACATAGCGGCGTAGCCGATCTTCGCTTGCATGGCGACAGTGACGAAACCGGGCTATCTAACCTCAGCAGGTGCGTCAACACTGTGCAGTGGGTGCGATTACATTCCTAGCAGACGGCGTTCTGGTAACGTTGTCGTCTGCGCCTTCTTTTAAATTGCATTTGCATAACCTAATTTGGCGAAATGCGGCACTGCATGTGCGCGCGGGTGTGCCTTTAATGGCCAACTGCGGGTGCTCTTCACGGGAATGATTTTATAGCTATCTGCGTTACACTTAAATATGGGCGAGACCGTCGAGGTGGAAATTTCTTCGATATGGTTATCGGTGTGAAGACGACGTAGACAATTTAAGTAGCACTCCTGTTATATTGCAAAGATGGATTGAGAAAGTTTGAGGAATACAGGCGTAAAATCCCGACAGTCGTCTCTGCTATGTTTTACCGAATTTTCTTTCGACGTGCACGTCTTGTACAGGGTGTCCCGCCTAATACACACCAATGTTTAAAACAAACGATGGAGTGTATCTTGAACCTTGAACCAAGTGAATGTTATTACCAGTCGTGTATAGTAGTCGCCAGTTCGTTTCATTGTGTGTATAATATAATCAGAAAAGATTAGATTAGGGCCGAGGTGTCAATTGAAAAGTTGGCGCGTTGTCATGTGTGTTGTTCTGTGTTGTTGTTTTGTGTGTGTGATTACAGTGTTTTAAGCGACAAAAAAAATAACGAACAAGTCACACAAAGCATACATAATTACTGTATAATAGCTATACCTGTGACATACCAACCTGGGCAGAACTTGCGGAAGATAACTGAATAATAATAATAATAATTTTATTATGTCATGTCTTTAAAGCGAAGATACAAAGCAGGCCCGCCTAAGCCGAGAGGCTTGTGACGCTGGGCCTGGAGGCAGTCAACGGCAAAGCAACTAGATACACAATTATACAGGAAAAGGAAACACAAACAAAATGCAACAACAACTTACATGGTACTTAATTAGGCACAATAATATAATTGACGCAGTGACCTTTCAAATGTGACTTTGACTGAATCATATAATAATAGTAATAAATAATAATAATTCAGGGCTTTACGTCGCGAGACAACGGTGATCTGAAGAATAACAGCAGCACGGTAAACAGGTGTAGAGATGTGTGGCTGTCATCAATATAACGCAACCTTTTCCGAGCCTCGCGCAATAATCACCACCTGCTCGAGCACACCTTCCTGTGATCGAAATTCACTTTCTTGCAGGAGAAAGAAAGAAAGAAACACCGTACGGCATGCTGCACTTGATCCGAACTCACTGCTCACCACAGAGCAAATAAGAAACAGACACTCGAGAACCCCCGGCCACTCCCCTCCCTGCATCAAGCGATACAACAGCGAACAGAGAAAGACAAACACAGCCAATTTTAACGCAGAATGCAACGCTTCGCAATCGAACAAACTGAAATGGGGCGCGAAATTCGAGCAAAATTACACCCAGTCTCTCTCTCTCTCTCTCTCTCTCTCGTTGCTTTTCGCTTTAAGTTCGTTCTCTCTACTCAAAAGGAAAAAATAAAGAAACGTAAAATCACCTGATGGCCTCACGTACTGCCACCTATACCTTCTCCCTGCACTTTTCCAAAAAGCAACGCTAACCTCCTGATGCTTTCTCTCTCTCTCTCTCTTTAATGAGAAAAAGGGGAAGGAGGAGTCACTCCCTTACCCTCCCGAATGGAAGCCAACACGATTAGATTTTCCACCCTTCTAATTAGCATAATACCTTCTTACGTCTTTAATTCCTCCCGTCTATTTCTTCCAACGTTCCGGCAGCTCAGTTTTAAATGGGAAGAGGCACTGAGAGAGTTGCGATCACGAAATTAAGACTCATATCTTTCTTTTCTGTTTCCCTTTCTTCTTCTTCTTCTTTTTTTTATAACCCTCCCTTTATTTATGTTCCGTTCACACTATTAGTTTCGTCGATATAGCCTTCCAATCTGTAGCTAACTTAGCGTATCGCTTTTAGAGTCAAAGTGAAACGGTCGTAGAGTGTACGTGGAGGATAAAACGTAAAACGTACTAAGCACAAATGGGGAAAAGAAAAAGAAACGTAATGGTTGTCCAGATTGTGTTTCGTATTGCACCTTGGACGGGGGTTGGGTGGATTTTTATGGCTGCTTTTGCAGGTTAATGCAGTAGGTCATCTTGTCTGGCCCGTTCTCTGCCTTCTTTTTTTTTTCTCCCTCTCTCTCTATTTCATTCTGCCAAAGCTACTGCTTTTATGGGTCAACCCCCCCCCCTTCTTGTAGTTCCTCCCGTAACTTTACAGGATCACGTGACACGTAAGAGAAGTTACAGCATCTAAACACATTTGAAAGAGTGGGCATAAATATGGAGCGATCTTTTTTCCAAATTGTTGCCAGTACTAACTCTGGATATCAACTGTAGTAGAGACGCGCAAAGCTAGGAAGAAAGGGAAGCAGGAAGAAATGAGCGCTTAGTGTGCGTCCTGGGCAGACTTCGAGAGGAACTCTGTCCACATACTTATTTATTTATTTCGTAGTACCTCAAGGGTCCTATAATGGAGATTACATGGGGGTGGGGGGGGATACAGAGGTAATTAAGAAAGGAATGTTTGCTATACACAGTTTTATACAATACTAAAGTGCCCAGGAAGTCTGAAGTCTACTGTCTGAAATACTGAAGTCGGCCCAGGACGCATACTAAACCCCCTGTCCCCCACTCCTTCCTGCTGTCCTCTCTCCATCTGTCCACGTCTGTACGCCGCTCATAACCACAGTTGCTTCCCTGTCGCTAACACGGAACTAAAAAAAGTATAAATACAATAAAACAACAACACTACATACATTGATGTGAGTGGTTATCATGGTATAAGAGTGAGGATCTGCTTGCGGAAGGTGCAGTTTTCGTCGACGAGTGCAAGGTTAGTGGGGAGGTCATTCCAATCGATGGCAGCAAAAGAACGATTTTGAGTCGTTAATGTGTCTGAAAATCCGTCCGAAACCCTAGGGAAGACCTGAGACGGCACAGCTGTCGGTGGGGTTCAATCACGTTTTCAGGGTGACTTTGCAAACACCCCACACCAAACAATGAATACCGTATGCTCAAGACCACGACGTGTCCGCTGTGCGTAATCAGGAAATGTGGTCGCGAAATGCTGCATGTGGCGTCACACGTTCGTTTCGGTGCGTCAACCACAGGGGTGGCATCCAATGTATTGCTCCGTAGACGAAAGCGTGCTGGGCGAACGCAATGCATCCTGGACAGGTGCTGGTCGCACGTCACAGCAAACATCAAGGACTCGTGACCTTAAAGATGGCGGCCCCCGTGATCGGCGGCCAAACCGTTTGTAAACAATGCGGTTGTTGTTCTGGACGACGTTTTGGATGTTTTTCGATCACGGTAATTATTTTTATCCGATAATCTCGCAATAAAACGCGCAGTTTTACACATAAAGCCTCGTATTGTTGACAACTTCCAAGGATGTGATGACGACTGCGCGTTAAGACTTACCGAGCCGATGCGATGTACTTAAACTAAGGTGAAATGGACTACCATGTTGCGGAAGAAGCACCGCATTGTTTATGCGGGCAAAATACGGTCATCCATTGGTGTTATGAAGGTGAAAATATGTCGTAAGCGGCAAAACGACATGTAAACAAAGTCACATGACCTCAAAATGACGTTTTCTATGACGTGCGACCAGGACAAGATGGCAGATTTGCCAAAAGCACCCGCTTGAGGGTAGTTACAACAATGGCGGGTTTGTGTCACCCCTGTGGCGTCAACCCTCGTTTTCTACGACAACGACGCGTCGACAAATTTTCCCTATGTGTTCCTACCGAAGTCGGCCCAGGACGCATATATTCACCGCGCTGTCCCCTCTCCATCTGTTCACATCTGTTGACACTTGACGAAAAAGCACCGCCAGGGGGGGTTTCGAACCCACACCCTCTGATCCCCCCGGTAGTTTAACAGATGCCACCAGTTACATCATGCTAGCTATACCCTCAAATCAACGTGCAAAAGCTACGCTAGGAAGTACAGGAAGATCGCACCCATCCTCAACACATTCGCCCTCACGCTGCTGCCGGCCGTTGTTGATACAGCCTTAATCGCTTCGCGGTGCCCTAATAGGAATGTTTACAAAACGAGGTCTCACAAACGACTCTCGCATTGTGAGCTCACCAACCATACCACACACTGGAACCACAAAAACCAGGCCCTGCTGCGCCGTTGTGTAACCCGGCAATTTACAGCCCCATGAGCCGCTGATTCGCTGTTCATATCTCCCTGCACTCCCACCCAACTAAAACCAGCACTACACGCTCTCCTATCGTCGCAATTTAGCATTCAATTGTTCCCCGGGGACTAGCCCGCCAACTACCAGCAACGCCACCACCGTTAATTACGACCCCTTCTCCTCGCGCGTCCGCTACCGCAGCGCCGCCGCGCGCTTTCTTCTGTCAAAAGTCGGTCGCGTCCCAATACGAGTCTAAATAACGTCCGTATCTCTCTCTCTCGCTCTCTCTGGAAAACTTAGGAATCGTGCCTCGAATAAATCCTGATAATTTATTCTTCTCGGTTTCTGTCTGTTTCGCTTTCAAAGAGGTAAATGCTGTTTGCTTCGCGAGCGCGAATATTACCGTTAGCGCTACTGCTTCCGCAACGCGAAGGCAGATAAGTTTAGCAAAGCTGTGATTGGATGGATCTTTTTGCGCTTTATGCTAAGCGAGCGCAAAGACAAACGGTGCCCTCGAGAGTATGGGCGAAAATGAAGACGCCATTTTTTTTTACTGGGAAGTATTTTTATGAGCTCAATTACCACCGAGAGCGTGAAGTTGTGTTTAATGAGCGCACTGGGCCCTAGAGGACAGAGTGTACTACTGCTTGAGTTCACATCGAACGAGCGGACAAAAAGAGATAGTAACCATTCGGGATATATAATATCTCGGAAGGTCAATCGTGCAAGGCGTTATAGGCGCCGCTGCTTCGTGCGCTGAAGCGAGGGATTTCTGAACAAGAAAAGTAGAGTACAGGGTGTGTGCAGAAAAACATGACCCGCATTTTTACATGTAACTCGTTGTCTACTTACCCGAGGAACTTCCGGTGGCGTACGATGGCGTATTTATGCGTGCGAAAGCTACAAAAAAAATCCTGGAAGCCATACCCAGCCTAAAAAAAATAAACAGAGCGCGAAAACATGGGCTTCCATGCATTAGAATAGGGCGGTCATCACGGTGCATGGCAGTGCATTTCAGTCTCAGGAGAGCTATGTGCAGGCACCGCCGGGGTACTGCCGATGAGCATCCAGGTGGGACATCGTTTCGATTTATGCACCGATAGCTCCCCTAGCGGTACTTGAACACAACTCTCCTACATCCACCATGTTGCCCTATTCTGATGCACGGAGGCCGACGTTTTCGTTGCTCCGTTTATTTTTTAAGCTGAGTATGGCTTCCATAATTTTTCTGCAGATTTCGCACGCATAAATGCGCCATCGTGCGCCACCGGAAGTTCGTTAGTTAGGTAGACAACGAGCTATGTGCCTAAATGCGGGTCACGTTTTTCTGCACACACCCTGTACTTTCAGGTTGATGTGGGATTAAAGATTTGTGACTGTCATCCACGAACGAGAATGAACAGTACGCGCTTAGCACCTACCTGTTCACCAGTTGCCCCATGCATCGGGACATTATGTGATGAATTTAAGGCGAACTTATATAGTCGCGGAAACCTCACGAACACTGCCATATTATGGTACAGTTGTTGCCAGACTACTAGAGACCACTATGGATTTTTTTTCCGGTCTATTGAGCTGTTCACCTACAATACCCACGAACCCTTAACACGTCATCCCCAAACCTTTAAATACCGTGCCGATCATGACGACGGTTGCCAGACTCTGTTTGAAATATCTGCGGCTCTCGTCCTGATTAACTTCCCTTAACATTTCCTTACCGAACCGGTATTTTAGCGGTATTATAACCGGTAGCTGAATTTGCTACTCTTCTATATAACGCAAATATGATAAGCATTTAAAGAGATTGAAACATTCAAATAATTTATTCTATTAAAAAACAAGCTTTCGGGCGGAGCCCGTGCGATACATTCAAGACTTGGTACAGGTATTTATACTAAATGTACATCAGAGGAAGGTGACAAAGAAGGTGGTGAGGAGGAAATACAAAGGCTCGTTAGAGAGGATTGAGGACGCGAAATCCTCTCTAACGAGACTTTGTATTTCCTCCTCACCACCTTAATTGTCACCTTTCTCCGATGTACATTTAGTATAAATATCTGTACCAAGTCTTGAATGTATCGCACGGGCTCCGTCCGAAAGCTTGTTTTTTAGTAGAATAAATTATTTGAATGTTTCAATCTCTTGAAATACTGATCTTATCCACCTGCTGAAGACTGGGAGGTGGTGGGTTCGAATCCTACCAGCGGCTGTGCTGTCAGAGGTTTTCCCTGGGTTTTCCGAAGACTTTTCGGACGAATACGTCGGCACAGTTCCCCCTGAAGTCGGCCCAGGACACACACTAACCCCCCCGTTCCTCCACTCCTTCCTGCTGTCCTCTCTCCATTTGTCTACGTCTGTACGTCGCTCATCGCCACAGTTGCTTCGCGGCGCTAACACGGGATAAAAAATATAAAAAAACTTGCGAGTGCTAGACTTTTCCCATTTTTGCCAGTTAATAACGCCAATATGTAAGATGAGAACATTATTCACTACGTACCGATACCAAACCCATGCTTTCCACTGCACATTGTTGTTCAACTGGAGAGCACCATAAACTGCGCACAAACCAACCGCAAAGAAGCATTGTGCTCAGCCTAAACGCGCAGTTGAAACTTGTCCGTTTCCAAACGTTTGGCCTTGGGCGCAATTATTTCGTAATAAATTCGCAGGTTCTGCGAAGTTTCTTGCACAAAACGTTACACCATCACAACGCTGCTTCCACACCGTGCGGCTTAGCCGCGCTTCGTCTTTTGTGTCTTCAATAATGAATAATACGACATCAACACCAATCAATCAATATCACGCCAGGATACAAACAGAGAAACCGAGAACCCTACAGCGCGATAGGAACGGCTCTTTTTTTTTCTTCTTCTTCTTCTTCTTCTTTTTTTTAGCGCGAAAAACGAGTGAAGCGTGGGATACCCGAGAGGAAGATCATCTTAAATCTAGAGGTGCAGACATCTTCATTCACCTTTATTGGCTCCACAACACCCCCACCCATCCTTCAAAGAAAGGAAAAACAGTTTCACGCAAACACGTGAAAAAAGAAGAAAAAAAAAGAAAAGAAACGAGAACCCCCATCCAATACCTTCCCCTCCCCACACGCACATAACACAAGCGGTGCTCGAAAACCGAACCGCTCAACGCGTTGCCCCTCTCCAGACCATCCCTTCTCACGCATCGCAGCTCCAGCGAATAGGAGCCGGTCACGTGCTACAATCGGACCAATGGAGCGACGGCGTGCCGCGCTTCCGTTTCCGAAGCGTCCCCCTAGCGGTAGGAGGGCGAAGCTGAGAAGCCATTTCATGGTTGAGCGGTCCGTCAGTCGTGAATGGCGGCACACTTTAGCATCCCTGAGAGATCAGCAATTGTCTCCTATTTTCTCGTATTCCTCCTAGTGGAGTTACACGTTGGGGTGGCGATTGATGCAATGAAACGGACGCCGTGAGACCATCCGACACACTATCTTCAAAGAGCCACCATTTCCTCGAGTCGGAAGAAGACACACAGATACAAAGCGACGAGGATGACCCAGGGCTTGTGTCATCTTCATCATTGTGTTTGTAACTCAACGAAATGGTTTCTCTTTCTACGGCACACGAGCGGGCGCTTGCACAATTTTACATTCGTTCGTTCGACGCTCTACGATACGGGGTGTCGTGCTGTGACGTCATCACAGGTGACCTAAACACTGCCGTCTCCCCTCATTACTTGTGTGTGTGTTGCAAGGATCAAATGATGGTATTCGCTGCGGTGTCAAGATCTCAACGAAGTTATACCCAATCAGCGCCTGCCATATCTCCATCTGGATGGTTTTCAATCGGTTATTTCGCAATCATATATATCCTCATACAGGAACTGTTCAGCCGGTAGCAACGCACAGCAAGTGCATGGCGGGCAGATTACATCAACGGTCCTCTTGACACGTACTCGTTGACTGGTCATCAGCAAGCTGTGTTCCACTCTGCGATTTCCTTCCTCGGGACTCTCGAGGAACACACATCCTGATAGGAATCAGCTAGCTGGGTAGTCGGCGCAATGTTCAATTGGGCCAACCCCTCCACACGTTTCTTGTTTTTTAAACGCAACCAAACTTATAAAGGCATGCGCTACCGTGACAATAGCTCTCCGGTCAGCGTCTTCTCCTAGCTTTAGACATCTTTCGTCCTGCATAGCTGCTTGCTACCATAACAGGTAACAACTGGGCACCGAAGCGACCAGATATCAGATTCCAATCCGAACCGCTTGCGAGGTCCGAAAGTCTGAATGGTTGAAGACAGCAGGGCTCTGTCTATTATTATATGTGATCCATGGTGATGTCGCTCGGTCAAGCTGGGAATTACAAAGTTGAAAGGGGTTCATACTAATGTACAAGGCTCGCAACTTCCAACCAAACTCCCGTTACTGCGACCTCGCTCCGATAAGCGCCCGACTGGCGGCGAACATCGCAATCAGTACCGGGTCTGACCCATGTTCTTTCGAGAGGTGGCAGGACGTTGACATGCTGTCGCTTGTTGTCTTGTCAACACGTGTGGAAACGGACTCGACACAAAACAAAATCTGGGACAATATTTCGGGACGACGTTGCCGGGCCTGTTTTGTCGACTGCGCTTCCACACGTGTTGACAACAAGCGACAGCATGTCAACGTCCTGCCACCCCTCTAAAGAACATGGGCCAGACCCAGTACTGATTGCGATGTTCGCCGCCAGTCGGGAGCTTATCGGGGCGAGGTCACAGTAACGGGGAGATTGGTTGGAAGTTGCGAGCACTGTACGTGACCGGTTTCTCACAGCTGAAAACCGTCGAAAGATTGACGACATGAATCCTGCTAATGGATGAAAGCAGACGACACCCCCACACACGTGACAAGGGTCACCCCGCCGTACAGAGCTCCATGCGACTCCTCTCCGTTAAAATTTGGGGCAACACAGCTGGCACGTCACACGCCATGTGACAACCATGATTTCCTTCACCAGGTCTATACCGACGTCATCAGGCAATGCATAAAGCCTGTCAGAGTAACCAGTGACAAAAAAAAAAAAAGGAAATATAAGAGAAATAAATAAAAAAAGAGATAAGGGTGGGAGGCCGTGTGCGAAAACGCACGTATATCTCCTCCGTTCTGTTCCCCAGTTCCATCTTAACTCTCAGATGCACTTCCGTGAATATATAGTTCCTCACAACCGTCACAAAACAACAAAAGCCACGACCTCAAACTTCTCGAACGCCACCTCGGTATCTTCCCCTCCCTTCCCCCATTTACATAAACACCTAACACACACACACACACACTTTAGACGCCTATACTGCTAGTTCCAGGCTCATATTTATAGTCTGGCCGCTGCTTCGGAAACACACATTCCCCTTGTTATTTCTATGGGCCTTTCTCTACATCCATACTGCGTGCACTCCTCCTAACGGCAGTAAATATCAAAAGCGAGGAAAAGAGAAAATCGAAGCCATATAGGCAACCGAAAAAAAAAAAAAGTTCCTTCCGTGCAATTTCCCAATAGGCGCATATTTCGCATCCGCGCTTACTAACGCACATACACACGAAGCAAAAGAACGGGTCGGGGGGAATCCCCTAGTGCAGGTCTGCTTCCTCGCTGCTGCCTTTTATTATTCGCATTTATTACATTTATTACTTCTTTTATTTAGTCGACACGGGGAAGACTGAAACTTTTAGCGAGTGCACTGTGTTACCTTCTGTCATCCTGCACTTCCCGCAGAATACGGCGGAGTAACGCTTCCAGGGGGCGCTGCTGCTTTCTTCGGAGCGTTTAATCCAATCAGATGTAAGTTGGCTGGGAAAGAAAAAAACGCTACGCGTGTTCGTGCCTGAAGAAGCCGAAGCCGAAGTCGAAGTCGTGGCTGTTTTGTTATTGCGAGTGCGTTAGAAAGTTGGAGTCTTCACCTGGGAATTATTGCTAGCGCGGAAGTACAGCCTCGCTTACACCACACGCAGTCCGCTTTGACGCATAATTTACTAGCCGGGTGGCGGTTGAGTATTGCACTTTGCGGACGTAAGCATTTAGAGCATAACTGCCGTAACTTTTAAGGTACGTGTATAAGAATGTTGGGGCCTTTAGCATTACAAGGATGCCGCACAGGTTTAGTTGTGGAAGGATTAGGTATATGCTCTCCAATTTGTGCGCATGGCTATTTCATCTGTGGTTTTTATGCGGAATTACACATTATAAGAAGAGATGGAGTCGCTTTGTGTATAATGTGTCACCGAATTTGCGGAGCACGCGAGAAAATGACTGAGTGGTTACATCGCTAACACCGGTAACACCTTTTTTTGAAGAGTAGCAAGCCAAATATTGGCTGACCTCTCAACACCGGAGAAAAAATCGCGTGTTTGCCAAAAAGATAAATGAGATGTAGAAAGGGAAAATATAGTAAAAGAAATCTTCGTAACCTCAGTTGCTTTTCTAAATTTGAGGAAAAAAAACAATATATCACCCCCAATGCGTGAACGCATGTTCCCACTGTTTTTTTTTCTAATATTATTTTCCCCCTTATTTGTTTTAAAGCGATAGCTTTATAGGGCGCACCAACGTCGACAGTCGTGTACGTCCGTCCGCAACAGTTGTGGAGAGAGAGAGAGAAGAAACGAGAAGTTGCAATGACACCGAAACGACGCAGGAGATCAGGATCGGATGATGGCCTTACGAAGCTACCGCATAATGTACCGCCCAGTATAATGAGAAAAAAGAAACAACTCCTCTTTTTTTGTTTTTTTCTCCCGTGCTCCCCTCAACAAGTCTTCACGTAGCCATTGTGCTCAATTCCACAGAAGCCGCTTCGCTCACAAACCACACACAAAGAAAGGATTAAGATAACGCGCTGCAACAGAGGAAGCCAAACAATGAAGCCACACATAGACAAAAAAAAAACGAAGAAAAAAAAAACCTGCGTGTTTGCACCGAATCCCCCGCGCAATCTTATAGCTCCAGTCTGACGCTAAAACTTGGCCATTGAGCCTAACAAGCGTTTTTTTCCCCCACAACGCAAAATGCCGCAATTCAATGCCCTCTAACTGCATCCCCGAGCGTAGTTCAAACAAAACTCTGTATATATATATATATATATAACATGGGAGTCGCTTTTCTTCCCCCCACCGGTCGGGACTTTTTCGACCGTAGAGTATCAAGTCTGAATCCCTGACAAACGAATTCCCCCACCCAGTCTTGGAGAAATATAACAAGAAGCAAACAATGCTTCTGGACTTTCCTCCCAAAATCAACACCGCTAACGCTACAAAAAAAAAAAAAAAATAGCGAGACGATACAGCGCAAAAATAAAGGACAGGTGGAAAGAGCAAAACGAAAGTAACGATCTTTACGCGGGAGCAGTGAGGAACTGAGTTGCACTCACTGAGTTGCTGTATAGTGCACGTTCGACCTCATCTGTGCGGTTAGAACAAGAGCTGAACACTGCACCAATCAAATTAGTTTAGTAGTCAGTTAGTTTAGTATACTACACCAATTACTTTTTCTATCCACTTTTATGTCTTTACGCCTTGTTAAGAGGCCCAACAAAGGCTTTGGCACACGAAGTGGTTTTCTTTCCTGTTTTTTCTTTTCTTTAGAGATCATTGAGAGCAGTACAGATGGCGTTTTCTCGGGCCGATTATGTGGTTATGCGCACATTCTGGAGGAGAGAGTATGTAATTAGATTAATAATTACCTAAAATACTTTTTCAGTAGTGATTTTCAGGAAAATGTGAGATAAGAGAATTGAAGCCAGTCATATCTTAAAGCCGCTCAAATTTTTAAATCATCCCGAATTGGGCACGTACACTGATATGTCCGTCGCGAAATTTTTGTTATACAAATGAGCCAAAATCCGGAACCCAGAGCATCAGGGGCGCGAGAAGGCCACGACCCTAGGACGCATGGTCTTGTCTGCCAAGCAGATCGGTACCCACGAGGCACTCCGACAGTTCAAACAGGTTTAAGGTGCTCTGAGGGTGCCACAACACTAGCGCCCCCTGTGACTAGTATTGAAGACACCCTACACAGGTTGTTCACCCATCGCTCGAGACGCGCTTGTTTCGGTTACGGCTCATTCGCATAGCCAACTTTTTGGACGTACATTCCAACGTTTTTAGAACTTAAAAAAAAAAGTAGGGTGGCTATGAATAACGAATCGCTGCAATTCTGTTATCTTGCATTTCTTGGACAAACTCTAAAAGCAGTTAATTAGGTAATTCGGTATTAGGTAATTAGGTATCTAGTAAGTAGTTACATACCGTCGTGGACAGCACGTCCGCCTGGTCGTATAATCGGCTTGCGAAACCGACATCTGCGTTGCTTTTGATCGCTTTCAAATAAAAATTTGTTGGGAATGCAAAAAAAAGCATCCTGTGCATTTGTGGAACCCAGGAGCTACTGCACGGGGTCTAAAGACTCCGTGTAATCGAAACCACAGTGCGGGCGACTGCGCAGTCTGCGCGCGGGAAAGAATCGCGGTACGCCCGCTTGCATGATGCTAATAAAGCATGTTACACAAGCATCGTTGCCATTGTTTTGTCGCTCGTTATTCAAAGACGTACACCAACTGCCCGTCGGGGCAAGATGCTTTTGTGCCCTAGCACATCCGTGCTTCCAACACAACGCTGAATTGACATGTCATTCACCATGAACTGTACGCACCATTATCGTGCGTTAAAATGATCGCTTCATTTTTGCTCCTTTGTAGCTTCAAACTGTGCGGAAGGGTTTCCATGGGAGCATCCCATAGTATTCTCGAATACTCAATCTGCACTTCCGTTGCGGAAAACAGACGGAAGACTTATCTCCACCTATGCGCAGGCTTCCATTCTTCTTCTGAAGGCTGCAGGATGCCTAACTAGAGGGCTAGGTCATAACAGTAGGAGCTCTGAAAGATGAAAGTCACTGAAAGGGTTAGCCAGCTGTATAGGACTCGAACCCACATCTTCTAGATTACCGGTCCAGGGCTCTACCAGTTGAGCTAAGCTAACACGCCTTCTCAGCGATTTCCAAGGGTGCGTCATCTGAAGGGACAAACCAGTTACTCTCTCTCTCTCACTCATCCTCCTTTCACTCTTACATTTTTGCTCACTCACACGCACATTCATACGACGGGATGCTCGACTAGCATAGGAGGCGGGCGAGCTGGAGAGAGAAAGCACATGTGTGTGTGTTTTCTTCATTTTCTCCACCATATTCAAGGCACATGTAGCCTACAAGTTGCTGATATTCAGAAAATGTATATATGTGCATGTCATGTTCAGATACGTGTCTGCGTCTTACGTAACTTCTAACGACGAAAAGAGGGGGTGGAGGATGTAAGGGAAAAGTGTGGTCAGCCTGCTCTGCGGTGGCAGCACGGTGCACGGTGCACAGAGGAGGGGATGCGAAAAGGGAAGGGAGAAAAACACGATGGTGATACATGAGAGGTAGGAGGGTGTGCAGTCCCTCTTGCTCTGGGATTGGGGTGGTCCCGCAAAACTGCACACCAAAGAAAACGTGCAAACACCCCTCTGTAGCCTTCATTGGGAAGCTCCCAGTACGTATATATACCTGGTAAACGCCTAAGTAACTCCAGGCTTCGCCTATCCACCTTTCAGTTCCGCGGCCCATGATACCTCAATATTGTTGATTGATTGATTGATTGATTATTTAAAAGAAAACCAGGGAGAAATTGAACTTGTCTCCTGACTAGTTCTGCTACTCCCAAAACAAAACAACAAACAACCAAAAACAAACAAAGTACATTCCCCATCCCCAACAATTAGTGTGTTAGTACACTCAATATTGTATTTGAAGGTGGACCATGTGCAGCACGTGTTTATCACTCGAAATATATAGTCTTGCAACACCATGGCATTTGAGATGCGCGACAAACCACGGAGTGCTAATTTTAGACAGCCGTGTGCCTTATACAGTACACCGAGTGCTGCATGCAAAGAATGAAGCTGTCTCGAATTTTAGGTTTCCAGTGAGTTGTGTATACCGTTGTAGCCGAGTATAGTAGCCGTTGGCAAATAGAAACTTCTTCGCTGACACCGGCTTTGTGCGCGCGCCATCGAGAATACCTTGCTGCTCTCTTTTCTTAGCTGGCATGAAACAGGTGATGGTTCTCGCGCAGCTATCTGCCCTTACTACTTCGCGAAGGAATGCTCAGACAAGTCGCTGCATTGATTACCTCAAATCCCGCTGGCGTTTTCGCAACAGGGGAGAGATTAAGTTTTCACGGCTGCCGTTGGGAACATTCTGTACGCGGGAAAATGAACAGGAAGCTGTTTATCAACTCGTGGCATTTTGGTTAATTCGGCATGACCTGAACAACTTGAAATGAAGATTTTTAGAAAGAAAGATCTCCCTACGCCTCTGGCCACGAGCGTTACGATCACTGGAATACCATTAGCCCTTGCAATTCTCCTCCGGGGGTTTCCCGTGAAGCGTTTCCAGCAGCGCCGAAGTTGCATAACGTTAACTGGACCGAGGAAAGTACAGCCATCCTGCGATCTTTGCCTCCGCGACCTTGGCGCAACAATGGCGGCCGTAGCATACTAACACATGCAGCGGCCGCCATTGTTGCTCCAAGGTCAAGGCGGGAAAGGGAAACCATGGCGTGACTTTCCCCAATCCAGTGACTCTAAAGTTGCAGAGCCCCCAACAGGTACTGCACGGAGGCTATAGGTGCCACCTATCGGAGAACCTCTATGTTACAGTAGTGGCCCCTAGAAGTGCTACCTCACCTTATCAGGTAGAAGAAATCAGATATACACCATCATCATCATCATGGCTACAATGGTCTGCGTATGCCGTGTGGTCTACTGCTTGCTATGCACGGGTAGCCTTGTTCGTCGTCGTTGATATCGCCGCGCTTTGGGAAAATCACGTGATGATATATTTCAGAAAATCACGGATAATCACACTCACCTGATATAGAGTGTGAACTAGCGCCAAATCCCATAACAAAGCTTAGTTGGCTCGCGACGTAAACACCCAATTATTATTATTACCATAACAAAGCGGCGACCGCCGTAACTACTTACTACATACACCTAGGTGCTGGGAGCATTACAAATGACCAATGTCCAGGAAAAGTAGAAACTGCGTAGTGTGTGGCTTTTCGTGCTGGAAACTCCATCTCCACTTTATTTTTACCAAATTTAATGCAATCTAGCCATGCTATAAACTTTGGTGAAAATGATAACCATTGCGGCGAATCGTCGACACTGTGACTAACATTCCACGTGGAGGAAGACGTGCCCGGTCACGTGGTACTACTCTACCAGGTTGCTAAGGAACGTCGTTCTGGAAGGTGCTTGCGGCACGTTGCCTCTTCCTAGTATACCATTTCCAAGCATATTGGCTGCCAAAAAGCTCACGTTGACTCGAAGCAAACTATGCAGCAGGGGAAACACCCAAGAATTTGAACCGTGTGCAAAAGACTATGGACACAAGTCAAGTAAGACCATGATGCAGGGCATTGCTGGGCTAGAAAAGGCAGGAAAACGCGGTGCGGTCGCGTGCATTAGTTCCCCTACTCATCGTCAGGGGGATAAAGAGAGGGGGACGTCGTCTGCTGTGAGCTGAAATGGCAACTTTCCGTCTGACCAATCACCCTTGACCGCGGTTCGATCCCGTGGGCACGAACTTCCGGTCGGCGAGGGAGGTTTCAAAGGAAAAAAGGAAGAGGACCGCTCACGCGTAAGTACATACCGTATATTTCGGGTTAGAGCCCACTAGGCTTCGTCGTCCGTATCGAGAGAATTTGTTACCACAGGGAAATAATGTTTTTATCGATGAGAGATGGGGTCTTAAAGATAAATGAACAGAGGTTAGACTCTTGCAGCGGGGAAAAAAAAAGCTCATGACGTCACACGGGGCTGTATTTGCTACAGAACGGCGAGGCGCTGTGGCCCCTTTGGTCATCTTTATTGGGCAGTCACCTTCCCTCGTATGCTATGTCGGAATATTATAGCAGAAAAGGAGAAATAAACTACTCAGGTGCCATAAGTTCCGCCTCGTGCTATGTTGAGCAATCACGTGGTGCCGGAATATGGAGAGTGCGTACTGCCAACACCACGTAGATCGCTCAAACGACCCGAGAACTCTCAACTCTACCAAATTGGTGGCTCTGTCGAACACTATGACGTCATTTGTTTACAAACAGTAGACTGAACCTCCTCGAGGAATAGCGTACCGTGCTATCGGAGACGTCACGCGGGTTGCAGGGCTCCGCGGGAAGTCGGATAAGTAGAAGAAGAAGACGAGGCAAGCTACGGGAGAAGCAAGGTGGCGGTGCGGACTCCCGTAGCATTTTTATGCTGCTCAAGGTGATTGCGAGTAACACTTTCGTGGATGCAACGAAATGGATTGCAATAACAGAACTTCTCAAGAGCGTAACATCGGAAGGCTTCACGGTTCAGGGTTCGAGATGTGCCATGCGGGAGCCCTACGACGGTAATTAACCGTACCGCGTACCGTACCGGGACGTTGCAAAGTGGTTTTACTAAAACTCACTATTAAGAGTCAGCGATCACGGCCGTGCTTCGCCGGGCGTAGCTATGGGGACCAGCAGCCGTGAGCATTGGGACTGCCAACGCTACCTAGATGTAGAAGGCCTGCTTAATGCCTCCTCTCACTCCTTCGCACGTAGACATATAAAGTCAGCCAATCGCAGCAGCCAGCCAAGATGTCAGCCAATTACCGAACACGATTTTGAATCACAGGCCTTCTATGGGTACCAGTGGCTGCGGTTGGTGGCGGCTCGGTTCCACAGCTATAATGCCGCTGAAAGCAACGTCGCGATTGGCGGACTCTTAATCGTTACGTCACGTCGCTCAAGCGATCTGCTCTGTCTCTACAGGTTGTGTCCGTACTGCGCACTTAGCAGACGACAACCTGTCGTCTGCTACGGCATATCTTATGGACACGACCTGCTAGGTTATAACGACCATGTCATAACCGGCAACCCCAACGAGGAGCCCGTCCGCAGGATCCGCTAGGGGCGCTACTCATCGGCCCGCGAGATCTACATCGTGATTGGACGATAGAAATTTGAATTTTGAACGCGCAGAAGCGGACGTACGACTACCGTAGCAGACGACAGCTAGCAACAGCTCCTATGAAAACGTGTAGAATGATGATGATAATCAACTTTAGAAAGAAGCCTCCATCGTGACACATCCACCGCTTGGACAAAAATACCAAGGAAAGCTAAAGTACAAAGTGTTGCAGAAATTGAGGAAGCAATAACCGGGCCGATGAGCAGCGCCACCGCTAGCTTCCAAATGCGGCGCTGGGAAGGGGTGCCTATGACATGGTCGTTATAATCTAGTAGGTCGTGCTCATGGCTGCACCGCCGGGGGGATTGCAGTGCACGAAAAGACATGACGCTGAGCGCTTACGTGGCAGCAGTTGCTTCGCGGCGCTAACATGAAGTTAAGAAAAAAATACGTGGCAGCAGAAAGCTAGGACGTCTTCCGCCGCAGTATTCTATAGGGAATATCGCACGTGTGAACACACGGTTACGTGGGGAAGTTCCTCCACAACGTGGGCAAGTTCACTCGAATTTACGCCGTTACGTTCAGAACTCGTTAATGCTGAGCAATAAAAGCGCGATTTATTCATACACTTCACGACACCAGTGCGTCTAGAGCGTACCATTATTATCGAACGATTTTATTTATTTATTTTTCTCGTTCTTCCCCGCAGGAAAGCGAAAGTAACTCTTTCGACTTGCTCATTTCAATACGTCCATCATGAAAGCGGGGGGGAAAACAAAAAAAAAAAAAAGAGAGGAAAAAGATGGCTACACCACAACGCACCGCCCCATCGTCTTACCCTTTTTTTTCTTTTTGTTTAAAAGCGGGCGAGAAAGTTTGGACGACGATCGCCCGGGGAGGTATCGATCAAAAATGCAAGGAAGGGGGGGAGAACTCCTTATTTCGCGCTCAATAATAAAGGCAATAACGGCCAACAATATTATGAGAAATATGCGCAGGGAGGGAAGGCGCCCCCCCCCCCCCCTTTTCTCTTTTGGAAACGTCCGTCGAGTGAATTTTTACAGGCTGTCAATAAAGACCTTATTAACATTCAATTTACCGTCAGCGTTTCGTCTGACAGTTTCGAATTTCCCTTACGCTTCACCCCTCTATAGTTGGAGGTTCTCATTACGAGTTTGCTGAATGGTACGTGCGCTTTGCAGGGATCCGTTAACCGAGGGTGTCTTCTTTTTTTTACATTTTTTATTTTTTTTACGGTTCGACTTACGTTGTCGGATGGTTTTCTCGTTATTCGAATTTTTATTTAGCGTTCGAATTATCCGTGCGCGTTAGTGCGTCGCAATACGCTTTGCAGCCCTAGCTATATTGGCGGCGCGTCGATACGGAGTCCGCTCTGTATAGAGGCGGCGTTGGAGCTCGGCGAAAACCGGGCGTTTGTGTTTCCGCGCGTTACTTTACACCTCGTGTTTCCATGGAAAAACGCAGATTTTCAGGGAAAGATCTTCCCGGGAACAGCACCACAAAGGATACCTGTCCCGTCGACCGTTTGACGACCGAAGAGCTCAAGCGGGATTTTTAGAAAAAATCCTACCGGAAACAGCACCGCAAAGGGCAATGGCAAGTAAGAGATTTTAAAGTAACTGTAACTTCTTTCAATCATCATCATCATTAAGGTAACTGTAAAGTGAATTTAGTGACTTTAAAGTAACAGTAACTGTAACTTCCTTCAATCATCATCATCATTAAAGTAACTGTAAAGTGAATTTCACCTCGGGTTTTTATGAAAGCCTAGGAAGAGTACGTCTCAGTTGCGGAATAATGCTTTTTGGAATCCCTTTATTCTTTGAGTAATTGAATTTCAAAGATTGCATTCGAGAACAAGGCTGTGTACTCCCTACGAAACAACACTGGGTTGGCTCGTGTCGGCTATATGGCTGGTCTCGCCTTTTCTCATCCGCGTCCCGGTCTGGCGAAACCGTAATGGCGGAAAAGTTTTCGGGGTACACGCCGTGTGATGTCGAATTTACCAAACCTGAATGCCCTCGAGCTTCGGATAGTCTTGCAGTCAAAGCTTTTGTTCTTACGAGGACACGCCGGAGACACAGCATGACACGATGTCATCCGCATAATCGTCGACGGAGGATGAATTGTCGTCATCGCCGTCACCTGGCCGCGTGGGAAACAGTCTTCGTGTGTAATGAAAATGTTGAGAACCTCACAGCGGAAATATGGTAATTGCTCCTTCAGTCCAGGTGTCCTTGCGGCAAATGCGTGCCGATGCCGACGGCAGAGGAATTCCTTTGTTGACGCGAAATGAGACGTTACCGAAGCAGCGCAGCGGTTGCATTTCAGGAAATCAATACTTTGAAATACTGTGGCTGGACACTGATGTGCTCCAGGTGTCCTACTGCTACGTGAGCGAAAGCGACGACTATACGCCCTTATCAGGAACAGCGAAGTGAACAAGTGAGTTCATTCACGTATGCCTTCAGTTTGTTATCAGTAAAGTTACATATCATAATTTTACGCTGCCCATGGTGCATGCAGGAAGTTTCGGTACCTTGCCTACAAGCCGTCCACTAGGTGGCTTTGGGGACCATTAGGAAAGCACTGCAGAAAAGTCGTCAAAGCATGTGCTGTGCATTCCATAAGGGAAAACTTTCCTTCTGAAGCTTACAAAGGTTTTTGCCTTTTTGACGTGCGATGCAGTAGGTGCTGTCTGACCATGTGTATGTTTATTCGCTTTCACTGAGGTGAAGCTCTCACTTTTCTTTCAGGTTCTTGTGGGCAACATTGAATGCCTGCCATCTTGGCAGAGGTACACTGGATGGTGTGGTCATGAACACTGCAAGGTCACAACAGTATCCCTTTCATGCATAATAAAGGTCTGCCATATACCCCCCTGGAGTAATCGGACAGCCAATACACAGTAAAATACATTCTACAGACATCAAAGCTTGTAAATATTGCTTTATTGGTCACTGTGTTTATGAATGAACGTACGAGTGATAGCAGTAAACAAACAAACAAACAAGGAAGGAAGGAGAACATCCCCGTTCTGTGTCCATATCTAATTTGCAAGTACTTTACCTCCGACCAACCAGTAACGCAATGTATGCATGCTTTTTTTTTTTTTCTTTTATGTGCGCAGCTGCTTGCTACAAACACGTTCCTGTCCATAAGCTCTAAGAGGACATAGGCTATCACATTGCCTGTCAAACATCACATGAGTTCATGACTTCATCAGTATAAGAAAGGTCTCAGGTGGGGACATGCCCATTGTCTTCAACAGAGGCTTCTCTTCAGAGGCATCCCTATCATTGACTCCACAAGCATGTGAAGAAAAATTTTAGACCTTTTCTGTGCACATCCATCTTTGAAACCTTTTCTCAATTTATCATTATAAATTGGTCCGGCCTGGCCGGCCTTCCCTTGATTTACCCACCCGGCCCCGGCCCAACGGCTCCATTATACCTAGCCCGGGCCAGGCCCAAGCTCGAAGAAATTCGAGGTTTTCCGGCCCAGGCCCGGCCCGAGCCTGAAAAATTTATTGGCTACCCTAATCAGGCCCAGTGAAGCGGGCTGTAAAAGTTGACCGTAACAGTGAGGTAATCTAGGCTCGAGCCCTACCTAGGCTCGGGAATGTACGAGCCCGTGTCCGTCCCGCGCCCATACTGGTCAAACCCACACTCTAAGAAAAAAAAAAGGTATTATTTTCTACCCGTTTCGGTAGAGCTGCATTGCAACCACATTTCTACTCCAACCAGCTTTACCTTTTGGGTATAACTACAGAGTAGAAACAAACTACAGAGTAGAATCTGTCGTTCTACCAGCTTGGGTAGGAAATTCTACCATTTTCTCTTAGAGCAAACGTGAGAGAGAGGAGGAAGGGAAAGGGACGCCGACGCTTATACCCGCCGCTAGGAGTCGCGTGTGGATTGGCGCGAAATGGTAGAAGTACCGTCCTGCTGCAACTTTGGGTACGAAATTCTACCTTTTTTTTCTTAGAGTGCACTGCACTACTGCACTGCTCTACTCTCTACCTCCGTAGGTTTAGCTCTCCTGCCTGACCACAATTGCACTCTTCTTTAAACTAAATGTTTCAGCGAAATTACGTCCGCATAATTTATTGCATTTACGGATTACGACTCCGTTAGTCTGCGGTAACGCAGACGCAATCTCATTATACGTTCCTCTCCAACAAGCCTCCTCAAACACTCAAGGTACAAACACCGAAAACGCCCACAAGCAATCCAATCAACAACAAAGTACCCAAAGTACCCGATGCACGTGGTGAGCACCCTATTACGTACGCGCTTATCGCCCCTCAAATCACGCCTTACTCCATTTCCCTCCTCTAATTTAAAGCGAAGCCATCGTCATCGCCAACGAACGAAAAAATAAAAATAAGAACAGAAGAAGGCAAGCAGACGACACGCCACTCCATAATGCATGGAAGCGGCGCTTCAAAAAGAATAACTTTCCTTTCATATCAAAACAGGCACGAGGGTATTCTGGCACTTTGGTGGCGTTCATTTAGTTAGTGAAAAGAGGACGGGAGAAATGAGGGGGCGCCACCAATTAGTCTAATTGATGCTCTGCTTTATACCTCGTCTTTTGAGCATTTCTGTCTGACTTTGCGTCCGTGCAAAACCATTTCCTCTCCACGCGAAACAGGAGGTTATGTCTGTGCAGAAACTCCTGTGTCTGCACATGGTCCAGTACTGTGCAAGTATACATATATGCGTGTTTTTTTTTTTTTAATGCTGGGAGGGCAGTGGTTACAAGGGAAATGAACCTTTCAGGTGTTATCGATAATCATGTTTGGGCATTTCGACAAGCGACTCAGGCACGAAACAATGCAAGGAGGATTTCACATCAGAGGTAATTTTATTGCCATTGTGTAAATTTGTATTTGTATTTGTATTTTGTTTGTATAAATAGAAATTAAAGACATAGATGTAAAAGGCGTGGCCCCGACGAGGCCCTTGTACCGGGTCATGATGCATTAATCAAATTAATGAAGTGATAGTAACGGTCATTTTTGTTCGAATACGTACTTTGTGGACATGACTATGGCAACTGTGGCTATGAGTTGTATATAGACGAACGGATGGAGGGAGGACAGCAGGAAGGAGTGAGAGGTGATTAGTATGCCTCCTGGGCCGACTTCAGATGGAACTGTGTCGAAATTCCTCTGGAATTTGTTTGTTTGTTTGTGTATGCGTGCGTGTGTGTGTGTGGATGGAGGAAACGAGGAGTTGAACCGCGAGGAGATGCTACCCGTTCATAACATTGCGCACATGTAAGATAACATATACACGATAACATAATATTTTTAATTGTGACATCAATTTACCTGCAAGTTCATCGACCAATAATACGTGGATCGAGTATCTTACATCACAGTCCGCACAAGAAACACAAAGCATTTATTTATTTTTTTTTTCTATCAGCGCAATCCACTACGCAGTTGTGAAAACATATTCATTTCCGCACAACAATTCCCGTGTGTGTGTAGCACAGGGATGAATGGGAATAATGAATGTCCCCTATTGTGGTCGCTTTCTGCATATGATCGGAAAAGCAGACTCTCCAAACTGCTCCATGTGTGGTGTTGTGGAGGATGTCGAACACATTATAATTAGAGCCAGAAGCTTTCGGGAAATATTTTTTCCTACATTCGGGGGGTAAAAATCGGGTAAATAAACGTGTGCACTAAATTCATGCAAATTCGGGTGAAAAAACTTCCAGTACGCTAAATTCGGGGAGAAATCGGGCTGAGTCACTCAAACTAACTGTAGTGGTTTGGTACAAATGGTGATGTAACTGTATCTGCTACGAAACAAATTAAGTTAGTGGCTTCCTACAGACGTCCCAGTGAGGGCAGTTTGCCGGGTAAAAATCGGGTTTCACCCTAAAGAGGCAACCTTCAATTCGGGGTGCAAATTCGGGGAAGAATCGGGTAAAACCCTAAAACTTCAGTCTCTAATTATAATGACCTGTTTACGGTACACCGAAGTTGGTCGCCTTCTACAGTCACGGCTGACTGTAGTGCTGGACGGCCGCACGTTCAGTGTGTCAAAAGTACTCTGGCACTGGCACCACAGTGTAAGGCATCGGCCGTTCTCTGCCGTGGTGAAATTTTTCCATAAGACATTGGTGCAGAGACACAGAGTTTTGAAACTTTGGGTGTTCGTGGATTTTGCTATTGAAGTATTTGTGTGTTTTGGTGTCAATACTATGAGGAGTTTACCGTAAGAACACGTTTTCTTCGGAACCATCACCACCACCATCATCATCATCGTTAAAAGAGTTTTTCACCAATGTAACTGGCGCAAGTGATGTGCAGTTACTGGCTTCACACTAGTGAAGCCGAAATCTCCATTTTATTTTTTTCTTTAAAAAAAATCAAATCAATTCTAGAGATGACGTCGAAGAATGAGTTAGGAGTTCGATCCCCACAACGTTGCACTCGGGCAATGAAAATCGGCTTTTTGCCAAAGCTAATCACGATGCCAAATGGCGGAAATATCCCCAAAACATGCGCACGCGCAGATTCCCCTCTCTCCTATGCCTCAAATTATCTGACGGGAGACCTTTAAAAAAATGTCATCGTGAAGTTCTAAAAATCGCCACCCTCGAAGTAGGGCGTTATAAAACAAGCAGTACATATATCAGACCTACAATCAAAAGCTGCCTAATGTTTCCAATAATGCTTCCAGTGACAATAAGTAATGACGATAACTACATTTACATATTATGTCAAGGAAGTGCATTAATGCCACGACGGCCGCTACTCCACTTCGTCTCGTGATCTTTTTCGAGGTATGAATCTCAGTTGCGGGTCCCCAAAATAACCTTGGCGTTTCCGCGAGGGCTACCCGAATTGAAGCTCCGTCTGCTGCAGAGCATTCCTGCGTGGCAATGATTCCGCCGACTTCGATATAAGCTAACTGGGTCGTGCGGACAGTGCCAGTGTCAGTGATTGGGCGACTGAGCTCCTACGAATCCCATATCGTCTGCAAGTTTCTGAAGGAGTTATGTGGACGACGCTGAGGTAAGTGACAGCGTTCTTAGTTGGAGTATAGGGTAATTAACGTGCGCTGAAATGATGTGGACTAGGAAAAGGTAAATACTATAATATACAGACGGCTCATTAGCTGGTTTCTAATTAAGATTTTGCAGCGAACCCGGATCATTAGTAATCCGCAACAAAATTTGTTGAAACGTAACGTTGAAAAAAAAAAAGCGTAGTATTATTTGGCAAGGATGCAGTATCGGCATCATAATCTCCGGCGTACATATGCCGTGTATACATACGAGCGACGGAATATTTTAGTGGACGGAAAAGCAAAAAAAAAAATGGTCTACGGGGCGGAAGTTTCGTCGGGTCTGATGTTGAACATTCGTACAGCGCACGAATATCCGGTGTGGCGTATAGTGAATACGTAGCAGACGACACCATCGGCCCCGCTGTCTGCCAATTAACAACTTGTAGTAACCTGTAATAACTTGTCATGCATCGGCCGACGCAGTCATCGTGATTGATACATAGCAGACGACACCATCGGCCCCGTTGTCTGCCAATTAATAACTTGTAGTAACCTGTAATAAATTGTCATGCATCGGCCGACGGAGTCATCGTGATTGATACATAGCAGACGTGAATACATAGCAGACGACACCATCGGCCCTAAAAGCATAGCATGCGTGAATACATAACAGACGATACCATCGGCCCTGCATACATAGCAGACGTGAATACACAGCAGACGACACCATCGGCCTTGCATACATAGCAGACGTGAATACATAGCAGACGACACCATCGGCTCTGTCGTCATCCAATTAATAACTTGTAGTAACCTGTAATAACTTGTCATGCATCGGCCAACGGAGTCATCCTGATTGAACAGTGGACATTTGAATTTTAATGTTCAGAACGCGGACACACAGCGGTAACCAATCACAGAAGCGGAGCAGGATATTCTCTGAAGAGCGTTTTGCGCATCTGCCGCTGGATGAATACTTCCGTGTTCTAATGCAATCGCCGCTATTATTTTCTTTTCATCCGAACGAACTCGCAAATCCTTCCGTATCTGTCGTGTTGTTTGCTTTTTTTGTATTTGTTATTCTGTTTGTGCATTAAATGTTTGTAGAAATTATGACACTATCTATATCTATGACACTATCTGTATGTCGTGACTTCGTGCGTTAATTTGGTGCACCATTTTTACGGGCATGCTCATGTGTCAAAACAACAAAAAATAAAAACTGGATTAGGTTGTATTTTGGATAATAAAGTGGAAACATAGGTAAAGAGTTTGGCGACCGCGCTCTTGCTTCGTTAGCCGCAAGTTCACAAATCGCTTACTTGCTCCAAATGCGTCTCATGCACTAAACGTGATTTTAATAGGTTCGAATAAAGCCACTTAACAACGCATCAAACCGGATGCAACACATTTCCTCGAACAGCCCTCGCCACTTCACCCTCCCTGACTCCCGACCCCATGAAAGACATCAGTCCCCTCAATCTTTCTTCAGGCTAACATTCACTGACAAACAACTTTCGCCGACACAGCGGCCTCTACGACTACACCCGCCACCATCCTCTCGAAGCAAGAGGAGATACTGCGTCCGCACAGCCTCGACCCCAGATCGCCAATCAATCTAGCCCGTCTGTTACGCTAACGATACTCTCCACTCCCTTCTCGTCTCTATAAAGTACGTCAAAATGTTACCAGCACCGAACCCCCAAGGGCTCTTCCCTCTTTTTCTTTCCCTTCGAACGCCAGGTGGTGCCGCGAGCGAACGTATCAGAAACGGAAAGCAGACGACACACAGCCGCCGCGTCGTCTGCTAGAAAAGACGAAGGTTTCGGTTTCCCTCCGACGGCAGCTTGAAACGCGATCGATGTTAAGGAGATTAACTGCGGGAAAACCGGTTGCTCTGTCTTCTGTTTCGGTTTCTTTGTTCTTCACGGACTTATTTCGGTGTTCGTCCATCATGAGAGAATATCGTGTGTCCCCGCTGTTCGATCGGAGGCGGTTTCCGGTGTCTTCCGTTCTATTGCGGGACGGGAACAAGTGACGGGTTTAGAAAAGGCCATCGATACGTGACACTCACTTTGATTTGGTGCAACGTAGGGTTATCTGAGTTTGACACGTCATCTAATGGAAGTAGCGACATTTGCATGTGCTGCCGGAACAGGATCTGTTGACGAGAGTTAAGAATGTGTACCACGCGAAGCTAAAACTGTCAAATGAATACCTGACCAACGCGTGTTACCTGAAAATGTTACAGAAATTAGCGCTGTGGTGTGCATGTTGATCTCGTATTATATAGGTATTATATTACATTAACAAAGCATTTTAGTGTGGGATAAAATCAAAAGAAGGAAAAGATAACTGACAGAACGTTTCATACATAGCGCAACATCGTGGTTTACACCTCTTGCTTTAAATCGTCTGCGCAATTTTTTATATATGTTTTCAATTAAGCTATCTAGCTCTACTACCCCAGCACATACAAAAAGTCCCAAAAGAAAGCACTTCAGCAGCTACAACCAACTTCACCTTAAGGATTGTTTGTTGCTACGTATTTCCAACACAACGCTCCTATTACAGTCTAGAAAACCTTACACCACTCAAAAAGAAAACCTCATACATCCATCACGCCCAAAAAGTAGTTGAAATTCTCCTTATCCTATCTACCCCTGTCATACGAGCAGTGTTCAGTGTTCATTGAAATCAATAACCATTGAACCAGTGCCGTGTATGCCAAAGGGAGTCTGGCCATTAGGAGGAGCCTAAAAAAGGGGCTCGACCTGTCAATCAAATTGAGCGTTTTTCATTGGCTGCTGTTTTCTTTGCGGGCCGCCATCACACCAAAATTTTCCCGAAAATGGCGGCGTAGCTTGGAACGGCGAAGCGAGGATTTCATGACAATGTTTTTTCCACAAATTACGTCAATTTTATTCCGTAAGTGTACATTCTGTTACAATTATCTTGCAAATCACCTTTAAATTACGCTCCAGTGTCGATGTTTACCTGAAAATAATATGTTTCGTCGTCCTTGTTAGGCCTAGTAACGACAGCGATCACATTCAAATAGCGAGAAAAACGCTACAAATGGCCAAAAATTTTCATTTTATGACATACTTTTATTCATATACACACCTTTGCCCGTTCTTGGTTCAGTCTTGTTATGTTTTATAGTTGAAATACGTATAATACCGGCAGTCTGTTCCAACTAGCGGTTCTGCCGGCCAATCAGTTCTGCTACTTCTGCCTTCTGCTATTCTACGTCTTCCCGGCGTGCCCCTCACCATCCAGATGGCGCCGTTAAAAGTGGACGCAAAATCCATTATGTTGTTAGGTCGTCAGGGAATATCCTATTCAATCTAATCCAATCCAGTTTCCCGAAAATGTCGGCACCCAATTAATACAGGTAATATATAGCTTGGATAGCCTGGGGTTAATAGCGAACTGTATTTTGGCTCGTGATTGGCCAGAGAGCTCAAAAAGTGGGTGGAGCTCCAGGTATAGGCATGTTCCATTAATGGCCAGACTCCCTTTGGCATACACGGCTCTGCATTGAACATGCTCGAAGCGCCACAAAGTGTGCAACATGCCAACCTGTCATGGAGCATTAGATCCAATGCTGTTTGAGAAGTTGACACGTCATACGCTTGGTGACGCTTCGAGCATGTTCAATGTAGGGTGCCTCAATACTAACTCCGTCTGCATGGGGTGAAGACAACCGCGTCGTCTGCTACGAATTTCCGCCATATTGACTCCCACGCACACTTCGCGATACGCTCACAAAAGTGTAGCGACACACTGCATGTTACAGTTGAGTAAATTCGTAGCAAAGTAGGTTTGAAAAAGTTGGCGATATCCGTACACAACGTCCATGCGTGGTAAGCGTGGGGGTCAATATGGCGGCATTCGCTTCTACAAAGGGTGACTCCACGCTACACAGAGTGAGCACCCTAGTTCAATGGCGATTGATTTCAATGAGCGTTCAACACTGCCCGTACGACAGGGGCAGTAGAGGATATAGGAAGAATTTCACTATTTTTTGAGCGCAAACATTGAGAAAGTCTCATTAGCTGTAATTCAATTTCACCAGTGACGACCCCATCTTTCAACTGCCGTGCATTCCTTTCTTTCTTACTTTTCTCTCTCTTCGTCCTTTACGCACGAAGCCTTTTAAGAAAATGATCCTCTCCTATCAGATACTATACATTCTTCGTGCACGTTTTTCTTGTCGCCTCGGGTTTTTCTTATGGATCTTTGGCGCCCAACTTCGCATGCTTTTTAACTATTCTTTCATCCTTATGTATCGTATTACATTTGCCGGATAAACACATTCTTGTCCTTCTCGCTCTCGTTGTCAGGGTTCCTTGTTGATTTTGGCACGTACCTTCTTGTTCGTTATCGTCTGTTCTTATTCTGCTCCTTCGGCGTAACAGTTAGCAGACATCGATTCTCGATGGGAGACACGGATGGGAAGCGGAATACGACGCATCTGTTGCGTCAGGCGACACGGATACCGACACAGAGTTTGCACACTTCCTTCCTTCTTTATTGCTCAATCACGCTTTGCTCCCGACTGATGTCGACAAAGCAGACGACAGCTCCGTCGTCTGCTTCAGGCAATGTTCGAAATGTCGTCTGCTTTGAATATGGCGTGGACGGAGTCCTCTTGCGCTAGTACTAAGCAACAAAAGAAAAAACTGAAAAGAAATTTCTACGATTCTATGGCTGGAAGTTAACAATAATGGCCTCAAGAATAGCTGCAGGTAAGAAGAAATGGAAGAAAAAACAGGTCAGAAATTAGGCTGCATCTAATGCTTTACGACAACATGAAATCGCACCCGTTGTCGAAGCAGAAAAGAAAAACGACTTGGCTCTTTGCAGAGTTTCAGACACTCTGTAAATTCTGCGCCAAAGTTCAACTTCAATGTTAATCCCCCACTGGATGAACGTTGTAGCATCAAGTCAACAACTACATGGGGAATCCCCTGGAATTTCACGCAGCCGTGGAATCAATCTACCAATATTGGCGTCCAGTCAGAATATTCCAACTATCTGCTGCAAAGCTGTGAATTATCTGGCATTGTTTCCTTGTGCAGCCATTTCCGGCTTACCCGTAACTGCATTCCCCGCAAGACTCCTTGTCCCGTCTACGTCGTCGTGAACCAGCTTGCGATCATTGGTTGTGTGTTCACTTGAAACTGAACTTGTTATCCGTATCCACAAATGGAGTTCGGGAAACAAAGTTCCAGTATACTAGTGTCATTCTGATTCACTTATCCGGAAAAATGTCATGTTGTCCGTGCTGGGCGTTTGCTGGGCATTGTCCCGGTGCAGCGTCAGCTCCCCGGGAACCTTCTGCTTTAGTCTTTGATCCCCTTTTGCTCAGAAGTCTCTTACTGGATACTGGTGATTACGGACAGTAGTAATGGCTCCGTTGACGCGCAAGATGTGCCCGATTTCCACAGGGCACAAGAGGTCGATATGCGAGCGTCGGATAGACAAGCCCAATGAAAGTATATCTTGCGTTCAAGCCCCGTATAAAGCAAACACCTTCTAGATAACAAAAGGCTTCTGTACTCTTTCTATTTACGTCACGCCATTATGGTCCTGCTGTGGCTGTTGGGGAGATGTGACGTCACCGAATGAGCGAAGGAGAGAAAAGCTGACTCACTGAAAATGCATGGCGGCCGGACCAGATGCGTGACGTTTTTGAGAGTGTGCCGAGGCATCACCACCTATATAGATAGAGAAAGCCCGCTCACTCGTCGACGTGACGTAACAACTAAGAGTCAGCCAATCAGGATCGTGTTTTCAACGGCCGTAGCCAATCACGAACGTGCTCTCAACGGTCGTAACCACGGAGACGAACTACCGTCGTCTGCGAGTAGTGCTTGAACTTCTTCGCGTACTAAATGGGAAAAAACTTCAAAATAAAGCGCAAAACGGACCCATATATCCTTCTCAAAAGCGTGTTACACGAGTTATCTACATATTCTAGTCTACAGGTTATAAGTTAGGTGCAATCGTTGCGAACTCTTGAATTCGCAGAACGGCGAGTCGCAGCAGTAGCAGACGAATTCTGACCTCATATGTCCACGTAGTGAAGAAGGGAGAGGAGGCAATAAGCAGGCCTTATGTATCGAGGTGGGCGTTGGCCGAGGCCTTCTGTTATCGGGAAGGGGTTGATAAAGTGCGCTGGATGTTGATAACGGAACGTCGACGATCTGTGACAAACTGTAGGAAAAAGAGAAGTGGCGATCCAGTGATCCAGCAGATTGTCAGGCACACTTCTGTCACACGTCTCAGAAACGCCCAACGACTTGGAACGGTCCACTTTCGAAGGCGTTCTAAGACAACGTGTCCCAGAACACAAGCTTGTTCTCTTTCTCTTCCTCTCTCTCTCTCTCTCTTTCTGAGCAATTAACATATTTAATGAAATCGTCCGCCTCCTCTCGCTTGATTCGCTTATCCAAGAATTCGTTATCCAGACGATATGTGGCGACAACCGAGGTGTCCGGATAAAGAACGCATTTAGGCTCGACGTGGTAGCGGGCACGTCAACAAAAATCAAAGAATGAACAAATACGAGGAATATCCGTGCACTATTTTTCGGTGAACTTTCCGCGAGCGTGTCAAAAACGCAGGGGAAAAAAAAAGAACCTCGTAGCCCTTGTAGACAACTGTAATGAACAGCGGGGATAAGGACGTAGAGGGCGCCACCAGGGGACAACCTTTTTTTGTGTTTGCGAAGCGAGTGCCGTACGTCGTTACCTTTCCTTTCCCCGTTTGTCTTTCCCTCTCTCTTTAAAATTCCGACCGCGTAGTCCGAGACAAAGTCCGCTACGAGGAAATGTATCCTGCGACAACTTTCTAGCCAAGACAAGACGGATCACCGGGGCGCACTCCAACTCAAACAAAGGCTAGCACTCAGGCACGCACAAAGCCGGTCACTAGCGAGCGAACAAAAAACACTTCCAGCGAGGCAAACAAAAAAAAAAAAAAAAGGCGGCCAGTAGCAAAAAAGTAAAGAAAGAGCCAAAACTTTAAGAAATGCTGATCCAAGGCGTCTCGACGGAGACACTTCAAGATGATTGGTTCGTCGGGGTTCCCACGGAGGCACTGGCGCATCGCCTCTGCGCACAGCCTAAACCGCGAGTTTATTTTCCTCCGGAATAAAATTGATGCATTTTGAGTGCGAAAGATATAGTGGCCACCGACCTCGGCTCTCCGAAACTTCTCCACCTAACGCAACCAAAACCAATCGTGGAAAAGAACAATACATCAAGGCGAGATAGGAAGGTCGTACTAAAACAGAGCCCATATAAAAAAAGGATGCACCGAGAAATATCTAGCACTGCCGAGCCTACGGGGTAAAGAGAGAGAGAGAGATAGAGAGAGAGAGGGTGGGTGGAGGGAAAGGAGGCACGAAGAGGATGGCGGGAGGCATCATCTATCTTAGAGCTGACAACTCCGTTCAACGACCATAATGCGGAAAAGTAGGAAAAGAACCCTTAGAAGAACGCCACACAATGTTACGCTCTGCGTGATATTATGAGGTGCTTTAAAGGGGTTGTGATGCTTCGATAATTATGGGGCATTACATCCCGAAAGAATTGCACTGCACGCCAGGAGTAGCTATATTCTTTTTCTACACGTCGTAGTTTGCGATATAAAACCCCTGGAACAAACTTCGCTCTCCAGCTCTGGCATCGGAGGAGCGCGGGCCTCGCCCATTCCTACTGGTTCCCGTAAGCACGTGATCTCTCCCACAGACGCCTCACTAGCCGAAGAATGACGTCACATTGGGATATAAATATCGGAATCGTTCCCGCTTAACTCCGGAACAGAAACTCCGGGGTCTTCCAATGACCGATACAGGCACAGATGTCAATTTGTCCGCGGCGTAAAACATTGTTTTGTGGCTAGGACTTCAATATTTCGCAAAACATTCATAAGCTACAAATATCACACAACAGAATACTGCTGACAGTCGATGAGAATCTGCTGGACGGTACTTGGGGTATTACAGAAAGGGCATTGCATTGTGTTACTGTAACCCAGCTTGTGGAGGAACGTGACCGAGAACTCTTGGAAAGCAAGGGTGGTGCATGCAGCGTACGGCCTCGTGAACTTCTCCCACTTCCAGTTTTCTTTCTTTCTTTTTTTTTTCGCGAACACCAACACTACTTCTGTTTTCCGGGACCGATTGCCACTCACTTAGGAGTGCTAACTCCTGCGCTTTTCAAAACTAGGGCAACTCGGAATTGAGCTCCTACTCGCAAAGCGGAATTTGCACTGCAGAGCGGCAAGAATGAGAGGAAGATGCGAAGTCAGGGGTTTCCAAGGTCTGTAGAAAACAAACAAGGTCTGTTCAAACAAACTTTGAAAGTGTGTCAAGGACAGTGTGAACCATGGTCGGTGTATTATTTGCCGTGCCCATTTTCCACGCGCCCGTTGCAACTTTGATGCAAAACTTGGAATTTAGGCGCACACCGATGCAAATTTCGCTTACATTTACGTACGGAAGTAACCACGACTTCGGAATGCGACTTACGCATACTAACCCCCTCATCCATCTCCATCTGTCCAGATCTGTACGCCGCTCATAGGCACAGTTGCTTCGCGGCGCTAACACGAAATAAAAAACTTTTTCATTGAAACGACAAGAAAAAAAAACGCTTTTAACATTTCCTTTTCCTAGCTTCTGCTGATAAGGGCAGTATGGTTGCGTTGCCGCGCAAAGTTATCCGAAAAAAGAGCGAGAAGGAAACAGGAAGGGCTGGAAGACCGTTTTTCTTCCGCCGCATCTTGTATTTACTTCCCGGAAAACTTAGCTCGGTCGACAATTCGCGCGCCTCGAAACCACGTTTTTCGGTATTTCAGCTACTAACAAAGCTGTATGGAATGCATTTTACGATGCAATTGGGTAAATTCGACGTGCGCTTTCTGTTTCTGTAAAAAATAAAGCGTGAGGTCGACTTTGCGAATTTCGAAGCCCAATTGGGAAAATTCAATTTCTCGAAGAATTAAATTTGACAAAAGTGCTCAGAAGTAATGGCAAAATCTCCTCCGATATAATTAGAGTTAACGCCATAATGTTCAGAAAAATAGATTTTTTAACAGGTTTCTTTTTTCTTTTTTTACGTTCGGTAAAACACCCTGTACGTACACCCAGCGAAATGAGGGAGAGAAGGTCTAGGAGGCATTGGCAGTACGAGGATCATCTACATAAAATGGCTACCGCTCCTAGAGACGTCAATGCCCACCTCGCTTTGGAGCATTTTCTAACGCCTGGAGGCATGTTTCACCGCTATACCAGGTTATGATGCAGCCAAAGCACGCTTTACAGGACACGTATTTCATCCACACCTACGGCATGTATGTATCGGCATCCCCGTTGAGACTGGGTGGTGACCCCTGTTTTAACTGCACCCGCTATACCGTCTTGGTGGTCTCGTTGTCGTTTTATGGCAAATGTGGCCACATCTGCCCTGTGAAGTCGGCCCAGGCGATCCTATCCCTCCGAGCAACATGCCGCAATATCGGCAGGCAGACGGCTCGGCCGATGACGCGCCAGCAGCCAACCGCTCCAGCGCATTCGCTACCATTCAATAACGAGATGCGTGCAATAAGTCCTGGTTCCAAGCTCATTTCCCGAACAGTACAGCCTCCAGCCATACCTTCCTCCTTCTCAACAATTCGACATCAACCGCGACGTTTCGGCCCAGCTATCGGCGAGCAGTTTGCCAACACCAACGTCACGTGGCATCAACATTCAACAACATACAATAGCTAAACTATATTTGGGAGAGCTTTACGCTTTTATGCGGCGACCACTGCACAAGAACAGCGCAAAATGCTCACGCACACGGACACATGCGTAGATATTTTTTAGTCTTTTTTTTTTTCGATAGAGTGCGCCACCATACAACTTTAAATGTGGGTGAACAATGAAAAATCCCTCTGTCAGCACTTTTATGAATCTAAATCGCCACTCCCGCCAACACACTGCTTAAAATTAAGCCGGTGATCCCGAAACTGTCGTTCCGCGTTTTCTTTTTTACCTTCTTGTTCGACAAACTTCCCGAAAAGCCTTCTTCGCCGAAACCTTACAAGAAAAGTCGACGCGCAACAAAAAAAAAAAAAAAAAAAAAAACAAGAGAGGTCGTGGCATCTCACGGTGAAACATCCGGGAAAGTCGCAGAATCAAAAATTGAACACTTAAAAAAAACACACAACACAAGAGGGTGTTTTGAAGCTCCATTAAAGCCTGTAAACAGTAAGCTCCTCGCACACACAAAAGACACGCTGCTCGGTGCTTCGATGTCAGAAGCGGGAAGACTTACGAAAACTGCCGTCGCAGCGAAATTTTTTTTAAAGTTCCGTCGTCAGAGGCAGTTCAGAAGAGGCTCGCAATACGGACGGGATGAGTGCGAAACGGGAAGGTCATTTGTGAGGCTTCACGAACGAATTTATTTGCAATTAGAGCGTGTACTGACATGAAAGGGCCCAGAAAAAAAAAAAAAGAAGAAGACGAAGAAGAGGAAAACAAAAGACGAGTTGTCAAATGGGCGTTAGCACAAATGGTGCCTCTCTGGAAAATAAACTCGAGAGAAAGTGAGAAAGTTAAGCCCGCTCTCTCTCTTCGGAACAGAGTCATACGATCGGACGTGACGAACGCCACCTAGATATAGGAAGCTCGGCCGCTTGAATGACGTGACCTGTTATGGCAAAATTCTGCGTGGTCATTTCGTGGCAACCTTTTTTTCTTCTTTCTTTATTTTTTGCCAGATCCCGAACAGTCATGTTCGCTTGGTCGAAGCGAAGCAATCTCGCATGTTCGCGCGGCGACACCGGATATATAGTAGTATCCGGTGACGTCACATCCGCACTGCAAGGGTGGCGAGGGACAGCATTGGCCCGCACGTCCAAAAGTTCGCGTGGGTTAGCAGACGACGAGACCCGAAGACGAACGACTGCGATGCCCCTAGCGGATAAAGTCGCTAGATTCCTGGCACTCATTTCAAAACACATCGTCAACAAACACGCATAAACATATCACACACACAGAAAAATAAAACATACATTAAAAGCCATAAAAAAAGTCATAAGCACGGCTACGGAGCTGCATCCGAAAACATATATGTACATTGAGCATGAATCAAAAACAACATTCAGAAATAGAGCCGTGAACGATAGGAAACAACGCTATATCACAATAGATGGTCATCAGGAGTATTGTTTCTAGCATATAATTACATAGAATTGAGATCATACCAAGCGAGAGCTGGAGCTATACCACTGGAGGTGGACAAAAGGTGACAAGACGAAGAAAGTGAGTTTAACAGAATTTCACAACGAGTAATAGGATCAGATGGTCAAATTTTTTTCGACGTAAAATGATGGGCACCCGACAATGATTTGTTGCTCCCGATGGCTACCTAGCCGAATTCTTTTTCTTTCTAGACCCAGTGTTCTATGCGCATGCAATGTAGTTTTCGCCACCGTACTCCTCGAGCAATGCGAATTTGGTGGCAACTTCGACGCAGTGCTGCCCGTAGTTTTCCATTTCAATTCTCTAAAATTCAATTCTCTTCTAATCTTCAATTCTCCGATTTCCAATCCGGTTGGTGACGTAAGAATAGTCAGAGGGTTAAGAGTACTCATGCTATCGAAAAGATAAATTGGTTCGAATCAGTGTCTCGAGTAACTTCTCTTCCTCGCTCTGTGCGTAGAGCAGAAAGAGGGACAATTATTGTCACTAGACTTCCTTCCTGTCCTCATCTAACATCAGCCACGTTGCACGGCACGAAATACAATCGGATGAGAAGAACAGAAGCAGCGCGAAAATACCCTCTTCTTAGACTTCTTTACGCAAGAGGTAAGGGAAGACCGAGATGGAGAAAAAAAAATCCACGCTTTTTATTTTTTTTCTCTTGCCTCTCTTTCCCTCTGGAGTCAACCCACTGGGAGTACATCTACCGTGCTAATTAATTGCATAATTGACTGCTCTCGCTGATCGTGCTCCAATTGGCTTCGTTACGGCTCCTCTTTATCATTGCTCTAGTGGTGCTGAAACATGACGCCTGCTATTTCCAGCCAGTGACGAGTTGCCCATTGTTTTTAGCGTCGCCAACTCTATCTCACGTGACTACGTCGTCGTGTCACCGCCTGACAAATTCATGGTGTATCAATTTTCCTTCGCTAATTTATTGTGTAAAAGGAAAAACAGAGTACAGCTGTCGCAGACATCTTCGAATGCAACGCGTGTAAGTCCATACACAACGTAGGAGGGTTTCGGTTCGTAAGGTTAAAACTCGAATAGTACAGGTACCTGTACTATTGTACGCTGCTTGCCCATTTCTTTTTAAGCCTTTTGCCGCTGTTGTTGCTTCGTTTATGGAGGGAACTTTTCCCTTACGTGTGAACACCACAGAAACAAAATAAATAAATAAATAAATGAAAGAAATATACAGTATATGATTCTTCTATACCGCGTGTTATGACATCCTACCTTCAGGGGCTGTCACGGAAAATATTTCTTTTGGGAAGCGCGTATTTCCCGAGAAAATTAGTTTGCAAGGGTACGGCTGCGATCTCCCCCAGTCACTTCTTTGGCCTTGTGACGTCAGATCAGCGCAGCACTTTTATTGGCGCGGAAGGAAGCAAAGCGACTGCTCGACCTCGGGATGCGGAAAAATCGTCCCCGGTGGGAAACTAGGCTAGAACCGGGTCCTAGGTTAGCTTAGGCTTGTTTTTGACAGTTCACCATCAGGTTAGGGGCTCCACACAGCTGGGCACCCGCGCAACGCTGCGCTACTATACTTGCTACTATACTATACTTTTCTTGCGGGGACGATTTCTCCAGGGGACACTTTTTCCTGGGGACGATTTTTCTTACATCCCTCTACCTCAGACGCGGGATGGGCAGCGCCAAATACAACCGCAAAAAGATCTTTCCCCTTCTTTTCTCGGTGGGATTCATATGCAATAAGGTGCACAGTTAATTCGGGGACAGAATGCGTTTAACCCGCCTCAGATCAAAATCTGTTCAATGGGTGATGAACGCGTGCAATCGGAATCTACTTATCCTAAACGTGCGACGTTGCTCATATATATATATTGTTAAGCAGCACAGTATAGCGAGGCCCTCTATGTGCATAGACCACCTGCGCCCCTACGTCATTGATGACGTAACGCCGCCGCACTATACCGCCGCTCCATATCTGTACTGTCATTCATGAGTTCCTAATTTCTCTTCGATTATTTACCCATGTTGGTCATACACTGAACACAAATGTCAAGCTTTATATCCAAGTTCAGAAACTTAACTCATATAGCCTTATAAACACAACGCTCAAAACAAATACACTGTAATAACACCCACATGATTAATTCTTTACTCAAACCTGGCCATGGCAGCTCATGGTATAGAGGTATTATGCTGAAACATCCTTTCATCGTACTTGTGAAACAGATTCAGAACCACACCTGTTTAGGTCAGAGCAGTGCACTGTTACCGCCACACGTCAATACAGGAAAGCACCACACCGACACTTTCGCGAAAAATCATCGTGGACAACGGGGCAGAAACGCCGCGCACTCAGTGCATACGAATCATCCGTCCGCAAAACCTATTTGCTGGTCCATTTCCACCGTTGCCGTCCACAGAAAATGGCCGCGCTCCTAACCAACCGGAACACACAACACAAGCAATCGGAAACGGACGCAGACGACGCTTTCCTTTCCGAGCAGACGATGAAACAACATGTCGTCTGCTTCACGCAAAAATCGCCTGCGGGAAAACGAGTAAGTGCTTCACTTCCTCCCCTTTTCTTTCTTTTCGTTTTCAGACACTGACCGAAAGCACACGTCCGTTAACGTCAACGACAACGACACCTAGCAAGTTGAGTGAGCCCGCCAAATGCGATTACGTCATGCAGCGTCACGCGGAATATCAGACGACATGCTGGAAGTAGCAGACGACGGGATACGAAACGGGCTGTCATATTAGCGCGGCTACATCAGCATACAGAACGAAACGAATAATGCGTTTCAGGAAATCAATGACAAAAACGGAAAAAAGATGAGGTAAAGAACGGACAAAAATATAAAATTTCCAATTTAGAAAATTTGCGGTTGGATAGGTGAAAGTGTTTAGTTCGACGAGGTTCTCGACAAAATTGCTCCCTGTGGGCTCTGCGCGTCACAGCCGTCTTCCGCACATAGTGAACGTAAAATGAGCTCTGAATTCGGCGCAGACTCCCCATTGGCTCGTTAAAAATGTTACGCAGTTTGCGATTGGTTATTCCCATCCCTACTTATTTTTTTTCGCTCACGTGAGAGAAAAAATGTGGATGAGATATATTTCCACACGAGGATAAAGGATGCATTCCGTCTTTCGCCGACGGCATTGTGCGGCGTTACGAGTCGTATGGGGACTTTGCGTGCTCAGCTTTACAAGCGGCAATAACCGTACTTATTTACGACGGACGCGCAGTATTCATCCGCGGTGCATTCATCCAACTGAAGATAAAAATCGGATTTTTATGGGAGGATGCGATCGTGACATGGAGTTTCGTGCGCAACAGAAATTCTTTCTTTGCGGTATGGCCGTTGTCATGCAAATTGTGGTTCAAGACGCCGTCAACATCCCGGAGCTAACTCCATAAACATCGCGACGGATTTCGTCTGCAGAGGGTGAGCAAGATTGGATTGGCTGCAGTACGGGAGAAGATAGACAGAGACGAAATCAACACAGCGAGAAAATTAGCACGCTGCCAGGGCCAGCCTTCTTCGACAATCGAGAGCAGCAGTTTTATCTATTTATCTACCCCTTAACAGCTGGATGCGCGCTCATTTACTTGCGCTTAATTTTGATTACGTCACTCATTACCCTCTCTCATATCGCAGCCTGTCAAATATGCTTTATCTCATGAAGACGTGTTTGTCCTCGGAGTTTAAGGAGGAGTTTCCTTCATCTTTAAGCAACAGTCGGACGTTTATCCAAGGAAAAATGTCTTCGAAAAGCAACTTTACTACAAGCGATCGCTTAACAGATAAAAATTGCCACGAATTTATCATCTAGTTAATTCCAATATGTAATCACCCGCGCTGGTTACGATTCAATCACTCACCAAAGTTGAGTTGCAATCTTCTTCTGCACCTGACGTGACTGTTGTTGTCCACGTGGAAGAATTGGAAGAAGCGGTTCTATCATCCAGTCCACGATATTCCTTCCGTTTCTTGTTATCCGTGCGCCAGCTGTTCTGTCTATGTGTTTTCCCTAAGTTTTTCTCAGACGCTATCAGACAAGTGTCGACACAGTTCCCTGTGAAGTCGGCCCAGGACGAACGATCTCCCCCTGCGATAGTCGCGACGTTGCCAGCATGAGCGTGGTAGAGTACGGCAAGCAGTTCCACCACCACCCATTCCATATCTTCGTTCTTTTTATGAAAAACGACAGAAAAAAAAATATTGTGTTCGAAGTCACGAATTTTTTAAATGAATAAATAATGAATATAGTCACGAAAGTGAACATTTTTCAATCGGACCAATCATTCACACTCTCACACAAGCAGAGCAACTCTTCCGTTGAGTCAGGGTTCGGTTGGGTATTGGTTCGCCACCCAAATAAGAGTACGTGGCCCCTCTTCGACATGTACCACCACCGATGCCTCAATGTAAACACATATTTCGAATTCGATGTACATCATCGACGATCACAGCAACCAGAAAGAGAGAGAGGGAGAGAGAGTGGGGGGGGGGGCAAAGACTGCGACTTACGACCCTTGAGAGAACATCTCCCCTCAGGGGAAACATAGCCTCGGGAAAGGGAAAAAGAAAGATGAACGACCCGTAAGGGAAAAAGACAACACAACACTAACTCTAAATAAATAAAAAGAGTAAAATCGAGGGGGGGAAAAAATACTCTGGTTGGAAAGTGTGCGCATCGAGGCCTCCCATTCTGCAAACGAAATTTATCCCGGGTCACAGAAGCGAACACCCTGTTGTTGTGTCCTTTCTTTTGGACTTCTCGTACTTTCGTTTTCTGTGCGCACACGACGGCTTTCAGCGCCCTCTGTGCGAGGCAGATTTGTCATGCGTCTCCGTCTTTTCTTTTACTTCGCTGTCGCGTACAATTGCGTATGTGCATGTGTATTGTTGGCTGCGGGAATAAGAAATGGTGAAGTTCGAAAGGCGGAAAAGTCGCGAGGCTAACCTCATGACGGACGACACGAGGTGGAATAGAAGACGAAGGAAGTCGCACGTTCGCAAGACTTCTACAATTCCTTTTTTTTATAAAAGAACAACAGGAACGAAGACGGGTAGAAAACACAATTTTTCCACCTACTTCTTCTTTTCGCAAGATTACAGCCCTATATGTTTTGCAGGAGGAACAGCGAGTTACAACTTGGTGCTTCTGCGGTTGGTGGCGTCCTATTTCCCAGCGATTCTGCCTGCTGGGACTGTAAGAAGTTTGACAGGCACGTGTAAACGTAATTATCCGTGACCCAGTTTTGAGTATAGGGCATAAACGGGCAGTTTAACAAAATTCTAGAAGCGACATTAAGTGTCGGAAATCTTGTGGCGCTACACCGACAATCCATAGCTCGAGCCCATCGTGGAAATGTTACGCGACATCTCATCAAAAAAGACCCCAAAAATGAACGGTGCAGCCTGTTTTTTTTTTTTTTACGGGGCTTTTTTTACCGGAATGCCGTCACATACATCCCTAGATACTACATTCAAACTGCATGTTCGCAAGCTTATTCAAAAAGACAACGTGCCCTCTCTTCGTAGTAACTGTACGACGACGACAACGTCAGCTTTCAGCCTCTTTCCATTTTACTGTTCTTACAATGTTTCCGGCCTCCCGTTCCATTAAACCAGACCACAAAACTTTTATTTTCGCCTTCTCCTAACGGAGGCTGCCTCTCGAAGGGCGCGAAACTAAAGAAGTAACAAGCTCTCGAAAGAACCTCTCGCGGCCACTTCTGAAAACGACTCTTTCGCCGGACGCACGTACAAAGGCGGTATAAAGCAAAGCAAACTTACAAGCACCCTATTAGCCACCGTACAGCCAGAAGGGCGCCCTACATCGAAGCACACAATCGGAAACGAATGAAAGAAACAGAAACCCAAAGGGTATCGTTCGTCGTCACGAGTGGAAGAATGGCCGCCACCTTTAACAGCAGACGACAGCAACACGCCTTCACTTACCGCGCCAGCACAAAAGAACCAATCAGCAAAACGAAACCCAACGAAAGCAGACGACAACGTCGCGTATAAAAGAGACTTCCCCGTCCTCCCCCTCTCTCTCTCTCTCTCTCTCGAACGCACACACAAACGTTCACGATCCAAATAAATCAGTCCAGAAACCGAAACAACGAGTAGCAGACGACTGCTCGCTGTCGTTGCAGAAACAAGGGGGCCAGCGGACACATGGTTGTCGACGCACTTTGCCTTTCACGCTGAAACGAGCGGGGAGAACGAACGTCGCTGTATTTCACGCGAGCGACACATAACTGGGAGGTTGTGTGCATTTTTTGCTTTGGTTTCGGTTTCACGATATTGAGGGAGGTTGTGACATGTACCAAAGAAAGAAGGAGTGTGTGCATCAATAGAGGGGCGCGGTAGAAATCTTTATTCTGAGCAGGCACGGGTGTGTAGCGCGTGGACCCGGCGTCTTTAGGTGGGGGGACATAAATGGGGCATTTAGGGGGATGCAGAGGTGCGCTTTCGGAGGGTAACGACAATCAAGAAGAAATGAGAAAATAAATGAGAGTGAAGTGCGGCTGAAAGGAGACAGGTTTGAATGGACACGTGCTGTTCAGCGGAATGAAAGCAAACCTTGGAGCGAGAGTAATGAGATAGAACGGGATTGAAAAGAGAGCCGCTGGATGCGAGGGTGCCCAAAGGTGAAGCCTATACTGAAAGAGCCACAGAAAGATGTCGCTTTAGGACTCTTTTTGGCAGAGCTGTAGAGAGTCTCTGGAGAGTTTGGCCATGGGGAGGAGCCTGACCCAAAGCGCGCCATTTGACGTCACACTATGGGCGGCGCCAAGGCCAGTGGCGCCATTTTGGATCAGAGCTACCGCCTTGAAATCTACCATTCCGCCATTTTGGAGCAGAGGCACAGCCCTGAAATCATCCCCGTGTCGCCGCGGCTCGCTTTTCATCCCGGTCGAGTGGGCGGAGCATTGACGGCTCTGACATCACAGCGGCTCCCCATCCCCGTGCGGCAAAAGATCAAAGAATGACCAAACTCTCCCCATAAACGGCTCTGCTTTTTGGCGTTTGCGTTGTTGTGGTACTACACTCGTCTTGCTGGACGCACTGGCAAAAAAAAAAAAGTGACAAGAACATCGTGTAAGCTGCAACATAAATCGGCGAGAGAAATGGGGGCACATTGAAGCACGGGGTACACTGAAACAGTCAACTTTTCTGGTCCTTGTCTGGCGCAAGCAGCTCCACCTTTCGACGGTAACGTCGTTCCATACACTTCTGCTCCATTCAGAAAAGCGTCACGGTGCTACGTAGAGCGGATCGCCCCCGAGACAACAAAAAGTGGTTCCTGGCATCAAAAGCAAATTTTCTCTGACTACACTTATTGTCTGTGTGCTCGAGAATGCTTGCACAAGAAGCACGAAAGATGGGACGTACTTGTAGGTCCCTCTTTTGCAGTATATTAACTTCCCAAACTCTAGTAACTTATGGCGTCTCGCTCGAGGGCAAAATGGCGTTTACCGGTGCCATGCCGCTATGGGGCAAATTGCAAGACACAGCAAACATTGAGCAGAGCAAAGCCTATAGGACGTCCCAGGAATAAACGGCGCCCAAATACTGTTTGTAAAGTTGCAACCTGCTGTGCGACTGAAATGGTTGGTTCCTCTTATATTTTTACTTCTATGTTTCCCCGCGCTTTCGGAGAACACGGCCGGACACTTTGAAGATGCCACCCTCGTTCCTAGCATTTATAGGGTCTGGATATTGCTTCTACAGTTTGGCGCAGAAACACGGGAGATCAAGTTACAGTGAGGGGTTCTCCCAATGGTTCTGTGTAGCAAACAGGACGCTATAAATCTCCGGGTTCGAGGTTGGTTTGGTCAGCCGAGGTAACGTTTGTACGGGGTGTATTGTTTTTGTCAAGCGTGTAACATAGGCCATGCGAAGGGAAGGCCATCAATGGGCGCGTTAAGCAGGCTCCCCAGCGCCATAACCCGGGTTTTCAGGGGAACATACCCTTGGTGCCTCTACTTAATGGTGTTTGTGAGCCTATCCGGAAGCCGAGCGCCAGAGCCGCTGAGCGCGCGCCGCCTATCGAGCTTTCTTTTGTCGTCTGCTTTTAAGTAAACATAGCAGTAGACCATAGCAGTCCTCTATAATCGTATAACTATTTACCGCTGACATCCGATGATTCCGGAAACACAAAGAGCATGGACGGTTGCAACGTGTTCCAACGGTTGCGCCATTTCGAAAGGCAGTACACCGGAAATGCGTCACGCTCCGGAACTGGCCTCGCTCTTCCCCAGCGTTCTCCGGCTCCCCGGCTCCGAAGAAGGGGTGCGCAGGGTGCACCCGGGAACGTGCACCGGAAGTCACTTTGGATGTGTTAAGTGATCCCCTGAAAGAGGGAATGTTCCCGGAGCACGAACCTAACGCGCCCATTGGGGACCAAAAAACAACGCCATGAGCGGGAAAGTGGGAACAGGATGAGACTTGGCTAACGGATTCCGAGGCGAACGGACGTCTCAGGATGAACGTCTTGACTGTCAATATCATCGTGTAAATAAATCTATCGTGGAGTGACCAAGAAGTTGCCCAATTTCATCGTCGAACACCACGGAGACAACTGGCAACGGCAAGCAGTGGGATCAGCAGAAAGAAGAAAACAACGAACCAACATACTTTTTTACTCTGTTGTGGATGACTTCATAGAATATTACAGTCTAGTGTGACATGAGAAGTACGAACCGAACCAGGACTGGGTTCAATGCAAGGTTTGCAAAGGCTGGTCACATTGGGATTCTAGTAACAAAGACCTATTATACGCTTGCCGCGACTGCACAGCAAATCCCTGATTCCTGCTTTATGCAATACCCAATTGTATGAACATACCCGTAGCCTGTTGCTACGTGCCCCAAGATTGGGGCCTTTGGAAACACACTGCCTCCGGTTGCGTATTAAAAGTTTTGGCCATACTGTCACGAAATATTCGCGTCATTTTTATTCCACAGTATCCAAAGGGATCAACAGTGCAGCTAGTGCACTGAAACGCCTACACCCCCAAGTACGTTTCGAATTAGGACGGTTTTCTAAAAAAAAATGTTTCAACTTGCCCCCCTTCCCCTAACCCAACTTACGAAATCTAACTTTTAAACACACACACACACACGATAGAGGAGTACGCACACAGTGCGGCGATTCTCGTAGCTTTTTAGTTATTTATTTTGATTTTATGCGCCCTTGCAAAGGAAACTGAAGCCCCGTCGAGGCAGAGATACATTACATTTCTGCCAATGACTGGTGCATGACTGGTGATGACAGTCAGCTTGTTTCAGTGCATGTCTTGAAAAATACAAATTTGAGAAACGTTCCACCTATATTCTGGTTTACACGGCAGCTTCCACTCTAACCATTTCGAAGAGTGCGAGTTACAGAGACAGTGAGTGAGAGAGTCACAATTCTCTACGAAAATATACTCGAAAAGCCGGGAGATGAAGGCATAATGTAAAATACTTTACTACTCTGGCTTACATAACAATATAAAACAACAAAACAGTAGACGTTTCGCCATCTATACAGGCGGCATCATGGCGACGTCAACCTATTTATCCAGGAGGGCGCTGTACACTTTCGGTAGGGGGCGCCGGTTTGTGTTACAGGCTGATACATCACGTCTAATAATAAACAAGGATTCTAACAACTTTCTTGGGCCCCATCGTGTCTCCCGTGCCAAGGTTTTTGCGTTATAAAAATTAAACACGTGTCCGCAAACCCCAACAGTGATCACCCAAGCAGCACAATGTACTGAAAGTCGAGTGCAATAGGGGTGGACGGTATGTGTCTTATCAATGTTCCTTAGTTTCAAGAGTCTGTTCAAGGTCTTCCACCTACCCGTCCACCCCCATTGCACTCGACTTTCAGTACATTGTGCTGCCTGGGCAACCAGTTCGGTCTTCATTCGTGTGGCATTCGTGGCCTTGGCAACGTCCCTTCTACGTTCTTTAAAACGTGTTACTCGTTACACGCTTTTTAACGTGTTACTCGCTGCGGCGGGGTGCGGTCTTTAGGCTTTCCTGCATATAGGTGTCGAAACGTCTACTGTTTTGTTTTATATTGTTACGTAAGCCGGAGTAGTAAAGTATTTTACATGATGACAATTCTCTATTTAACGCATCAACTACGATACTGAGATATAACGCACAGAGAATGCTCCCTAACACCGACATAAACCTTTCCTCCTCCCCCCACACTCTACAAGAGCCGCCTCTCAAAGTATTTTCGACAGATTTACAATAAAGAGAGAGTACGGTAGCTGTCCACTCGGAAATTGACAACGAAATCCCGCATTAGGACACTGCTCTCTCTCTTGACCCGGGGCACAGTCGAGCCTCTCAATCCACTTAGTATAGAGAAATCTAAGCCGAGAAAACGAAGAGGGTCCCCCTCAGTAAGCAAACTGCTCTCCGATAGCCGTTGGGATAGCTCCTAGAGAAAATCGCTCACCGAGCGAAAAAAGAGACGCTTTAAAATTTAACACCATCAGGCGAGGAAGATAGGATTGGTATTTTTATTTTTTGCTACCCATTCGCTCTATCGTGTCTTCTCTTCGTATCATCGTCACGCCTTTTCTCTGTCCGAAATGTTTTTTTTTTCTTCCCCGTATCGCGTTACGTTTACTTGCGTGGAAGTCGTTCTTCTTTTTAGTCTTTGTGACGTCACTCGATCTTTTTTCTCAACTAACTGTCTCCCCCCCCCCCCCCTCAAGAAAAAAAAAGAAAAATTTTGCCGACACAGCATAAGCTGTTGCTGCTCGGGTAACGAAAAATAAAATAGAAGAGCCGCACTTACTTTGCGACGTGACAACCTATATCGAATATCTGTGTATACTATATAGCGCATTAACCGAAGTGTGTCCCTATAGTGTCTCTTATTTTATTGCTGACTCCAGTCTCGTTTTTCTTTCTTTCTTTCTTTTTTTGTCTATTTCTCGTCGCTTTACGAAATCCAATAAAGGTAAATGTCAACTGGCGAAATAAGTGCTTATGATGAATGCGATCAAAATGTTGGAGCAAGGGAAGTCACCCGCATATGCAGTAAATCGCATCACATCACACACACATATCACGTCACATCTCCATATTTTTTCATTTACCATCATCATCATCATCATCATCTTGCAGTCAATGTTTCTTTCATTCGGATTTTCATTTGTATACGCGTTCGATACACCGGTATTCTTTGTGGCCGGCCTGGCTTTTTCTTTTTTTTTTTTTTTGTCAACTGTAGACAACTTATATCAATCCACTGGGATTGCAGGATTCCGAAGCTTCCGTTACCCGTTCCTTTGCAGCGCATATGTGGGGGCAAATATTTAAGTATCCCGTACATGTCTAAGCACTTTACGTTGTCACCACTCATATTAGACCCCTAGCTATGGGGTAGCGTTCCACTCCTAGAGTGGAAAACCTCCCCACTTCATCATCACAATATATATGTTGTTGTTGTTTACGTTGCGTGACAGCACAACACGAATGTGTCGAACTGTATCGACCAAAGCTGTACAGCACTGTACTGAAAACGACATCCCGATGCACATCCTGCAGGACAGTACCAGATGTCGTCGGAGACTTGTGGGGGATCCTCCTCCGCCCGCAACGCCATGTGGCTCTACGCTGTACCACGACAGACGGCAGCACTCATCCGCAGTCACGTGCCCGGCTGAGACGAATGATAACCCTTGCGCTTCGTTGGCACGTCAATAGACCTCTGCCAGAGAAACATCATCGTGACGTTGGTAGACAGACTGAAACCGAAACAAATCGGAAGGAGAGGGCTGGGTTCCACGAATAAACCTCTACCTGAGAAACGTTCTCATGACGTTGGTAGACAGATCGGAAGGGAGAGCTGGGTTCTACGAATGGGCACTTGTTCGCTGCCTCCTATTGAAAGAAAAGTAGGACCGAAGGTCGCGTCCCTTTCAGGGATCATCGTAATCCCCTCAAGACCGTGACTTTCGGGCGCGACCTTGTTCGCCGCTAGCTTCGAGCGTAGTTCAACTCTACCAAATTGGTGGCGCTGTCGGACGCTATGACATCATTTGTTCACAAACACCTTAGGCGTAGTTGTTTCCTCGCTTTTGTTGGCACCAGAGGAACGTACTGGATTGTAACGATGGCTGTCTATTAAACTCGCTATGCTTAACCTGTCCTTCCGCTCGCATTATCTTTTGTTGTATCTTGGACGAAATCAACTAACTAATAAGACAGTGCACAGATCTGCTACATTTGGGACATAACCTCGTATTTTTCTAAAGGAATTAATTTCGTATGCAAAGTGACTGCATCCTGACGGTACTGCAAGCCCAAGACGCTTGTGTTTCCCGTTACCGGTGGGCAAACGTATATCTTATAAAGTTGATTTCCTACGCTAAAATGGCACCTCTTATTCAGCGCCATCTCATCATCGTATCTTTATGTGTGTGTGTGTGTGTGTGCACCTCTTATTCTAAAACTCTCTAGTTATGCATTCTTCTCTGGCGACATGCCACGGCACACGGCAAGAATACGCACTGTCGATCCGGCATGGGAAGAAAGAAACGTCCCCATAAAAACGTTAAGAAACGTTGCATGGTTCCGAAAGAGTCTCCGCAATATTGGTCCGTTCTTTTCCGCGTCTCTCGGCAGTTAGATGATGATGATGATGATGATGATGTGAAGAAGAGAAAAAATGCGGCTGTCTTGCATCCATCGAATGTCGTTTTCTGGTAACGAATCCCACTTCTGTCGGTATATTTATATTACTTGAAAATCTCGTCTTCGCAGGTTGATTCAGTCTATCTTAACTTTTCGGAGGCATTTGACTCAATCGCCCACACGCTGCTCCTGAGTAAAATGTCACATTACGGTATATCTGATACAGTTTGCTCATGGTTTGCATCTTACCTTTGTATGAGGCTAAACTATATGTACGAATAGGCAGTCACTATTCTAATCCATACAGATCTTTGTCAGGCGTGCCGCGGGGCTCAAATTTTGGTCCTTTGTTGTTTAACGTTTTTGTGAATGACCTATCCTCCTGTATTAAGCACTCTTACCTTCTTCAATACGCAGATGATCTGAAAGTTTACCGCGAGATCTCCTGTACAAATGATTGTTCTCTCCTCCAAGATGACATTACTGCTGCACACCAGTGGTCTGCAGACAACTTGCTTATGCTGAATGCAGCTAAAACAATTACGATATCTTTTTGCAAAAAAAGCTCAAAGGTGTGATTACACGTACACCCTTCAATCTTCGCCAATAAGGCGAGAAAGTGTCGTTCGCGACCTCGGCGTCTTTTTGGATTCATCTTTGTCTTTTAATTCACACGTGGAAAAGATAACATCTGATGCCATGAGAAAGCTCGGCCTCATTGCGCGTATTACGAAGCCATTTTGGAATCCATCTTGTTTTCTCCGCCTACCTCACTTAGAATTTGCCTCTGTTTCATGGAACCCAGTTAACGCCTCACGACAGCAAATGATCGAAAATGTTCAGCGGCGTTTCATTCGAATATTTTACGATAGGTACGTCGGAATCAGCACGTACTACGGTTATTATCATTTGCTTAATAAACTTAAACTTAGAACACTGTCACTTCGTCGTAGGTGTCACGATTTTGTTTTTCTATATAATGTAATCCATTCTAGATTTGATTGCCCAGCACTTCTCTCCCTCGTCCATTTTAACGCCCCTGCTAAGGTGCTTAGATATGCACACGCATTTCGTGTCGATAGGCATTGTGGTAGCTGTCCTTTATCACGTGTTATGGCTACTTTTAATAATATCTCTCGTGAGTGCGATTTGGACATTTTTGCGAACTTTAAATCTTTCATCTCTACAATTGCAACTCCAGTGTGATTTTCTGTTGACTTTGATATGTTGTGAGCGCACATTTACCTCTGTTCCAGACCCTGTATTTCTGTACTTGAGTATTTTCCCATTTTTAGACGTGCCACTATTACCTTTACTAGTTTCTATTATGTTGTTGACTGTGTTCGTATTTGGGGTGCGCCATCACCTAGGCAACTGCTGTTCATGGGCACCATAAAAATGCCAACAAATAAATAAAACAAATAAATAAATAAAATCGTAGATGCCCTTTAGGCGCTTACATAGCTCACCCGAGCGATACAGGTCTCATGAGCAGCTTGTGAACTCTAGTCGTGCCGTCTCATTCTTCGGTGCCCCACTCTCACCCTCAACGCATTAACCTTCATGTTTCTTTTTTTTTTAATTCTTCTTCATTCATTCATTTCTTTTCTAATTTCTTTTTCTGTAATCCATCTCATCCTTCTTTCACCGTTTGTTAGTCATCTTTTTCTTTGCCATTTTTATTTATTTTATTCTTCTTCCGTTTATTTTTCTTTGGTGAGTAGCAAGCCGGCGTCCCGTTTGGCTGACTTTCCCCCCATCTTTTGTCCATTCCTAATAAATATATCCCCCACCACCACCTCCGAAACCGGATTTTTCCGGCGCTTGATTGCCGGAGCTACACAAACTCTGTTCATGCAGGTTGCAATACAAGCAGGAGGTGGTTGCCCTCTGTCAACGTTTAACAACTCTGACAACGTATCTAGGAGGTGCTTAAGTGTCGCCATGCACCGGGATGTGTATCGATTTTAAGCAGAAAAGATGCGACCGAGCAAATTTCTCTTTGCACCGGCCAAATTTCGTGGATTTTTCGTAGCAGTAGTTTCTTTTTTATTTCGTGTTAGCGCCGCGAAGCAACTGTGGCGATGAGCCGTCTTCGTACAGATGTGGACATATCGAGAGACGACATCAGGAAGGAGTAGGGGACAGGGGGGGGGGTTAGTATGCGTCCTGGGCTAACTTCAGGGGGAACTGTGCCGACATATTCGTCTGGAAAGTCTTCGAAAAACCGAGGGAAAACCTCAGACAGCACATCCGGTGGCAGGAATCGAACCCACTACCTGCACACCTGATGTATACAAAGTGAAAACTATATGCGCCAATAGCGAAGGTGCTAACTCAAAATGTGCGGACGCAAGAGGACGTATCCTTCTCATCAACAGCAAGATCAATCATAATATCGCGCACGACTTTATTTGTGCTGAAATCTGTGGCGCAATGTTGAAAAATTATAGGAAATCTTTGGTGACATAGAATATGGCATAAATGCAGGCAAGCAGGATGACATATCCACGAAGCCTGAGCTTGGGCCACGTGGCTTGGGCACATAAAATATAGGACCACGACACGACTCCAACAGTTCAACTTGAGCCCAAGTTCAGGCTTCCTCAATCGTGAAATCCTTGGTGACAATATAAGAGACAGGCTTATCACAAACTAGGATGACGCGGTTTTTTTTTTTTTTGGACGGCGAAACGCTACAACGGGTAACGTCAGCAGAAACAAAAAGGCGCCGCCTCTAAATGTCAGAGGTTCAATGAAAAATTGCTAAATCTCCTAGAGTAGTTTCTTGACGCGGAACAGCCCCAACCTACGTGAACTGCTTTAAATTCGCTCGCGGCTAATCCAATTAGTAGTGTAGGCTCTCCGTATGTGTCGGCACCTTATAAGAGAGCAACACAATCATGATCCGAGCATTACGTAGATACATCACTTGCCGGATCATTAACGCTTCATACCCTTTCTTTCATTTTTCTCGCTTTTTCTTTCGCACTTCTTCTTCCTTTCTTTTTTTTTGCGTAACAATCGATAACTCTTTCGAATTTCCATCTTCTCTCTCTCTCCATTTTTCCTAAGAACTTAATGACCAGACCTCCAAAGTTAATTCGCTCGCAACTATAGCGTTGCTTCAAAGATAACGAAGGAGTAACTCCGAGTAACATGGTTGCCAAACGGCTGGTATAATACGCGAGCTTTTTGAACGTCTCAGCTCGCTCTAAATAATTAGTAACAATCCACTAGTGAATCTTCTTTCTCTTTGTTATTATCGCTTCTTTCTTGTTTTTTTTTTATGGAGTAACAAGTCGACCTTGCGTTTGACTGACCTTTCCGTTTGGCATGTTTCACTTCCGAATAAACACTCCCTTTTTTCCCTCTCTCTATCTCTCTTTTTTCGTGAGACTTAATATGATGTGCATGGTTCAGTCGCGGAGATACAGCGAGGCTTTCTGTAGTAATTTCTACGTTCTAAACAGAGCCGTAGCGAGGCAAGTTTGCGCCCAGGGCAGGGTAAATCTGTAGCGCCCCCCCCCCCACCCCACCCCACCCTCCCACTGCCGTCAGAAGCCCCGTAAACAAAGAAATGAAAACGCTTATTTACACTGCCGAGATCGTTAATTCAAATTCTCTTCGTTGCCGTTTTATCCTGTCCAACCAACAACCAGCCAGGGCCTGCCGCTCTTGAGCCCTCCCTTGCGAGGGTGCCCAGGGCGGCTGCCCCCCCCCCCCTCTCGCCCCCACCCCCCGTCGCTACGGCTCTGGTTCTAAAGAGCCGTTCAAAGTTGAAATCTTTAAATATAGGTGAAAACAGTAGCAAGTTAGTGAGGAATATGATGAAACGCTGTGGAGCTGTAGTGCTAGAGGCACAAGACAGTACACAGACGTGAGGAAAGGCCGGCCAGCCGAACAACGGCCCGAGCTGGCTGTGCAGTCGTGTTTTATTACCCGCGCGCCTTGATCATTGGTGCGCGGGGGATGATGATGACGATGCTGCTACAGGGCTCCCCCCCTAGCGAGTGGCCGGAAGGTAATGAGCGATGTGGAGGTGTGGTGCCCAGGAAACTCGGGGGCGAGGGTGCATTTGCGGTTGTTGCGGCGGGCAGCAGGACTGGAGGGGGGGTCGATGGGGAGGGCTAGTGGGATTGCCAAGTTCCAGGTCCGGAGAAACACCGATGGAGCAAGCGTTGGATGTTTCTTGAGGGGCCTCGAGGAAAGCTGGCTTGAGACGTTCCAGCGCGACAGTTTGTTCTCGGCCGCTGACCAGGATGGTGTAGTGGGTGGAGGCTCTGTGCTGTACGGCGTGAGGACCAGAGTAGGGTTGTTGCAAGGGTTTCCTCACGGCGTCGCACCGAAGGAAAACATGCGAGCATGTTTCGAGGGCGGGGTGCTGGAAACCGGTGGCAATGCGTGGTGTGCGGGTGGGGCTGGGACGAAGAGCATTCATCGTGTCTCGTAGGCGGGACACATAGCCGGCTGGTGGTACGGCTGCGGGGTTCGCTGCGGCAGAGATGAGGTCGCCGGGGAGTCGCAATGAGGTTCCATAGACCAACTCGGCTGTTGAGCAACCCAAGTCGGGTTTGAAAGCCGATCGGATCCCGAGAAGGACAATGGGGAGAACTTCGGTCCACGGGACTTGAGGCGACGCCCGGAGGGCGGCTTTTAGCTGACGGTGAAGCCGCTCCACCATGCCAGGGTTGGGATTGTTCGAGAAATTGTTCGGGTCACCAATGTAGTGCTAGAGGCACAAGACAGTACACAGACGTGAGGAAAGGCCGGCCAGCCGAACAACGGCCCGAGCTGGCTGTGCAGTCGTGTTTTATTACCCGCGCGCCTTGATCATTGGTGCGCGGGGGATGATGATGACGATGCTGCTACAGAGCGAGACACACCACATCACACGCTGTCGGAGATGCACTTCCGTTTATTCGAACCTAATTGACGCGAACGATTCAAATTCGACGATACCGTCCGCTAAAAAGCGCTCGAGATTTATGAACGGCTGTGAACGGCATCAAAAGCTTGACGGGTAGCATTAACTGTCTTAAAGAGACAAACATATTCAAATGTTTACGTACAGTGTACAAACTACAGGGGAACACTGTTGTCTTTTAATACGTAATAACAACAACAACGACAACAAAAAAAGCGTCTGGTTCCTACGCCCACCTGGCGTTTCCGAAACACATTAACGTTGACGCCGCTTTTCATCGCGGCGACACTTCCACGGCTAAAACCCTTTTCACTTTTTTTTATAGCTACTTATATTTATGGGCTAAATAAGCTTGTACTTGTACAGAAGCGGCGGTAATTAACGGAATACGAAAACTTGGAAGACACAGATTGGACGACACCAGCCGTATCTTTCAACCAGACTTCACTTGCTGAAACACAGACCCAAGCAGCACAATGTACTGAAAGTCGAGTGCAATAGGAGTGGACGGTATGTGTCTTATCAATGTTCCTTAGTTTCAAGAGTCTGTTCAAGGTCTTCCACCTACCCGTCCACCCCTATTGCACTCGACTTTCAGTACATTGTGCCGCTCGGGGACACACTATGATACAACGAGACAACCTTCAAGAAAGGCGGCGGACATCACTCGCCCTATTGGCTGCAATTATCAAAATGATAAAGCACTTTATGAACGAGCGAGCGAGTGAGTGAGTGAGTGAATAACGATATATATGTACCGACCCGCCCATTTGTTAACAAGTAGCTAAGTAAGCTTTAACTATCAACTAATTACTCACATCCCTCACAAATCGGCCACATGCAATGCAACATTACTAGAAGTGTTAGAAGAATAGGGGGCAAAAACGTGAGCTCTATGACGCGCGCGGCGACCTCTCCCGGCACGTAATAAAAGAAGGTTTTCATAACGCATTCTGCCTACTAGCCCGCTTGCACAGTCCCTTTATGCTCAACATAATAACGTGTTACTAGTGCTTGGATCGTTAAATGTGAAAAAGCTCATCTGGGCGCAATGCATTTCGACATCGGAGTTGTCGGAGTTGTGGAGTTTCCCCTGTTGGGGAAAATCTGGCTTTTCATGGCCCCTTCACTCATCTACAATTACTTCGTGATCGCTACTTATCATTGCTATTGTGGAACACCACCCACAACACAGATTCTTCATTATCAAATTCTGCTTTTTTTTTCTACTTATCAACAACTTCCTGCTTTCTGTTTCAGATTCACGATGTCCAACCTCGCTTACAGCACCGTCCTCGTCTTCTTCCTCTTCCCCCCCTTCGCCAGCAGTGAGTCCGTGCCATGCCCCTTCAACCCTCTCTGCACGTGCAGACACGACATCACCAGCGAAGCCACCTGCGTCTCCATTCCGTACACCACCCTTCCCCAATTACCAGCTGGCATCAGCCGCTTCACTCTCACCCGTACACCATCCCTCCTAGCCCTGCGCAACGCCACCACGTCTCCGTCACCAGACCTCACTAACCTTCGCATCACGAGCACCTCACTCTCCCGAATCGAATCGTGCGCTTTCTGCTCGTACGACCTCACCTCCCTCGACCTTAGCAACAACAAGTTGAGGACCTTCCCTGGACGAGCAGTCCAAAGTCTCGGAAAGCTCCAATGGTTGAACCTCAGGGGGAATCTCATAGAGAACCTCACCGATATAGATAAGGTGTCAGATACGTTAAGGAGTCTTCACTTATCGAGAAACGCCCTTCGCCGTATAGCCGACCGCAAGTTCAATACCTTGAGGTACCTCACTGTCCTGGACCTCAATGAGAACAACATTTTCAAAATCGTTGGCAAACCTTTTCCTCTATCTCTGCTCCGCGTGAATCTGTCGGGTAATCTTCTCGAAAGCGTTCCCAGACGCGCTTTGTCCGGGTTGTCTTCTCTCGCCTACCTCATCTTAAGCGACAACCACATCAAGGAACTTCCGTCCAACTGGAGCCTCCCGACTCCCCGCTTAGAGACGTTAGACCTGAGCCGAAACCTAATATCACTGTTGCCAGAGAGACTTCTAAACTCCGCCATTTTTGTACGCAAACTTGATCTCGGAGCCAACTTCATTCAGCAGCTTCCTTCGAGCGTCCTTCGGGGAATAAAACTCCAGGCACTTTCCCTCGCCTTGAACCACCTCAAGGCCCTGCCAGATGGATGCTTCGAGGGACTTGAGACCACCCTTAACGAAGTGGACCTCAGTCAGAATTACATTGAAAGCTTCCCGCCAGCGCTGAAGGCACTGCGTAAGTTAAAGACACTCAATTTAAGCGGCAACCGGCTTGCTGCACTCGATGAATACGACTTGTTCACTGCACGCGATACTTTGGAAGCGGTAGACCTCTCGAGCAACATTTTTGAAGACGTACCAAAGACCGCCATCAAGTTTCTCCTCAGACTCTCTCGTCTCAACTTGAAAGACAACTGGATCAACCACATTGAAGTGGACGATTTCCGACAGGGGTGCGAACGCTTAACGGACCTAGAGCTGTCCTTCAACAAGATCCAGACGCTCCCTTCGGACGCTTTCATAAAACTCACCTCCCTAAAAGCGCTTCATCTAGCGTTCAACCCTTTAACTACTCTCGACGCCAGCGTGTTTATCCCTTTGCGTCACACCCTAGAAACTCTCGACGTATCCTCAAGCTTCAACGATCCTGCAAACTTTCAAAACATTCTGTCGGCAGAACTTCGACGGTTGCACGTAGTACACGCGTCCTACAACCATATCCAATCCATACCAAAGCACAGTGACCTTTTAGACCTGGCTACATTGAACCTCAACGACAACGCAGTCACGGAAGTCTCACCTGGTACGTTGAACCCGGATGTCTACCTAAAGCTAAAGACGATCCATCTAGCTAACAACCTCATTAAAAGCCTCCCACCGGAGACATTCTACAATCTGTCCAACCTGGACAGCATTGCTTTGTCCTCAAACTCAATCAGATCTATCTCCAGCAATTCTTTTAGACATCTTCCTCGCCTTCAGGAGATCCTGCTAGACCATAACGTCATCACCTCCCTTTCTCCTAGCTCATTTGATGACCTTCCTCTCCTCGCTCACGTCTCTTTCACTCGCAACAAATTGGAGGAACTGGACCTCAAGGTCTTCCATCGTGTGGGAAACTTCTCCCACACCTTAGCCCTCGACTTCTCGCACAACTCAATCGGTCGCCTGTTGTCGCCGACGTCAGCTTTCCTTTCTGACGACTTTACACTCCACGTGTCCGACCTCAACCTCAGCCACAACAAAATCTCTTCCATTCCTGCCGGGTTCTTCTGGTCGATCCGACGTCGCCTCTTCAAGGTCGACCTCTCGCACAACCGCCTGGCGTCCCTCTCTGTCGAGACAGTGTCGGAACTTCCGCGAATTCAAGTCCTCTACCTCAACGACAACAAGATAGCGAAACTGTCTCCAAGAGCCTTCCAGGCCGCGTCTCAGCTTCAGGTCTTGAACCTTTCCGGAAACTCGTTGAACACAGTGCCGTCCGAGGCCTTCGCGAAACTTGTTCACTTGACCACAGTCGACTTGAGCCGCAACGTAATCGTGTCCTTACCAGAGGACGCATTCGACGGCACCGCCTTACAACAACTGGACTTGTCCGGAAACAAACTTGTCCGTCCATTCACGAAGACTTACTTGCCAATACGAAGCACATTTCAACAGCTCGACCTATCTTTCAACCGAATTGTCGTCGTGGCGGCCTTCGAATTCGGTTCCCTGTACAACGTCGAAAGCCTGAACTTGTCTTCCAACAAGATCGTCGTCTTGCCAGAAAACGCCTTCGCAAACCTAACACGTCTTCAGGTTCTTGACCTCTCCAGCAACCCGTTATGGAGGGTCGAGCCAGCGTCCCTCACACCGTTGACGTCGCTGGAAGCCCTCTACCTCAACAACGCCAGTTTGACCCACGTCCCGCAGATCTTCACCCCGGAGCTGACCTTGTTATCGCTGAGGTCTAACGCCATCCTGAACTTGTCTGACGATTCGTTTGTCGGTGTCCCGCGTCTGAGGGAAGTGGACCTTGCCGAGAACAAGATACAAGACTTCACTGGAGAAGTGTGGAAACCCGTGGGTGGCATACGGAGGCTGGACATCTCGATGAATCCCATTCAGATCCTGGGGTTCAGGAACTTAAGGTTTCTCGAGAACATGCAAGAGCTGGACATACGGGGACTGGACTTGAGGTTTCTGGACGCCAGGGCACTGGACGATCTCAAGTAAGAATTGTTAGTTTGTTCATACGGCATGTTGTAGTGTGCGTCACGTTGTACGGCATGTTGTACTTTGCGTGACGTTGTACTACACAAAATTTTGACCACTTTGGCCAGTTATTTATTATTATTGACCACATAATTTTTGACCACTCCAATTTGGTACACGGCCTCATTATCATGACCATCCCCTTCGTAGCAGAGTTGCCAGATGGCAAAAGCTGCACGTAGTCAATCTGGTACGCCGTGTAGTTAAAATGTAGCAAGCTCATGACAGAATCCGATTTATTGTCACCAAACAAAGTTTCGTTCCTGACAAGTAACACGCGTGTGAGGCGTCACTGTATACAGCAAAAACATAAGACGCAAGCAAGATGGTGTAATGAACTTGTAGGTCCTTAAGTATAAGCAGTGTCTCTTTGTCTTCGTGTCTTCTGCACATGCTCGAGGAAATGTTACCCACAAGGTGTCACCGCTCGTGATGTGAAAGTAATATTATTCAATGAACGGAGAAATTTTGTTTCGCCATAATATACACGCCATCACACATGCGGTAAAAGATTACACACGCTATAACGCCGAAACACGACGAAACGCTTCATGGTCCTTTGCATTACCACCGTCTTCGCTCGTCAAGAGCTCCCTGCCTTCCCCTGTTCCGTGCCGCTGTTGAAAACAGCTGAGAAAAAACGAAGGCATGTTTTGAAAAATCGTGCATCTCTTTGAATGAAGTGTACGCTATAGAGTATCCAGGCGTGCCAATTACGGGCGTCTAGTATACCGGTAATAACAGAAACTTGGGGGGCGAGTTGGTGACGCATACAAGAAGCAGGGGGTGCAACCTATAGGACATACGTCGACGAAACAAGCCTTGCTTTTGTGCTTGCACAAGTGCTTGTTTTGTTCACGTCTGTCCTCTGTTGCACCCCCTAATTCTGGTATTATTCCAGTAGTACACGTGTTCTTTTGTTATAGCAATCCCCCATTTTATACTTTTTAACGGTTATTCCCTTTTTATCTCGTATCCCCTATCCGGTATACGGTACGTCACACTTACGTCCTTACGTCACATCTTCACGATTCTCGGAAGATTCTGTCCGCTCGCCACCGAAAACTTATTCCTTCCGCTGCTTCTCATCTGCTTGGGGCATCCCTTACAGCCCCCCCCCCCCCCCCAACAGCTTCGCGTCTTCTACCAAATTTTCCATCCTTTCTTCCAACACCGTTCGCATGTTCTTGCCATTTCTTTCGCGATATCTTCTTGACGTGTGCGCTCCTACTCGCTCTCTCCCGCCGACGACAACTCACCCGATAAAGTCGATCGTGCGAATACGAAACGACGACGGTGCCCAGAGCCCAGTGCAACTTTGCTGGACACGAACGCATTATTTGCTTCGCAAAAGTAGCTGTGTGTGACATTCCACGTTCCAATCAAAATTCTCCTATTCGTCTGTACTTCCGGACGAAGTCAACTCCTACAGGTCAACTCCGCACACAGATCTAAAGACGTCTGTGGTTATAGAGCTTCGACGGGGGTACGACGCCCCCGAGAAGCACAAACTGTTGGTGGTACCAACCCCCTCCCTTTTACTTGTTTTCTTTAAACATTATTGTTATTTTATTTTATTTTAAAAAAAATTAGATTTTTTTCTTCACTAGTGTGAGGCCCGCAACTCTACATCACTTGCACCAGTTACTTTGCGACACTTTGGTGGAAAACTCCTGGAATATATGATGCCAATCAGGGTGTCGGAGCGAACCGAAAACCGAAAAGAACCGCTATTTTGGTGCGAACCGGAACGGAATCGAAACCGTATACTTGTTTTTCGCTCAGGAGGGAAACCGAAAAATATATTTAACGGTTTTCGGTCCAAGAAAAAACTTCGCCGGTTTGGACTACGGATAGGCGAATGAAACAGACGTCGTGTGCTCTGAAGTCATGTCATGGATACTGTACGAGGGTTACGGATGTCGGTATACTATGACCCTTAGGATCCCTTTGTAATGGTTTATCGTTCGCGCACGAACACAGACATAGAGGTACATGTCACTCTCTAGCAATGTGCCGTACTGTTCGCTTTAATTTGACCCCCCAAACTCTCCTCAGCGACCTAAGGGGGCTGTATAACGGCTTCTCTATCGGTAATGTCGCGCAACGCGTCCCTTGTTTGAGAGCAGCTAAGTTGAATACATTTACGTATACGCGAGGGCAAGCTCGTGCGAAGTGGCAACTCTTTTGTGGACAGGACACGAAGAAAATAAAACGGAGCCGTCGAGCGCGTTTGTGAGTGAAGGTGTTCCTTGATTTGCGTCGTACTCGTGCGGTGGTGCTTGCTAGCTATACACAGTAGCAACATACATTCGGATGGGACGTGATCGCTCCAACCCAGCAAGAAAGTACTTTACGTATGACATCACGACAAACAAGTCCGTTTGTAGCATGTGCTTCAAGAAAGGAAAAAGCCTATTTGAACAGACAGTAACCTACAGGAACCAGGAGCTACCAATTTCACAGCTGTCTACTAATATTAAATACCATGTATGCGGAATAAACGGGTTTACGTTTTGTAACATTGACTTTTTTTCTGGGGATGAATATGCCCAGCAGAAGCGGAACCGGTTAAAACCGGTATGAACCGTTATTTTTTGGCTCCGGAGCAGAACCGGTACCGGATCGTTTATGATGTAACCGGAACGAAAAACGTTTCGGTTCGACACCCTGATGCCAATGAAGAGGATGATGATGGAGATGATGATGATTAGTGGTGGTGTTGATTCTGACAGAAAACACACACCGACTTGTCACGCAAACACGCAACACGAAAACAGTCGAGCAGCAAAACACACAAAACACTCTTGTATAGCTCGATCATGTTGCGAAAACACCCGTCGGACACGACGTACTCGGAGCACATTTGCGTGCTTCTGTAGCTCACATGCACTTTCGGAGTACAACAACTGTCACGTGGTTCACGCTATACCGATTTTACTCTGCACTCCGACTGTACTCTGAACTGGGCATTGTGAAGCCTGTGTTGTAGGTGTTCGTCCGTTTATGTTTAATTGCCTCATCTGCCAGTACGCTCAGGAACTTCGACTTCTTTGATCGACAGGTTGCTATACGCTCCTATACTAATTCATAATCCCCTCTACCTGCACAAAGCCATCGAGAGGAAACGCTCGACCTTTTCAAATGCGAGTACGATCCAAAAAAAAAAAAAAAAACTAACACTGCGAGACGAATGGGAGGAGTCGTACCTGACGTTGATAAAACTGAAAGGGGACACACAAACACGGGGGCCCTAATTAACTGGGCCCGCGGCGACAGCGCGACGCTTAACCCTTTTCAGCCGCAGCATTAGGCCTTTAATCCCGGAATGGTAATTAAACGGCTTGGATCTCGCCAAGCTCCACGCGACAGACACTATTAAATACCAGGGAGCAGAAAACGCAAAGTTTACGCCGGAGATCATCCCTGTCACGGGAAGGAGATCTGCTAATTCGCCCCGCTGTCTTTGCGGCCATCGCGGAGCGAAATATTCGAAGAAGGGAGAGGGTATGGGGGGTGTTGCGTAATGGAGAACGCTATCACTTTACGGATTTAAAGGAGTTCAGAAACCATCTCTCACCGCACGTGCATAATGCGCTGTTTGTAAGAGATGAGAGATGTAAGGTAACGAGATCCTCCCCAAGAGACAAAACTAGGACGTTTTATTCTCCCCTCTTCTTCCTCTTACATTGTAGCCCGCACATTCAATACCTGTCTCCGCAGCACGCTGCTTTTGTAACAACATTTACAAAAATACGTTTTCCAAAAGCACAATCGACAGCGCGCGACGCCAAACAGGAAATTTTCCTGCGGAGGAGCAGACAGTTACCATGGGAACGGGTAGACCTCGCATCTTCCCACAGAGAGGCGCGCGCGCGCGTCGTGTTTTACGGCCATCCGCGCAGAGACTGACAGGCGATGCGGGTTACAATCCCGGTACAGATTATGCTAAAGCGGGTCATTTCACTGTGTTTTCTTCAGACACGCAAATGCCGCCACTACAGTTTCCTGTGAAGTCGGCCTATGACGCGCGGCTATTGCCAAGGGTGATGGAAAGCACAGTGGAGTCAGACCTTCGTGGAACAGTTCGTCCGCCAGTACCTGTTCCCTTAGTCATCTCTGTTTTCTCGCTAATATCGCTTGGTATGAGCAGAGTCATTGGCTGAGTTACCAGCTACCCAAACATACGTATGTTTTAGCGCACCATGTCATTTTTATTTCATTTCATTTTATTTTTTCACCCCCCCCCCCCCCCACACACACAGAGTGCTTCGGACGGTGAAGGCCAACACCTATTCGGAAGTGCGAGCTTTCAGGCTCCAGGAACTGCTTTCCAGAAGCAAGTCCCTGAGGAACATCGTCATCGAAATTCTGGAAGCCACCCTCTCCTACCAGATCCAATGGTCCTTCACCGAAAAGGTTCGTACACGCACTACGAATTTAAAGGTTCGCTAACGAGCCTTTAGCAGTGCTTCGGGCTTGTTCACGTTCCACGCCCTTCCAGTTGCTTCAGGGAGTTAAAGGGCTTGAGAAACCATATGCATCCGCTCCGCTTCATACGCAAAGTCCGACATTCCTCACACGAACGCTTTTTTGGGTTTATAAAACTGTGTTAAAATTTCTTTTCGGTGGCGCCTAACAGCGCTGAGAGACGTCGGCAGACAAACGGGAAGTGACGTTTTGTCCGTGCGCGCTTGCCCGATGTACCCGAAGGTCACCATACGGAAGGCCGTTTTCCAGTAGCTAGCTCCCTCTTTACAACCGCCTGCGTCGTCATGGAAACGGAAAACTGTGCACTTCCTTTCTCCGCGATAAAACGTCACTCCACTCCGAAAACGGCCAAGGAGGTGCTCACCCAGCGCGCGACCGTCGGAGTCGGTTTCTTTGTTTAAGCGCTTAGTGGGTGAGGGGACAGAGGGAAATCCAATGTGTAAACTGACGTTTTGGGGGGATCGCCCCCCCCCCCTTCCTGGATCCGCCACTGTTCGGAGTGCAATCGATTAGTAACGCGGGATCGCAGAAACACGACGTTTTGATGTGCATGATGAGTGCACATAAATCTATATTTACAACGTTTTTCGTCAAAAGTTTTGAAATTGTTTCACAGCCCCTTTAAGACCGCTTTACGAATAACCCCAGACGCCGTTCCTCCGTATGAAAAAGCGCGGGAAATTGGTTCTTCGGCAGAAGCTTATGGATAGCGTTGTCCTACCCCATCTTTGTAGGCTTGTGCAAATATTCTAATTTTTCGAATACCGAAACGAATAATTCAAAAATCGATTCGATTTCCAAATCGAGCACTGAATTCTATATTCGAATTTCGAATCGATATTTCTTCCAAACCGAATATATTCGAATAGTTGCGAAGCTGTAAACGTGAGGCCGAAAATGGCATAAGAGGGGGCATGAAACAAAGTGAGTGCTATACCTCATATTCTGATCCTTATGAATATATCGCGTATACATACTGTACACACGTTTATATCCGTACATGTGTTGCGTGTGTATGCGGTTCGGTTATAGAAGTATTCGCTTCGGTTTTAAAATAATTGTTCGCACATACCTATACATCTTTGTAATTAACCAATCACTACTCGCACAGTCGACCTCAAAGACTTATAGCCAGCTGAATGAGTTGCTCACATCCAGGACAGGTATCGAACCTACGACCACTGATGTATTGTAATCAAGAACAGCGCAGAGATAAATCCCCAGTCGATTGCTTCTATGTCAGACTCTGTTGTTTTTCGTCACAAACTGTGTGTATATCTTGTATCTTGTGTGTGTCTTGTATAGTCATTATGATTTGTATTTGTATAGAGGCTGCAAATAAAATAAATAAATCAGTTCCTCACTCATGCAACACACCCATGTGGGCATTTCAGGTATCGACATAAATAAATAAATAGACTTATGAGCTCTTCGTCTTGTGACTGATGAACCTCGTGGCGAACTCAACCTGGAGCGAGCAACACCGGCAGGCACGGAGGGACAGAATCCCAGCGAAAATAATAATAGTAATAGTTATTTGATCACACGAGTGATTGGAAGCAGATACAAAAAGTCACCTTTCGTGACATGACGAGGCATCTGCTCCCATACAGTAGCAGCACACTCAAACTCGTATCAAGATAACAACAAACCATTTTTAAAGATACATAGCACATCGGCAAGGCAGTAGAAAACAATTTTAGTTTTAATTGGAGAAGTATTTTCTAACCAATCTTTTGGAGGGCTTTAGCGGATCAACATTGTTGAGCAAAGTATGGAGTGTATCAGTCTTTGTTCACCATATGTTGTTCTACGCTTTGGAGTAATCCAGGTTAGTTAGCGGGTGGCGATGAAAATATGTGTAAGCAGATCGTGACAGATTGGCTATCTCAAAGAAGGTTGTGTTAGTTTCAAAAGTTGCTTTTCTATAGGTCAGTGACAATCTATATTGGTACATGCGATGGAAAAACAACGACGTTTCGGCTAAAGGCTTGGCGGAAGTCGTCGCCCACATCCATCAGCAAACTGAACTCGCTGTTGCTCGGCCTCGCAAGTAACCCGGAAGTGACGAGAGTAATCCGAGCTCTCTCTCTCGGCAAAGCAAGAAAGAGAGCACCGTCGCGGAGCGACTTCATATCAAACGACTATCGAAACAATCCAATCCGGATCGACTAGTTAGAAGTGGAGTAGCTGTGTAGTAACCCTGGAGTAGCCAGTCCCGAATGGCTCGAGACTACCATCTCCATTTTTTCTTTTAAAATCAATCAATCAGTAAGAAAGAAAAAAAAAAGTCGCTCCAGATAGATCATTTGAATTCGCCACCGTGTCTGCAATGGAGGACAGAGAGCATCCAGAATGGGGAAGCTCTGAATATGAAAAAAAAAAGAAAGAAAAGTGCTTCCGTTAGTCACCGAAGAACCCCCGAATAACGCTTTTTTTTTCTTTTTTCTTTTTTGTAGGAGAACACGTATTCTTACAATGAGCATGTCTCTTATACGCGTAATAAACGCAGATCCAGCACATACACATCTACGGCTCCAAGCTCAATCACCTGACAGCGGATACCCTGACGGGATTACATCCTCACGGACCGTTCACCTTACGGCTCGGTCCAACGGGTCTGAAGAATCTACCCACGGCCCTGGTGCACCAACTGTACGGCCTGCCTTGGCTTACGCTGGACCTGACCGACAACGAGCATCTCAGTACCGTGCAAGACGAAGAGGAAAGCGAAGAGAACGATGAAACAGCGGGAGATAAGGAACAGGAAGAAGATAAGAAACGTTGGAAACGACTGCCGGGGCACAGGCTACTGGGTGAGAGCAGTCATTCATTTTACGTATCTTTTATCGCTGTCGATCGTAATGACTGGCCACGTTTGTCTAAAAGAGATGTCCTATAGTCGAAGGATATCGGGAAATGAGCGCCTATCGTTTTTTTTTTTCTTAAAAAAAGAAAGTGACATTTGCAGAAATACGCTACGACAGTAAGTCTCTGCGCACGAGAGAAAGAAAAGGTTGGTGGTGGCGGTGGTAGTGATCGTGAAAGGGTTCACCGTTGTCGGCCTCGCAGAGGTGGGCAACGTCACGACTGACGCCCTGGGGGAATGTGCGTCCTGGGCCGACTTCTAAGGGAATTGTGCCCCGACATATGTTTGAAAGCGTCTGAGGAAAAACCCAGGAAAAGGTTGGGGTGGGGGGAGAGGAGTAATGGCAGGATTGGCTCGCCGTTGTTGGCCACACAGACGTGAGCGTCGTCACGACGATAGCAAAAAAAAAAAAAAAACGGATGGAGGATAGAGGATGAAGGGTGGAGATGCGTAGAGGGTGCATGAGTTCGTCGGGGAGAGCAAAGTGTTAGAGGGGTCGTTGAGCACGTGACAAAGCGTCTGTCCACTCATAAAACAGCAATCAGGGGCCATTCGCAGACAGGCCACAGCACTATGCTGAAAAGGGTGAAGCAATGTGGTGGTGGAGCTTCTGAAAGCGCTCGCCGTTGTCGGTCTCACAGAGGTGGGCAACGTCACGACTAACGCTCTAGGGCCGACTTCTAAGGGAACTGTGCCGACACACCTGAGGAAAACCCCCAGACAGCACAGCCGGCACCGGGATTCGAACCCGGGTACCTCCCGGTCTCGACGCGACATGGCCAGCACACTAACCACTTGGTCACGCGAGCTGGTGAAGCAATGCGGACCTCGCTTGCGGTTGCTGTACCTTATTTGAGAGCGGTCCAATGAGACCGTTCTACGTGCACGAGGGGAAAGGGGGAAAGCTGAGAGGACACATCGCCTTGGAAAATTGCACCAATACGCGAAAAGAAACACCTTAGGGAGAAAATTCCCGTAAATCACAGCGTACCAAAATACATTATCATGAATGTGGAGACTTTATTTATCTGCACTGTGTCACGTGGTTTTGCTTTTCCGTGATAAAAAAAATACAAACGACTGCATGAATGGTCCTGTGAGCCTTGTTCCAAACCACGTATAGCTGTTGAACCTCCCTACAACCACGGTTTCTACGCATCCTGAATGTCACGAGCATATAACAATTTCCCCCTACTGCGTGCCTGGGGTGCCTATCCCCTGCCAGAAGCAGAACTGAAACTCCCCCTCCCCCAAAACTTCCCCAGGCAACAACCCAACATCCCATTATAAAAGGGGGGCGAGAAAATATAATAGGAAAGACCCAATCGGATGCGAAAGTGAAGTCTCGCAGAAAGCTTGAACGCCGTTAATCGCAACGTAATACGAAGCAGACGACAGGAAGGAAAGTGGGGGCGCTGCGAGCGCGTGACCGTGCATATCGTTAGTGCTCAGACGACGCTTGATTTACAGTGTCTCAAAGGCTTTTTGCGCGACACAATTTCCCCCCCACCTGATCAACATGCAAGAAAAGCGGCGCCTTATATAGGCTATGGAATAGGGAGACGTTAAGACACAGGTTTGGCAACACGAGTTCGCAAATTAGGCGAACGCAGGGGAGGTACACAGGGCGCGGAGGGGGGCTTGGATTAATGCTAGCACGTGTGTGCAGGCAGTGTTTGCAGACGCTAAGGAAATGTGTACGACAGATGAAACATATTTCTGGGGAAGTATTGAATTTCAGCATTGCTTCTCGTTCTGCGCTTTCAGAAACGAAATGTTTAATACCGTCAACATCTAGAGCCCTCACGCGGACATTTTTTTTTTTTTTACTTAATGCGCGCAAGGGCGAATGTTCTAGGCATGTGTGTAAGGTAATGTCATTTTAGCTTTGGCTGTCTCCACCATATTGATCCTTCAACATTGCTTCGACTTGGTTTAGATGTCTGATCAACTATACATGCCAATTAATGGATATGGCGTAATTTAGTGCGCAGTTGACCATCAGTATCATTGAACAAGGTGGGTCATTCGCAACAAATTTGGAAAATTGCTTCCTTTAAGGGGCAGGAATTACGTGAAAGTAGATCACTACAAAAGAATGTATGAAGCCGATCATATCCCACTTACCCCTTCTTGAACTGCATGTGTAGCTCCCTATACGGAGTGAAAATTTTTATTTCCCAAAACATGAGGCCCTTAGTAAATACATTGTGTGCTTCCACGAGTTTTCGAAAGAACCCACAAAACTTCGTAGCTGCATTCTCCAGGAGGACGCGACGTCACCGACACCACTGACGTCTGTCTCCTAGCAGTGGAATGTTGCCAGACGCGTGGCAGATCGCGCGCCCTATGACGTCTTCTCAGAGCTAGAAATTAATTTTACGATACTTCCGTTTCACGTAGAGGAACAATGCTTTGGGAGAATACTGACAGGGTTCGTACAAATAATTCGTTTTTTTTTTGTTTTTTTTTTTCAAGGGTTTTCAAGAACCTACACGCGCCTTTAGGGCAATATCTGTAGGCGCAGAATATCTATGATCGAAATCACCGTTGCAAAATGAACTACTGCAAATAAATGTAATCCGACTATAAAATGCACAGTTGCGCGCGGGAAACTGCCAACAGCGAACTTAGAGACTAACTTGGACATCAAAATGCAAACACCGAACATGGACTAACCTAATAATAAACTAACCAATGTGCTGTTCCGTCGTGTGTCCGCTCTGCTTTGCCTAACGGCCGCTAAAATGTGGCTTCCGTTCGCTACAACGACTTGGACAGACATCGAAAACCCGCGAATTTGAGTGGTTAAATAGTGATGTCGCGTTTTTAAACACGGCGTATCATCTTACGAATCAATCGAGCACTCTCCTTGATTTTCCTTGTTTCGAGAACGGGAATTTCGAGATCGGGGATTTCGCAACCGGGAATATCGAGGCACTCCCAAAGCGCATGGTGAACATGCGGACGCAGGCGGGGCCGCTAGGCTTAGCTGGACAGACGCGACGGAACACCACGTTGGTTAGTTTATTAATAGGTTAGTCCAAGTTTGGTATTTGCATTTTTCTCTGTCCAGGTTAGTCTAAGTTCGCTGTTTACAGTTTCCTGCGCGCGACTGTGCATTTTATAGTCAAATAATGTTTATTTCCAGTAGTTTATTTTGCAGCGGGGATGTCAATCACTTCATTTCGAGGTACACCCTTCAAGGGTGGCTCCAAATTCAAGGGCTTACAAGGCCTTGAAATACAGACTTTCATGTTCAAGGCTTCTCATGGTCTTCAAGGCACTGCGGGAGCCCTGATACAGTGACAGACGCGTGGACTGCAACAGTATGAATTCGGTAGAATATTGAAGACACGAGATTTAGTCCCTAATGGGTCTTCGAACATTTTCCATGTTGTGATTGATTCCATTCATGATTGGGATGAAACGCTTTTGATAACTTTGCTAGCATGTAACAACGAGCGCCACAAGCTGACAACGACAGAGGCGTTGTTCACATTCCCATTCTCTCTCGCTCTCTATCTTTCAGGATCCCTACACATCGGGGGTGTGCCTTGGGTCTGCGACTGCCGTCTCCTCTGGATAAAGCGGTGGCTGCAGCGGCAACGCATCACCGGTGTGGACGGCCGCTTTCGAACGGTTCACACGGACGGCGACGAGCCGCAATGCGTCGCGGCGCCCAGCCAAACTCGAGTTCCCATCATTGATCTGAAACCTGGCACGTCGAACTGCGCGCTCCACCTGACGTCTGGCGGAAACCCCATTCTACGTGATCACTCTAATACTGTTTGGCCCTCCATCATTGGCTGCGCGATTACTTTGACTACCATGCTCAGTCACGTGTTTGCGGTCACGTGATGAAACACAAGATGGTGCCGTGTTGTGATTTCTTCCATATGGACCAAGTTGAGTTTCATACAGACGGCTGTCAGCATCGTGGACGATACTTGGGACGTTGCCAGACGAGAACTCGTTCGTTCCAGCAACAAGAAAACGTTGGGTGTACATCGCTAACGCCTTGTCTGAAAAGCTTCGATGCAGCTTTGTGAACCTTACCGTGCATTCACACGGAGGACATCCTCACGGAAGATTCTAGTGGAAGGAAAAGCGAAAACACTGCTCACAGAGCCCAAGTTCCGTTCCGTCCCATCCCATGTTATGTCCAGCATTCACACGGTGCCATTCATATAGCAGACGACACCGTCAATTCATATAGCAGACGACACCGTCAGCGTCCTTTCCTGTCGTCTGCTACGAAATATCTTGTGGCTGTGTCGCAGGATATTCCCCACGGTTAGCAGTGTACGTGAAGACACGACGCTGAGTGCTCGCGCTCACGTGATAGCAGAAAGCTATGACGTGTTCTTTTTTTCCTTTTCTTTTTTTTTTTTTGCATTTTCCGCTGTATTCTGGGGAGTGTCCTTCGTGTGAATACACGGTTACTGAAAGGTGACGAGAAATCTCGCGTGTTACTTACGAAAGTGAAGCTATGTATCGCACGTGCGACAGATGCGCTGAAGTCGTATACTAGTGAACGCGGCGAACGCCTTCGCTATCGTGGAGAATGTGTTATTTTGTGGAGAATTCAACCTAAGAACCGCATCTCGGGTGCCGAAGGAGAACTTTATGACAAGTTCTTATTACATTTAAGTATGAAAATAACTTCGCTGTACGTAAATATGACTGAATAATGCGCTAGAGAGCTACACAACGTTGTATGCAAATAGACATTTTTAAGTACGTACTTCTTATCAAGCTCTATTGTAAGTTGTTGGCTTGATGATGATGGGGCAACTTCGCCAATCATCCTGACGGTCACCGCGGTACAGGGAGCGTCCCAATGAAGGCTACTGAGGGAGGCTGGCATGTTTTCGGTGGTGTGTACTTCTGCGGGACTGTCCGAATCCCTGAGCAAGAAGGACCGCACACCCCTCCCTCTCCATCGTCTTCTCCTCCCTCTTTTACCCTTCCCTTTTCCCCACCCCCTGGAGCACCGAGCCGCCTCCCACCTGAGCAGGCTAACCGAACGCCTGCCGATGGGATCGTCCCTCCTGGGACAACTTTACGGGGACTTGTGCGGACAGCTGTCCTATACAGCGTCTGAGAGAGTTCCTGTATGACAAAAACTAGTAGCCAAAACGGAATTTTAGCATAGTGGCTACCATGAGCTTCAATGAGGGATTTTCGCATGATTTTCATCTCAGGGGGCTTCGTATCCCGCAGGGGGAGGAGACATCCATCACATCTGTTGGCTTTTCGAGCATTTTTTGGCCTTTCTTGCAACTACTTTGGGGAGTTAGTTGGGGAGTGTCTGTGTGTGGGGGTGAGAGGGGGGAATCCCTGCGTTCCCCTCTTACTACGGCTGTTCGATATAGCGGATTCTCCGTATGGCTGCTCGAAGATTCAGTGAAGTATCCCAGAATGAACACTTCATGAACAATTGAAACGTGGCAGTCGCCGAGAAAGCCAGACAGCGGCGGGAACACTCGTCGTGAACATTTTATTGCTGACTGACTGATCGAAACGCAACAAAAAACTGAGATAAAGAACACTTAATAATGTGGCTCCTTCATAGCTCACTTTCTAAATTCTGCGTCCAAAACACAAAGAACCAAGAGACTGAAAGAACGAACGTACAGTAGTGATGCAAACCTATCGATAGTACTATCGATAACCGACTGTCGATAGTAAGAAAACTATCGTACCGATAGTCGGTTATCGAAAAACTATCGGGGAGCAGATAAAGATAGAAAACGCCTCACTCCTACAAGGTTTTACAATACAACTGAAGCAGGTTTCCCTCTGACGCTGACACTGAGCTTCTCATGCGCTCAAACCAACCGCAGGGTCACGTGATACTCTCCGCAGTGGATTGACCGGCATTGTAGTCTCATGAGTGCGTCCCATTTTATGATGAGCATCTTCTTTCGCTGCCTGCAGTGTATCATTCATCCATTAGAGCTAAACGGAAAGAACTTGTGCCGCACGTGATTCTGTTTTCATTGTAACCCAAGCAGCACAATGTACTGAATGTCGAGTGCAATAGAGGTGGACGGTATGTGTCCTATCAATGTTACACCTACCCGTCCACCCCTATTGCACTCGACTTTCGGTACATTGTGCTGCTTGGGATGCCAGTGGGAAAACGAAGACGGGAAGGAAAACATCGATAGTGGCAACCAAATCTAGCTGTCGATACTAAAGAAAATCGAAATAACAGTCATCGATAAACATATCGTTTTTCAACACTACCGATAGTTAACAATCGATGATTTTTATACTATCGAAGTCGGCAATCGGTGGTTTTGAAAAAACCATCGACAGTATCGGTAGTCAATTAATCGACAGTTTCGCATCACCAATCTACAGCCACTATCACGCAACGCAACGCTTTGCGTGTCAGCGAACCTAAAGAATGGTGGCGCCGCCGCGTAGAAGTTACTGGCGACGGTGACTGAACAGTTAGCTGATCCACAGTCAGATGGCGCGCGGTGTCCGGGCCTTTGCGCCCTCCGCGCCTTCCAGGCTGCATGGCATACGCGCTCTCGTCCTAACCGAAACTGATTGTGCGCAAGAAGAGCCTGTAACGCAACATACGTTCCCCAGAAACGCTTGGTTATCTGCCATGTACCCTTGACCGAAACATATACGTGCGTGTCTCTTTCAACATGCTGTTCCCGATATTCGTGTTTGTTATATCTGCATGAGTCGATGCACATTGTTAGGTTTATAACAAAAAGCGTGGAATACTTATTTTTTTATATTCACGTGCAATCCCAAAGCTATACTTACTAGATCACATTTATTACTACAGTGGATGCAAGCTAAAAAAAAAATCACACTTTTCAAAAACTATCGCCCGACCTTGAAGTCCTTGAACATACGTACATAGCGTACAAACACTTAGTATAGTTTCTGCAGCAATCTCACGTTTTCTTTTTTTCTTTTTTTTACTTTAGAACAGCGTGGCTTCGCAAAATTGCATCGTTTAAACAGTCTTGTGGCAACCATTAATTCATGTTGGCAACCTGACATGATATTTCTATAGACCTTTCGAAAGCATTTGACAGAGTGCCAGGTGGTAAATTAATCCTGAAACTGCCTGCCATACCGTAATAATGATAACCTGGTTGCATGGCTTTACGATTATCTTTCTGTTTCAGCTGGCGCAGATAGGGGAAGATATCTCGAGGATAGTTTCCCCCGAAATCGACCTCTGAGGGAGGGGGGGCTGAGCTGTACTGGACATCTCAGAAATTTCGGGGGATGGGGGTGTAGGGCTCGCAGTCGGGGGTCAGTAACGGGACCACTGCTCTTTTTAATTTATATAAATCACATCACAAATGACATCCCGGTGCCAATTCCATATCGCAAGTTTTGCCGATGACTGCATGTTTGATCAACATGTGCTGCATGACAAATTGTATTGAACTTTGATATGTGTGTGTGTGTATATATATATATATATCACGCGGGGGGGGGGGGGGGGGAATCGGCGCAGAGGTATCAGTACTCAGCTGATTGTTAGACTCCGTAAACTCTTACAAATATATCGGCGTGTCTTTGTGTAGCAATCTAAAGTGGAATACTCATTTCGACAATCTTGTGTGAGGAAGGATACAGGAAGGCTGTACTATCTAAAGCGTAAGAAGGCTAATTCTGTTACAAAGTTAACGGCATATATAAAACTTACACCCTTCCCATACTAGAATGTTCAAGCACTGTTTGGGGCCCTCATACGGTGACGAACGCTGATAAAGTCGAAGTTATATACGGAAAAAAGGGCTCTTAGGTCTATTTTTAACAGCCACAAAGGAACCGACTTAGTTTACAGATTATGTGAGAGTGCTGAATTGGAATCTCGTCGAACGTTATATCGGCTGAAGTTTTTGTATCTTGCTGGATATCGAAAGCCAAAGATAGATGTTTCGGCTTACCTGCGGCCTTTCAGCGGTATAGAGACAAACGGCATTCTCACTCACGGCAGTTAAAAGGATTTAATATAACAAGTGGTCGCTTTATTTATTTTTTCTTATCTTTTTCATTTCTTTTCTTTTTTTTTTTTTTTTCGCGAACGATATATCTCAGTGGAACACACTCCCTCAGAATGTGGTTGATTCTCCAACGGTGGAATTATTCGTGTCTAATAAGTTATTAGCAGAAGCATATTACATAGCCGAGGCCATAAGATGGAACCATATGTAATTGGGTACACTTTTTATTTTTAATTACGTTTATCTTTTCCATCTTGTCGCCCTGTACGCCCACTCCCTGTAGGCCTTTATAGGCCAGCATTATGACCAAAGAAATAAAAAAATAAAATAAAAACATATAACGTTAAGAAAAGTAACATCGAGGCACAACGTAAATGGGTGCGCTTTATTACATTGAAAGCTTCGGACTCGTTTAATTACACTGAAAGCTTCCAATACTCAGTGAAACTGACATCGACACTATTTCGCCGGCGTACCAATCCCACTCTCTAAATGGTGGTGGTGGTGATGGTGATAATAATAATAATAACTTTATTTTTGTTAAGGTGATGGTGAAAGGCGTCGCCGTTGTCGGCCTCACAGAGGTGGCTAACGTCACGACTAACGCCCTTTGCGAATGTGCGTCCTGGGCCGACTTCTAAGGGAACAGTGCCGACTCACTCTCTAAATATCTATCAGCAAGAAAAGCGCTCGACACGTGTAAGCAGCGCGCAGCGAGTTACCTCACAAGGCGGGACAATGGCCGGGCAACTGACAACAACATTCATTCGCAGGCGCCTTCTTAGCCGGAAACCCACTTCGTGCGTTCGCACGAAATGACAGTACACAGATCGGTAGCCTTCGCGGAGAACAGGCGTTCGAGGAAGTACATGTGGCCAAGTCCATAACAGTTCGTGTTGACAATCGCTCTACAAGGCATGGGGCGCCATGCGTTTCATACATCAAGCTGAATTCTAGGACGACGCTGAATGCATCAGCAGAACTTCGGTGCGGAGGCTATTTACTCAGACAATGAGAATAAACCAGATCAGTCCAACTGACATCGCAACCTCCGCGCGGAAATTGGTTCCGCGAAAATTACTTCGGAGATGATATATGCTTATTCGAAGAAAAGGGAAAGGGGATGATCTCTCGATGAATACAACAAACCTGTCAAGTGAGCCTTCCAGGATAGTTACCGAATTATGCGATTGTAACTGCAGGTGCTGTAAAACCCTGTATAGTTTGGCGGCTCCAAGCTTTCGCGAATCGCGCACAGGGCCAATGTAGCCAGACGGGGGAGGTGAGGGGGTTAGGTTATTAGTAATGATGTAACACAGCGTCACAGCGAGACACGGTACAAAGAACAAACGGGATATATCTGTTGGCTCTCTAACGTGCTCGATCACTGAACAACGGCTGCCGTCAATGTCGGCTGCGGGTGTCGTCTTCAGCTGCTTCAGAACTGTCCACCAGCGCTGCAACTTGCCACTCAAAGTCGTCAACTCATTAATACGATTAACATCACGGAAGCCATCGATGTATATTCTGCCGCAAACACTCGCGGGCCTCCTGAACAGGGAAGAGTTCCAGTTGTGCATGTTCTGTGCCAGGGTGTCCAACCGAAAGGTGTCTCGTCCCGGTTCAAAAAAAAAAAAAACAATTCAGTTCTGGTCCAGCTCCGGAGTAAAGAAATAACGGTTCGAAACCAGTTCACTTTCATGTAATGAGAACAGATCGCAGCGAAAATATACCCTTTTATTCCTTCCAACAGTGAGAGAAATAAAGTGAGAGGCTACGTGGTCCTACCACATGGCTTATAGACAAAAACAAGGAGCCTTTTGTTTACTTGATAGCTTTTGGGAATAGAAAGCCTACACCGTGGCTAACCTTTCCCTTCTCTCTTTTTACTTTGCATTACACATATCCCCCCCCCCCCCCAAAGGAGCCTGTCTTGCGCTCTTGCGCATTGTTATAATGTGAGGTTTCTGGTGTTTCTTACCCAAACACACCGATGGATGCCATGTATTGTGTACTTCAGGTCTTGAGTTAGGTGCCGCTCAGGGCCAAATAGTTCAATTTTCCATTTGAACCGAAAACCGAAAAAACATATTTTCGGTTTCCCTCTTCGGCTTGTTTCTTTTTGTTTGTTTTTTTAATCTATAGAGTACACACCTTTGGCTTTACTAATACATTAACTACTAAGCCATTTACAAGAGTCCAGAGCTTTATTTCTTCAAGAGCTGTATTTGCTTTATCTACGACTTGCTTAGCATCAGCACCGGAAACAAACAGGGCAGCAGCATCAGCATATAAAGTCGACAATGGCAACAATCAGCTGTCAAAGAACGGCAGCTCTTTATCACGCCACCATCACGTGTCAACTCCCCGGACCCATATCCTAGAAGATACGCAATCATTCATACTCTATAGATATCTCGAACAGAGTTACGCAAGTACTCGAGTACGCGCACAGGTGCACAAAGATAGGGGGAAGTTATTCCATTCCACTCGACAGGTTGTTGCCGTTTCGATTGCCAACCTAAGCAGCACAATGTACTGACAGTCGAGTGCAATAGGGGTGGACGGTACGTGTCTTATCAGTATTCTATAGTTGCACGAGTCTGTTCAAGGCCTTCCACCTACCCGTCCACCCCTATTGCACTCGACTTTCAGTTACTTTGTGCTTCTTGGGAATGCATAGAAATCTACGCGGATGCACAAGAGCTTCAATCGGCGGAAGTCATCCCCATATCATCGTCATCATGTATTTCTCTCTCTCTCTCTCAATCGGTGAGCAAGCAGGCACAAAGGAGGCGGTACCATATACATGGACCTGTAGTTCTACATCTGAAAAGGATTCGTCCAAGAATAATGAGAGATGTTTCACGAAAAGAACCTTCTCACATCCGCCGCAGAGTCAAGACAATTCACCGGTACCAGCGGATCAAACTGTATTCGCAAGCCAGTGCTATCCAACGAGGACTCGTTACCCGAAAGAAAGGTAGGTCGAAATAATTATTGGCTTTAACGTCGCGATCTAAATGTGATCATAAACGACGCTACAGTGATCAGCCTATGGAATAATTTCGCCCGCACAGTGGCGCTACTGGTAGCGCCGCTACCGTATTTGTTACTTTTTTGCAGCGAAGTAGCGACCCGGCTATATATTTTAAACTGGTAGCGAAAAAAAAGTATTTACTTGCAAATATGGGTACCGACGGAGTCTTTCTCCGCTGCCGCTACTTTTCGTGGTGTTTCTTTTTTTTCTTTTTATTTCGTGTTAGCGCCGCGAAGCAACTGTGGCTATGAGCGGCGTACAGATGGAGAGAGGACAGCAGGAAGGAGAAAGGGGGACAGGGGGGTTAATATGCATCCTGGTCCGACTTCAGGGAGAACTGTGCCGACACTCGTCTGGAAAGTCTTCGGAAAACCCGGGGAAAACCTCAGACAGCACAGCCGGTGGTATAGGATTCGAACCCACAACCTCCCAGTCTCGAGCACGACCTTGGTTACCACTAACGAGCGGGATTTCCATAATGTGGAAGACATGGAACACAGACGTGGAACACAGATGGGAACACCGCATGGGAGACGAAACGTCTGTGAATGAATTGTTAATTTCCGTTATGTTAAGTCTGTGTCGGAGATATTATTCTCTTGTACAGAGAAAAAAAGCGAGATAACGGCGAAGCAGAATTTTTTCTTGCTATTCTTTTTGTAAATTGTTAATCGGGTAAACTGACGTGACGATCGATCTTTCTCGGTTTCACTAACTCTGCCAAGCATCGCATATCTCGGAACATAATTTGTGCTGTTCTGTGTATTTCTTTTTACTTTTTTAGCTCACGTTTGCGAAACACAAATGTAGCAGTATGTGTAACACACTGCGTAAGATGGGCTACGAAGCTATAGTTTCGGTCATACTTTTCAGTCGCAATTCCGCGTGAACGCCGCGAAGCAACTATGGCTGTGAGCAGCGTATAGACGTGGACGGATGGAGAGAGGACATAGGAAGGAGTGGGACATTCGTGTAGAAAGTATACGCCCGAAAACCCAGGGAAAACCTCGGTCGGCACAGCCGGTTCTGGGATTCAAATCGCGTCACCTCCCACTCCAGGTGTGGAAGTTGAACATCCTAACCACTATATACCACGCGATCTTCTATATGTACAACCAGTTGCAAAACTAGTGTCAGCGTAATGATCCAGCACATTTAAAACTGTGTTTCGCAACTTTATCGTTCTCGGAGAAGATGAACAAAGCCTCTTGCCTTTTGGAATAGGAATACGAAAATATATCGGGAACGCAACGAAATACTATCGCCATAGTCATTGCAACCCAAACGTACCGCCGACTTTGATGTAAGGCGTTTGTGCCGCGAGTAATGCATTGTTGGCAAAACAGAACTACCTTAGCTTACATATAGGCTGCCGAGCGCGATTTAAGCATTTTCTCGAATTAAACATTTTACACTGTAGGTGTGTGAGCCACGCAAAATCAAGAAATAATAACATTATTCGGGAGTCAGCGTATGTCAACGTGGTTATTAATGCTCTTTGCACACTTGCTTGGTGGCAGTATACGGGCGATTAACTTTAAATCAGTTGATTGCTGACGGCGTTTGACATGTCTAGGGAACGTTTACACGACCTTTTTTTTTTTCCTGCAAATGCTTTATTGAGGAGGAGGCCATCTCGCACGGGTAGACTCTTCCCGAGGAACTCGTACAAAATATAATTATGAACTTCACAGTGACTATGCCGAAAGTCTACATTGTCCAGGAAGGTTAACGGTGTGGTCAGCTGCATCTGACCATGGACCGTGCATTAAATTTTTAATTGAAATTCATTCATCAAATTTAAAGTTGTATTTAAATAATGAGCTCCTCCCACTCATGGACACGGTGCGCAGCTGGTGGTATCGGACAGATACTTGTAAAAAAGAAAGTTCGTCGATTGGTGCAACCGTTCGCGAATTATTAGCCCGTCGATTTAACTGAGACACCCTGTATAGTTGTCGTAGAGCTCTTCCGATGTATACTAAAGCTCGCTATTGAGTCGCATCCGATGGATCAGTTCATCATCGTGACGAGAGATGCTTCGTGGCATATCCGGACAGCGAGCTTTCGATCAAATCTCTTTCCGAGGAATATAATTGGCTGAGGCCGGTTCATCGAACCCTACCCAGGCAGCACAATGTACTGAAAGTCTAGTGCAATAGGGGTGGACGGGTAGGTGGAAGGCCTCGAGCAGACCCGTGAAACTAAAGAACATTGATAAGACACATGCCGTCCACTCCCATTGCACTCGACTCGACTTTCGGTACATTGTGCTGCTTGGGCAGTTTATCGTGTCTGTGCAGTCTTGACGGTACTTTAATCTCCACAGATAGTAAAGTAGGAACGCAGACGGAAAGATATCTTTCAATAAATCACCGAGTGCTTAGGCGATGACTCTTCAGAGAGGCTCTCCTCGTCAAGTACGATAACACATTCCAGCCTGGCGTACATTCCCATGGGAGATGTCGTATCCAAACACATTTGTCTCTCACATTTACAAACTCGTTAACGCAATTCGTCGCCACAGTGTTCTTTAACTTTTCGTTACTTTCCTACGGAAGTAACTTAATTATAACTGTAACTATAGTTACCGCTTTTGTTAAAGTAACTGTAAGTGTAACAACACTAACAACAACAAATAAGTGATGGTGATGTAGTGGGATGTATAAATGCAACTGAGCATCAGTTCATCACTTCCCTATAGCATCGCTTTGGCGAGGCTTCAAATAATCCGCTGTTTATCCCAACCAGGGATTCCACGAATTTTGTTATCCCTTACGCAGCCAGATTAGGTAATTAGTTAATTATCATTAGAATTCTTATTCCGTTCTTATTGTTACCGTTGAATCGTTTATTATTATTAATTATTACGTTTAATAACGTTATGCATGTGGATTATTATAACTGATTATTACTTAATAATTGATGAATTAGTTAACTGGTTACACTAACTCCCACCATGTTCGGGCCCATGGAAAATACTGTTTATTACATTGTATAACTATGCTAGAACAGTACAAGTGCAAAAACAGAGTAACATTTATCCGGCTTTTTTTTTCCCCCATTAGAAGGTAACTGTAAAGCAAGTAAGTTACTTAACGTGGTAACTGTATCTGTAGCCAGTTACATTTTAAAAAGAGTAACTATAAACCTAACTCCGTTACTATTTTTGCAGGCTAACTGTAACTTAGTCACTTCTTTGAGTAACTCACCCATGACTGCTGATTACTGCGACTACTGCAGCTCAGCGCTTTGGTGACCTCAGTGCCGAATGGGTGTCTATTTTCCTGAATCCGGAAAGAAAGGAATCTCTATCGCACGCCGCGTATCTCGCTGAGCCGGAGCCAACCCGAAGATAACGGATTGGGACTAACTTTGGGACTTATCAGTGCGACAAGATCAGTTTGCAGTTCCCACTGGAATTCTCCTATGCACACACGGGGGTATTGCAGCGTTACGTGATTTACGAGGCAGACAGTTACCCACTGATTGTGTTGAAACAATACCGTGCTAGATAAATATCGCACAACAATAGGATGCCTTAGAAGACTTGAATTCCACGAAGGGGGAACTGAGAAAAGCACACGTGGCTCCCACAGGAGTGCAATGGACAAAGAAACGTCCTGTAATAACGTGGCGCGTAAGATCATATCTGAATACTTAAACTAAAATTATCTGAATTTCGAAATTAAAAAGCAAATAACTCGATGTAAACAACGAGAATTAGCCGAGGCTAACAACAACAACAAATAAGTAATGATGATGTCGATGATAATAGTGATGAATAGCGATAATAGAGAAGAATAATGTGAATAATGAGGAGGATGATCCCATTGCGGGAATCCGGGGCTCATTGCGTTCTCTGAGGTCTCATCTTCTTTTCTATCCTCACTCTTTTGCAAAGCTTCATCCAATCAATCGTTTAACACTAATGTTTAACTCCGCCTTACAACACCATGACATCGACATTTTAGCTCCTTCTCGTGATTTTCTTACTAGTATTAGTGCCATTGTTTCTATTTAACTTCGTTTGTTTCACTGCTAACCTTGTTGGCTTTTTGTATATTTTACTGTCTTTGTTCACGTGTATAACCTTGTGTGGTGCACCAATTAGTAGACCCTAGTGGTTGTTTTTGGGTACGTTAACAAAAATAAAGTTATTATTATTATTATTATTATTATTATTATTATTATTATTATTATTATTATTATTATTATTATTATTATTGCGGGGATCCGGGGCAGGCCAAATCTGAAGCGCCCCCCCCCCCCCCCACACCTCTCCCGTTATCGCAAGAAGCTCTGTAAACAAAGAAAGAAAGAAAAAACGCTTATTTGCACTGCCCAGGTCGTAAATTCAAATTCTGCTCATCCCTGCTTTATACTGTCCAACTAACCTGCCAGGGCCTGCCGTTGGGCGCCCTCTCTGGCGAGGGCACCAGGGGCGGCTGCCCCTCTTGCACCCCCGTCGCTACGGCTCTGCCACACACACTCTGCTTTACTCCGTTGACTCCACATTGTCCCTTACTCTCCCCCGCTGAATGCCACGTTCCTTTACGACAGTCTTCTTCCGCATGAGGCTTAATGTGGGTTTTACACCAGCTTTCAAACATCTCCTCGGTGTCGGCGCATCCAGCGTGCCCTCGTGGAAGCTGCTCTGCAACGCGTCGATCAACGCCAGTTTGACTTAGCCAAAATTCTCGGGCCATGGTCGGACCCCGCACATCAGATGAAAGGCCTACGAGTTGTTGCTGAGTTCCTCTCCTGCACTGGACTCCTGGACGAATCTTGGACCGATATTGGGCCGACATTGCCAATATTGTCGCCAACACGTTGTGCTGCTTGAGGGGAGCTGGTATATATAGCTAGTTAGAATGTGCGGGTGCGGTGCGGATCAAGAATGTCCGCGCAGACTTCTAGGCATAACCATCTTATCGAAATTATTTCGTTTATGTATTTACGTTGGCCACTTACAAAGTATATATGATACCCGCACAAATATTCTTATCAAAACAAAACAAAAAGATAAGAAAAAGCAATCGAATACTTCCAACGGTGCGTCATCTCAAGCTAAGAACCTGTCTCCTTTTGCATCCCTATTTGCTTCATCTCACGAACTTGTGTCTGTTACTCCAAATAAGTAATTGATTACCGTTACTCTTCTAGATAATGTAATTGATTACCATTACAAATTACTCGACCCAAAATGTAATTGAGTAACGAGTATAAAAGTAACGCGTTACTCGGGCCGTTACTTTGAATTCATGGAAAAATTTCCGCCCCTGTGTGCTTCGAATAAAAAAAAAAAGAAAAACCCGAACTCCCAAGTGATTGGAACAGCTAACATAGCGCGAAAGACTCGCGCGTGAGAAGTAGCAATAATAGTTTTCCGCTTACTCAGTTGAATATCCTAACAAAAACAGGAAATATGTCACAGAGCATCGTTATTTTGAGTCAGACTCTACTTCAAAAGTAACTGATTACTCAAAATAGTAATCGAACTACTTGAAAAATTACTGGTTCAAAAATGTAACTGATTACTCGAATAATTACCCAAAAAAGTAATTGATTACAAGTAACGCAATTACTTGTAACGCGTTACGTACAAGTCTGTCATCTCAGATGAAACGCGCGCGGCACGTCTATTCGCGCTTAAATGACGCGCGCAAAAAGCACCTTTCACGTATTACTCCGTTACAGGAGACATATTTGACAGAGCTGTTCCCACATGTGTTCCGTATCTATCCAATTTATCGACGTACATCGACGATTCCAAAGGACCGTATGCACACAGGCGCATTCTGGGAGACACATCAACCTCCCATTCTGCTCACACGCCAGCCCATACATACAACTGATTCTCAAGAACGATTTTCCGCGAATCTCAGATCGTAAATTAAAAAGGTGCACCCAAATGAATTCGTCACTATTATAACAGGCGTTTCAGGCCTCGCCTCTCACTTCGCGTTCTCGCCCCTATAAAACTCGAGCGAAACAACAATGTCGATTCGCGGAACGTTCGCGAAAATGGCGTCCACGTAAGAGATCGTTCGTCTGAAAGCGCGCTTCAAATATATATATATTCCGCTGCACGGCTTTCATCAATTCCATGCACGGAGCCGAAACGCATATCAGGTATGGTTGTTTTCTCGCTACATCGTCCTTACTTATTTGCAGACTTGCGCGTAACGCGCTACTAGTAATTGCGTTACTTGTAATCAATTACTTTTCTGAGTAATTTTTCGAGTAATCAATTACTTTTCTGAGTAATCGATTACTCGGTAATTGATTACTTTTCCTGCAGATATTAGCTTATCTTTTAGACGTTCTGCCCCAAGTCAAGCCCCTGGTGCCGTCAGCCTTTGTTGGGCTGTGTTCTACTATAGCAAGCGGAGGTCATTTAATGACGTTCTGGAATTTTAAGGTCTCTCTCTCTAATCTCTTCCTACACGAGTGTGATGGTACCTGAAGATTTGGAGGTTTGGGGAAGTTCCACGCAATGCTCTTCCACAATCGGGTCAACGTCTTCCCTGGCGATAAATACCGTAGACGTACAGATCTCCTTATCCTAAGCGTTTTTTGTTTTTGTTGTTATCTCAGCTGTTCCGCTGTTGAACCTTTCTCTGTTTGTTATTTTCATTTTTTATTTTTTATGAGGCACCCAAAGACTGTTATAATTTGCGTGAATGCAGAGTAACGACTGGAGTAACGCGTTACTTTTTTACTCGTTACTCAATTACATTTGGAGTCGAGAAAATGGGTAACGGTAATTAATTACTTTTCCCGCAGAAGTAACGGTAACGGTAATCAATTACTTTTTTCGAGTAACGGGCACAAGTCTGCTGAGTTATTTGTTGTTGTTGTTGTTGTTGTTCGCCGTATACGGAATACTGCATGATCAGGATCCTGATCATGCACCCGTCGACGGGGTTGACTGAGTTGACTGGCAAAGCATATAAGTACAGTCAAACTCCTTTATAGCGAACACCTTTTTAACGAAAATACCACTACAGCAAATTTTTTTGCGGTCCCGCTGGAGCCCTATAGGTCCAATAATGGACATCCTTTTTAACGAAAATACCTTTACTGCGAATTTTTTTGCTGTCCCCTGAGTTTCGTTGTAATGGAGTTTGACTGTATAGGGTTCCGCGTTTTTGCGGTTTTAATGGAAAAAACACCGAAAAACATACGCCGGGTAAATTTTGCCTCATTCGGTTTTAAATCGAAAAGCACCGAATACAGAGGGACATTCCAGGACCTATGACAGAGATAAATTGCTGCACATGCCCAGCAAGTTGTTGATGCAGAACAGAAAACCATATAGAGAAATACGACGGTCGTGAAAAATGTCGGTTTACTTTTTCGTTAGCCGTAAAACGCCACCGCGGCGAACGACGCCACGTTTGATGAGCGTCGTGCAGGAATTACATTGTGATTTCTATTCGCCGATAACTGTCGGGTAAACAATGTACCACGCCAGGAAAAACATCGAAAAACGTTGATTTCGTGAAAATCAATACACATCGAAAACCATATACGCCGAATCTGCCCAAAAAATAAAAACGGAAAACGCGGAAACCTATCTATAAGTACATGTAAGCACATAACGGGTTACGTTCAGAATGTGACTCAGTGTGTTTCTTCTGCTGCAGGTCCTGACGCTCGAGTGAAGTTTGGCCGCGACATCAACGCTCAGACGCATTTTGCGGGTCCGCAACCCGGATCAGGATGACAGCAACTTGGTCTCCCGGATGCTCAGGCAAGTCCTATGCGAGCACTGTGGCGTCTCTCATGGCTACGGGTGTCTCGCGGCGAAACTCTCGGATGTTTCGGTGCTGACGGACGTCCTTTCCGGCAAAATAGATGTGGAAGAAAATCTCGTGCCCCGCAGCCGGGGCATTCTCTCCCTTGGCCGGTCATAAGAACATCCTTCCTGTTTGTTTGTTCTATTTTTCGTAGCTAACCTTTCTCTTTCTTTCTTTTTTTCACCCACAAACGCGTTTTGCAGTAGCCAGTTCTGACTGGGTCGGGACTAACCTCTCCATATTTTTCTTTCTTTTTCCAATCCAATCCAATCCAACATCTTCCTGCACTGTTGCAACTTATTCGCCGCAATATTTAGTTTTATATAGTCGCATAACCCACGTTAAAACACCTGGGAGAAAAATGGTGCATTATGTGCAATTATTCAATGTTTTATTTTTGCGTGCACGCTTTGCGTGCGGTATTTTGAAGTAGAGCTTGCATAGGAACAACGTTCTATATTCCACATTTGCAGTTACGGTAAATTCCACTATAGTTATAAACGCTGTCATAACGTGTGTCCGTCCGCTATCGTTCTATGGGTAATGAATGTGGGTGGAATCCTCGTGTTATAATTGTTATATGCTGAAATTTCTCGTATACAAGCTACGCGGAATCGATGCTCATACGTCCATTGAAATCCATACACGTTTCACACAGCACAACGATGTTCAACGATGATTCCGTATCCCACATTGTTGACTGGTGTTGACTGATCCTTAACTTACTGATCCCGCTTTATTCTCCCCAACAAAGCCAACAACTGAGGCCAGTTCTAAAACTCTGCTGAGCAATCATTTCTTGAGCATAAAAGCCAAGGCAGAGGTTTATTAGGGCTTTATAATATGATGGTAATTGGCCGAATTAAGATGTTTATGAATGATGCTGTTTCGTGGACGATACACTATGAACTCCACGGTGTACCCGTCGCTTTTTTCGCTATTGCTGCCACAATGGTGGTGACGCTAATAATGATGAGAGATTTGCGGAGTTGGTCGTCATTGACGCTCTCGTTGAAGAGACCCGAATGAAACTAATGCTTGAACTGAATTAAAGAAACTAAATCTCCTTTTCTTCAAAGAGCGCACTCTTGTGTATAAATGGTAAACGTGCTTACCTTTCGTGTCATGGTTGATACGGAAAATGTGGTAAACGAGGTGAAGGTAACTTCCCCGCTGCTCACGGCTGCCACACGGTAAAGCCACTTTGACTGCCTCCGAAAGTTTGCCGCACAATGGAACCGCAGGCGATTGAGTGACTCCAGCACTACTTCTAAATTTTGAACCTACAGGTATCCTAGAACACATATCCACGGGAATATTACAGGGCATCTAACATTACCAGAGATATTAAGCGATTAAGTCGTCTCCTGCGTGAGAATTCCCATACCTCCCGTGTATTAACGCTCCGAAAAGCGGGATGTCTGGGGAACAAAAGCTGTTTCATGTATAATGATAAGTTTATTCATTTGTATAAGCCTAGAACAGATGTCAGAAACTTATATCCTCGGGAACATTACGATACACTGAATAGAACAGCCGTTGGACCACTTTTCTATTGCCTTTACGGCAAGTTTCACTCAACGGCCGCGAGAAGGCGCAAGGCGTCGCTGTCTGTCCACGAAAGCTGTGGATGCTCAATAAAGTCCGAGCTACTCCCGCGTAAAACGAATTACTTTCGTATTCAAAATAAATACGACTGAGCAATACAGCTGAACCAAAATACGTCTACTGAACATTCAAATTTTTTGAATACTGTAATAGTAGAAATTTTTGGCGAGGACATAATTTTTGCGAATCTCGCCATATCTCATTCTTTCGCGAATTTAGAGTCCAGCAAATTATCGTTAACGACAGAAAACCCAGAAAAACTAATTCTCAAAGAATGAGTTTCACTGAGCCGATCGGACCCGCTGAGTGCAATTTCTTGTCGCAATATTTTGCGCACATTTAGCACGCCTGCGCTCATTCAAGTATCATTTTGTCATGTATGCTTGACTCGATTATGTACGCAGTATGCTTGATTGTCAACGTCATGTTCACAAAGGAAACCTTTCATTTTTTATCCGTGTCGCAGACGTCCCGACAGCTGCCGATATCTTTGCAAAGCCTCAGATTTCCAGCATTCTGGCACAGGTGGTTTCCATGGTTACAACCCCTTGGAACATGCATCGCTAAATGACACTCCCACGAAATCTTTCCCAGACCTTAATTCTCCAAAGCGAATTCTCGAATTATTGTGTTCGCGTACTTTTACAACTTAGAGTGCCTACCACGGAGCAGAATTGTACTTCCAATACTTCTTCGTGCCACAATCTGTATTCGTCTTTAAGCTACACAATAGGTTAAACATGCTTGTAGCATTTTTTGTTTTGTTTTTTTACACACCCAAGTTACAAGATCCCCTAACGAAAGATGACAGGTGTGCTTTTTCGTAGCAAAACCCCTATTAATGCTGCACAGTGCATAAAAAAACGCTCCCTCCCGGCGAATCAGGACAGCACAAAGCCGCGTGCATTCCTGAGACCGACCGAGCATTTTGATCCAATCACCATACAAAGGCAACGGCTGCCGAGCGAGGCATTTCCGTGTTTGCTATTCAACATAGGTGCGTTGGCCGGGCTCGTCAGACAGCTCCATAGACGGGGCCCCCCCTTGCATCACATACCGGACACAGCGGCTCAGCTTATGAAACCAACGCCACAAAAGCATCAACCCTAAACACGCCCGAACATGGGCCGAACGGCAGCTTCCATTATTCCGCCAAAGAATAAAAAATAACCGGTTCACGAAGCAGCATGCAACAATGCGATCAAACTAGCAGACGATCATTTTTCTCCCCTCCGTCGTCTGCCAAGAAATAAAGAAAAACTCGGTCGCGCCATCTATGTGACGTCGCCTTAACTTTGAAGTGAATGAACAGCACGCCGCCAATGTGCGGCCGCCGCTTCGTACACGTCACGCGCAGCTCGTACCAATGACGCTTCGCTTTTGGCTCTACGTCACGCAGGGAGAAGGAAAGCGACTCTCCTCCTCATTTCCTGAGAAGCGGCCTCTCAACGGCGCAGACTCGCTTGGCGTTTCCCAGGAAATAAACAAAAAGAGATTGGTAGAAAACGAAAATAAGCACTCGGGCGCAAGATTCTCGGAAAAACGCTACCTCTCGGTTCGCACGAGTTCCGAGTACGGCGGGGAAAGGAGGCCTGGTGGCGGGGGGAACGACGGCCGCCTGGAAGAACAGTTTTTCCACTGAGGAACCTCAGAACAGTCGTCGTCGTCGTCGTGCTATACGACTGGCCCAACCGTCCACGTCCATCCGCTGTGTGTCTCCTCTCCGACCTCGGATTACTCACTTGACGCTACCTCTGGAATACCTATGCAGCTTCGTTCACAGTGCTTCGTGCTTCTGCCTTCCAAGTGCACTGCCGTTTGTTTCTTCCAAAGCTGGATTTAAACGCAGCCTCAACCTCGGCGACCGTCTATTCAATGGGTAAGGAGATATTTGCAAAAAGCCGTCGCAATCTCGCACTTGCCGACTTTTCATCAGCATCACAACCTCGCCCCATCCAACATTAGGGTGTACGACTTTTGTGCCATTTCGAATCCATCGGAAAAACCCTCTGCGTCTTTACCTTTTGCTCGAAACAAGCGGACAGCCAGCTAGCCCTAACCGCGGTTTGCAGGGGGGGTTTTCCAAAAGGATTAGCGTTCAAAATTAGCTCCTCGCCGTGAAATCCCACAGCGTGTGCTCCTTCTCGGAAGTACAAATTAGCTGTCAATGCCGCGTCGCCGTCACAGTGACAAGCAACAACGACATTTTTTTCTCGTAAGAAACGAGGCTCGTCTGCTTGCAAGGTTTCGTGCGGCGATCGGGCGGGCGTAGCTTTTTTCGGCGCCGGGGTTATTTCGAGGCCGGCAGCAGGCGTGAGCCTATTTTAATGCGTGCGTAGCCAATCGATTCGATGCTTTTCTTTTTGCGACGACTGTGTGCACCGCTCACGTCGACCTGTGCTAACGCAGTGCGATGGCCTCCTTTTTCTGGCGTTCGGCGAATTCGCTCTTCGACGAACTGTTTGCGTGTTCTCATTATTTCCACCCACGACACGGTTCGATGAGGGCGGCCTGCTTTAGTTTTGAAGCACTTCTCGCATTGTTCTTTCCCTCTCGCTTCCGGAGTTCATGCGTTCATGTACGGCATCCCTGTCGTCTGCCAGACAGACGTCAACGCTCGGAATAGCGTGGCTTTGTTCGATCTAGTGCTTTCCGTTTCCTGAACTGTGACAGAGGCCTTAGGATATGTTGCTCTGAATCTGCGCAAAATTCGTGCAAGGAAATGGATCTGCCGTGTAAGCGTGCGTAATTCCATGCTCCTTACTTCTGTAAATATACGTCCCAGAGCGAAGTTGTACGTGGCTGCTTCGGATGAAACCAAGCAATTGCTCATTTGGAAAATTTCTTCGTCATCCCTGACGAGCCGTGTATTCAAACGCCGATTGCCGCCTGCGTGCTGTCAAAAACTAGACGACAAGAAGTGAAAGCGCTGTGTACCTTATTCCTGTGCGTATAAACATATCACTCTGACACTTGTGCTTCTATTTGTATGTACTTAGAATTGCTTTATGCAAGTCGTGATGTCTATTAGGAGGCGTATAAGCACCTGCCGGAACGCTCTCATACATTTCACTCAATGACCCGCGCGTGCATATTACGACCGAATATCTCCATTGTTTATCGCCTCATTTCTGTTGACGTCAGCACCGATATGGGACAGGCACATACGCAGAAACTCCGAACACGCCGTGATTATACGCCGTACGCGGTGACTTTCTTCCTCCAAAAAGCGCGGAGTTCGCCGTCGTCTGCAAACTGAGATTTCGCAGACGACACTTTTTCTTCTTCTTTTACTTCCAAATCTGTTCCGCGAACACTCTGCGCAGATATGGAGGCGTTCAAAAGGGGCCACACATTCAGGGAAAATATCTTCCTTCCAGCGAAATGCACTGGAACGCCGTGCCAAATGCTATCACGTGTCCGCGTTTCATCCGAGAGAGGATTCCCAGTTTTGCCAGCGGGCGATTCTGCGAAACGGAGGACTGGTCGCGGAAGATGCGGAAAGAAAAGCGTAGTCGTCTGCAACTGCATTGCTCCGCGAAACGGTGACGACGGCGATGAGGTGGCGTTTAGAGCGAAGCATAAAATGAATAATCCATAGGTACCTGTAGCTTCGCGTCATCCGGGGAGCTCCCCGGTACTCGATGCCTCGGCTGCCGGAATAGCGTGATGCCATTGTTGTAGTTCTTGGAGCACGACCTCCGTTGCCGACCTGTAAACAGGTGTTGCAAGACTCACACTCTGGACTGATGCTTCCTCGAACAACAATCGAATTCGTTTCATCGGATGGTTATCTTATTTAACGCACGGCGGACATATCAAGGTTGCCACATCTGGCATATATTCCACAGAGTGAGGATGAGAGCAGTTTCAGATAGCGTAAGCTCTGCTTTTCCAGGCAGCATAGACTGCACAATGTGAATTGTTACCGAGACCCACACATCCTATAGCGATGTCGTTAAAATTTGGAAAGTTTGTCGAACCCTTCTCTCGGATACCTCCTCTCCACATACCACAGTGTTTGCAATGTCAAAATGATGACCGGGACAGGAACCTTTAACTTACCCTTCTTACCGCAAGGTTGTTCGGATGTTTCTGCTCGGAGCAGAAGGTTGCGCCATCATAATTGGAAGTACAATCGCAACTGCTACACCTTATTGATTATGTAATATATATCTAATCAGTCAGCATGTCAAGTCTGTGCATAGTTATGTGGTCGTCATCACAAGTATCCGGACAATGAAAGATATCTATGTAAATGAGGGGCTCCATTTTGTCATTACCTTATCATGGTGGCAACGTGATTACGACCCCTTGAGCCTTGTCAAGAATGACGTATATTTAATTAGTTTAGAGCCACAGAGCGTAACGATTCACGGCTTTGCATCTCCTGCGGAGTCTCAGTACCCCACTGCATCCTCCTTATATGAAAGTGTGTCATCTTCCTGCGGAGGACGTACAGTCAAGCACCTGGCGACGACCTCCGATTGATCTTTGTTCCGACTAACGCAATACGCTCGGATAACGGATAGCAAGTATTTGCGAACAATCCAGTTTTCCGCTGCGAACGCTCCAGAATGAACACAATCTTCCGTTATCTTTCGTCCCGTTTCCACGAGACAGTGCTTGACACCGATGCGCACAGTTACGTAACCATTTGCCTTTGTTAGTGACGTGCTGAGTGTGTGCGGAAGCAGTACGTCCTGTTGTGTCGTGAAGATGCTCTGAATCGCCCATCGATTTGTCGATATCGTGCTCGTTACATTAAAATCTCCCTATTACACTCGGTGAAACAATATAAATGGCACTCTTTATTACAAACTTAGGTCCTGCAACACAGACTCACTCCTCCTCAGCGCTGCGGGCACAGGCCGCAATAGCTGGCGACAAATGATATAGCGTTGATGATACCGCAATGGAAATGAACCATAGAGACTCGCAGCATCAGCCCATGATGATGTCGTCTTATTTTACGTCTAGCTGCTTTGTGTGGTACATGATGAGTGAATAGTGCCTTGTGTAATGTTGACAGAAAAGGTACGCTGATGTGACCAATGCCACAATACAATGTACTTACAAGTTGCCGTGCATGGAACACTTACGCCCCCTTTTTTAGTGAATCCGCATCTAGTCGAGAAAGAGTTATCAGTGCACCACGGTTTGTGGCCTTCCGACCTTAGATGATGTTCAAAATGTTGCCAGATTGATTAACATTATTTACCTATACTACTTGTCGCGTTGACAGAACGGGCTCAGATCTTTACCTCGTCCGTGTGTCACTGTTGCTGTACCAACTTCTCTGACTTGTACACTGCCCATACTGCCAAACCTTTTATTCTTCTTGATAAATTTTGTGACTGAACAAATTGGTTTTTCATAGCGAGGAAAGTAAACGCAGCAGTGGGCATAGCCACGGGGGTGGGGGGAATTCAGGGGTGCCAACCGCTCCTGAAGTCGTACCTTTTGTAGTGCATTTGGGAGAAGGAAAATTGGTGGTATATCCTCCTCCTCCCCCAGGTAAAGTTATGGTACGACCCCTCCCAAAAATGTTTTTCTGGCTACGTTTATCGAAACATGGTGTCCTATTCTTACAGTATGCACTTTATTCTCCTCCCCAGACTGCCGATGCAACGCCACTGTCTGCAACGTCACTGTCCGCAACACTGCCTCCCCGCAGCAGCCCTCGTGCCACCAGCCATAGCAGCCTCCCACCTTTCCCGCCCACCATGTGGACCGAGCACGCCACACCAGCCAGCAAGGACCACTCCGTGCTCTTCGTCGCCTTCCCAGTCCTCGTGCCGTCTTGGGCCGCGCCCGCTACTCCCCCCAGGTCCACGTCCTGGGGCGGTGTGGCCCCAAAGACGCCCCCGCAGCCTCACCACTCGACGCCCCGCATGGACCGCCCGGTCCACGCCAACCTCGACGTTGACCTCAGTCGTGTGCGCGACACCGTACGGACTCTACAGACCAGCGGGTATTATTACGAGGGGCTGTCCTGGCAGGACGCCGACCGGATGCTCCGCGACACCCCCATCGGGACCTTCCTGGTGCGGGACAGTTCCGACAACCGGTTCCTCTTTGCCCTGAGTGTTCAGACGGAGCGAGGTCCGACGAGCGTTCGGATACACTACAGCCACGGCGAGTTTCGGCTGGACTGCGAGGACGCCCTCTCGCCCTGCATGCCGTGGTTCACGTGCGTCGTCAAGTTGGTGGAGTACTACATCGAGTTGAGCCAGTCTGCGAAGGGACAGATGTGTGTGTGGCTGGACGGGAACGGCCGGAGGGACTTGCCCATTCGGCTGGCGCGGCCGCTGTACCGGACTGTCCACCCCCTGCAGCACCTGTGCAGGGTGGCGGCCAACCGCGGGATGGCCCAGCAAAAAGTGGGACTTGACCGGTTACCTCTGCCCGGGTCGCTAAAAGACTTTGTCAGGGCTTATCCGCATCAACACTGACCCCGACGGGGGGGGTCGAGGACAGTTCCTAAATGTCGTGTGCATGTCGGTGTGAATGTTAAACTATAGTGTGTGTATTCGAAAATTGTACCACTATGCGGGTGAGCTGCCGCGGTCTGGTGCGACTTTTGTGTCCCGGTGAGTTACGTAGCCCTCGGATTTAGCTCTGTGTGGTTAAAACCTCAGGGATTTACAATCGGGTTGTGTCGAGCTTCTTTTTTTTTGCAACGTCTTCACTTGTGGCAGCTTTTCCAACTGTAGCGAGTTGCATGACCAAGTCTTTAGGGCTTCTTCAACGATAACGTGAGTGCTAACTAATGCCTGACCGCAGGATTGCACTGCAGGGCGCGTATCTCGAGGACAAGTACAAACGTGTGGGCCGTGAAAAGCTTCATTTTCCAGACCAAGAAATTCGTGTTCCAATGTAACACATGCACACGCAGTGAAATAGATTAGTTTCAACACTGATTCTGCCCTCCTCCACTGTGACCTGCACTACTACTATGCCTTCTTTCTTTTTCATCTTCATTGTGTAGCATACTTGGAAGTGTGCAAGATCCAGCCAGAACACAAAAAGTCGCAATATTTGCATGCACAAAAGTAATGACAGTTAGGGGGAATTCTCTCACTAAGCAAAAAACATAACACCAATTAGCCGAGCCAAGCATGGATGGTCCTCTGCTCAAAAAATATTGGCTCGTGTTGTTCAAAATCCAAACGTATTCTCAGACAACAGTAATGGTGGACAAAAAAAAAACGATACAGTTCTTGTCAGCAGAAAATGCGCAGAAACTACCTTTCCATGCTTCGCTTACCTGCCGACATTTTTTCGTTCAACCGTGCCAATTATGTCTTCTTGTCTTAATTTTTGTGTGTTTCTGCAACATTGCACTCTGCACCGAGTGCTCTTTGCCGCTACGTAACTCGCCGCACACAGAGTGCCAGACCCGCAGCGTTTCCAACAACAAAAGGTGCCTTTCGGGACCAAGAACAAACATGTACATAAGTCATATCTATCTCTGTCGACGTGTTCGCCATTGTATTTTTTTATAAGCCCAGTCGAAGGAAATGCGCCGATACCCTCAGTGTGGTGTGGAGGATGTCTTATTTCGAGAAGACGAAATGCTATAATATAGTGTACACTATTTGGAAAAATCGAATCAAACGACGAGGTGTGTATATACTGTAAGATAGGTTATAATATATATACGAGCCTTTCCTCAAAAAAATAATAAATCTCGGTCACTATTTCATACTCCTGCGTGGTGTCGTCATTGCTAGGTGAGAAGCATTGATGGATGGAAGAAACGTTTCCTCTGTCATGTGTGGCCAACAGTAAGAAGAAACTACTGTTAGCAAATGTGCTGTACAACCTGTCAAGCATTGTGTTAGCCTCTGGAATGCATCTACGCTCTTTCGACACCTGTAGGCAGGTCCCCCAAGGTCGCCATTTTCCCATGTGTTTGTTCCTATCCCATTGCGTGCAATGCCGGAGGCCGCCTTTAGATACCCCATTGTTACCAGATGTTGGCTTCCGTTTGATTGTAGCGCGCTAAAGATCCATTTGAAGCACATTCCAAGCCAGGCCAAGTCACCGAAGGAGAAATGGACGACTGCGCCTGCGGCGCCTGGTATGACAGGTACGCTATGTGATGCACGCAGCCGTGCAATAGATCCTTCCGATCGCTCAACACGTTTAAAAACGGGACCGAAAAGTGAAACACGACACAGAAAGTTGTTATACGCATTTTATTTGGACATATAAAGACTACATTCATTCGCAGAAACAACAAAAACATTTTTCCGCTAAACTTAGCGCGCTGAAGTGATCCGGAACGGCAACAGTGGGGTATTTACTGGCGGCCTTCTTCGTTGCACGCTTTTCCGAGGCGAGTTTGGGGGACCTGCCTGTAGGTGCTTCCAGCAGAACAAAAGGATCTGGTGACGGGGATAGCCGAGGTGGCCGTAGATCAATGTGCAAAGTGAACATGATCCTATGAACCCTATGCAAGTCCTATGCACTCCGCTCAACCCTTGTGGTATGAAGTTGGGGGCAAAGTACGTCCTAGCCTTAGCTGTTTGAGCCGGGGGGGGGGGGGGGGGGTGGCATTGTGTCCTATCCCCTCCGGCAGATTGAAAACTCTCCCTCTGTAGTGGAAAGGTGGAAAGAAAAAAAAGGGCAGTTCTGAATGTCGGGGAATTTATTTGCACACACAGAAAGTGTAAAAAACGAATTTCTCACAAGAAAGCCTAAAGCCAGAGGTGTATTTATTTTTTCATTTTTTATAACACCCTGGTTGATGCACCAAAGATGTAAAAAAACAACCGGTAGGCAATGAAAAAGTAATTATTACACGAATAATATCTAAAAAAAAGATGCGTTCGTGCGAGCAAGAAATTAACGTGGCCTGGCTTTCCTCTAATGCGGCAAATGCAACGACCTTGAAACAAACTCTGAAGACACCTTGCCACCGCTAATAATGGACGCAATTATACGGCCGGACAAACAACACGCTGTGAAAGCACCTTTCAGCCTCGGTTCCTCGGTATCGATTTAATTAGTTTACGGCGGCTTCGCTACCTCGATTTAGCGATAAGTGTCGGGGATAGCCCCCATTTATTGTGGAAGATAAGGAAGACACGATAGAACGGAGTATTAGGCACGTCACGCGAAAAGAACGATGAAGGGATTTTACGGGGAAAACGCGGCTCACTCGGTCCGCAGTAAACACGAGTCCGGGATTAGCGCTTAAAATTACCCTTTGTCTCTTAACTACGTGGAATGATAAGGAGATAATAATAATAATAATAATAATCGGATTGTTGATTATGTGTAGGGTGTCTCTGTTGGGATGCGTAAGCAACTGGCCTGGCACAAGCGATAGGCCACGCGGTGATCGAAGGGAGTGTGCAGCGGTTTATCCAGGGGGGGGGGGGGGGTCATTATTACAGTGACGTCATAACGGCTTAACGTGGTATACCGACATGTTTCCAAATCTGTAATAGCAACCAATTTTGCTATAGCAATGCAAAATCAATGTTTTATTTTCTGTTGTTGTTTTTTTTTTGTTTTTTTTTTGTTTTTTTTGGGGGGGGGGGTACAGGAGTCCGGATGAATCACTGGGTTTATGACGTGACGAAACAAAAATAGCGAAATGTCGCAACCCCTTTCATTGTTCTCTTTTACTTAAAAAAGGCTCGCATTCCCCCCCCCCCCCCCACACACACACACAAAAATAAATAAATAAATAAAAGACACTTTTTCAGACGGCTCGGAGGTACCTGCCGGGCAACACTTGCCTCTATACCGCGCTTACGGATGACAGAGAGGACATCTCTCTGGAAGGATGCGAGGCCGCTATTAAGAACAATGACATATAAAAATGCTGGGGTCGTCATTAATCCCCCATAGGAGAGAGGAGGAGGAAATACGTCGAGCGACAATGGAGAGCTGGCCTAAATAACGCCGCCGTCATCGCAGTTCCCCGAACCACCGTTAAAAAGGGAGGGAATTGTTTCCGCCGAGCGACTGCGAGGAGGAGGTGATAGAAAAGAGGTCGCACTGCAACGACCGTGGCCCCACACGGTCACGTGACTTTCTAGTCACACTATATAGGTAATGTACAACGATGATATCGTGGCAAAACGCATTGCAAGAGAGAGAGAAATCAAGTTTCCTTTTTTAGTTTGTCCTCACATCGAGTGTTGCAAAATAATAGATAATGAGAAACGAGTAATAACAAGCATCGAATTACGTTGTACAGTTATATCCTACTAATAATTTCGCTAATATCACGCCACGACGTATGCAACAAAGTCTACCGTTATTACGCGAGTAGCATTTTTGTGACAAGCTCTCCATGGTAAGTTCTTAAGTCTGCATTTCTTCGGGTCCCCATACTCAGTGAAAGATGAAAGTCACCCAAAAGGTTAGCCAGGCAATTTGAGGCTGTTTGTATCTGTCCCTTCTATTTGTTCCAGCCTCAGAACATCAGTTTCTCTCTTCCCCGTACTCAATTTGACACTGACCTCACGAGAAAACGGAAAACGCGAAACGATGAACAATCCTGACCGCTCAGGAAATACGGAGGCTCGAGGTCGTTTTCTTTGCCCTTCCAGGGAAAACAAATGGAATGGAAAGCCGACCTCGCGTTTGACTGACCTTTCCTATATATACTCTACGAATAACCACACAACCTGCGGAAAGAATGGTGAGGAAACAAGCGAGCTAGACGGCAAGGTTTCACGACGAAAAAAAAAAAAAGGGAAGGTAGGAGGGAGACCTTGCTTTCTTTCAACGTCCTCTTCCAGGTAGGAAAAATATTTCTTCGTATCTCATTCCTTGCATTGCCTGTTGTGAAACGTGAGGGAAAGGTACAGGACCAAAGTACAACGCGCACAATTTGGAATGTGCGCACAATGCAATACAAGTGCCCAGATATGTACTCAGTAATTGAAGTGATTATCGAGTACTTCCCATCAGTAAACACTGTGAGGCTGCCATTAGTGGATTTTCGCCGAAGACGTTCTTGGAATATTGCAACACTATTATAGTGAACGGAGCACCCCACACACAGTAGAAACAAAAGGCGATAAGATCCTTTCACGGAAGTCCATCACCCGGTTCATTTAAATCTGAGCCGCATTTTCCCTCCTCCTTCTGAGAAGTAATTTGAAAAAGAACGAAGGTTCCTAATCCTCTTTCGCCCAAATCAAAAGGATTATCCGGAATTAAGTGTTACGTCAGCGCCGGCGGATATTCCACACTTCAGGCTGAAAAAAAAAAAAAAAATTCAAACCAGGCAGGTCCGTTCCGATGGAAGGGCGAAAGGGGCGGCCGCCCCCTTGCGCATTCTCTAAGGGGAGGGGGGGGCGGACAATACTGCGGGAAATAAGGAAGTAATAGAAAGTGAAGCAGTGAATGACACACTGCGTTGTACATGTCTTGCTGCGTCGAAATAAATATCATACTTAAGTTTGCGTTTAGGCCGCGTACCCACACGCGGCAGAAACGCGCGGTAACGCATATGCGGAGCGGAAGAAGCTGCCTCCGCGTTCCGCTTTAGCGGCATGCCGCGCATCTTTCCGCCAACCAGGTGGTCAACAGAGATTGCGTCACGCTCTTGTTTTCTTCCGGCCACCCGCACAGTCTGCAGCAACGTTCATAGAATAGGTCAGTTTCACGCCGCTCGTTCAATGACGTGGCTGCAGCGGAGGGCGCAGGAACCAGGGACTGAAACCGAAACGAATATCGGTTCGGTTACGGGATTCGCCGTTACAATATTTGCGGTTACCGGTAACCAAGCAGTTGAACCGGTATTATTTTTTTTTTCGATTTTCTCTAGGATGTATCTGCAGGCTGCGTGGATGCCGCAAAATGAGCTACAAAGTGCAAACGGGTAAAAATGAACATATTTATCTGTTGCGCTCCGAAAGGGTGGTGCAGTGCGCCATCTGCCAGGTCGAAGAAATTCTTTTTTTTTTTAATTCCGTGTCAGCGCCGCGAAGCAACTGCGGCTATGAGCGGCGTACCGACGTGGACAGATGGAGAGAGAACAGCAGGAAGGAGCGGGGGACAGGGGGAGGTTAATGTGCGTCCTGGGCCGACTTCAGGGGGAACTGTGCCGACATTCGTCTCGAAAGTCTTCGGAAAACCCAGGGAAAACCTCAGGTCGAAGAGAGAGTGAACTCTTGAAATTGGGTTCCAAGCGGTTTTCGGTTTTTCTTTCTTCCACAAGCGCTTTCTTCATATCCTGTATACGTCGTCTGCCAGAGCTACAGAAAACAATGCTGTGTACATCTATCCGCACTTAATTATTCGCCCGTCACAATTCGGGTAGACCGAGAGTATTTTGACAAATCAAAAGTACTTATTTAACATGAAATTTGTTCGCATTGCCCTGCGGTGCTCTTGCACGATGAACTGGTGTAACTGAACAACGATATTGTTATATGCTCCTTGATCAAGGTCCTGATTTATAACCTGTTGTCGCACGAGTGGTATTGGTGGTGCTCGTGAAAGGACTCGCCGTTAATTGTCCGCCTCACAGATGTGGGCAACGTCACGACTGACGCCCTGGGGGAATGTGCGTCCTGGGCCGACTTCTAAAAGGAAACTGTGCCGACATATGTCTGAAAGCGTCTGAGGAAAGCACGGGAAAAACCCCAGACAGCACAGCCCTTAACGGGATTCGAACCCGGGTACCTCCCAGTCTCGACGTGGTACGGCCAGCACGCTAACCACTGAGCCACGCGAGCTGGTATGAGTGGTATTCAAACACGGTTGCGCGGTAATTCGACCAAAGAGGTCATTTTTTTATAACACACATTATATAACGGACGTCTCGAGAAACTGACCAACATTTCCATAAATCAAAGGTGTGTTTTATTTCCAAAACTATACACTATATGTCTGCAACATCGGCTATATACGCATATCTAATATAATTTGAACATCCAGCGCTATAGCCTTATTGAGCTTACGAAATTAATCGCATTAATTAATGAAGATGAGCCGGTGGTTTAAAGTAGAAAGCCCCGATGTTTCCATTTTTGCGAATTACATATACATCAGACGGCTCTGGTCGACAATTTTGTAACTTAAACCACCGACACACGTTTTATTGGTTAATGAGATTGATTCGTAAACTCATTTAGGCTAGCACTATCTGTGGAAATTATATTAGTAGATCAGGTCGCTAAAAGGCACAAGCAGTGCAATTTTGGAAGCAAAGACACAATCTAGACTTATACGAACGCGCACAATTGCACATGCACAGTGAACAATTTACGTGCAAGTTTATCATTATTTGTCCACTGCGGACGTTTAATAAAAACGCTACCTGAAACGACCTAAACTACCTAAACGAAGCCAGCACGCTGGCAGCGTAGTAAGTGTCGAAAACCGCAGGCGGTTGCCACACATGTGTATCGTATAAGGCACTAACGGTTGCAGCATCTCCACCTTGCATTTACGCAACCTAACAAATTGCCCTTTGTGTGTAGATAGCTCAATATGCGGAACACACGTAAAAAGTTCATCAGCAAGAATTTCGTTTGCATTGCTACCTGATGTTATTAGAATGCGCACATCAGGAACGGGTGGGGGGGGCTTCAGCTTTATCCTGCCCAGGGCGAACTCTGACATCTTGACGCCTTAAGCACCGGTCATCTTTGTTTTTTTTTTTTTTTTTTTTCGACAGTCAGGACACCAGGCAGCGTGCCTGAAGCCTAAGCTATGTTGTAGTGCAATGTGTGCTGCTGAAGGAAGTCGTAACTTGCTTTTCGTGTTCATCCCGACTGCTCGCGATTATTGTAACTGATGCGTCACAAAACATCAACTCTCGCTCGCTAAGCTTATACCACGGACGCGCGAAATATGCTTATAGGGTCTGACCTTTTCGGGGGACGAAACCCGATTCCTCCCTGATTTCCATATATAGCGTATCACGTTCACTATTTAGTAGCAATCTGGACGCGTGTGTCTTCTGTAAATATTATTTGAGTGCAACAATAACGTCTGGAAAGCACATTTGATGTTAACACATGTGTGCTGAGATAATCGTTTAAATCATTCAGTGCTTTCACACGTCAAGCGTCCCGGAACAGCTGGTCGCACCAGTGCGACCTACGTTTCCTTTTTCTTTTCTACTTCTATTCTATTCTGTTACAACATGTGGTGCTTGTGACTATCGATTGATTGAATGTATATATATATAGATACTCATGGAACGATGCGACAGCACCAGAGGACACGTGTTTCGCCGTGTTTGCGGCTCGTCAGCTCTGGGTAGCTGCGCATCGTTCGCAATTGGCAAACCAGGGGTCGCTCAGCGAGCGATACACACCTGGGAGGGTGACTGAGCACTCCTCGATGCTACAGTGCAAGCCAGTGAATTATAATGAGGGAGATATATACACTAGCTGGACTAGCTGGTCTCCTTTACAACGAAACTCAGGGGACAGCGAAAAAAATTCGCAGTAAAGGTATTTTCGTTAAAAAGGATGTCCATTATTGGACCTATAGGGCTCCAACGGGACTGTAAAAAAATTCGCTGTAGTGGTATTTTCGTTAAAAAGGTGTTCGCTATAAAGGAGTTTGACTGTATATATATATATATGTTTACAGTTTGACCGTGCACTCCCAGCCGAGGGAGCTGGGAGTGCACGGTCAAACTGTAAACATATGCTCAACGTGCAGCTACAGAGCCTCGGCTATTTTCCCTTTGTGTGTATATATATATATATGAAGGCGTGTGACTATAATTCGCTGCACGTGTGGCCAATATATGCACCTTTAACTGCGAGCTGCATTGCTGGACACAAAGAAGAAAAAGAAATAACCCGATGACACCCGAATGTTAGAATAGCACCCTATTTTCCCTCCCTCAATCCGGCAAACGCATTTAACACAGAGAAGTCGGGCCCTAAACATATACATAATAATAACTGCCGTCGTGAGAACCAGTATCTCCGAAAATTATCATTCAGGAATTAACAGAAACGATTTATTAACCCTTTAACAACAAGCCTAAGGCAGTGGAACACAGAAGGATGAACTGGCTGTTTATTAACTGATTGATTGATTTACCTGTGTACAGTACATGGCAAGGGGAAACCATGAAGGAGTGAAAGAGAGGGAATATATTTATTTAAAAAAGAAAAGGAGAACAAGGAAAGGTTAGCCAGGCAAAGGTCCGGCTTGCTATTCCTTAAAAAATAATAAAGAGAAAAAGAAAAGCAAGTATACATCAACGTGAGAGAGGAGGGTTTAGTATGCGTCTTGGGCCAACTTCGGCGACATCTGTCAGGATATATCTCTAGAAAACCCAGGCCAGGCGGAACCGCAGATAGAACAGCTGGTGACGGTATTCGATCCTGCCAGTCTTTAGCATGAAGCTGCAGGGGAGGACCTCGATATTCCCAGTCGCGAAATCCCCGATCTCCGCAGGGACGACGGAGCGCGCAGCATGTCGGTTAGTTTATTATCAGGTTAGTCAGTTCGGTGTTCGCATTTTTATATCCAGGTTAGTCGCAGTTCTCCATTGGCAGTTTCCCGCACGCGACTGTGCATTTTATAGTCAGATAACATTTATTCACACTAGTTTATTTTGCAACAAGGATTTCGATCACTTTGTGTGTCCTGAGCCATAGCCCCATAGGCTACGGTAGAGGCCCCTCTAAGTGGCCTGCGGCCTCCAAGCAGCCAGAGGAGCCAAAAAAAAAAAAAAAGCGACATCACAAACAAACAAACAAAAAATAAAAATAATAAAAAAAAACGATTTTTTTAATATAGTGATAACGTATGAATTTCGCTGAGAACTCTGAAATTGCAGTCAAAGAACCATGTGTTCTGTAATGGCTGCATCCCTCCGGATAATTAGCTGAATGCAGAGAGACTCTACTTCCACCATTCATCATCATTATCATCATCATCATTCATTCACCCTACATGGCAGGGATTACCCGTCTTCCGCACACACGCAGAAAGAGTACATATAGTCACCAGCGAGGAGCGTGGCTGACACTCACGGGATACATTTTTTCGCGTTAGCGTCGTCTTCACTGACGCGTGTCACTCACTGCCAATCATCCCGCAACGGAAGAAAGAGCAAATAAAAACGAGTAAAACGAAAAAAGTAAGTGAAGATAAGAGGACGCACTGTTGGCAAGGGGAACTGCAATGAATGAAGCTGACGTATGCACGTCGCTAATGGGCTGCGCGATGGAAGAGTGCATGGACAAGAGTGGGAGAATGAATTTCAAGAGTTGCCCGCGTTGGCGTGGAAACATAAAGATGTCCCCGTGCATATATGACGGCGGTCAAAGAACCCACGATCCCAAGAATCGCCTTTCAGGGTCGCACGAAATACACGTAGCGAGGTTTGCGCGTATAAAGACGGGGAACCCGAGAGAAAACTCAAAAAAGGACGATCAGCTATACTCTCTGGTCCCAGTATATGTTGCAACATCGAGAGAATGATGAAAGTCACTGAAAAGGTTAGCCAGCTGTAGGGATCGAACCCACATCTTCTGGATTACCACATCTCTTGATCGAGAGAATGTTCGTACGCGATATAAGATTACTTCAACATTCCCAGTTGCGAAATTCACGGTCTTAAAACAAGAAGAATGCTCGATTTGCTATTCGTAAGATGATATATACGCCGCGTTTAAAAAAAATCAAATGTCACAAATTAATCTCATAGTTTCACGAGTTTTCCATGTCTGTGGGTGGTTCTGTGAAATTGTCATCGTACGCCATTGCGTCGAAAAATGGACGTTTCATCGAACTCAGTTTCATCGAATCGTATTTTATTTCACACTGTTCCTTTATCACACCGTTCAATTAAATCGGCAATAGACTGTCAAATATCAAAGTTATCGTGAAAACAGTTAACGGGAAACATTTTCTGCTTTCTAAGGACCCCGAAACGCATCTGCGTGTATATTGCACAAGCCAGGTGGCACTCGTAAGACCGAAACTCAAAAGGCCGAAAAATCAAAACAACGAAAAATCAGAAGGTCGAAAATTCAGAAAACCGAATTATCGAAAGGCCGAACAATAAGGAAACTCAAGTTATGAAAACTGTTATTGGAGCGGCGATAAAAACATAAAATAATCATAATAAATTAGCTCTACAAATTGAGTACAGGTTAGACATGTTGGGAATTAATACACCAAATGAATGATTTCACCGAACTTCGCGTCAATAACGTTCTTTCGATCACTTAGGGGGGAAAGCAGACATATGAACCATTGTGTTACTGTTATGTGTTTATTGTAGACGGTGGCAATCATGTACGTGGAACATCATCTCTTCTACGACTCATTCAGTGGGTGATACCAATCATTCACTGGCATTCATCAACCAGACACTTTCTTTTCCTCGTAAACATGTTATAGACTATTGTTTCTTTTTTGGTTCTTTTCCAGTCAATTTCCGAGCACCAAATGCTAAGAATTCCAATTATTTGATTTCTAATACAAGAGCCGCAAAACTTTTCATTAGCTTATGAAAAGAACAATCCCCTTCAGTGGTCACTCACTGGAGTGCTCACGCTATAGGCAGTGATTTATCCAGGCCCCCCTACACCCCCCCGCCCCAAATGTTCAGTGACTCCCCCTAACTTTTTCACCTGTGTACCCCCTACAGGGGGGGGGGGGGGCTACGATTTCCGCTTTAGACACATGTCGGTACTGATATGTTCAGCTGTATTGACGTTACTATAATAATGACCCCCCCCCCCAAAAAAAAAAAAAAAATTTCCAACACCCCTCCGTGCTTGGGATTCTGGATAAACCACTGCCTTTGTTGCCACTAGCTGGTAATCCCCATTTTTTTCTTTCTTTCAATCAATCAATCAGCTGGTCTTCCGTCTCTTTGGACTTTTTTTATTTTTGGGCCTACCGATTGTTCGATGTTCTGATTTTCGGCCTTCTGATTGCTCGACCTCATGATTTTTCGGCCTTCTGACAGTTCGGCGTCATGATAGTTGGGCCTTTTGGCTTTATGATACTTCGGCGTTCCTGCAAACGATTCGGACACACAGCACACGTCAACGAACCGTACACAGCGCAAAACAGAAGACATACAGACAGACGTGACGAAAAAGAAAACAAGAGCAGCCCTCGGTGCAAGTTAGAGCGTGAATTTGAAACCCCACTCAATTTCGTCAGAACGCCCCCTCCTCCCCTTGTTCTCCCATTTGATCAACGCCTTATCTGGAGGTCAGAGCGGCGTCAACGTAATCATTTTCCAGCATGCCAGACTGGCAGAGCGCGACCATCGCATTCCACCGTCGAAAAAGAGTTCCCAAGGTCCTTTACCGAGAAAAGGCTCGGGGACTGAGTCTACAATATCCTATTTCACGCACACACACACGCTTCTGGCTTTAGCGAACGGCCTTGCGTGGCCTTGCTATACACCATACAAGAACGACCTTACGCGGATTCTTGGTGGCGCTCGCCTTTATCCGTTCCATTCCATTTCTCAGTATCTCCGCGGTAATCTGTCGTGTCATCTACCCAGAAATCTCCGCCGTCTCGCGAAGACTCTCACGCATATAGGCCAGTACCTGCGGCATGGCTGAGGACTGGGAAAGGGTGGGTTCGAATCCTACCACCGGATGTTTTTTTTTTTTTAATGGCAGGTTAGCGTCGCGGAGCAACTGTAGCTGTGAGCTGCGCGGCGTTCAGACGTGGACAGATGGAGAGAGCACAGCAGGAAGGAGCGGGAGACAGGAGGGTTATAGTATGCGTCCTGGGCCGGCTTCATGAGGAACGGTGCCGATATTCGTCTGGAAAGTCTCCGGAAAACCCAGGGAAAACCTCAGACAGACCTTCAGCACGACGTTGGCTGCCACCGACGAGCTGGTCCACAGGCTGTGCTGTCTGAGGTTTTCCCCGGCGTTTTCCGAAGACCTTCCAGACGAATGTCGGCACAGTTCCCCCTGAAGTCGGCCCAGGACGCATACTAACCCCCCTGTCCCTCTCTTCATCTGTCCACGTCTGTACGCCGCTTAAAGCCACGGTTGCTTCGCGGCGCTAACGAGCCATTAAAAAAAACGAAAAAAAAACGTGGGCTATAGATAGGGCCTGACTTTTTAGGGTTAAACCCGTATCCGCCCGATATTTACCCCCCGAACGAAATCTGTAAAATTCGGGTTTAACCCGAATCTACCCGAAAACATCCGGGTCGCGTGGCACACTCGTAAGCGTGCATTAAAATAAAGTTTGATAACATTGATAAACATTAGTTCCATGATAAGACAAATTTTTATTAAACAAAAAAAAATCCCCCGAATTTCTGATGACAGAGTATGCCGTAACGGGATTTAACCCGAATTTTCAAATGAAAAATATCACCCGATATTTACGCCCCGAATTTGGCCAAAAATAAAACCCGAAAAAGTCAGGCCCTAGCTATAGTGTGTGCGCTTGTTTCCTTTTCTGCTCACCCTCAGTCACCGTTACACGAGTGAGCATCACCCGCTGCGGTCTCAAAATGCACCATTTTCTTCGTACCCTTCGTACGTCTTCTCTCGCTACCTCTAGGTGTCGGATCCTTGAGAACGAGCCAACACAAGGCGCACACCGACTCGGATATTTCTGCTTTCAACGCTACGTTGCCAGACGGTGCGACATCGCCCGTGGCTCTGATGTCTGAGGTTTTCCTTGCGTTTTCCGACAGTCTTTCCAGACGAACGTCGGCACGGTACCCCGTGCAGTCGGCGCCCGTGAAGTCGGCGTACTAATCGCCCAAGTTTCCCAATTCTTCCTCCTGCCAACGTCTGTTCGCGGTTTATATAGTGACTTTTGCGGTTCGCGGTACTAAGACACCTATCTCGCATATCTGATTAGAATATTTTATTTAACATAATTATCTAAGTACGCAAGTTACTTCTCAGGTTACACTTTGCTTGTAACTAACACCATAACAACGTAGATGTTCTGCGTGTGAACTGTCGTTACAAGAATGGTCACACTGCTAAAAGTATGTACAATCTACCATTCGTATGTACACATATCAGGCAAAATTCGACTGAAAAATTGGTTGTGATTATTTACACTATTACCGCCCTTGTGAATGTGATTACGATGCTCCCAGCAGTCAACACATAGTATATGTGTTGAAGCATGCAAAAGGCTGCCCGCTGCGACACCCTGTGTTCACCATATCTTCCACGCGTAACATCTCGCTATTTTTGGTTTACGAATACCGAATAAACAATAGTAATGAAACGCAACATTGTTAACAAGTAACGGAGATTTTGTTACATCGCTAAATGCATAGCCTATTCTTTCGATGAAACACACTGAAACGTCCCACAGAAACGGTACTACTATTAACTGCTCATCAGTCCACCCCTAATTAATAACAATTTCTTAGCATCGCACTAAGCTCGGTAAGGATGAATCCCTGCCTAATACATTAGCACGTAAATCGCGTATTAAAAAAAAACAAAAAAAACGCCCATTTGCTTCGCAAATACCAAAAGCAGCAACGCAGCGAATTAACCTCGTATTCGTGTTCCTCGAGGCTAAATTACCGACATATCTTGCAAGAGAAACCCCACCCTCGCTTCTCGGGAAGGAAAGTCTGGCGCGCTTTCATTGCCACTGGGCCAACCATTGACCTTTAACCTTTTCCCGGATCATTGGCTAGCTCCATCGACCCCGCTCAGAGACAGTGAACGCCTCCCGTATGGGTGGCGGTACTTTAATATCCGACACACGCCATCGGACGTGCCAAACGTTAATGTCGACAGCGCACCCATAACACGTCAGGGAGCTTTGTTACCCTTATACGTCTCCAATATTTCATTCTCTCGACTACCACCTGCGCTGCGAGAGAACACGTATTCTAATCGATGTTCTCCGAACGAAAATACCGAGCGACGCACCAAAAACGGAACCCCAATTTCTCCGAAAAGATTGGCCGCGCTCACGCCACCCGCCCAATTTCGCGACGTCACCCGACACGTCATATTATGACGTCACGCAACTGCAGCAAACCGCGGGAGAAACAGAAAAGAAACATCTGGTTTGCTTACATTTATTCAGGGTCGAGGCCGGCTTCCAAAAACCGAAACCAGAACAGAAAGAAAAGAAAAGGCGTCTGCGATTCCAATCAGCATGACGTGCCAAAAACTGTCGTCTGCTTTCAAAAGAAAACACCAAGCGAACAGTCGTCTGCTGCGCGAGCGCGGTTCTGATTTAGCTCGCGAACGCAGTTTCTGTTTCTGAGAATCCGACTCTTCTGCCGACTGTTGTGCAGACTGAGGAGAGGAGGAGCAATTAGTATCACGCTATTCGCAGAGGGGAAGTGAAACGTCACTCTGAGAAGACGTAGCCAGCGTGCAAGGTGCGAAGCAGAAACAGGTACTCAATTTTCGCTGGCGAGCCGTTTCCAAAGTTAGAGCCACCGAGAGAAATGCTCCCGCGAGAAAGAATTCGGCCCGCTGACGCGCGAAGCCTATTTCTCGCTTTCGCGAGACATTCCACGGGTGAGAAGCGTCGGAAGAGCTGCTAAGTCTGTCTCCCTTTTTCTTTTTTTTTTTTTTTTTTTTCTTTTTTTACGAGGAGCTAGGTGTCAAGGAAACAGAACCTCTATTTTCGAGCGTTTTACAAAAGGGGGTGACTGTCCTTTTTTTTTTTTTTTTTTACTTTTCTCCGTATTTTTAGAAGGCTCGAATTATTTTTCCAAACTGTCTGGATGAGTTACTTTCCATCGAGTCGTAAAACTGCCACGCGTTTGAGTGACGTGCGCAGCACAAGGTTGCCCGCCTGTTTTTAAACGTATCCTGAACGGCGGCTTCCGGGAATGTTAATAACTGTTATGTAAAGACGACGACGACGACGAAAGGCTGAAAGGCTGAAAGTAATCGGATGCAGGCTGCGTCAATCATTCTCTTTTTTCCTCTTATTTAGCAACGCGATTTTTTTAATTTTTTAAATTATTATTATCCGTCGAACAGTGCGGGTCTAAATGTCGATATGCGTCGACAGCAACGATTTTGCAACGGAATCCGACACCTAGAAAGCGGATGCAGCATTGTTCCGTCACACCAGTTGGGCAAACAGAGTTGAAGGCCAAGACAGGGAAATGAAAGTGCGTCCCCTCCGAGAACTGACTCGCATCAAGTATTCATCAGGTTCTCGACGTTCTCCCCAGAATTCTGGCGTATATGACGAAACATGTATGTTCGCGTAGTATAGAAGCGAGACGAATCGAAGAACCCAGTTTGAAGAGACTACATTTTTTTTTTTAATGCTACAGACACGTGCCAAGGTAGTATCAAGGTAAAGTTGGAAATCCTGACATTTACGCAGGTTGGAGCACAGGCGTTATAGATATATGGTAGCAGCGAAGAACGAGAGCAGCCAAGGAGGGGGGGGGGGTATGTTTATTGAAAAGAGAAAGGGAGGAATGGAAGGTAAGTCAGGCGTAGGCGGACTTGGTATTTCTTTAAAAAAAGAAAAACAACACACACACACACACACAAGGGGGCCGTAGAGCCAAGGGGTTCCTTGCGATCCGAGGCGGCCCCTTCCATCCAATTTACAATAGACTGGCAAACAAAGTTGTGCAGAAATTAATTTCAGTGACCATGACTCGCTGTTGTACAGCGTCGTTGAATGCAAACTATATAGCTTGCGTCGCAATCAAAGCTTCGGGTTTGTGAGGACTACGAGGCTGCAGTAACATTTGGAGAGGTTTCGCTGGTCTTTATCCGGCTGCGCCCATGCCCCCTATGCTATTTATTTATTTTCCCTACGAAACCACTTACTACGGGAGTACAAAAAAACCTGCAAGCAACTGTCTCGTAAGCAATGTGCAAAGAAAGCAAATTTTCCCAGGGACTGAGGCCAATTCGAGGGCTACGGGGCGAGTCGATCGGCGGACACCGTCATGTTGGAGAATAGGTTGCGGACATTGACGGATCCAAGGGGGGAGACGCTCCCCCCCCCCAAACGTCACTATACAGCCAGTGAATGACACTAACTACTTCTACAGTAGTTTAACTATAGCTGCTTTGCAATGGTGTAGTTTAACTAGTAGTTCAACTACTTTTCAGTGGCGGTAGTTAAAACTACTTCTTTAACTACATCTATAACTACTTAACGTTATCCATCAACACCAATCCCATATTCTATAGTGTTCTTGGACACCTAAATATGAATCACAAGCAGCGATAAACGTGAAGATGTAGTACACATGCACGGCACAATTGCTCTGCACCTCCGTTCTCATCAAACAAGTAGCTCGAGGTAAAAGTCTGAGGAAGGAAGGTTGTTTTGTTTTGGGAGTAGCAGAACTAGTCAGGAGACAAGTTCAATTTCTCCCTGGTTTTCTTTTAAATAATCAATCAATCAATCAATCAATCAATCGGAAGGACAATCGTGCCGTAAAGCTTGCGGCAAAATCGGAAGTAGTTGGCGCCTGCCAGTAACCTAACTACTGTAGTGAACTACTCGAAATAGTAGTTTAACTAGTAGTTACCACTACATTTCTGCGAGTAGTTAACTACTTTTTAACTACAATCAGGTTGTTTCACTACATGTAGTTAACTACTGGTCATCACTGCTATACACATGGAAGTTCCCTCTCTCCCCTCCCCCACTACGCGCTCCGACAAAGAAACCGCCCCGCCCCCCAAACCGAGGGTCTGGATCCGCCCCTGGTTGCGAGACGACAAACCTACCGACTTGGTACAACGAGTTGGTGTAAAGAAACTGCACCGAATGAAAAACTGCGCCAATACCTTCCGACGCCACTCGCTCAAACGCCGCCCAACTGCGCACTGCTGACGATGGCCCAATAAGGCCGAAACAGCTGCCCAGTGCTGGTGTGGCGACGTTTGGGAAATATGAACGCACATTCTACGTGCAGCCAAAGAGCTTAGGCTATTTTGCTTCCCTTTGCACCAATAGAGGTTGTCCATAAGACATTCGTTGGAGTAGGCTTAAGCCTGGTCTCAGCTGGGGGCTTAATCGCTTCATCGTCGTTACGGTCGTTACAAGCTAACGAGTGGCGGGAAATTGAAAAAGACGGCGCGAAATTTAAAAAGGTGGGCACGTGATAAAACACGTGCACTGCGCTCTTCGCGCGATACGTGAAGGCTGTGGTACACGTCACGCGCAATGTGTCACGTGCCCACCTTTTTGAATTTCCCGCCACTCGTTAGCTTGTAACGACCGTAACGACGATGAAGCGATTAAGCTCCGGTCTGTCCGTGGAACCCTAACGCGGGATCCCGAAACCAGTGTTGCCAAGTCACCGATCCCACCTGTTTCCCGCTAAATCCAGCTCACTGGTCGTCCCATCCACTTCGCCGGCGCACAGTATGTGATGACGCGCGCTATTCGTGTGGAAATAGAAAGACTCACAAAACGGAGGTCAGGATTCCGCGAAGCACCCGCACTGTCACCCCCCGATAATCAACCGAACCGGCATAAAAACAACAAAATAAACCCGAAATGGAGCTCACGCCGACGCCGATTCGTGGAACTTATTCTGCGCTTCTGCAATGCACCGTCTAATCGTGACGTGCCGGTCGGTTGCCCCGAGCACGGACTTCCGAGTGTGACGCACGTGTGGACGTCACAGGATTCTGCGGAAACAGGGAAGGTGTACTCAGCCCACGGGTTTATTGCGCGTTTAGTTAGTAATGGGATAATAATAGTTTGTTCCATGCAAGCGGTAGGCAAAGCTAAACCGCAGCGAAATTGTGCGCACGAGCTCGGTATAGCGGCAAGGGGCTAAAAGAAAGCGAAGAAAAGTAAATTATACGAATTAATTAGGAAGTGAAGTTTCAAAGGAAAGTAGAACTAGGGAAAAGTGATTTATTACCGGAGGAGTTCAAATGGTGCGAGTTCAAATTATCGCACAATTTCAAACCTTCGCCACTCCTGAAATATAGCGTATAATTAAGAGGACATTGAATACTCGGCCATGTTCATTTCATGTTTTGATCCAGCCACAATAAGCACCGGTCAGATCGGTAGCACGATACGCACCCGCCTGGAAGGGTGATGGCAGAAGATGAGGTTGGAATGGGCAAAACGAGGGACGAAGTCAAGTAAAAGCAATTCTCTTATATGTGTATATTTTCAGATAATACTTACTTACCCATATGTGTATCGGCGCATCTAATAGAACTAGGCTTCGAAAGTTGTGGTTTCGCTTTTTAACCATGCTCTTTTGTCGCAGTGCTCATAGTACCACACTTTAGGCATCACGAAACCAGTACATGGAAAGCGTGCAGATGCTCAAAAGCACCTGCTGCCTTCCTATATGCCTTCCTATATGACTTCCATATTGGTTACGCCTTGCAAGCATTCGGGAAATGGTATAAGTCTTCGTTTCCGTGCATTTCAGGTCCATGTCTTTTTTAAACGAGTGTAGAGGCATTGTAGTGGATGCATATATGAGGCGAAGACAAACACAACACAGACTTCACAACGTCGTACTTCAACTGAGTGATGATAGTCGAAGAGATGCACCAGCAATGTGACTCCAACACACTAATTGCAATCGGCAAACAGATGGTGTGGAACAAGGGATAAACTGATGTTCTGAGGCTGGAACAACATAGAAGGGACAGATACAAACAAAGCCTCAAATTGCAAAGCCTCAAATCAAAAATCTTTCATAGATGGTGTGGGTTCGAATACCACTGCTGGTTCGTTCTCTTCAACTGCCATCACACAATTCAAGTGTGTAGCGGCGCCTGCCGAAGAGGATGACGCCAGGCTTCATCGTAACGCGCGCGCGCCGCGGAATTTCAGTTCGACATAAACCATCCAACACAATGCCTGCAGAAGTTTCCACTCCACACTTGCAAATAATTTGCAAATCAATGCGCAATGCATGTGAAAATGAACGTCCGCAAATCGAGCACAAACGCGCCAGCACTGCGGGTCCACCTAAGGTGACGTCATCAGCCGACGTCACTTTGCACCGCGGACGACGCAATGCAGAAGCAGGCAAGTCATACAACTGCACTGCGCAGGTGAACATCCACCTTGACGTCAAGGTCTTGCAAGGTCACTCGGAACCCTAAATATGCATTAAGCTCGCCTCTGCGAGAAAATAAGCACGGAAAGGGGGAAAGACGACCGTTTTCTGCTATATTATTTAAAGGGTGATTCCGCGAAATCGACGTAAGTCCGCGCTCTCTGTACGTGTAAGGGATTCTTGTTTTCCTTTTTTTTGGTCGATATCCGTGGCGTACCGATCATACGTAGCCTCGCGCCCGGAGGGTTACCATGTGACGTATTGTGTACGTCATCCCTCAGTGACGTCAGGGCAGCTCTGCCGAAAACGGGACCGATTTCTCGGAACTCCCGAAAAGAGTGGGTCGCGAAAAAGGCACCTGCGTCCCCGGGCCGTGACGTCAGTGCTGGTTAGCGTGCTCCCGTTTCAAAAAAAAAAAAAAAACAATATCGACTATGCTCGAAACATAAAAGGCGATGCAGATGGCGCCACGGGAAAGGAAACTGGGAAAGGGTGGGAGAGAAGTCAAAATGGTGAATCTCACTAGGTGCACCGTCTCCCTTTCGGTGTTACGAAGAAGCTAGTTAACCATCCATCAAGTCGCGACAAAACACGGACAAAGTTCTCCCTGTACTCTTCAAGCTCGCTGACACCTAGTAAAAAAATAAAAAAGTAGGACCACGTGCCAAAAAATTAAACGAGCAAAATAAACATCCTGGCACTCTGCCGATAATACAGAAATAATAAACAAACGCCAAAGCATTCTTTTTCTTTTTTTTGGTTCTCGATCAACTACAATTCGGAGAATCAAGTGCACAACCTAATTTCGATAGATCGCTTTCATCAAATGATTAGAATAACCGTTTCCTAAACGAGCTGTTCTCCACCCGACTGTCAGTCCTCAGCTAACCAGGACGTCTGCAGCGTAGCCGAGTTTTTCGAAGTGTTCCATCTTTAGGTTAGTTTCAAAGCGAGAGTCACGACTATGCTGGGATAATGAGCTCCCGGTTCGAGTCCGCCATGAAAAGCGTGGCGTTTTATTTTATTACCGTCACACCCTATACTGTCACCTTCACATAATTAAATTAGTAGTAACAAAATTATCGTCACCGGCACACTGTCGCGACGAAATTTGCTCCTCCTATATAAGAAGCCAATGATAATGGAAGGTGATGATTCGAGGCCGCATACGCTTTTTCTTTACTCCTCCTTTTCTCCTTTTTCTTCCCTTTTCCTTTCTTGTTTTTCTTTTCTTCCCCTTTTCTCCTTCTTTCGTCCCCTTTCTTTCCTTCTTTGATTTTTTTTGTTTGGAATAGCAAGCCGACCTTGATCTGGCTGATCTTTCCTTTCTTTTTCTTAATAAACATATCCCCCCCCCAACCGTATACGCCGCGATACAACATGATCCGTTATTTTTCTTTCTTTCTTTTTTTTTATTCCGTGTTAGTGCCGCGAAGCATCTGTGGCTATGAGTGGCGTAGAGATATGGACAGGTGGAGAGAGCACAGCAGCAAGGAGTTTTTTTTTTGGGGGGGGGGGGGGTTAGTATGCGCCTTGGGTCGACTTCAGGGGGAACTGTGATCAAGCGCCATCATTCAAATGAACTGCGCCGACGTTCGTCCGAAAAATCTGCCGGAAAACCCAGGGAAAACCTCAGACAGCACACAGCCGGTGGTAGGACATTGACCCGTCTGTGGTTTAATTTTGCGCGTGGAACCCCGTATTTAACGCTCCATTGCGAATGCGACGTTGTAGTGGCGACAGTGGTGCGGACAGCTTGCAGTTGTTTGCCCACATTTGTTGGGGGGGGGGGGGGGGGGGGGCATCGTTTATCTAAATAAATAAATAAATAAATAAATAGAGAGGGCGGTCTGCCTGCCACCAAGTTGGCCAAGTTGTCACAGAGAGAGAGAGATTTGTTGTGAAAATCACGAATGTAGCTGGCAGATGAAATCACGGTAAGGGTGATGAAGATCGGTTGATCGATGATCCTCCAACTCAAAGATCCCAGCTGTAAGAGGTAACGAAGACTTGACCTATATAGCCTAGCACATCATAGATGCCGTCTTCAAGTCGGCCCCGTTTCACGAAGGAAGATTACGGGCTCTCACGCGTCACTCGAAGAAGGTACACCTCGCAGGTGCGCGCAATATCCTTCGGGGTACCGTTCTTTCCGAATGGCAGGTGTCTTTGACATAATATCCGCGGAAGTGCATTTAGTACGTGCGCTCAACGATCCCTGGCTGACGAGAGTGCTTGCCGTCATTCACGGAGTTGATCTTGCCTCGCAGCGAGCGCGGATGATGACGCTGACCCGATTCGCAACAGGTCTGGGAAGCGCACTGTTTGGATATTTCGTGGGAGACCGGTCATAGGTAGATCCAGCCGACGATATGATATCCCGGAGTGAAGACCATGTTGTGGTGGTGGTGGCACCGACGGTTTAATTCAACGCAGTATGTCATTGGCTTTAAGCCAATTTCACACTTTCATTTTATTTTTTTCGGCCGTGCAACTAAGCCAAAACAGATCCATTGGTACTACGGAGTGCGGTTGCCTTCAGGTTCTATAGTTTCGAAGCAACCGGCCTTATTGTGTAAACAGACTAGGGAGCTTTAGTAGATCGAAATAGGAGAACCCGATCGCCTTCTTCCTATGAAATGGCATGACATCACGTTGCTGGCCATCACGTTTCTGGGAGTAGCAGAATTCGTCAGGTGATGAATTCAATTGCTTCCCATTTTTTATACAGGGTGTCCCAGAAAACGTGTCATTGAATTATAATAAAAAAACTACACCACCTAAGGTCATGCGGTCAATGGCATTTGTTCTTACTGGGTTTTTGCCACCTCCTCATGTGAATGTCGTGCAACGTAAGTTTAATTATGTAAATTTTTGCGAGCTTAAGTCGGAAATTTGCCTAGTAAAGGTCACTTTTTTACCCCACCAATGCGAAGAGCGTGTCTAATTTAGTCAAATTAATAATAATTGACAGGGATATTCAGGAGCTATCCCATCGGAAAAAAATCGCCGAACATCATGCTCTACGGAGGTCGCACAGAATGTGCACATTCACATTAGGAGGTGGCAAAACCCTAATAAGAACAAATGCTGTTGACCTCATGGTTCTAGGTGGCGTAGTTTTTTTATTATAATTCAATGACACGTTTTCTGGGACACCCTGTATACACATATTCAAACTCAAACTCAACGTTGCTGATCATAGGCGTACGAATTCAATTTCTGCCTCTTTTCTTTCGCGACACTCAAACTCAAACGCTGCTGATCCCTGATTTGATATTCTGCTTCGTCGTATATCGTTTCCGTATAGACCGCTCCCGATCATTGGGTCCCACTCGAATCTGTCTAAAAACTACCTACAGAAATCCCACAAGAACTCCACGCAAACTTCTTTCTTCCCTGCACGACTGCAATGCGGCAAACACACGCGGTGTGCAAGATGATACGGATGGATGCAACATCTGCAGAGCGGAAAGCCCAGTCCAGGTATGTGTTACAATGGAAAGCAGCAACATGATGCGCGTTTCATCAAAACACCGCCACTGTCCTCCGGAGTTCCGTTGAAATGACGACACAATAGTGCGCGTGCTCGAGCAATCATTTACCGGTCAAGCGCACGTTGCGGAGAACCTATAGGAGGCTTGAGAAGATTGGATGCAACGCGTTTGTCTCGCCGACTATCGATCCCTATTCAGTGTCGTTCGTCATCCCTTCATCATCAGGACGCGTCTCATCCTGTCCCTTGTGCCTTGGGGTAGTGGGCCACACCACATATGTGGCGGACTTCCCATTTCACCGTCATTAATTTATCTGTTGTCGTAAGCGACGCGAGCACAACGATACGATCAAAGAAGCTGTCACATTCAAGCTGTATGGACGAGACGTATCGATTGAAGTTTCAGCAGGGGAACACGGACAAGTGGGTTAGAAACACAGGAACAGGACATCAATGAAGTTCATTGTGGAAAAAACGGGATACCTAAAGGGAGCAGGAAGCATACCCCCCTCCAAAAAAAAGAAAAAAAAGAATGCAACGATAAAAACATGGCATCACGCATGAAACATGTCACAAAAGGAGCACCATTTTGGGAGCCATGTTTCCTGCTCTTTTTAAGTATCCTGCTTTTGCACAGTAAACTTAGTGGAGAGAGTTTGCAGACATCTTGTTCGTGCGTTTCTAACCCTCTGGTCTGCGCGTTTCCTTGCTGAACTCTTTTTTCCCCCTTTAAAATTCGTGTTAGCGCCGCGAAGCAACTGTGGCTATGAGCGTGCTGAACTCTTGATCTAGTGAACGAGACAAACACAGTTCGCGGGCGTTCGTGAATTCCGTTTTTTCAAGAGCGTGTTTTATAGTAGATAGGGAACCAGCGGCATGGCCGGGCGTCCCGTTCGTTGGTGATAGCCAAGGTCGTGCTGAAGACTGGTAGGTGGTGGGTTCGAATCCTACCACCGGCTGCTGTGCTGTCTGAGGTTCTCCCTGGGTTTTCCCAATAGTTTTCAGACGAATGTCGGCACTCATCCCCCTGAAGTCGGCCCAGGACGCGTACTAACCCGCCTGTCTCCCACTCCTTCCTGCTGTTCTCTCTCCATCTGTCCACATCTGGACGCCGCTGATAGCCACTGTTGATTCGCTGAGCTAACACGGAATTAAAAAAAAAACGACAGTAGATCGCAAAGGTGTTCACGATAACGGTCCCGAAAACACGATAAGCCAATAGTGAGTTTTAATGCGTCGTACGCTATTGCCTTTGCGTACGTAAGGGATAGCGTTGATGATTCTGCGCACGCGCAGGACAAGCAGAGCTTTGCGCATTGCGCAAAACCCCCAACGCTATCTGTTACGTACGCCATCTCCTTTTGCGTAACGATGTACTAATACTTTCTATTCTGACCGGAAGCGTATCAACCTTTCCACAATCACTTGATAACTGCTCGATGCCCCCCCTTCCACCCACCCACGCCTTTCAAATCCCCTAATCGCATCCCTGAGCAGCACCCAATGAGTAGCGCCTACTCAAAAAAAAAAAAAAAAAAAAAAAACTGAGACCTTCCCCCTCAATGAATAACACAACATCCTGCTTCGCATCACAACGCCACTAGCATCGCCCTTTGGGCACAAAGTAGTAAAACTCACGCTTTCCGAAAAGAAAAAAAAAATAAGTAAATAAAAAATATCCGCCCTCAAAAACACGGTACAACCACCCACGTTCGGGCCAATTAGAAACAACCTGCCGTCCAGTCCTACACATCCCACTCGAGAGTCCCACCTTTTCGCGGAATCCACGTCGACACCCGACATGACGTCAGCACGTCCGACCGTTCCGCACGCGCGCCACAAATGACCGCACGCGACAACAGTGCGTCCGCACGTCCTTTTCCAGGAAATCGACTTTGGGAGTTCCGCTTAAAAACTGTTCTATAGAACGGAGAAAATAAACTGTCTCCAACCCCCTCTTCCCCCCCCCCCTCTCTCTCGCTCTTTCCATTATATATAAGAATATATATATCTTCGCACGTAGAACTGAAATTGTCGTACTGACCGCTAGAGGTCGTGCATGTCCAACACACGTCCACACGTTGTCCCTGTTGTCTCGTTCGGTATTTATTACGTGCACGCATTCGACGAGTATACAGAGGGTAATGTACGCCTTTCTCGCGGTCGGAAAACAGTTAAAAAGAAAAGAGGCAGCGAGGAAGGTGACATTCGATCCACACGCGGAGGAGCCGTGTTCTCGGAAGAATATTAATACATACTCTTCTCGGACGGCCTTTGTTACCGTAATCAATATCACGGCATGACGATGTGGATACAGTCAGACTGCTTGCAATCCACCAGCACAATCGCGCTTTTTTATTTCTCTTCTTCTCATTTTACCTTATACAATTCTGCAGCAACATTGTACAGATGCGCTTGTTGTTAAGTTACCGCGCCATTGTTTCATGGGGGTGGGGGATATATTTATTAGACCAATGAGAAAAAAAAGGGGGGGGGGAAGGGCAGCCAAACGGGACGTCGGCTTGCTATTCCGCAAGGAAAAAAGAAAAATAAATGAAACAAGAATAAAATAAGTAACAAAAGAATTAGGAGATAAGGATAAAGTTACAAACCGTGAAAGGATGAAATAGATTAAAGACGAAGATGACCAAAAAAGGTGACTCACAAACGGTGACGGTGCTTCATGGGTAATACGTGCATCTAAGCTGGGGGGGGGGGGGCTAGAAAACCCAATAAGGTACATGGACATTCAATTTCCAAAACTAAAGTTGTTGTTGTTCAATTTCCCCGTGCAATGGGGTAGGGTACGCACCACCGCGGTGAAACACCCTATCTCATCGTCATCATCTATTGTTGTTGTTGTTCGATCTAAGCAAAATTACGGTCAAGTTAATATCTGCAATAACTATGTACGCTACAGTAATGTTCGACAAAAACACACAAAATTAACATTCAAAACAAACCTTCTGATGGTGATGAGAGAAGGAAGTCACTGAAAAGGTTAGCCAGGCTGTAGGACTCGAACACACACCTTCTGAATTACCGGTCCAGGGCTTTTACGAATTGAGCTAAGCTTTGTACGTATTTGTCCTTTCTATGTGTTGGAGCCTCAGAGCATCAATTGCCATCATCTTCCGATGGCGGTTAGAATTTTTATGCATACTACTAACCATTCCATCGTAGTCACGACCTCTTGAACCCTAAACTTCGCTCTCTACGAAAACTATCCGGCAGCTTTCATATAATCGCTGTATAGATAAACGGACACCCAGGCCGGCTGATATTCCCGTCGATAATACCGCCTCTTCCCAAGCGGGATGGATGCCTGGTGAGTCAGACGTCATCTTTGGACCGATGTATCACACGACCCCCATCCCTCCTTCCCTGGAAACACTGCCATGTGGGTCACAAGCGGCGCATTGCTGACCCCCGCCAGGAGAAACAACAATTTCTGAGAAGAAAAAAAAAAAAAAAAAGAAGAAGAAAACTCGAGAACCAGGCTACCGGCAGTAAAATTAGGTTACTTCTCCGAATCGCAGGAATTAGATTCTCGCGGGGGTCGGTGAGGAGAGACATCAGCCTAAATACATATTTCTATCGGGGAAATCACTTTCTTTGTGGAGCCGAGTGGGACATTCGCGTGTTGGTGGTAGTTACGAGGTCATGCAGAATACTTGTAGGTGGCAGGTTCGAATCCCCCCACCAGCTGCGCTGTCTCAGGTTGTCCCTGGGGTAGTCAAGGTCGTGCTGAAGACTGGTAGGTGGTGGGTTCGAATCCTACCACCAGCTGCGCTGTCTCAGGTTGTCCCTTGGTTTTTCGAAGACTATCCAGACGAATGTCAGCACAGCTCCCCCTGAAGTCGGCCCAGGACACATACTTATCTCCACTCCTTCCAGTTGTCCTCTCTCCATCTCTCCACATCTGCTACGCCGCTCATAGCCACCGTTGCTTCGCGGCGCCAAGACGGAATAAAAGAAAAACGTTGTCCCTAGGTTTTTTGACAGACTTCCCCAGGCGGATGTGGGCATAATTCCCTCCGAAGTCGGCCCAGGACGTGTACTAGGCCCCTTTCTCCCCACTATTTCCCGCTGTCATCTCTCGTTTACGCGGTAACCAGATTTTCTCTTTCTTCTCCCTAATCAGCTGGTCAAAGGAACAAAACTGGTCCCTTTCTACATATAAATAGTAATAAGCGTGACTTTGGCATAAGTTTACAGTGAACTAGAACATTAGTAATTCATTACTACTTACGGGGACTGTTTGTTATACAGGGCTATGCCGTCACAATTGAATGCCCCCCAGTCAGTCACATCGTGTCACACACTCTTCCATTTCACGTTGCTCTCCTCCGATCGCGAGATTCCAACCGAAAAAAAAAAAAAAAAGACTCGCGACGAATCTTCCTCGTGACTACTCGCTAACGACTTCCACAAACTCATTACCCGCTTCATAATAATCGCCATCGTCATCGTCCTCATCATCATCATCATGGAGCCCCCGTTCGAACGGCATAAGAGGAAGAAATGCGAAGAAGGGGTTAACTACTTCAAGAGAAGCAATCATGTATACCTATACTACGACACACGAATATGATGATCGTATATGAGCCCGGAGCTACTTTTTTTTCTCTCTCTCTCTTCATGCAACCAATAAGGATACAGTAGGATCCTTCGCGATCGCCGCGGCGTATATACGGACCCATTCTTAACGATTGTGGCGCATTTCTCTCTCGGTTACACAAGTAACCCATACTTTGCCGTATACGGCTGTATAATTACCTTCATCGGATGCGAAAGGGTTCGTGTCTGTACTGCATAAAAAAAAAGAGTAAGTATGAAAAGAAAAAAAAAAAGAATGCCTTCCAGGTGAGGTTGATTTACTCCGCATTCATGGGTGTATAATAATAAGGGTATACGTCGCTTATCATGCGAATATCGTTTATCTTCTTAACGTATTTTTTTACTCCTTTCGTTTAATCACCATCGAACGTCGGTATGGATATATAGGCGTTGCGAAGATGGGGTTAATGTTGTCTCGACAAAATGGACGTTCCGAGAAAAAAAAAAAAAATTTTTGGCTCGGGAAATAATACGCGTGAGGAGCGGGGCTTGCATTAACACCCGTTGCGCTTCTGTGTCGGCGGTTTCAAATAACGACAAAAGAAGAAAGAAAAAAAAGAGAAGGAATAAAAAAAAATATTTGTAAACGGGTAATTTATGCGTCGTCGTCAGAAAGAGAGAGTGTAAAAAGGGGTGAGTGGACGGCAAATGAAGTATAGCTCCATTCTTCTCCCTTTCATTATTTTATCTTCGCAACTGCACGGGGTACACCCTTTGCAGCGAGAACGAAAGTATCCTTTAGAAAAGGTGAGACGGAAAGTCCATTAAGAAGTCATTTGACCCTCAAGTTTTGCGGAACAAGTAAACGTTAAAGGATTTGTGACACTTTGATAGATGTGGCTCGTAACATCATGCACGCATTGTGTATATACTGCACGCCTGAGAGTTGAGGGGGAAAGAATTGTTTCCCTATGCGATCCGCACTTGGCGAGATAGAGCACAAGCAACGTCAAGATCTAAGGAACGACACCTACGGCCATTCTTCTTTCTCATAGAAACTGTAACATGTGTAATATCACCAAAAGTAACGTCTTCCTTCGGCAGCATACAGGGTGTTCAAAATTAAGCTTTCACTAGCACTTTATAAATAGGCGAACAAAAGAAAAACTGGTGCTATTTTTCTGTTCCTTGAGTAAGAAACACGTGCTACATAATTAGCAGCACCTGTTTCTTACACAAGTAGCGTAAAGTTATCATCCGGTTTCCTGTCATCGCTGTGCTTGCGTAGTGCTCGTGAAAGCTTAATTTTGAACACCCTGTATATTCCAATACCTATCGGTGAGAGGGAAGAAGACAAATCTATGAGAGACAGTTTTAGATGGCTCTTACTGGAGAGCCCACGATCCTATTGGTATACTCGTGAGCGCGTGACTTCTCCCGCGCTGCCCCATTGGCCGAGACACCCGCCGTGATATCACAGCAAGATGGGTTTCAGAAGATCGCGGGTTCAATCCCGGCCGAGGACGGTAGCAATGTGGGGGAGGTAAACATTGCTTCCAGCGCCGTGTGTCGGCGATTTTCGGCGCACGTCGAGGGGACCCCAGGTCGTCGAAATTATCCGCAGTCCAACCCTGCGGCACGTGCAACATGTCGTCACACTAGGGTGACACACCTTATGGGCTTCAGTATTTTTTTATGGTCTTCAGTATTTGTACGTATGTCACGATGAACGGCAGTCGGCCGCGTGGGCAGCCACAGAAAGCCCGTGTTTGAAACCGTCTACGGTGATGGGCTGAAGCAAATGACATCGAACTCTATTCGTGCATTCACACGACCGACATTCCCCAGAATATTCCAGCGAAAGATGCGAAAAACGTCACAGCTTTCTGTTCAACGTCGTGTCTTCACGTGCACTGCTAGCCGCGGGGAATATCCTGCGGCACAGCTGCAAGATAGTAGCAGACGACAAGAAAAGACGCCGCGGTGTCGTCTGCTAAATGTCGTCTGTTAGTGCTACTGAGTGCGCAGTTCCGATGTTCCCGATATTCCGGCACCGTGTGAATGCTCAACATAACAGGGACGGACCTTTGTAGCAGGCGACAGGAAAAGACGCTGGCGGTGTCGTCTGCTAAAGTGTGCAGTACGCCACTCCCGATATTCCGCACCGTGTGAATGCTCAACGTAACACAGGACGGAACTTTTCTTCCACTAGAATCTTCCGTGAGGATGGCGCTCGTGTGAACACACGGTATATGTCCACGCGACGAAGAAGTGAGAGGGAAACATCTGTGTCTAGGTGGTGTTGGTAAAAACTTATGTACCCACACGCTCCTCCGCTTCGTCTTGTGACTCGCCTCCTGCGCGAGCCCTGAAACAAGTTCCCTAAGGGCCTTATGTTGTTTCAGCCGTTGTTCAGCTCATGATTTCGTACGTACCAAAAATGATCATTAAGAAAACTACGGCCGTGTAGCATCAACCTGTTCGCGGTAGAGTCATATGTCATCCAGGTAGAGACAAAACAAAAAGAGCGTGTTGGTTAAGAGCAAACATATACTGAAGGAACGCTAAGAAAAGGTATGTGTTTTGTCCGTCTGTTTCTTAGCCTTCATTCAGTATGTTTACGTATATTATCCGACGAATTTTCTCTTCCACGCGCGAAAAAAAAGGCCATATTTACCGAGATTACTTTTCGAAAGCACATTTCGTCTCTATATTTATGACCAACAAAAGTACTCATACGGGGCTCTCTGCCATACCTCGATATACTTACGAAAATAACGTCGGACTTGGAAGAGAGCCGCACTGCAGTTGCTCCTGAAAGACAGAAAAAGTAAGGAAACTGTGAGGACACGACGTACGTGAACAGGAGGGCAGGAAACAGAAAGTAGACCGTTTCTTGGTAAGAGCAAACGGAAACAGAAACAAAAGAAAATGCAAGTTCCTTTTTCAGGACATTCGAAGCACGATGGGTCCCCATCCCTGTCCTCGCGACTCGTGCGCAAACCATTGCGCTACGCTGTCCCACTATCATCCTGCATCCTCACTTACTCATATTCTCATTTAAATTATCTCATACTTTTATTAGCTTTAGGGTTTAAAAGAAAGGGGGGAAAGCTAGAGTGATTGTCCATTTTTTAACACCCTCACCGCCTCTCACCCACCAACTTTCACCCCACGATACACCCACTCCCTCTCCCTCACACCCACACCATCTCACGAAATAATGGACATAAAATCTCGACCCACTCAACTTACATCCTCGTAAAAAGCTAACGAGAAAAAAACAAAGACAAAAGACGGATGAAACAAAACAAAAAACGCACGTGAAACAACACATCGAGAATGGGACACGTCAAACGCGCGCGCATAAAGTAAGCACCTTCCCCTGCCTCCACCCATAAACAAGCATTAAAATAGTAAACAACGACGAAGGGAGAACGCGGCGTTGCACGTATGTATAGTAATATCTGTCGAGCAGAAAGGCAGCCACGCAGACTAGCAGGAGAGAGCCGGCGGATGACCCGAAGCAGAGGATGAGCGTCCTTCCAGACGAACCGGTCGGCCTTGGTGCTGTAAGGGTTACGGAGCAGACGGTGCTTTCCGAGAAGCCAACGATTCCGCGAACCACTCGGCCGGGAGGATCAGGAAAAGGATGAGAAGCGGCAAATGACGACTGCGATGTCGCCGGAATCGAGGTGCTTGCTGGTGCAGAGTTCACGGGATTATCGTGATTATAGCGGTTATCTCGAATCTTCCAGCAGCAGATGGTGCACACACCACCTGCTTGGAAGTTCGTGAGAACGGCGTCGACTGTCTGCTCCTCTCTCTGTCTCTGTTGCATAGCTTGGCTCCCGCTTTTATCTTTAACATATATGTCTCCATGTAGTTATCTGACTTGATGACAATACCATGTCCCATGTCTGCCACGATGGCGTTTTAATATTCACTGAAATGTCACGAGTACTACCTAATTTCATGGTCCAAATCAGGCGAGATGAAATTTTCATATGATGAAAAATGAAGGGGAAGAAACACTTGTTAGCGTACCACAATTAAGACTCCTTGGGGTTCACTGATTGGCTTTCTAGATCAGTATGTCCTGGCTGCACCTTGCGAAGTACGGCTACGATAATGGCATTCCACGCCGAGACTGGGAGGTGACCCCGGGTTGGAATCCGGATGCCGGCTGTACTTTCATGTGTTTTCCTAAGACGCTTTGTCGGCACAGTTCCCTGTGAAGTCGGCCCAGGACGCAAGATACCACCAGCGACAGCAGTGACGTTGCCCACCTGAGCGTGGCCGACTATACGGCAAGCAGTTCCATCACCCCCCCCCCCCTCGAAATCGGCCCAGGACGCATACGAACTCAACTCTCACTCCCTTCCTGCTGTCTTCATTCCATCTGTCCACGCTGTATATATCGCGCATATCGCCGCAGGTGCTTCGAGGTAGGAACGCGAATTAATGATAATTTTGACGATAAAGGCTTGGAGCTTTCTTCCATATCTTCGAAGTCCTTGAGGCCACAGCTTCACGCTCCACTTTTTGCTTGTATACACGACCCAGACATAATGGGACGAGGGGCCTCTGGAGAGGGTATTTTACGCAACAACGGCGATGAGATCTTTCTTTAAAATATGCATAGGTGCATCATGGTAGGTTTCACGCTTCACATTGCTTTCCATCCTTCTTTCTCTCTCTCTCTCTCTCTTAGCACCGCGAAGCCGTGCGCAAACGTAGACGGTTACAGGGAGGAGAGCAACAAGGCGAGAGTGACAGGCGCGTGAACCGGGATATAGGTCTTACTCAAAAAAATCGCAAGAAAACAACAAAAAAAGCAACATGGTGGTGATCATGAAAGAAGCTTAGCTCAATTGGTAGAGCCCTGGACCGGCAATCCAGAAGATGTGGGTTCGAGTCCTACAGCCTGCTAACCTTTTCAGTGACTTTCATCTTTCGTGGTGGTGATGTTCACCGGTCATTGTTGCGAGACACGCAGCTTTCTCTTCCAATGGCCTGCATATCAGACAAGGGATGACTGGGCGAATTTTTTTTTTAAACAATGAACAGCAAAAGTTTGGTTTTGATCATATACTCCGATTTACACCTTTTTCCCTTTTTTTTTTCTTTCATATATTATACCATTTGTTAAGGCATCATTAGTGCGTGTTAGTAGACCGGTGATAACGTAGCTTCCGTGTCTGGAATGGGACCTTTTTTTCTTTTTTTTCGTCTTTGCCGTTGGGACCATTTTTTCCTACACCCATCTATACCGCACCCATTAACTGAGAAGATTCTGTGTCATGCACGCTGATATATGGTTCCAGTATATGGTACGGTAGATTCACGGTGACGTTATCAACGGTCTCCTAACACACGATATATTGTGTACCATATGTTTAGTTTATATAGCTTTTGCACACGGACTCCTTCCTGCTGGAACAAAATTGGGCTACCCTTTTTCCGACCAATTTCAAAATCATAAAACAAACCGGACAGACCATCCTCGCCGTCCAACACACAATGATGAGGGGTCAATCTTTCTCAGTATAAGGCTGACATGCTCCCGGTACCAGCGAAATCTCGCAAATTCTCCGCACATATAAATCAAGCCCCCGCCGCGCAAAATCCCCTCCTTTCTCCAACCTCCCCCCCCCCTTTTTTTTTTACTAGGCCTCGCCATGAGGCACTTCAACCTAAACGACCGGACCATAAACCTACCAGACTACTATGTGTGTGTGTGCGCGCGCATACACACACACACACTGAAGGCGTAAGCTGCCGGAATAGAGACGAGAAAGGGAGGGTGAGAGGAGGGTTGCTACGAACATTACCGTCCATCTCCATAAATTGCGCAACCCCTCTCCTACATAGGGGTCCCAAAAGAAAAAGAAAGGACACTCTCCAGAAAACATAACCTTCGCAGAAATAATAATAATACTAATAAGAAGAAAAATGGTGAAAGTGACCCGAAATACAGAGAGAGAGAGAGAGAGAGAGAGAGAGAAAAGAATTGGTCGTATATTTTGACGCCCCCCCCCCCCCCCCCTCCCTCCACGGACCATCTGGGCATGCGTGTAACGGCTACCGTTTTCTCGGGAGAAACATATGTATAGGTATAGAGTTTCCAAAAGAGAAGAATGGAGAAAAAGGTAAAGAAAATATATACGGAGAGACAATTCGAAGGTTTATGGCCTGTGTGTGGAAGCGAGCATATATTTCGTGAACACGCTGTTAGAATGGCCTAGAATATGAAGAGAGAGAGAGAGAGAGAGTGGGGATGGGGAGGAGCGAGGATTTATGTGAACGGTAGGGAGTATTTGCGTTAGACCTTACCATTTACAGCTGATCCTTATAGATTTATTGCAATTGCTCTCGTTACAGACATAATGGGGGGTGTATATATATATATATATATATACGTGGCCTTATCCCACGCCAGTGGGAGATACATTTTGCCATCTGGTGTCGCTACGTTCTCCTCACACAGCGTTCATTAGTTCGGCTATTGTGAACTTTCAGTTCACCGTAGTTCGGCTAACAAAGAATTACTTCGTCTGCCCTGTGCAATACTTCGTGGAGGGATTTTTGCGTGGAGGCACGCTGCTTGAGCAACTTTTTAGCTGTACACATTTTCCATTGGAAATAAATTGGATTAAAAAAAATTCTGTATACATTGCACACTACCAACCCGCTCCTCTCACCCTGGCTTGTCAACGTCCGGCTTGTCCCCCCCCCCCCATGTTTTAGATGCAAGGACACTGTGATTTATTGTTACCCTTTGTGACTCCATTTTCTTTTACAGCGTAGACAGCGGTTGTGCCTCATATGCACCAAATGCTCATAACCTCCAAACGCTCAAAACCTCCAAACGCTCATATGCACCGAAAAAAAGTTGGTGGTTTTGAGCGTTTGGTGGAAATGAGCAGGAGGGGAGAACCTGCTCATAAGCACCAAACGTCCAGAACATCCGAATGCTCATATGCACCGAAAGGCGGGCGACCACAAAGGCCGGGTCTTCCTCTCCCGCATTTGGAACAAGGTCATAGGGTGAGAAAGGTGGAATGAATGGCGATTACCAAGGCCGCTTAATGTGTCAGTTTGAAGCTTATGTAACAGCTTGGTCCTGCTTGTATGTAGCCAGAACGAATAGCGCCTTCTCGTTTATGGATTTCAATTTGAGCTTTATTTTCATAGACATGGAGGCAGCCTAGGACAAAAGACTTGATTCTAGCTCGAAAGGCACTCGGCTCCCAGGGCTGTAGCAACAAAGAGCGTGGTCCCCTCCGAACATATGTCCGGGTTCACTTACAGTGCAGAAGCTGGAATACGATATTTATCTAGGGTTTATATTATGCATACATAGGACTGCAGTGAACATTTGCGCAAAACCCTTCTTTCAAGCCTTGTTCTTCGCAAGTTGGTTAATCAATGCGTCATAGCCCAGAGATATGATAATCATGTTTTCGGTTGACTACGAACTCAGAAAGCCTGACATCTCTTATGGTTAATTGAGCGCAGGATATTCTTGATCGGTCAGTTTCATTGTGCTGAGACTTCTTTCAGCATCAGCGACAGTAGCTGGTGTGGTAAAAAAGTAGAATGCTGACGCAAATGCAAGGATTCAGATATATCTCCTGGAGGCTTTCTTGTATGTGTTACTTTAAAAATTGTTTGGCGTCTCTTTGTTTGGCGTCCTCTCTTTTTCTCAATGACACAAAAGGATATTCCATTATAAGTTCGCTGGCATCGATGTCTACCATTTTTACTTCAAAATTTTTGCTGCGATTCTCAAGTTCAAGTTCCCGTTGACGCTGCCCCAAGTTGTTAGTGTTTTACAGAAATCCAAACAACTTTTACCACTCCACGAGTTGGTCGACAAAACAGAAGATAAGGCCTGATCAGTGAGAATAAGAAAGAACTGAGATTTGAATTTTCGTTCTGCAGAAAGACGACTCTTCCTTTTTATTTATTTATTTATTTATTTTTCACTTTTAGGAGAAGGTAGCAGACACTGCAGAACTGCTTTATGATCTTGTCGCGTTGTCTGTACTCCGCAAAATAAAGAGAGGAACAGAAAGAACAGACGCAATTTGTACAATACAAGCGGTGCAGCAAATGGAACCGCTTTTATGTTCCTCATTAAATGGCGTGCAGCATTTATTGTTCATTATGATTAATGTTAATTTAAAAAAACATGTCTTCCAATTTCGAACACATGAGGAGTGCGAATGATAGCACTTGATTGGCTATGATTCGGTTTATCAGATGTCCACAACGACGATCCTGTATTTTTGGGCGCACGGAACCGCGCGGGACCATTTCTTCCGCCACGCAACCAGGGACCAATTTTTCCGGGACTATTTTTTTCCGTAACTCCATCCAACATGCTCTACACGTTCTCGCTCCTATAGTTATTCTACCTTCGGTCTGGAAGATGACTGGCTTGGTTCTTTGGATGATTGGTTTTCTACTCATTTCTGTTTGCCCACCGTTTTAGGCATTCAAGAACAACATTACTTCCTCTTATAAGTAGAGCTCGGAAATTTACGTGCCAAAACCATGAAAATAGACAGATATTTAGACAAAAAAAAATACCTAAACAGGCAAGAACATGCAAAAACAGACACGTTGTAGCACATGCCAAAACTACTTCTAATGTACGCTTCACGACGCAGACTTTATACTGTGGAACTGTAGCGAATGCTACAGAACCATTCGATGACGCCAGTGCCTGACTGCGACGCTGTGCAGCGTCAATCCTCCTTCCTACACCGCTAGTTCAAGCTCACTGGGTGTTATCGTTGAACCTCTAACATATATTAAGTTTAATGTTATTTCTTCAGTTTATTTTTACTACTCGTTTTCTCTTGTGTTTACTCGTTTGTGTGACCAGCGGCATGGCCGAGTGGGCTAAGGCGTCCGCTCGTTGGTGGTAACCAAGGTCGTGCTGAAGACTGGGAGGTGGTGGGTTCGAATCCTACCGCCGGCTGTGCTGTCTGAGGTTTTCCCTGGGTTTTCCGAAGACTTTCCAGACGAATGTCGGCACAGTTCCCCCTGAAGTCGGCCCAGGACGCATACTAACCCCCTGTCCCCCACTCCTTCCTGCTATCCTCTCTCCGTCTGTCCACATCTGTACGTCGCTCATAGCCACAGTTGCTTCGCGGCGCTAACACCCAATTAAAAAAAAAAAAACTCGTTTATGTAGCTTAAGGCGCTATGGAGTAGACTGCGTTCCATGTTGATATCCGTTCATCGGCCACATTTTCTCTTGCACGTTTTGTCAACCACACTCTACCTCAGGTAGGCGAATTTAATTCACTGTGGTGACGATGAAAGGTCTCGCCGTTGTTGGCCTCACAGAGGTGGGCAAAGTTACGACTGACGGCCTGGGGGAATGTGCATCCTGGTCGACTTCTATAAGGAACTGTGCCGACATATGATTTGGTCGAAAGACATTTCATCGAAGATCGAAACGGGAGCGGTCGTTTGATCGATTTTTTATTGGTTCACTTGGAGTGTTGAACGCCGGAGTTCTAAATGCCGTTATCCTAAGCAACAGTTAACTGCGTGTAACCCGTTTGCTCGTAGACACATTCCTCATGCTAACCCACTTTGTCAAATAATAATTGATTTCAAGTATTAAACATTCTTGGCAAATAAATAAAAAAATAAATTAATGACATTTTCGATTATTTATTCCTGTTGAATGTGGATAAATTTTAACAATGTATTATTGTTTCTGACAATCAACTGACCATTGCATAGGAGAAAGAACAGTTTTAGTTTATTTACTTTTCGCCTATGTGCAGGTGAATCTAAATTTAGTTCTTGCAACAGACATGTAACCGAAGAAGTCCTTCGAAACCTAGACAAGATAAGCAGGGCAGCAGATCTTTGTACACTCTTATTTTTTCGGATAGCGTGCATGTGTAGTGACCCAGATTGCAGATGCATACACTAAACGAGGTTGTATGCTGTTAATTTAATATATTTCGTTGTGCCATGGCGAAATTTCCTTCTTAGCATCCACAGACTTCGAGTGGCTTTCGCGCACATATGGCTATCCCGTTTCAGACCGTTCCCTTTAAATATGTCACCAGCAATGAGAAGGGTGCTCAGAAGAAACACAGACTATCGGCTGCTCCCAACCTGGGGCAACTTTCTTCAACATGTGTCCGACTGGTTCGTAAATTACAAACGTCTGCAAGTAACCAGCGGTCTCCCTGCAAAAAAAAAAGACAAGAAAAAGAAATAATAATAATAATAAAAAAAACAGAGTACCCTGATTGCCAGCTCGGTATGCTCGAGTCAAAAGTTACAGAAAAGGAGGTGCGGATGACACAGTGCATGCAGTTTTGAACTCCCTTCGAACAAACGTCTTTCGACAAACGGCGTCGATCAACCGGCTTTCGATCAAACGGTTTTCGACCAAGCGGCGTTCGATCAAACGTCATGAGACCAAACGGCGTTCGACCAAATGGGCGGACACTACGGCGTTCAAACACCCATTGACTCACGATAGATAAAAATAAACTTCCATAAAAATTCGCTCTGACTACATACAAGCAGGACCAAGCTGTTACATAAACTTCAAACTGACACATTAAGCGGCCTTGGTAGTCGCCATTCATTCCACCTTTCTCACCCTATGACCTTGTTCCAAATGCGGGAGAGGAAGACCCGGCCTTTGTGGTCTCCCGCCTTTCGGTGCATATGAGCATTCGGATGTTCTGGACGTTTGGTGCTTATGAGCAGCTTCTCCCCTCCTGCTCATTTCCACCAAACGCTCAAAACCACCAATTTTTTTTCGGTGCATATGAGCGTTTGGAGCTTTTGAGCGTTTGGAGGTTATGAGCATTTGGTGCTTATGAGCTACTACCTAGACAGCTGGGGACCTTTTACGGGAGGACGGAGAGCACAGTGGGATTTCCTGTGGGCCGAACCGCGCGTACCGTCTTGAAACAGAGCTTCACCACATAGCACGCTGAGGGCCAACCGTTGTGCAGAATGATAATACATTTATCCCTCTTGATTTGTGGAAAGCGCGAGGCGTACGTCTTTTTGTGACAATTAACATAACTGCGTGAGTGTCACGAAAAATTCCGAGTAGCTGTGCAACGTATGGTATACTCGCAGCTGAAATACTTGTGCCTTCCACTCCCGCCACCTGCATCACCACACCTCACGTGATACCCAACGTCGCATCACGCCACCTTCGCAGCGCGCTTCTTCCATGACCCATCGCTCCGCGCGACATCTGGGACACACGGTGCACGCACGCTATCCGATGCTTAATCGCTGTAAAAGGGGCACGCCGTCCGTTTCAAGGGATAGAACGATACCGTGCATACATAACGAAGATACACGAACATAACGAACGAACATACATAATTCGAGAGGCTGCAGTTGACGAAAAGTCGCTCAGTGTTGGGAATCAAACCCATACAGCACTCCGTCTGATTGCCGCTTATCGCGTTCTCGTCAATATAAAGAGACCTCGCTCAGGAAAACACGGACACATATTCACTCTTGGCACATTCCGTCTCACATTTTCTTGGATGCACTCTCATCTTCACAGACAGAGGAAGAAGCTGAGGCAGACGGCATTTTTTTTTTAATAATAACGTAAATTGCAGGGGCCGACTAAACGATTGAGGACAAAAGCAACGACTCATAGTCTCACAAGCGCTCCACTTTTCCAAGTACTCGTTTGACTCACTTTGACAGATTGACGCGGCTTTTCTTTATTTATTTTATTCCTTTTTCATTTATTTCTTTTTTCTTTGCGGAATAGCAAGCCGACGTCCGGTTTGGCTGACCTTTGCCCCCTTTTTTTCCTTTGGTCTAATAAATATACCCCCCCCCCCCTGGCAGCCGACGAAAAGTCAACTGTCGTCTTTCAGATCATTGCTCGGACGTTGTTGAGGCTTTAATGTCGAGTTCGTCTTACTTGTTCACTCTGCCTCTGCAGTTCACGTTACACATACGCATTGTCCACGCGGTGGCGTGTGCCTCACCTTCCATGTGTGTTTTGTGCTCCATTCATTTCACTTCCCACCTCATAATCACCGAGATTTTGTGGGTAGGGTTCCGGGCATTCGTAATGCAAAAAAAAAGAAAATCCTAGAAACATACGCCAGTAAAATTTAAAGCAATTCGAATATATCCGAATTGCTTCAAATTTTACCGGCGTATACGTTTTTCAGATTTTTTTCGGATAACTACGAATACCCGTAGCCCTGCCCATAACATTTGGGAGATTATATAAATGACTTCCGGGTATTCGTGTTTATCCGAAAAAATCGGAAAACCCAGGGAAAACCTCAGACAGCACAGCCGGTGGTAGGATTCGAACCCACCACCTCCCAGTCTTCAGCACGAGCTTGGCTACCACCAATTAACGAGCGGGACGCCTTAACCCGCTCGCCTAAACCCACTAATGGGTAAGTTACTCAAGGATACCAACTGACTGACAGTTACTCTTCTTGAAATGTAACTAGTATAGTTATAGCTACAGTTACCGCGTTGAAGTAACTCATACTTACTTTACTGTTACTTTTTAACAAAAAAGAAAAAAGAAAAGCCGAGTAAATGTAACTCTCAAAAACTTTAGAAGTGTAGAAGATCCAGCGAACGTCTAAGGAAATGTTAAGGGAAGTGTCCCAAGACGAGAGCCGCCGATTCTGGGTCCAGAAGGACAGTGTGTTCGAAATAGACCTCTACCCGAGAAACGTCATCCTGACGTTGGTAGACCTACTGAAACCGAAACAAATCGGAAGGGGGGGCTGGGTTCCACGAATGGGCACTTGTTCGCTGGCTCCTATCGAAAAAAAAAAAAAAGAAGTAGGACCGTAATCCCCTCATTCGGGCGCGACCTTTATAGTTTCGAGCGCAGTTCAACTCTACCAAATTGGTGGCGCTGTCGAACATTATGACGTCATTTGTTTACAAACATGGAGAGGTCTATTGATAGGAACGAAGGTCGCGTCCCTCTCAGGGACCATCGTAATCCCCTCAAGATCGTGACTTTCGTGCGCGACTTTGTTAGTCCCTAGCTTCGGGCGTAGTTCAAGTCTACCAAATTGGTGGCGCTGTCGAACACTATGACGTCATTTGTTTACAAATAGGGATAGGTCTATTATCAGCGGCTCTCGTACAGTGACACTCCTCTAAAAAAAGATTAGTTTTAGCACTTGTACTGTCCTAGTGGAGTTATACCGTGTTCTAAACGGAGAATTTTCCACGGTCACGAACAGCAAGATGGGAGTTCATCTGAGGCCATCCTAGCTGGCTGCGTATGAGATGTCAAGCAAAAACGGAAAATAGTTACACTTAGTTACTACCCAAGGCTGGGTGAGCCTCTTTGATGACGATACACAGTTGGTAAACCTCCATGGATAGGTTCCCTATGTGACTGTGATGATGAAAACACACACTTGGAAAACGTCCAGCGCTTGGGATTTTTCCTTTTCCTTTTTCCGTGAATCATTCTTTCCCTTTCCCTCAAAGCGGACAAGGGGGAAGAGACGACGTGCAAATTGTCTTCTTGAAAGGGCAGTTAGTTGTCGCAACGCAGTCAGTAGGATGGGACGTGCGCGAGCCATAGAGCTGCCTCGTTGCAACTGGTTGCAACTATGTCAAGGTATATCCGGGTCGTAATACAGATGTCGTCGTTTGCAAGTTTTAAATAGCATAGCAGTAAATGTTTTTGCGAACCAGCTTCTTATTCTTTTTGGGAGTGTACGTAGTTTTACGGCCGTCGCTTTTTCTCCGAAGTTCAGATATTTTGTTCAGATATTAACCCTTTTATTTATTATTTGTTTATAACATTTTATTATATATTTCTATTCTGTACAATATTTATTTATTATAAATTTATTATTTATTATTTGTTTATTTAAAAAAAAACGACGAAAGACGTGAACCAGCAGCATATGGTCACGCGGGGGGAAAGCGTCCGCTCGTTGAAGGCAGCCAAGGTCGAGCTGAAGACTAGGGAGGTGACGGGTTCGAATTCTACAATTGGCGTTTTCCCTGGGTTTTCCGGCAGATTTTTCGGACCAATGTCGGTGCAGTTGCTCTTGAAGTCGGCCCAGGACGCCTACCTAACCCGCGGTCCCCCACTCCTTCCTGCTGTCCTCTCTCCATCTGTCCACGTCTGCACGTCCCTCCTATCCACAGCTGCTTCGCGGCGCTAACACGAAATAGAAAAATTTTCGTAAAATAATAAACTCCGAAAAGCGCCCTCCGAATATGTCAAAGAATAAACATCGACAACTCGGAACCCTATACTTATGGGGTAGGGCACCGCAACTCTTGCAGTGGAACACCTCATAATCATCATCGTGTATCTGTTGTTTCTCACTCTGACGCAGCACACACACTACTTGGCAACGGCTATGGATGTGACTAACGTTGTCGGCTTTTAGTCGAGGCGTATCTTGCCAACAGCACTCAGATAGAGAAAGCCTGCTTACTCGTCGATGTGACGTAACAACTATAAGAGTCAGCCAATCAGGATCGTGCTTTTAACGGCCGTAGCCAACCACGAACGTGTCTTCAGAGGTCGTAGCCATGCAGACGGGCCACCGTCAGCCGGATGGGAAGCCACTGTCGTCTGCGAGTAGTGAACGTTACCTTTTGTCGGAGATGTGATACGATCGATGTTAGCCTTATTGTTTTATCTTTTTGTGATATTAATGTCTCCCCCCCCCCTTTTCGTGGTATCTCAAAGTTATTTTTGCGACATATGAATATGTAATACAGTGTAATCGATGCAGATATCAGACCTTTCTTTTTTTTTTTCTCTCTCTCTCTCTCTTTCTTTTTCTTCTTTGTCATTCTAGTTTATGTTGACAAACTGGTTATAACCCGGTATAGGCACACAAGACGTGCGTTTCTCGCTGTGTTCTATTATGTTCGGGACAGCAGCACAGGCCTGTTGTCTATTTTAACGTATTTCTTTTTCAAAATCCACTTAAACATGTATAACATTTTGTGGGGCACAAATAAGAAGACCCTAGTGGTTGTTTTGGGGTACCTAAACAAAAATAAAGTTATTATTATTATTATTATTAGTGCATCAGGTGTACACGTGCTGCAGAGGGCGCTCCTCATTTCTGACTGTTACGTAATACATATCGAAACGAAAATCGATGAGGGGCTGGGTATGTGTGTTTTTGCCGCCGGTACTGGACTACGCAACTTCAGACTAACTTCATCGGTGTAGACTTTCGTGCCGCGTACAGCACGCATAAAACGAACAACGCATACTCCAACCAATGCCCTCCGAGTACTAGTTCGCAATAACGAACGGCGGGAAGTGCATATACATGAGCGCCTGTCGTCTGACTGTGTCTGACTGGAGCGAGTGTCGTCCGTGATGTTTCATAAATTTTTCCATATACAACAGCGAAAGAGTTCATATACTGACCGATTGCCCCCATACGCGTTTCGCAGGCAACATACACACCTCCTTTCGAAATGACGCACTATAAGACCTCGGTATATGCATCACCTTCCAGGAATCGCACAATATTCGAGGCAGATTTCCCGTCGACGCATATGGTCTGAGGAAAGAACAGCCGGGACCTATCCATTATAAGCTTCGAAGAAATTCTCGAAACCAAGTTAACTAATTCCCTTTAAACGGACATTGTTCAATCCAGTGCATGCACGTGTCAAATTTCGTTATTGTTTCGTTTCCGGCGAATCCACGTGCTTCATGCTATTCACGTGCACACCTGTACGAAGGGAATACTGGGAAGTGCATACACTCACTTACTGAAACTTGTGCGCGTCTACCGGCAACAGAAAGCCCTGCAACGAAAAGAATGACGTAATCTCCGTGTAGGTTTTCCTCGCGAGAGACTGTGTGCTCCTGTCCAAGTAAAGGGCCTTCCCAAACAGCACAATGTACTGAAAGTTGAGTGCAATAGGGGTGGACGGTATGTGTCTTATCAATGTTCTTTAGTTTCACGAGTCTGTTCAAGGCCTTCCACCTACCCGTCCACCCCTATTGCACTCGACTTTTAGTACATTGTGCTGCTTGGGTTAATTTAGGACAGGTTAGATAAGGTAAAGTTTACTTCCGTCTGATTAGATGACGGAACTGCATAATTGTAGCCACAACAGCAGCTTTATTTTAGATGATGAATTGTAACAAAAAATGTGTAAGTATCCTTCTTTCAACAAATCACAGTCGAGAACGATGTCATTCCAAATGATGATTGAGCGAGAGGGTGAAGTTACGGCCGTTCCACTAACGGCCTTAAGTTTGCCGCCTGACTAGGGTATAACCCAGTCACCTGTTTGCGAGTCCGTACGGTCCCACCCGCTCCTAGCGTGTCACTCTGATACACGGGCACGTTTGAACTCCTTTCCACTAGGGGTCCTTTGCAGCTGCAAAGGACACATTCGCGAAAGGAGTTTACAGACGCACGGCAAGTGCGAACTCCTTTCCGTGTGTCGTTTGAAAAATATACCCAAAGATGTCGCGCTAGATATTTCCATTATATCCAGCCTACACGTATATAACAGTAAGCATATACGACCAATTAATTCAAAATACGTACTTCAACGACAATATCTGCACGCAGACTTTGAGTACTTGAAAATAAATAAATAAATAAACACTGTCTATCCTTCGTTCGAGAGTACTGTCGTCGTATAGCACTTCGTTGGAGGCTACGCCATATACGCCTTTACAGATGAAAATGAGATCGCCGATCTCAGCTTCCCAATAAGGACAGCTTCGTAAAAGGAGATTCCCCTTTGCCGTGTGTCACGTCACGCTACGCCTTTCCGTTAGGTGTCCCTTTGCGTAAAGGAGTTCAAACGTGCCCCTGCGTCAGGGGTATGAGGTAGGAATGCGCCGGAGCGTGTTACGTAAACTTTTGTCTCGCACTGCAAGGGTAGCGCATAAAACGAGGTGTGTACACTATGTATGTATACATGCATGCCGCTGGTGCAGTAATTATAAGTGCAAAAATAAATATCACTGGACACATCTTGATATTTCCACACTGGACATTGCCTTTTTCACTTTTACCTTTTCTCTTCTGCACGAAGAGAAAAAGTAAAAGTGAAAAAGGCAATAGAAGTACAGAGCGATGCCGATTGATTGATCGATCACTACGTGATCACACAAAGCTTTCTTCGGACATATGTCGGCACAGTCCCTTAGAAGTCGGCCCAGGACGCACATTCCCCCAGGGCGTCAGTCGTGACGTTGCCCACATATGTGAGGCCGACAACGGCAAGCCCTTTCACCACCACCACCACCACCTTTCTTCAATAGCGAAAGGTCATGCAGTAACGAAAGAAATAGAGCCGGGAAGATTGTTCCTCTCGAAATCGGTTGTTAATGCTAACGTAAACGATGTACATGGATGGTTTGATAAAGAAGAAAAGAAATAGACATAGAAATAGATAAAAAGAGCTTGACGCTCATAAAGGGGACCGGCTGCTCCATTTCTTGCGCTCGGAAGAGGAACGAAAATGAGCGAAAGGAAGAAGAAAAAAAAAAAGAAGCTGTGGAAAAGCCACAATCGACTGAAGCGCCACCATCAGCCGTGCAGCAGCAGCAACATCATCCGAAACACGGCTTCCGCTCGTAACGTCACACATTGCACCGGCGATTGTCGAGCTACAAAATGCCGTAGACACTTCACGCGCAATCATAGAAACCAGAATTACCCTGGGTCTATACAGGTCACGACGTCACACCGAGAGCCATTATACGAGACCAAAAAGAAGACGGGAACGGATAGTATTGTAATCACTGTTATTTCTCACCGCGTGTGACGACGAGGAGGTCGCGTTTGCCCCGTCGAAGGAAATGCTTTCCTCGTCCGTGTCTACTTCCTCGTACGAGCGCGTATCTATGGCCCGGCCTCCCTTGACCGAGTACGTAGAATCCAGTGGAACAATAAATCAGAATGAAGCCTAAAAAAGGATGTTATCGTCTTGGAGACGACATGGACAAGTGGAGTTGCCATTTGAACCCTCATTGGATATCGATCCCGGCGTTACTTGGCGCTGTACATACTAAAGACATATTATTGGTCGCCGTCAATATAGTCTCCAGAAAAGTCGTACAAGGGAAGAGGCTAGAAGCAAAAACGTTTCGGCTGTTACTGCTCGTCGTTTCGCAACGTATTTTCGACCTCGGCAATAGACCTCTCCCTATTTGTAAACAAATGACGTCATAGTGTTCGACTGTGCCACCAATTTGGTAGAGTTGAACTACGGTCGAAGCTAGGGGGTGAACAAGGTCGCGCCCGAAAGCCACGGTCTTGAGATGATTACGATGGTCCCATGTAGTCTTACTTTTCTCTCAATAGGAGGCAGTGAACAAGAGCCAATTCGTGGAACCCAGGCCTCCCCTTCCGATTTGTTTCGGTTTCAGTCTCTCTACCAACGTTTCTCGGGTCTATTAGTTTCATCCAGTGTCCGTGCGGTAGAACGAATATGTTTGCAAATGCCGCCTCGTAGGGTTGGCCACTCCCAACGATGACTCACTCCGCGGAGGAATGAGCTACCATATCGAGTAAGAAACACCGCACAACCCACCCTCTATCCCAGTACGAAGTTGCATGAACTCAACATGATGCGACGCGGGACCAGAACAAGATGGCGATTTCGCAGCAAACGATCGCTTGGGGGTAGGTACAAAAATGGCGGGTGCAGAACCTCCCTGTGGTGTGCGAGCTCTATATCTGTCTTCTCCGATGTCATAGAGAGTCATGGTGTCATGCTACGCTCTTTAATTTAGCGAAGGGGGTTATACACCGCCATTTGATGCTTCTACGGCGAAAAGTAAAAAGTCGTTATGCTAACGCCGTATGGGATGTAGTGCGATAACATTTGTATCGCTATGGTGGGCTCACCATAACTTTAGCGCCTGTCGTATCCATCATCGAGGCTCAGTTTCCCCGATGTCCGTTCTCTGCGTAATATAAGCGCTCTAAGCAGTAAGGTCAAGCGAGTCATTAGTTCCCACACCGCCTGTGATCGCCGATCCTTATACGGCGTTATCGATCTAGTATCTCAAATACCTCAAAATGGACTATATCCGGTACACTGATTTACGCGACTTACAAAAGAGCGATTACATCGAGATAAGCTCACGGAAGCCCGGCTGCGTGCAGCTACATGGAAGGGTTATATCTCCCGTATACACTTCGTTCAAAAAGTAAGTCGCCGCCTACCTCTGTTTCGTTTTTCTGCGCGTGGATGCGAGGGTATATGGAAGAATATGTGAGAGAGGGTGCGGCAAAGACTGGATGCCTGTCCTCGTTCATGGACGAGGCCTTCGTATACTGAAGAGAACGCGATGCCGGCGTAGTGTAATGGCATAGTATCACCTGACCGGCAATCAGAGAGTGCGGGTTCGACTCACGACTCTCACCGACTTCCGTCAACACATCATTATGTGACTATCCATGTAGCATATGTATTTTTGTTGCGTTGCTATTGCTTGTATATCTATTATCGTGTCCACTAACTCCATACTTTGCACTGTTGAGGGTACTTGAGGGTACTTTAAATATGTCAACTGCGACACCACAAGTCCTTGACTTCCTACTTAACCAGCTATAGGACGTGACCAATGGCTTCACCCGTTGAGGCACCTCCCGTGACGTCACAGATATCCCACTTTCACTGTATTCGAGGATCCAGATTTTCGGAGCACATATTCCTTCCTCTATATACTGTACAAATTGTGTTTCACGTTCATCTCGGCACATATGACTGTCGCGTGCACCCAATAATACCGTGTTTGTTTGTTTGTTTTTGAGGGGGAAAAAAACGAGTAGAAATTAAACTCGTCTCCCGACTTGTTCTGCTACTCTTAACATAAATTCTCACCCACCCCCCACCCCCCAAAACTACTTCTCAGGTGCTCTACTCGCAAGTTCGCTATTCACTGTTCACATGTTCGCTATATACAGAAGTACACTATCCACATGTTCACTAGAAGTCAACAATTATCCGCAATTCACAATTATCCCACGATCATGCACAGAGAATCCTAGAAGATTGTATCCCACATCCCACAGCTCTGGACAAATTTCACAAGTGCTGCAAAGGCAGCATCCCTCGTGTTCGGTGCCCAAAGTCCCCAACACTTTCACCATATCGAAGACCCTGCTGTCTAGTCGAGCAAGTGTAGCTTTCAGTGTAGCTCTTTGAGACGCATACCTACGTTGCAGTGCATTATAATATGTTCACTATCCTCCACCGTTGCACAAACCGAACAATTCGATGAGTTGGCTCTTCCAACTTTATGAAAAAAAAATCACGGCCATATAAGGCGCCTTCAACCGACAGCGGCGTAAAAAGCGTCTGAACAGAGCGCGGTAACGTAGACGGAACAGAGAACTTCAGCTCCGGATCTATGCGATGAAGCAACGACGAATCACTCTGCAATTGCACCCATCGCTGTCTGCACAGTTCCTGCGACAATGACCTTAATGAAGACGTAACATCTGACTTTGAGTATATCACCGGATGTATAGTGTTGAAGATGGGTGTGCCATGTCCGCTAGTTCCGTCTTCAGCGTGATACCGTGTCTTCCTGTGTATAAGCATGCGTTATACGTTAAAAAGTGTCCCGAAAGAACGCGTTATTGATTTTATTGTTATTTTATTTTTTTATTTTTTCGGAGGAGCCGAGCTGTTCGTAAGATGTCGGGGCAATCTCATCACCACGCCTTTGTACACCCGCATGACATATATACACGCGCGGATCGTTCGTTTAACTCGGGATTTAGTGGCTGACAGACACAGAGCACGAGTACGCGGAGAGCGCACAAAATATATCGCGAATGCGTGCACCGGAATAATGCAAGCACGTGATCATAAGAACTTGCATGGAATTAGCTGCGCGATCCGGCCCGCGGACGGGCTCACGAAAACATGTCTGTCGACCCGGGCCCGCGCAGTTATCTATCTCACAGTCGGCGCTCTGATTACTGTAGAGACAATAACTGCCGCATTTCCCAGTTACTGTTTTCCATCACCGCCGCCATTTCCACCCGGGCAGCGCGTTCTCATTCGGAAAACACGGTAACACGCATGGAAACGAACCGCTACAACCCTTTAATTTCTCGTGGCGTGGGCCTTATATACAGAAACTCAACGTCAAGTGGTCATCAACGTCCACACGACGGAACAATCGAAGCGCACTCCCTATGCAACGCTTTTAAATGTCCGCATTACTCCGCAACGCGTCATGCTCCTGAATTGCTCAAGTTCCCTCCCCGGCTGACGTGACGTGACGCGGATGTGCCTAGCACATATATTGGGCTTTTCTTAGAGCCTCAGTCGCGTCGAGTATACCCCTGGCGAAGGGCACGTTCATGGCCCGTCTCCAAATAGAAGTAATTAGAACGAGGCGTTGCAGAATCCTCCCTGTTCAGCTGATCCTTCCTTCTTGGAATGCCAGGAAGGATTGTGTATAGCTGCATATGCTTATTACTTACTATGACACTGGAACAGGTAGCCGCGTAATTCGTTCGTGCGTCGCGTGATGCTGTATATACACGGGGTACACGAGACAGGTGGAATAGCGTGCACGCAGACAAGGAAAGCCTGAGCTTATAGGCGGCACACACGACATTTATTTCTCCTCGCTTTTTACGCACAAACAAACAAACGACATATCTGAGTTGTCGTCAGCGTCGTAATTTGTGCGCGTGTTGCAAAGCTCAGGCAATTTCCTCGATACGCGAGCATAATACCCCCGATACGTTGAAATGTTAAAAATTGGGCTGTTTGGTTCCGAATTAAAATCGCTGAAGTCCCCAGCGTAGAGCAGCACTTGAAAAGACGACACGGGACACAGCACTGAACTGATAAACCAAGACTATCCCTGTTACACGAGTATATAGTCTTGGCGACGGGCAGCCTTCGACGACCGTTGAAGCCAACTGCACTTGAAAAACGCGCGTAGCGCCAGCAAGCCTGCAATGTGACAACTTCCGAACGGACATTGAATACAATGCTGCAATCCAATCCAATTGAATCCAATGACAGGTTGCCACATTACGCACTTGCTAGTACTATCGCGCGTTTTTCGAGTGCAGTTGGCTTCAACGGTCGTCGAAGGTTGCCCGTGTAACAGCCTAACAGGGGTATATACTCAACTTTAACTGCCTATATTTGCTTTCCCCTCTCCCCTTCTTCTTTGCACCTTTTTGATTGTTTTGACCAGTTCAGCGCTATGTCCTGTGTCGTTTTTTCAACCGTTGCCTTGCACTAGGGTTTTTAGCGATTTCAACAACAACAATCAATTGTTGACATGCTGAGCATTATTCACGTACGCATCTGGAGCAGCGGAGAGGGAGCTCCCTCTACCGGGACATAAATCAGCGCAGCTCGTTTTGTTGAGACGTGGACTCAGTCTTGTTTTGTAATTACTTTATACATCGGGAAAAAAAAATGGATTTGTACTCTTTGAGATGAAGTTTAAAAGCAAGTATTTACCTGCTGGGCCTAGCCCCTTCACATGCACAGAACAAACATATATGTATAAGTCATTAATGTACGTTGCGGACTTAATAATTCGCGAATCCGGATGGAGACACCTTTGGGGAACATTTCGCGATACGTTCATCCCGCAGCACGAATTCCTTCGGGGAGCCAATTTACTTCGCGGGACTTCAATTTCGCGAGAAAATAGCATTCGTCAATAATTAAGTCATCGCAAAGATTACAGTACTATTTGGTTGCCTTTTTTACCTAGCACCGGCCCGTATAGCCTGACCAACATGACTTTGCGAGGCACGGTATTAGATAAATCATCAACTTGCGTGTACAGTCGTGCCCAACTGTCCGTGACTTCATGGACCATGCTATGCCCCTCCCCACACTTCCTATATAGTACTATACATCCATTAATCCTTTCGGCTTCAATCTTACCCAGTACCGAGACCTTCTCCGAGAGGCCCTGTCTTGTGATTATGTCCCCCTATATAGTCGTGTCAGTGCTCGAGACGAAGTCGTCGACATTTCATCTGCACGCTTGGAGAAAAGTATGGATGTTTGAATCATTCTGTCTCGGGCGGTCGAATTTTATTCTTCGTGTTGAGTGATGACTTAATGACCGAAATTAGATGGCATTGCAACAGTAAGAACGTCGCTGCCAAACTGCGAGTGCAACCCTGAACTGGTGCCAAGTGGTGTGGAGCAATATGTTTACCTTCTTCTCCCCCTTCGTGTCTATCTGGGATTAAACTTCCCATAACTCTTCAAACTACAAACAAATACTGCGTTCGTACTCAAGGGCCCTGATCCAATGAGGAAGGCAGACTCAGAAACGCAGGAACCGCGTGTTTTTTTTTTCTTTTTTTAGTTTCTTTTGCGATTACTTTGCGTGCAAGAAAAAGAGGCGATTTTTCACCGTTTGTCTGCCCCATTTTTAAGGCACTAACAAGATTTGTGTTATGCTTTTGCAGCCACTATTCAGGCATGTCCTTACGTTCCTGCGAAGCATACATCGTCGTCCTGTCGTCGCTTCGCGTTCACCATAATTCATCCTTTCATATTCACCTCTGTGAAGTGGGGTAGGGTCCTGTGGCTACCATAAAGAAATCATCCTGTGTCATCATCACTTCTCCTTCGTGTATTCTTTTTGTTGTTGTTGTTGTTCATCGTACGCAATTAGCCATTTCACTTGTCCTTTCAATATTTCAGTATTCGTACTGCGTTCCTTCGAAAAGACGAATAGAATAGGAAAGCAAGTTATACATAAAAATTACATTTTGGAATGAACGTAACACAGTGTTACTCAATTACTTTTCGGACGAACTGCAATTGTAATTAAGCTACCATTACGATTTTGTAATCACAGAGGTAATTTATTCACATATATGTGCACCCTGTTGTAACTCAACTACTCCCGAAAAGTAATTTGGACGGGTCTCCACGGTCAGGGATGCGACGGACCCGTAAAAAAAAAAAAAAAACGCCTCGTACTCACATTCAATCGTTTTTTTTTTTCTCCCGAAAAACCAACGCAATGGACCGATTACATTGGCGGCCGATAAGACCAGCCGTGCGTCTGTATTCGTACACAACGTACAAAACAGTCGCATGTACCCCTTTCTCCTTCCTCCTCCCCTCACAACACGGAATGTCCTTTTGAGTGTCCAAGGCCGGGAAACATCGCGCCATCCCAGTCACGCTGACCATTTCGCGGAACGGTGACGTCACGTGACGTCAGACGACCTTCCCCCCCCCCCCGCACCGACAATCGTCGCTTCTCTAGCTTCTTCCCATTGAGTGAGTCGCTTCTACCTCCGACGTCGCTTTCCGGCGACGACGATCGTATATACGCGTTGCGAAACGTGGCCTGCACTTGACGGGTTCGACGTCCGTTCGATACTTCGGTTACCATGGTGACGTAAAAGACTGCTGTTACCAGAGGTTACTGGCCGCCTGTTTAGCTTTATCTGTTCCGCGGTCACCCGTTAAATTAGTCTGGCGAGCATGCTAGATACAGTTGCCAGTAAGTATTCTCCGAGGGATCTTATCGAAAGGAATAGTGCCTTACCAGGAGCAACTAATGCTGCCCACTAAAGCAAACAACGATTTGTATCCTGGCATCTTCATTGCTGGTCGTCATGGTGCACATCTACATTAGTTTTTTTAATTATTTTTATTTATTTTTATTTTATTTATTTTGTTTTATTTTTATTTATTTTGTTTTATTTTTATTTATTTTGTTTTATTTTTATTTATTTTGTTTTATTTTTATTTATTTTGTTTTATTTTTATTTATTTATATTATTTTTATTTAACTGTGGCTATAAGCGGCGTACAGATGTGGACAGATGGAGAGAAGACAGCTGGGAGGAGTAAGGGGTACATGGGGTTAATATACATCCTGGGCGGGAACTGTGCAGACATTCGTCCGGAAAATCTTCGGAAAACCTAGGGAAAACCTCAGACAACACAACCGGTGGTAGGGTTCGAACCCACCACCTCCCAGTCTTCAGCGCGACCTTGGCTACCGGCCATATGCCGCTGGCCCACCCACATTAGTAATTTATAAAACAGTATAAATGCAGCCACGTTGGTGGATGAAATTCATTGTAGAAAAATCTCAGGCTTTTTCTCCAACGGATTTGTAATTTACTTCCGGTTTGATTACCCTCTTCATTAATGCGCGGTGTCGAAGGCGAAAGAATGACAGAGGACGTGAAGGGCACGAACTGGATGCAGCACTTACTCGTTCGTGATATCTCAAAGGTCGCGCTGGCAAAATTGGTTGTGATTATTTACACTGCTTGCGAGCGAATGTATACGACATGCCGTATTGCAAAGACCGATGCCGTATATCGTTCTTTCGCAAGTCCTCGTCCCACGTCCCTAATGATGTCGTTACGACAGTGCACCGGAACCGGACAGCGTGACCGAAAAAATGGAACAGGCGCTGTCGTGACCCGGTCGTTACAGCAAGATGGGGCCGATCCTTCGCTCTGTTCCGCACTAAATATCCCCATTGCAAACATCTTTCATTATCGATCCTCTCGGATTTCCCGTAATCATCTTTGAGAACGTGGTCGGGTTCAGTCTCGTGAGAACTACACGTTCGTCGCTTTTCCACGTACGTGACCGCGCGTTCCGATTGAAACAGAAAATAATAATAATAACGAGTATAATCTGGCCACATGTGACCTCCAAATACTGATGGCTAATCTAACAATCTCTGCCCCCATTTTTTTATTTTTTTTTATTTTTAATTAAGGAACTGACAAACGCTTCTAGAGTCACGCTTAACAAAATTTCTGAAAGAAAGTTAAACTCATTTCAAAACAGAACACGCAGAAGCCATTGCACAAAAAGCGAGCGTCTCATTAGTGAGTTTTAGCGCAACGCACGCTATCACCTCTACGTACGCGTACGTGAGGGATAGCGTTGGTGGTTCTGCGCAAGCACAACACATAATAAGAGCTTCGCGCGTTGCGCAGGGCTACCACGTTGTTCCTTACGCACGCAAGGGCGATAGCGTATACGATGCACCAAAACTTACTATTTTTGGCCTGTCGTCTGCTGCTCACACTGCATTCGCAGCGCCACCTGGGAGCAGGAAACAATACTAAGAAATGTCAAATCTGAACGAAATAGCATGCCCGAGTGCACGGCACCGCGACCTTGTCCGGTTGTTTCTGTCTCTAAAGGGGCGATGGAGCCTGGAACAGACCTCTACCCGAGAAACGTCATCATGGCGTTGGTAGACACACTGAAACCGAAACAAATCGGAAGGGGAGGGCTGAGTTCCACGAATGGGCACTTATTCGCTGCCTCCTACTGAAAGAAAAATAGGACCGAATGTCGCGTCCCTGTCGGGGACCATCAGTAATCCCCTCAAGATCGTGGCTTTCGGGCGCCAACCTTGTTCGCCTCTAGCTTCGATCGTAGTTCTACCAAATTGGTGGCGCTCTCAAACACTATGACGTCATTTGTTGACAAACAGGGAGAGGTCTATAACGCGTAACGACGGTTTGAAAGGAATTCTGCAACCTGTTAGATGGCAAGCTTACGTTCGCAGGACGTTATATGGAAATGGGCTCCACATGCACACGCTGAGACGGGCAGCCATTACATAGATCCTTGAGCGAGAGGGTAAAATTCCAGATCGTTGCTGGTAACTTCAAGGTCGTGGCAGAGACTGAGAGGTGGTGGGGTCGAACCCTACAATTTGCTGCATCCTACGATGTTTTCCCTGCGTTCGGAGCACACTTTCCCGAGAGATATAGGAACAGATGTAGGCGGTGCAACACCTCACGTCATCATCAATGTCTAGTTGCTGTCGCCCGTGAAGTCGGTCCAGGAAGTGTGCTAATAGACCCCTGTCTACCACCACCATCTTCCTCCTGTTCTCTCCTCCATCCGTCCATGTCGCGGTGTCTCACAAGAAACAATCCATATGTACAGAGTATCCCAACTAACGTGCACCAAAGTACGTATTTTGTTTGTTTTTTTACGAAAGAGGGAACGCTCAAACCAACTAATCAATTGTTACCAGTGGTGTAACATCGTTGCCGGTATTTTTCTTTGGCATTAATGAATTAGATAACACTAGCCTCTAAAATATGGGTTGTAAAAGCCGAGGTGTCAATAAAGGTGAGGGGAAAAAAAACAGACGCATGACAACGCGACGCCGTTGTCACGTGTCGCAACTTGTCAATTCCTACCTTCACAGTTCCAAAGTTCACTAAATTGTATAATTTAATTAATTTGGCACAATGAAAGATAATTGGTGTCTACGATAGACCACTGCTAACACAATTCGGATAGAAAGCTCAGTCTCCGTTTTTTTTTTAAACCTTCCCACTCAGCACAAGATCTTGGCCCAATATTGGCAATACTATGGTCCAATATCGGTCCAGTACCGCCGATACCCAGCTAATATATGGCCAAGACATTATGCGCCCTGAGTTTGTGCATGTTAGTTCAGAGAACCCTGTGCACATATACGGGAATGCGAGCACTACCATGCGGTACCGCATACAGTGCCAGCTCCTCGCCATACATCACACAACAAATCCCCCTTATCTAATCCTTCCATCTCTCTGCGAATCGTTCTGACACTCCCACACAAAACAGGCAGGACCGACCGCGACCGCCCGAGTGAGACACGACCGCAGAAGATAAGCCTCCGTCGACGACACCTAACGAAGACAGAGCGTCCTCCTGCACGCGCGCCCCGATTCCTCGTCCCGTTTCCCCCGTTATTTATTAGCGTTAAGCCCCCAGCGTACACCTTTAGCGCTACACTCGTAAAACACGTCCAGGATAATGCGCCACCATTTACGGAATCTGCCATACATTTCACCTCCTCGCTCTCTTACGCGCCTTCAGAAAGGAAGGATACGAGGCATAACGGGCCCAAGGGGAAAAATCTAGAGCTATAGCGAGCTGTAATGCCGGGCCGTTACCCGAACTAAAGCCAGAGAGAGAGAGAGAGAAAAGGTGGGTGATTGGGTCGTTTAGCTGATAGGACTGGACTGTTATGACGTAGAACGAAGAGAGGGCCAATGAGAAACGAAAGTGATGAGTCCCTAAGGTATCGGACAACGCTGTTCAGAGGAGGTGGTGGTGGTGGTGGTGTTGGTGGTGAAAGGGCTGTCGGCCTCACAGAGGTGTGCAAAGTCACGACTGACGCCCTGGGGGAATGTTCGTCCTGGGCCGACTTCTAAGGGAACTGTGCCGACATATGTCTGAAAGCGTATGAGTAAAACCCAGGAAAAACCCCAGACGGCACCGGGATTCGAACCGGGTTACCTCCTAGTCTCGAGCGCGACATGGCTGTTCAGAGGACTAACTGATATGAACTTAGAAACAACCAATATGCATGACTGATATACACGATGCGTACGACACTGTCTATTAAAAACATTCCGATCAGAAATACATTCTGAACGGTACAGGGAGTTGGCCAAATTCCCTCTTCTTTTTAGTTCCGTCTTGCCACCGCGAAGCGACTGCGCCCATGAGTAGTGTACATACTTGGTCAGAAGGAGAGAGGATAGGAGTGGAAGAGAGCGGATTTAGTATGTGTCCTGGGCCGGCTTCGTGGGAAAACTCTGCAGACATTTATCTCGGGAGAACAGAGGGGAATATGTTACACTACACAGCTGCGGGATTCAATACCAGCACTTCACATTTTTAGGCATGGCCACCTTGGAGTAGCCGTCAACAGCGCAGCCTTTTAATGCAGTATTTCATTTCTCGAAAGTCATCGTAATTTTCATAAAGTCATCAATCAATAAAGTCATCGAAAGTCATCGTACCTTTTGTAGTTTTAGAATGATGGTTGTATACATTCATGACATATTTTAACTAAACATGGTGATTTCTTATAGCTAGTTCATTCTCATCACTGCTGTGGCGCATTACGACCGTAGTTGTCAGTGCACAAAAAAAAAAAGGGAAGAAAGAAAGAAAGAACCGAATCATCATCATTTAAAATTTGCAATCAGAAATGATGCCCCCACTCTCCCTAAAAAAAGGGAGGAGCAAAGTTCTGTATCGGGTTTATTCTATTATAGGTTATTTATTCTATATTTATACTATTATGGGGTTATTATGCGATACAGTGGCCATGATGTCCTTTCCCTTTCACTGCCACACGCTATATTTAGATGGCTATTAAGGTCGAAAAGGTGCAAAAATTAAAGGGATATTGTAGAAATAACATTCACACTGTACAAGAAATTCGGTATACATTAAATTGAGGATGAATGCGTTGAAGTTGAGGGTCTACCTATATAGAGATAGACGTACGTCGTGCGTGACGCCACGCGAATAATCTTCTCGTCACCTCAAATCAAAATCTCTCGCTATACTCGTCTCGTGCTAGGCGTCCTCGCGCATCGATTACAGCTACAAGATCGTAAGTCCACACCGCAAAGACAAGTCGCTCATCTTCGTTCACCCCTAATCCCTACTTTCCACCCTCCTAGATTTAAACGACCTTCCCTCCAAAACATTGAACTCTCATAATAACTAGAAACCAAGCCAGCGAAGAAGGGCATCTCAACATGTGAGCCCCCATGATCGATACGGTAGGCCTAGCGTGTTACGAACGGTGTCTCCTACGAGAGTTCCTTGCGCCGGTTTTTCATGTTGCAGAACGAGGTTTAAATCGGACGACACTCGTTCCATAGATAATCCAAGCGCACACGTGATGACAGACAAAACAAACACACTTCGCACACGGCATGGCACGCGGAGCAGAGCGGAAGCGGTAACGACTTGCATTGGATTGGATACCATTGCGCCGAACGTGCCTGGCCTTCACACGTGGAGAGGCAGGTCCCCCAAGATCGCCATTTTCCCATGTATTTGTTCCTATCCCGATGCGTGCAATGCCGGAGGCCGCCCTTAGATACCCCATTGTTACCAGACGTTGGCTTGCGTTTGATTGTAGCGCGCTAAAGATCCAGTTGAAGCACAATCCAAGCCAGGCCAAGTCACCGAAGGAGAAATGGACGACTGCGTCTGCGCCGCCTGGTACGACAGGTACGCTATGTGATGCACGCAGCCGTGCACTAGATCCTTCCGATCGCTCAACACGTTTAAAAACGGGGCCAAAAAGTGAAACACGACACAGAAAGTTGTTATACGCGTTTTATTTGGACATATAAAGACTAGATTCATTCGCAGAAACAACAAAAACATTTTGCCGCTAAACTTAGCGCGCTGAAGTGATCCGGAACGGCAACAGTGGGGTATCTAGTGGCGGCCTTCTTCGTTGCACGCTTTTCCGAGGTGAGTTTGGAGGACCTGTGGAAAGGCTGTGGCGGAATCCGGCCCAATCCACAATATCGATCATGGCGCCCCCCGGACTTGGACATTGGGAGAGGGTCTTGCCTATGTACAACTCCTTTGCTCTCCCCCATCACTCTCTCTCACCCAGCTTTTCTTCTAGCCTTTCTACTTATGATTTCTACCAGCCAACATGAGAGACATTCTTGAAGTTTCACATTGTACCGTCACCTGACCACCGCCTTTGTAATCTGCTCTCGTCTTTCCTTTGTGTGTTTAGTACAATGTGCAATGTAATCGGCACTAACTTCCTGCCATTGCCCAACTCCCTCTGTAATGCCTCAGGGGCCCCTCAAGATATCGTAAAAATAAAATAACAATTCCCTATTGTAAAACGCAGCGGTGGCACAATGCGCAGCTTGTGAACAAAAAAGTGCGGAAAGAAAAAGTTATCAGAAAGGAAAAAAATCCGTTTGGCACAACTTTATTTTCTCTCTCTCTCTCCTTCTTTGTTCTCTGGAACACCGAGCCAGACACGAACCAAGTCCCCCCAATGGAAGAGCGCGGCCATAAAGGCTAACGAGCATATTTTCGGTGGAAATATAATTAAGGAGTTCCCAAAATGCCCCCGGGTTGTAAAATTAAAGCAGCCACTCGTATTAAAGCCGCTATTTCCTCTCCCTCTTCGATACATTCCAGCTCACTTTTTTTTTTTTTCATCGCGCCCATTAAAGCTCCGATGTAACGGCATACGCGAAAAAGACCGGAAAGGCGCAGCTAACTAATGAACCATTCCATGCATTACAACTTCCAATTTCCTTCTTTTTTCTTTCACTTTGTTGTTTTTCCCCGATGTTTCATAGCTGGCCATCTGGTCGTGCGTGATGAGTGTGATTCAGAAATTCCAGCCTGCGCTAATATCCACACTTTGTCTTAGGTAGGTTTCGCCAATGCTTCTTAGCGTATTACCAAGAATCCTCCCCCTGATATTTAAACGCGTTTTCCTAGAAATTGAGTGTAACGATGTGCAACCACTGTAACGCCCATAACGAGAGCTCAGCGATAATATACAAATGGAAGGACATATCGGAACATCTCATAAAAGCGGGATAGGCAGTGTTTTTAACGCAGCGTTTGTAGTACACTGCAGCTATGGAATTCCATTTAAGGTAACTGATCTTATTTTAATGTGAAAAGTGTAGGGTAAAGAAGGTGCTCGGTACGAATTTACAGCTGCATCTGGTTTTTACGTCGTATCTCCTTGTTCCTCTATGCTCCTTGTCCTTATACCTGCATATTCTTCATCCACACACCTACTAACCTCTCGTCGTACTCATGCATTGCCTTCTGTGTATGCCTATAGATCCATTGTTCTTATACCTGTATGCAACATTTCCATACTTGTATGCACATTGCATGCATTTACAGATATCTATACGCATGTTCCGTCGACGTCAATACGATTCAATTGGAAACACCAAATTAATATTGTGTCATCTCCTTTTTTTTTCTTTTACAAATCCATCAAAATTGTGTCAACTGTAATACATGTAGGCGAAGAAACGTGTGCCCGTAATTGCATGTTGCTCTTCTTTCACGCGCACTTTCTGACGAGCGGTCATCTTTAATTATTTCGTCACGGTTCTTCGGTACAGGGTGGCCAGATCTACTAGGGGCTCTATAGCAGCGTTACACGCTACAATGCTGCCCTGCAGTGGCTCGCATATTTATTCGCACGTTTTTGTCTGCACTCGAATCCCCCTCGTGTTTGCCTTGTTTTGATATCTGGATATATCTGGTCACTATGCCTATGTCGTCAAGTCAACACAAGCGAGGCAGTTAAGTGCCGACGCGAACCCGTCCTACGGCCGATGTATCAGTGACATGGAAAGTTCCATTACCCTCTCCCGAAACTCAACAAATAATCCGTGTAAAAAAAAAAAAGAACTCAAGTATAAACGAGCTGGTAACAAATAAGAAAAAAAAAAAGAACGTAAACAGCTCGTTGCGACTTAATAAGCCGAAACTCCTGTCAACAAAAGAATAAAGAAAACAGCGAACAACCGGGAAGAAACGCACGAGGAATATTTCTCCTCCTTTATCCGGGAGGAAGATAAATAAATAACGACGTCTCTCTTTCCGAACTGTTTGCGCAAAACGATAAAAGACAAAAAGAAAAGCGAAAGTCCTGACCACAGAAACTCTCGGCGGTGATATGTGTTCGTCGAGAAGAAGAAGAAAAAGAAACTCCAATATTCTCGGGAAAGCTCCAATAAACCTTCGCGCACGTGGAATTCGCGCTGGAAAACAAACAAGGCTCGCACGAAGCACGCGATACCACGAAGAGCGAGAAAAGAAAAAAAAAAAAAGGAAAGGAAAACGGAACATTTTTACGAGCACCCCGTAAACCGATAAACATTGGGCTCTGGTTTCATTCCCTTTTTTTTTTCGTGTAGTTTTTTTCTCCATTGCCAGCGTGTGACGTCGTGACTGGACTTTCGATCGGGTCATGTCACGAAAACGCGTGGAAATCGTTACATTATAGGTGGCGCGATTCTATGAATCGTTTGATGAATGACCCCTAATGAATTTCCGACACCTCATTATGTGAGCAAAACATCATCATCAACAACAACAACAAGAGCTTAATTGAATGGGGAGTTTCATCGCAAGGGGGCGATACTCTACCCCATATTGCTGGTGGTGATGTGGGGGATGAAATAATGAGCCCCTTCACAATAAGAATCGAAGTCCTTCGGTGTCCAAAAAGATAAAACTACCTTTGAGGGCATAGCGTTGGTGGGCTGGATTTGGTCAGGGACCAAGCAATTTTGAGAGAGAGAGAGAGAGAGAGAGAGGGGGTGAGAGAGTCCAGCTGATTAAGAGACCCAGAGAGTGTGGTTCGGGAAGGTTGGTAGACCAACATTATCGTGTGTCTGTTTGTTTTTATTTATTTCGTGTTAGCGCCGCGAAGCAACTGTAGCTACGAGCGGCGTACAGATGTGGACAGACTGAGAGAAGACAGCAGGCAGGAGTGGGGCTAGTACGCGACTGGGCCGCCGAAGAGGGGTATACGGATTTAGGTACGGGGTATTTAGGGGTACGGTACCGGATTTCAAAACACAATTCGAGGCTTCGTTTTCGAGCAAATACGAGATAATCTCGGCAGCTGCGCCGAAAAAGTGACCACTTCCATAGCGGCCAAACGCATTGGTCTGACGTCATATTGAAAACACCCTATATAGACAGACATTAAACTGTTGCGCAACACTCCCTTGTGTGTTGTCATCAAGTATAGGGATGATGCGACACCGCCAGGCAGGCAAGTCAGTACATTACCGCCCCCCCTCCACACCCTAGCAACTTCGTGGGGTGTTGTCCTCATTAATTTGATTTGTCCTCATTTAATGACTTTTTAATTACAAAAAAAAAGTTCGGCACAAAGGCAACATCATCTGCTTTTGGTGCGCTGATGCCGTTCAAAACAAACATATCGAGCCAATATAACTGGAGCAAATGAGCCAGGAAATAAAGGTAGACCTGGTGGTATCATATTTGTCGCTAAGCCAGACGAACGCTTCTCTCCTTGAATACGAGGAGAAGGGAAGCATGAGCAGCTGTTATGCTCCCTGTGGCGGGGCAAAGATTTAAAGGGAGACTTCGGAACGCTCTTTGAAAAAAAAAAAAAAAAACTGTTGCACGGCGCTTTGGATGCACATTGGCCCCCAAATACCGGCTACGGGTATGGTTTCCCTCTTACGCGACGTAATATGCGGAAATATAAGCTAATCTAAATCGGAACCACAGTCGGTGCAGAGCCGTTTATTAGGAAAGTTTGGCCATTGGGAGGAGCCTGTCTCAAAGCACGCCATTTGACGTCACACGATGGGCGGCGCCAAGGCCAGTGGCACCATTTTGGATCAGGGCCATCGTATTTTGAAATCTCCCATCCCGCCATTTTGGAGCAAAGGCACAGCCTTGAAATCCGCCCGTGCCCACGTGGCTCGCCTTTCATCCCGGTCAAGCGGGCGGAGCGATGACGGCTCTGACGTCACGGCGGCTCCCCATCGCTGGGCGGCAAAAGGTTACAGAATGGCCAAACTCTTCTCATTAACGGCTCTGAGCTGCTGGAGACGGCAGTGAAAACTTCCCTTTCCCAGAGCGCCCGCACGAAACCGACGCGTGACGTCACCGGGTATGTAGAAGGAGCAGAAGGGCAGATGTAGGCGTGTGGCGCGGCTGTAGTCATGGCGGTTCCGTCATGGGTTCAGGCCATTTACGACCCTGTATCATTTTAGTCTGACTCGGATGAGTGCGACGAAGTATCTTTGGTGCCACCGTTGAACGCGGACATCAACATCCGTGTTGCACGTGTGTTCGCCCCCGTATAACGATCTAGTATTCCTTTAGAGCCTCATCTACGATCTACGTATGTACCTTTAGTAGTTCTTGTAGTTTAGACTTGTGTCTATTATCAAAGAAAGTAGTACCTACAGTACCTTGTATATTCGGGTAGCAGACCATATCCTCCAAACTCCCATTTCCACCGACGTCCCAAATCAACCAAAAGCTCGTTTCCTCCGAAAAAATGTTCGGAGGTTCTGGGCTTTCGGTTGATATGAGCAAGCGGGGTGCAGTGACCCACATCATCCAAATACTCATTTCATCCGAGCGCCCAGAACCACCGAAAGCGGAGCACTTGAAAGCACACGCTTCCCCAATTTTCCAGGGAGACAAGTTATCATTGCTGTGTCGTCATGGGAAGTTTCCCTATAATGAGCACTATAATCAAACGCGTTCCAGGAAGCAGACGTACATTCAGAAAACACGCTATTAACTGGCTTAGAAAAGCTTGCAACCAGTAGGACTGCATGAAAACAACATATAGTCTGAACTGTCAATCTCCTTAGGAGACACCTGAGGTTTGTCTGTTTTTTCACCGTCCCGCTATGTGTAACAGCCGCAGAACATACCATTTCCACCATCCCCCTTCTCTGTTCCTCATGACGCGGACCTTCATGAGCTTCCGAAGATAGCGCTTGTCGCGTCAGCAACCAACATCCATACGAATAAAATTGTTGGTATCACTTCTTGAACACGACCTCATTTATACGTATTTCCTTTCCAAGCTTCACTTCTGAGCTTTAATGGATAGAAATGACATGACAGGTGCCCACCTCGCACCGAGTATCGCGTCGTTTCCACCCACCCATGCTCAGGCTTCTTTAATGTGGGTTTTGTACACCAGCTCTCATTTTTATATCCGTCATATCTGTTACATCTCCAGGATAGAGAATAGACATTTCGGGCACCGGATGAGCAGCAGCCAGGAACCCACGTGCCGACAAGAGTCACGTGACCCTCTTTGGTCAGTTGTAGTCTTGCAGGGAGTACGTCGGATTGCCGCGCACTTCTGAGCCGTGTAGAGCACTGCACGGGCCCGGACCCCGGCCCGGGCCGGGCTGGGCTTGTTATTGGCTGTGTGCTCCGGGCCGGGCCGAGCCCGGGCCGACAAAATACGCCAGCACCACGGGCCGGCCCGGGCCCGGGCCGTTAAAATACGCCACCACCGCGGGCCGGGCCGGGCCGACAAATATGTTCCCGAGAGTCAGGCCCGGCCGGGCCACGCAGCTAATTCCACACATTGGAGATGCATTAGTTCATATCATCATGCGCTTGCGTCATTCCTGTGCATATTTTGCAAAGACAAGCAAAGGGTACTGCATTATGCATATGATTCGACCCTCTAGAACATTCTCCAAGCCACTTTATATTGCTCCTCACTCCTCACATATTTCACAATCACTTTGGCAAAGCTTGGTGAGAGGGATAGGGACTGGGAGAAGCAGTTTGTCGACAGCATGCTCTATCTCCGCAAAATCTTGACAGTGTAACGATAACGCCCCGTGCGTTCTGGATTTAATTTGGTCTCGTGCGGTTACGGTGTTAAACCGCCATCACTTGTATGTTTGTCTTCTCTCCTTATAAATTTACTTATAAATTTGTTTGATAATCGCCAGAAACGCGTACGTCGCGGCTGAAAATACTAGGCCGGGATCTACTCGCCGGGTCACCGGGCCGGGCCGGGCCGGGCTCTATTTGCTTAGACGCCGGGCCGGGCCGGGCTCTAGTCACTGGGTCACCGGGCCGGGCCGGGCCGCATAAAAATATGAAGGTCCGGGCCCGGGTCGGGCCGGGCCATTTTTCGATGCGCCCGGGCCGGGTCGGGCCCGCAAAAGTCGGCCCGTGCAGTGCTCTACCGTGTACTCTTCCTCCTCTCCCGCAAAAACGGGAAAGGCGTGTCCTTTCAAGTATTCCGCTTTCGGTGGTTATGGGCGCTCGGATGAAAAGAGCATTTGGGGGATGTGGGTCACTGCGATCCGCGTGCTCATATCAACCGAAAACCCAGAACCTCCGAACATTTTTTCGGAGGAAACGAGCTTTTGGTTGATTTGGGACGTCGGTGGAAATGGGCATTTGGAGGATATGAGGCCTAACCGTATATTCGTACCTCTTTGGAGTCTTTCTTTCTTTTTTTTTTTTTTTTTTTTTTTTTTTACGCACGCGCCACGTTGAGGAACACCCGGGAAGAACGTATATAGGAACCAGCGTGGCTCTGCAACACTTTTCATTCTTGGAAGATAAATAGCGCGTGCATCAGACGTGCTCTGATGTCGAGAAATGTCCGGAACATATTCGACTCCCTGTCGAAATATTCCACTCGCTCCAGTCTTTCGGAGCGCTGCCTTCCACTCAGTGCGACGCACTCTTCTCTTTTCTTTTAATTCTGCGTTAGCGCCGCGACGCAACTGTGGCTATGAGCGGCGTGGACAGATGGAGAGAGGACAACAGGAACGAGTGGGGGACAGGGGGGGTTAGTATGCGTCCTGGGACGATTTCAGGGGCAACTGTGCCGACATTCGTCAGGAAAGTCTTTGAAAAACCCAGGCAAAAACCTCAGACAGCACAGTCGGTGACAGGATTCGAACCCGTGTCATCTTCCCGGACTCGGCGTGGAGAGCGACGCACTTTTGATCTCTCGGGAAGCGAAAATAAGCAACATCCCACGTAGAAATCGACTTGTTGCCGCAAGATTTGATGAAACACCTCGCAACACCTCTCTCATCACTCGATCGCTGTTGCGCAAAAAACGAGAAAATTACGAGGCGTTGAAATCACAAAAGCACAGATGAAGCGGACGCATACCCAGTGACGGAGGGCCGCCCAGTGTTGCTTGCAACACGTTCTGAGCCGCCGCTCCTCACATTTCAAAGATCATTTTTTTGTGACGTCTGCCCCGTTTTCAGCCGAGATATTCCGTAACTGCGTTCGAAACATGTCAATGATAGTACGTAAGAGTAACAGAAACCTGCAACCGATTTTGTTCCGAAGTCCCCTTTAACTTGCAGAAACAAAACAAGAACGAGGATATTGCATGGGGCTTATACGGGGAGCGTATGCAAATGCAACACCCACCCTACGAGTTTGCACTTTCGAGATATACCCTGTTACCTGGCTCTGACATAGTGATTTCTTGGAAAAGCCTATAGAGATAAAGCTCCTTTACCCAGGAATTCCCTCCGCGTTCGTTGAGCAGGTAAGAGACAAACGAAGGGTCACGACTTAAACTCGCATGTGCTGCTTTTTATGAGCTTTTTATGTGGATTTTTTTAATTTTCTCTCGCTTTGTGATAGCGAATGAAATACTTTATTTTTGTCGTGCTGCGAGAAGGAAAGAATTTTATTTTATTAGACAACCCCGGACCCCGATACAAGAGCAAATCAATAAACGCACGTGCTACCTTTGTTCTTCTCTTATTTCTGCATTAAACATTTTCCTCCGCGCAGCGATCACTGTGGCAAAACGTTCTTCTCTCTTGCATTTAAAGGGAGACTCCGTGACAATACGAAACTATATAATAATGGCTGCGTAAATTATTAAGGTATTAAAGGGGCAATAAACAGGTATACAAGGCGCACTTTTTTTTAATGTATCGTGATACGTCACCGACGATGAACGTTTTCAAAAAATTGTTGTCGCAAAAAAGTAAATAATGACGCCAAACCGACTGAATATTCACTGCACTCTTTCGCCCTTATGCTCCGCCCTGCGATCTCCTGGCGACAATAGCGACACGTCATTTTGACGTCGCGCATCATCAGCCATTTAGAATGTGGGACGCCTATACATCAATTTTGTTGTAATATCGAGAGGTGAGGTCAACTCTAAACACATTCCCACTTGTCAAATCCAAGAGAGCCAGTTCAAACCGTACCAAAAACCCTCAATATTATATTGCACGTGCGCACTATGTTTCCGGTGCTGTATTGCTCCGCGAGGTCACCGCGATGTCCCCACAACCGGTTCCCTCGCGAGCTGCAGCTTGTCTCAGTGGGGTCCGTCATTGGCTAGGAGAGCGAAAACTCCCCCACTTCCAGCGCCTAGAATTCGGTGTTGCTATACGCTGGAATATAATGACGTGACTCGGTTCCAAGGATAAGGAGAGACTCGCGCGGATTATGCTCTTTGAATGGCATTGTTTCGTGTTAAAGACGCTCGCTAGAAGCAAAAGAATTTCATATTTGGATATCGTGAGCTATGTTCTTTCATTGGGCATAATAACTGGAGAATGTTCCTCGACCTGTTTTGTGCCCCTTTAAGGTAAATTAAGGTATCTGTCCCTTCTATGTTGTTCCAGCCTCAGAACATCAGTTTCTCTCTTGTTCAAACAGGTGCCGCTTGCGTCGATTTCCGTCGTATGAATGTGTGTATGAGTGAGCAAAAAATGTAAGAGTGAAAGGAGAGTGCGTGAGAGTGAGTGGCTAGTTTGTCGTCCCTTCAGATGACGCACCCCGAAAGTCGCTGGAGAGCCGTGTTAGCTTAGCTCAATTGGTAGAGCCCTAGACCGGTAATCCCTACGTTCGATCCCTACAGCTGGCTAACCGTTTCAGTGGCTTTCGTCTTTCATCGTTGATTTCTTAGGCAATTTGAGGCCTTGTTTGTATCTGTCCCTTCTATGTTGTTCCAGCCTCAGAACATCAGTTTCTCTCTTGCGTAAATACGTTAGATACATTCTTCCGAAACGAGAAATAAACTTGGTTTGCAGTCGGGGACTCGTTATAGTTACGGAAAGAGAGCTGGGAAGGTCAAAACGAAACCGAAACTTCTGAAGGTTCCCTCTACCATCTCCTGTGACATCATCGGTACCCTCATGTGGACCGCCGGCTGTTTTTCGGGCACGCGCTTTGTAGCTTCTTCCTGCCACATGGATGACCAGTCATCTGCTTGCCGGATTTCGTTCTAAAACATTCGCCAGCGGCAAAAAACAAAAACCTACAGAAAGCCGTACTATAGCCGTCCACGAGGAATACCGGTGAGATGAAGCCCAGAGTTGCTGGACTGCTTTTGCCGTAGGGGAGCGCCTAACGCCATTCAAAGGAAAAATATTCCTTTTCGAATTATCTGTGCCAATTGGGAATGAGAAATTGTATTCGCCGAAATATCATACGGTACGGATTGATGTCTTCAAGTGTTACCTCAACACTGTTACCTTAACACGTTTTTGGTGAGCAGTTACGCTTTAAAGGAGAAACGATGTGTCATTTAACGTGGCTCGAAACCCTGTCTCATTCGTCAAGCTGTCCCATCATGAGTCACTACGCAAAATATTGTCGCTATGTGCGGTGTATTGTCATCGCGCAAACAAATTTACAAAAACGCAGTCGTGTGACGTCGAGAAGTTCCCGCGCCTTTCTTGTTTTGTTACAGTAGAGCGTCTACGCCCTCTTGTGCAGCGCTGGGCTACGTCACGAGTCACATGGCAGGGGAATAGGCTACGTCACGAAGTTACCCTCCTCCTCCTCCTCTGGAAGGTGCGCGTCACAGATCCCGCACGCGCGCGATGCAGCATGAACCACTGAGTGTTTCTCGGTGCCTAACGCCTTCCCCCTTTTCCTTTATGCTTTCTTCTGCTTGACCCATTCTGCCTCTTTCCCGTTATATTTTTTTTCTCTCTCGTTTTTTTTTCCTGCCTCGACTGTTCCACCCACAAAAGCGTTTTGGAGTAACCAGTCCTGACTGGGTCGGGACTAGCCTCTCCAAAGTTATATTTCATATCCAATCCGGTTCATAGTAGAATGTTCCAAAGACGCAGTCAGCTTCTTTTTAAAACTCTTCTGTTATGGTTAACACGCGCACCACATTTACATGTATGTGGTGGTGCGTGCGATTTATATGGTGATTATATATATATAGAACAAATAGGTTAATATATCAGACGGCTACGAAGTTGAATAAAAGTGAAATAATAAGACTTGGACTACAGATTACAGGAACGTTAACAACAACTAATTTATTTAATGGGCAATTTAACACATAGATTAAAAAAGAATGGTCGACGTTTCGACAGTGGTACTGTCTTCGTCAGGACAAACTGTCCTGACCTGTCCTGACCTGACCTGTCCTGTCCTGACCAAACTTGTCCTGACGAAGACAGTGCCACTGTCGAAACGTCGACCCTTCTTTTTTAATCTATGTGTTAAATTGCCCATTAAATAAATTAGTTTTTGTTAACGTTCCTGTAATCTGTAGTCCAAGTCTTATTATTTCACTTACATTATATATATATATATATAAAGCAACTATTTCAGAAGCGTACCTCGTCTATCACACACTATTTCCTCCGTTTATATAAGGTGTAACACAACACACGCTTGGGTAATTTTTAGCGCGTGCACTTTCCATATAGCCCTGCAAAGCGGATGAACTTCCGAGAAAGAGACGTCAGTTTGGAAATCTGCTTGCAGCGTTCGTCAGCCGGCTAGTTGAGCTGCTTCCAAAGAGATACAAGACGGCCCTATAACGTTACACGTTTAGTAGTTGCATCAAATTCCTTTTTGTGTTCTGTCTGTATACGTTACGAACATGCAATCCCATTTTTTTTTCTTTCCTTCTTTTCTTTCCCACATCACCATTATGCAATCCTCGCCAATTATAGACACGAGCGCAACATGTTGTAACATTTCTCCGCGTAAAAAAAAGTAATAACGGTGTCCTGATGTTACATGTACGGTTACGCGCCTATAGCTTCGCGTAGTTATTTTATTGCTGCGCTCAGATAATATTCGTATCAGATGCGCGTACAGATTGCTACTAAATAGCGTATGTGATTAGAGTTTCGTAAGAAATCAGGCGTAACCCGAATTGGTCCGAAAATGATTCGAGGTGAATAAACGGGATGAATCGTGTTTCCTAGGCGAAGAAGTCACAAAAAGGTGTAATGCTCGCTCTTGCGTTAAAATATAGGCATATACACCAGGGAAAGCGATCGCTCAATTTCCGGAGAACGCTGCTTTTGGTTACTATCGGGCAAGACACAAAGTATTCTCGAGGGTTGGCGCTAAACAATGGGGACAAGGTTGCATTGATTCATTTTCGAGGCAACGAACCATAGCAACGAGCGAAGCCCCGAGATCAATATTTGGGCCACTCCAACAGGTGCAAGTGAGAACAGAGAATGGAGCTTCGCACCTTGCCGCGAGAAATAGGATCGATGTTTTTTGCTCACCACGATATTTTGAAATGTTTATCGCTTATTATATTATATAAATTTCAATTTTTTATTTATGTGTCACGGAAGAAGAGTCTGAATCGCGTCTTGTACTCTCCTGCACACCTAAATGAACATTTTAGCAGCATTTATTTTACCTCTTTACAGGTAAAATAATTCACCGATGAGACTAGCTCTTCGATCACCGATCATTCTTTGTGCTCTCATTATGTCATCGTTAACCCCACGCACCCCTAGTGGTCTGCGCTACTTTAGCGGTGCAAGTGAGCTCGAGTAGACGGTTTCACACTTGTGGAGCCACATTCTCCATATTATTTTGAACTCAAATCCAATCCAATCCAAGCGTGCACGACAATCAGCTTCAATAGACCTCTCCCTGTTTGTAAACGAATGACGTCATAGTGTTCGACAGCGCCACCAATTTGGTAGAGTTGAACTACGGTCGAAGCTAGGGGGCGAACCAGGCCGCGCCCGAAAGCCACGGTCTTGAGGGGATTACCTTCGACTAGGGGGCGACCTTCGGACCTTCTTTTCTTTCAATAGGAGGCAGCGAGCAAGTGCCCATTCGTGAAACCCAGCCCTCCCTACTCCGATTTGTTTCGGTTTCAGTCTGTCTACAACGTCATGATGACGTTTCTCAGGTAGAGGTGTACACGAAAAAAAAAAAAAAATACTGGTTCCTACATACGGTGGTGATAATACTGTTCTTAGTTAGCTATTTCCCTGTCGACTGCGGTAGTGTGTCTCTTGGTAACGAATCCTGCTTCCTGAGCAGACTTCACAAGAGATTTCACCACTGAGCATCTGCGAACGACACCCCGACAGCAGAACGGGTGCCGAGATTCGAAACTGGCCACGCACGCAAGTTATACTTCAAACGCACCCGAAAAGAATGCAGACGCCAGCTATACTGATCTTCCCGAAATCATCTTCCGAAATCATCTGCCTCATCATCCCCATATCATCGTCATCATGTATCTCTCTCTCTGTCTGCCTCATCTTCACCACCTCAAACGGCCACAATCGCACCAACAGTTCCTACGAAAAGACGTCAAGCGAGAGATAAAAGTATGTGCCAAGAAACACGGATGGGTAAAAGTGACGGCGGCCCCCATCGAGACACAGACAGTAATAATTCCAGTCGTCCGAGATTCCTAGAAGGCTTTTTTTTTTTTCCTCTCCACGTTCCATCGCCTTGCTCAACCCTTTCAGTTCGGAGAACACACGCAACCAGTCGCACTCATCAAAAAAAGAAAAAGAAAAAAGAAACAACAACAGGTTAGACTATACTAACCGTCCTCTCTCAATATATTATTGCTTCTACGTAGTTTGAGGTGGACGGGGTCTCTCTCTCTCTCTCTCTCAAAGGGCTGCTTCTTTTCTGCTTTTCTTTTTTAAATTGCGCTCTCGTCAACACCCTTTTTTTTTTTTTTCGGATGTGCATACATGAGCAGACCCGGAAGTTTTGTTGTAGATGTATTATTGTGACGACGTTCTTGTGTGTTCGGAGACGGAGGGAAATAAAAGGGGATAAAGAAGAGAGGGAAGCGATCCATCTTGTCGAGTGGAAAGAGTGAAAATGACGGAAGGAGGGAAGATTCGACAAATGGTAACGTTTTTTTTATTTCCTTCTTGTGACGATGTATTATATTATATAATACGTGAGAGGATGAAAGGAAACCCACGGGATACTTCTTTGACATGTTGTAGAAGAATGTATAAGAGCTAAATACTAGAGAGGCGTTCGTGGTGAGTGCCTTTCGAAAACTGTCAGGGCACTGGGGGCTCAAAGCCGGACGCTGTATCTTAATCAATAAATCTATAAATCGGGGTGGCGGAGTACATGCCTCTTGCTATTGTGCCAATGTAAAATGTCATTTCGTCTTACAGAGGTCAAGTCCTTGACTCTTCTACTCTGGATTCCACAGTCATATGCTGCTGTGTTGCACCGATTCACGCTCACATATACTGCGCTTATCGTTAACTTCCGATAGCTTTCCTTGGGCACTGGACCCCACGGTATACACATACAGTCAACCCTCGATTTATGAACACCGTCGGTTCCCCGAAAAATCGTTCATAAATCGAGGGATTCATAAATCGAAAATTCCGTTAAGTGAGTACTATCGAGCAAATGGAACAGTATTTCCGAGTTGATATTGCGTTTATAATGCAATATATTGTGTATTTTGCTTTGGACCATGCCTTCTCCTGTATCAGTCTCACAAAACACAGATGTTAGCGCATTCACACTCTGTTTATTATGCAATACTAAATAGTTTAATTTTGCTTTGGACCATGCCTTCCGCTGTGTCAATTGAGGTCAGGAACACTTCTGCAAAAACCCGTTTGTTGTTCGGATTTTGAGGGGTTAAGAATAGGGTTGCCACTTTTCGTAGTGAAAAATACCGGCTGAGGGAAAGAAGGTGGAATAGAGGGAAAGGAGGAAAGGCTCGCGGGAAAGGGAAGTGGGTGAGGGGCGGAAGAGGAGCTCAAAAAAATACAAGGAAACGTGTTCCTGTGTGTAGTAATAATAATAATAATAATAATGAGTAACTAATGAAACAACTAGTGACCGCGGGGTTGGGTCTGTGCTCCAGATTTATTCAAGCTGTAGTGGAATGTTGAAGGGAAAAGCCCCTATGAAAGGTCTTGAGCCACAAATACCGGCAAAAGGTTGCTGGTATACCGGCAACTGGCAGAGCGAGAAAATAACCGGCCGTGCCGGTATAATACCGGCCTGGTGGCAACCCTAGTTAAGAACCGAGGGTGAAATACCTCGAAAACGTTTTGTCTGTTCACGCGTCATTCATAAGACCACGAATAATCCCTTTGAAGGTTTTTGTTGGCCTCGGAACGATCCGTTCATAAATTGAGGGCAAAAACGCTGGGCAACTCCTAGTTGGTTCCCAGAAATTCCATTCATTATTCGAATATCGAGGTTCATAAAACGAGGGAAAAATGCGTGTAAAAAGTTTGGTTCCTCGTGCTAGTGCTCATAAAACGAGGGAATTCATAAATCGAAGGTTCATAAATCGAAGGTTGACTGTACATGACAATAACGTAATGATCATAGCGGCCTCCGTCAGCTGACGGAGAGACGACGGCCTGCTAGTGCTCGGATCAGAATAAAGCTCTGAGAACCAGCTATTGTTAAAAGTCAAGTAGAGTGCAAGAAAACAGCAGCAGATTGAAGACACGTGTTCGCGTGTGAAGCTCAAGGTTTTCTTGCACAATGAAATCTTCACAAGCTATCCGGCATTCTCTTACTTGTCAATCAGAGTGCCAGAGCTACATAATAAATATGCCGTCTTTTGTCTGCAAAACTGTCTTCCCCTAATGTGCTATAACGCAAAAGGGGCGTTCACGTGAGCGAGAATTTGATGTTGCATCTTCTGCGTATTCCCAACACAAGTGATGATGATGATGATGATTGCAGTGTTTATGACGCACGACCAACTAAGGCTATATGCGCCAAAACAGTGATATGTGTGGCAAGATAAAACTGTAACAGTTCAATTAAAACCAAATCATCTCAGAATTTCAAGTGTAAACCACAGTAAAAAGGAAAGTCATACACTTATAAAAACATTTAAATAGCCGATAGCTCTATACAAAAAAAACTTGAAAGTTCTCATGTAGGGTCCATCACCAAGCCCCAAAGGCTGGGTGAAAACAAAAGGCACTTGATATCGATAAAATTCTTTAAAATGACGACGGCGCTGATTTTCCTGTAGTGGAAATGTGATTAGAATGCGAACCACAGAGTTCCAACAAAAGTCCCGGTCAAAGTATCGCGTTACTTTTTTTAGTAACGGTAGCTGTACATTGTTACTTAAAAAAAAAAGTATCGATATCGGTATTTCGATACTTTTTACTCAAGCAACGAGTCTCGGTATCGCGATACCATATTTCGGTAACGGGTATATACAACACCGGTAATGCCCCACACGTAGAAGGCAAGGCAAGTTGTATACCAAGTCACCCGATTATGCTCGCGGACGGTTCAAACCTTGGAGGTTCTGTGACGTTTGTCGCCAAACCTTGGAGGTTGTTGTTGGTGAGTCACGGAAGGGAACTCATCAAGTGCCGCAATCTCTTCGCAGAGATGAAAACAACGCACGTCCCTGCTGAACGAACCAAAATAGCGGGTAAGTTTGGGACGTGAGTCCTCAAAGTGGCTCTCAGAGAACGACAAACACAAAAAAGACAAAATGTAGCGAGGTATTTTTGCGGGTATGTCGCCCCAAGTCGCCAATTTCTTTTTGAAATGTGTTTTATCCTGTGGTAGTGCGCTTCACGAATGTTTTTTCTCTCTCTCTCTCTCTCTCTTTCACTGATGAGTCGTGTTTTCCTTTTCCTCTTCTTCATTCTCGGAGTGTATTTCTGAAAAACCGATCGTTGGTGGTAACCAAGGTCGTGCTGAAGACTGGGAGGTGGTGGGTTCGAATCCTACCGCCAGCTGTGCTGTCTGAGGTTTTCCCTGGGTTTTCCGAAGACTTTTCAGACGAATGTCGGCACAGTTCCCCCTGAAGTCGGCCCAGGACGCATACTAACCCCCTGTCCCCCACTCCTTCCTGCTATCCTCTCTCCGTCAGTCCACGTCTGTACGTCGCTCATAGCCACAGTTGCTTCGCGGCGCTAACACCCAATTTAAAAAAATTCTGAAAAAAACTCCCTTCAGTACCCCTACTTCCTACGCAGACTCGATGAGGTGCTACGGCGATGAGCTGTCGATACACCGACAACGCAAGACGTACTGCCAAGGATGTGTTCCTTCCTGGTGCAACACTTTGTCTTTCCATACGCATCCACCCCCATAAAACATCGAATGCAATCAAACCCGCGAGAAGCCACACTCCTTCCAGAGCGAAGGCAGTCCGAGGAACTCGAGTAAGTATTTCACGGGCCCATTCATCCTTCAACTAGGCCTAAATCACGGCAACGCGTCACCAACTCCGAGCAGACGACATCCTTCTTTCTTTCGAGACCACAACTGATACGGAAAGAGAAACTGCTTTCGAGGCTCGGATTCTGTTTCACGAGGGGCCTCGCAGTCAGACGGAGGGGGAAGACCCCGTGTATAGATAAGAACTTGGGCAGTTGCGTCACGTGCGTTTGGATAAGACGTTGAGACCATTCACCCGTATATATAAACCTCGCGTATAGACGCCGAAATTCCGATAAGCAGACACTTATACGTTTCGGGAATGACGGTTGATAATATAGACAACTGCGACCGACGCTATCCAAGCAGCAGAATGTAATGGAAGCTGGCATGTGCGAATAATTATTGTAAAACCGAAGTAAACATACAAAGCAAATAGTCGTATAACCACCAGACACCCATGCGGCACATTTCCGAACAACGATACACGATATATTCGTAAGGATCAGAATATGAAATAATGATTTACCTACAATTATTTGTTTATTTTTTGCTTCCTCTATCACATCACATCACATAATGTGAAGTATAGCGCTTACTTTGTTTTATTCCCTCTCATCCTGTGCCGTTCTCGGACTTATCGTATCGGCGTAGTCGTAAGTGCCCTCCGCTCCGACTCCGTATCGGATACCGTAAAATCGGTATCATAATACTAATACGTAATACTTCGAATCTGATTTGTATTTATGTATTCTTTCTGTATTTATAATACATAATACTAATGCTTGTGTATATTACACGAGTAATATTAGTAATACATTGGTGCATAACTTGGGGAGAAAGAAAGCAGAAATATATACAATTTGCATTACTTATCGAGGCAGTCATTCTCCAATCACGTTTTATTTAAGGTGCTTACATTTTCAGTATGTTCTCAAGGGGGTAGTCCTAGTGCATGGCCTTTCCGAATGATGAGATATTGATAACCGCTGATAATTGATCACAGTGAACAGCCTGCTCTCAGTGTGGCAGACTCTTGATTTCGTCCAGTCTGAACGATAAGATGTGGACCGTTCAAAAGTGCGTGATTATCCCTAGTTCGACTGCGTACAAGGGTGACTGGACTGGACGCACTCTGTCCTATGACAAAGGGCTTGCAATGGGATGACTCATCCTTACGGAGGCTGAAATGGACAGAATGTGGGGAAGCCTCCAGTAACCTCTGGCCCCCGAGGTCGCCCCCTTGGGGATAATTTGGGGCAGAGGAATGATAGGGGCCTTGTTCATGTCCAAATGTTTGTGGGACGCGAAAAATTACTGATAAAATGCACCGGTGCCACTCAGCCTGTCGCACTGACGACCTCTGGGAAAGTATTACACCTTCAAAAGTATTATAACACGCATGTAATACCTCGATTTTGTGTATTACAAAACAGATACAAAAACGTTTCGAAAATGACTATTATAATATATAAAAATACTGAAAAGTATTACAGTAATAGTATTATAATACAAAGTATGTAACTGCCCTATTACTAACCCTATTACTGCCCACCCCTGCAACCAGATATCAGCAAACTGATGTCAGCCACTCCAGCGGAATCTAAGAATGCGGCCTGTGCAGTGTCTAGTGTGTGGAGTACGTGATCAGATGAGAAATGTATGCTGCGTGTTGGGTACTCAGTGGGGTACCGGACTGAGACAATCATTTATGTAACCATTCGGATGGAGAAACACTGCGACAGGGCAGTGTTGTAATGCGAGAGTGAGACAGTACTTTATACTGCGGAAAGGAGGAGGAGTGTCGTTGGGAGGAACCCAAGAGGTCTGCCTGCCTGATTAGGCGGCATGTTTCTCGGGAAGGGAAAGGTGGTGGAGAGGAGAAAGGGTGAAGTGGAAGACCGAGCGGAATCCGCTCGGGGGGAGGATAGCTGCGTCCATGGGCCGACTTCGGGGAACTGTGCCGGCATACGCCTATTACACATCTGAGGGAAACCCAGGAAAAACCCCAGACGGCACAGCCGGCCCGCGGATTCGAACCGCGGACCTCCCAGTCTCCAAGCGCACGCGTTACCGCTGCGCCACCGGAGCTGGTAACTGCGGAAAAAAACGCAGATTTTCAGCATTTTAGTTCGGAATTCGGATTCTTTTGCTGCAGAAAGTGGGAATAAGGAAAGGGAATTTCCAGATCACCATTTACACCTGTTTTTCGATTGATTTTTGTGGGCTGAACTTGGCTGCAGTGCTATGCCAAGACAACCCGTGACAGTGGCGAGGCTAGCCTCGTTCACACCGCCGCATTACAAAAATAGCGTTAATATCGCAGATTCCAATGGAACCCGTATCAGATATTAAGCTGATAAGAGCAGAAACTACAGATGATCTTAGCCAAAAGGCCGAGAAGCGATACTATGCTATGAACCTCTCCGGTTTGAGAGCCCTTCCCGTCGCTGAAGCCAAAAAGTACGGAGTCTCAAACGATGTATATCGAATTACTTGAGTATCGGACACATCTGACATATGATTATCCTGTATACTAGCGAGTGTCACACCGAAAAGCACGCGTTTGCATTTCAAGTTTCGGCAGTACAGATATACATATGCTGCTGCTCTACAGATATACGGATCTGAAACGGATTTATTTTTTTTATTTACCTTAAGAGCCCGAAGGGGCATTACATAAGGGGGGTACAACTGATGCATCCAAAATGAACAGCAACAATAGAACAATCTTACATAGATAAAGATATTATAAGTGTTAATTAGATAAAGAAATCAGACAAAGCAGCCTTAAACAGTGCTGCATCTTTAATTGTAACTATGGAAGATGGTAATGTGTCCCATTCTGAGATGGCCAATATTCCCAAAGAGGAGGACCATTGGTGACACTGTCGGGTGCGATTGGGGGAGGGGGAAAGGGGGGTAAATTGAGTATCGGGGATATGATTTGGCGCCTTTGCCGATATATGTGAGTCTTTCTGCGTATCGTTCGTTTGGAAGATGGGTGGGACATAGGAACACCGAAGCGCCTCATTGCAGTGACGTCATGTTTGGTCACACGACATTGGAAAACATATTGCCGCACCGGAGTCACATTAGGAGGGCACGCCGTGAGTTGCGTGCAATTACGAGAGAAAATTGGAAAACAACACGCGGCTGCCTCATTCGGCCTGCAGTAAGACTCCAGTGACGCAATCCCATGTTATGCCATGTCACGTGTCTCCAAGGCGCGCAAAGGCTGTACGTGACGTCACGTGCACGATCCTCGGTCCTTCTTCCACAATGTACACGATGGTGCATGAATACAGAACAAAGGAGCCGTTTGGAAACGCGTTCAAACAGGAACTCGCGAAAAGCCTCCAATTGGCTTATCCAATGACTTATCATGTTTTCGGAAACTTAGTATGAAGCTTCTACGTTCCCCTAAAACTCCCTAATAGCAGAATTTTAGGAGAACGTAGAATTTTCACGACAGCCCATCACTCCCGAACGGTAGTGTCAATTGTGAAGTCGATAGGAGACAGGAGGTCGGTTACCAGGAAATATAGCCACCGACTGTGATGCAATGGATTTGGGACAGGTCCCCGTCCCTGTTTTGGATCCACCAAAAACATTTGGTGGATCCAAATTTGTTCTCTTCCTGTTCTAGACAGTTTACTACATTACTTTGCCTCCCTCCTGCACACATCACTTCGCCTCAATGCAGCCTTGTCACTTCGCTATTTTTGAGTGCTGGAATGCAAAGTTTATGCTTTGTATGCTTTTAGTTTACAAGTATACGCTCCAACTATGTCGTCTTGGCGAACATTCAGCATGCCCTCATACAATGTCCGCTCTATACGAAACGGGGGTGCGGCTACTCCGGGTGCTCAGTTGAGTACAGTCAACAGGAAAACATTCAACCTGGCTATTATATAGGCCCGCGCCAGAACCCCTTCGAGATCTCCAAATTAATGTTAATGGTGTTCCTGGTGACTACCTGTTCGCTCCATAGCATAAGCATGTTGTGTCACTGTTTTCCAATGACCCCTATATGCGCCCTTCGACGTTTCTTCTTTCCTTTTTTTTTTATTGCTTCCTCCTTTCGATCTGCATAGCATAACTCATTAGCACCACCAACAGAACACACCTCAATATTGACGACTTATATTTCGCTCATTTCACTCCATCCTCATATCCCTCATCCAATATCACACATGTGATTGAATTGATTCATTGGTAAAAGAAAAAAAAAAGAGATGTTAGTCTCCAGCCACTCGGGTCTGACAACTCCAGGACGCGTTATTCAGAAAAGAAATGGAAACTACACAAATCTATACAGTTTGAAACGGAATGGATGAAAACATCACCACACATGCCTAATGGGGTACAGCATCCTGCTTCTCAGCGGTGCTCCCCCCCCCCCCCCATGTCGTAGTCAACACTCATCTGTTGTTTTTGTTGTTGTTGTTGTTGTTTCACTTTTTTCTGCACTCCAAAATAACTTCAGATCTCCGGACATCCGTAAAAAAAAAAAGACGAAAGATTGACCTGTTCGTATGTTCTAAAGGGAAAACTGCGAAGACGTGCTCACTATAAGATGGTGATATGGCAACGAAGTATACTTTAAAGAGAGCCATATCAACTGAAGTCGGACCGACAAGACCACGAAACGAAACAAACGAAATCGTGCGCGCGTTCCGAAGCAGACGACGTTCTGCAAAGGGAGAGAGGGAGAGAGAGCACAGTGGCGCCCCCGCCGTCCGAGACGACGAGAGCAACTGCAACAAGTCTGGCCGAAAATGTTGCAGCCGTCGTCTGTCATTCTCAACCTATCCGCCCCCTTCAGTAGGGGGAACTGGGGTCGAGTTTCTCCCGAGAGAGATTGGGGTGAAGGAAAGACGCCTGCCACAGAACCCCTTCTGTGTCGCTCACGGGAGGTTTTTCAACAGCTCGAGATATGATGGTCAAAAGTGGAATCTTCCAGGCACAATCACGGGTTTGCAACGTACAAATAGTTTCGTTTAAAATATGTGCTACTGCGACACGCGTGATTGAAGACTTACGGGCAATAGTGGTGTAAGCGTAAAAAGGTAAAGCGTGTAAAGTAAATTACATTTTGCATTTCACTAACACTATACCAACGTAAATGTTCTGCGTGCAAACTATCGTTACAAGGATGTATATAAACTGCTAAAAATATGTACAATCTACCGTTCGGAAAGGGGGGGGGGGCGTACACGAGTACACATACCCGGCAAAATTCGACTGAAATTTTGGTTCTGATTATTTGCACCATTTACTGGGTTTGTTAGCTGTTCTTTCGAAGCTATTGTCCGTAAGCCTCCATTGCTTCAGTCCAAACGTCACTCCCTAAAAACTCGTTCAGCCGAAGCTCTAGAAGGAATGCCCGTACCGAATTTCATGAACGTCACCTTCACGATGAAAAAATCGTTAACACACCGACACACATCCATCTCCTAATAAAGTTGTTGTTGTTTGTAGCCCTATAGCCGAGTAACACGGAGTTCCATTTCACAGCCACTTGCAACTAGCGATTTCTTTTCGATTTTCTTTTCTTTTTTTTTTTCGTTTTACGTTCATTTTTGCCGCGTTTCGGGAGGTCTCAAAAACTGTAATAACTGAATACCGGGACTTGTAACTCAGCTACAACGCAAGACAGACTTCGTCCGTTTTTCGTACATCAATGGAAGCGGAAAGAGAATGCTCAGCATTTTTTTCCCAGAATCCGCACCGCGATAAACTCCATCCCGTAAGCGTCTATGGCACAACAAACAGGAGATAGTCACGAGAGCGCCGGTTTTTTACGCAGGAAACCGCGTATACATACGCCGTTGCACTTTATCGCAATCGGGGAAAGTCGAGGGCATCTACAGTCGGCTCGAAACGGCCTCGGACGAGCACTGCCAGGACAAAAACAAATGTTTCTGTCCTCCGTTCCTTTGTTGCTGCTTTCGGAATGAACGGGGGGGGAATATGTTTATTATATAAAAAAATAGGAGGAAAGGTTAGCCACCGCTACGGCGGCTTGCTATTCCCAGGAAAGCAAAGAAAGAAAAAAGGGAAGGAAAGACAAATAAAAAGAAAAACAAACAAAAAGAACGGATAACGCGAAGAAGTGTATGGGTGGAATGGTTACAGTCAGGGATGGGCATAAAAACATTTTTTGAGTATTTAAATGCAAAACATAATTACAGTATTTAAATACCATAATTATTACCATAAGTACTGCGAGGAAGATGTCATCTGGAATTACAGAAATAATAATGATAGCGACAAATCAGCAATGAACAACAGCATTTATTTGTTATTTATCGTGGCGATTTTAATATTAGATGTCTCGATTAAGATTAGATGCTTTCGGCAAGCTGGGAAAAGTACAGGAGCTTTTCGGCGGCTAGTTGGTTGCTGCGGAAAATGGCCTAAATACTAAAGGTGCGACGGCGGACATATTCTACGAGATGATGGAATGCCCATTGGCTCACTGTGAATCATTTGAATCACTTACTTAACCGTAGCCCGATAATTATACATGCTGTAGGAATACGAGAGCATGTACACATGGGAGACTGCGACTAGCCAGCTACGACGCAACGGTGTATTGCTGTTGGATATCAATCACAATATCTCTAACAATATTCCCCCTGACACTATAAGAAACGTGGTAGGGGCACACAAAAGCAATATCTGAAACGCTCATCGCTCATCCACAGGTTACGTCTGAATGTGGCCTTCACTCCGTTCTATCGCTACAAGCAAGGCTGTGAGGCTAGCCCTATGCGCAACGAGTGTGGTGTACTTGCCAACGTAGAACAGATTCTCCTCCGCTGCCAAACCTATATCAACGAGAGGCGTACACTGCAGTCACAGCTTGCCACCTTTGGCTGCCGCCCCTTCAACTTGTCGAGCATCCTCGGCCCTTGGGGACACCGCGGCCCACTCCAGGGCGGCCTTACGTCATGTAGTTGGCTTTTTTGAGGCGACTGGCCTTAAGGACTCATTGTGACCCCAACAGCGCTCTCGGACATTCCCTCCATCACGATCACGATCAGGATCGCCATCGCCGCTCCGATCATTTCCCGTCATCTCTCATCATCGCCATCACTCATCATTGTCACCACTCATATTAGACCCCCTAGCTATGGGGTAGCGTTTCATTCCTACAGTGGAAAACCTCCCCACTTCATCATCAGAATATATCTGTTGTTGTTGTTGTTCTGAAACGCAGCTGAGAAGTTTAATACAGAGACGACATAAATTTATCCACAGCGAGAGCAACAAAGGAGGTCGTCTCTGCATCAAACTTCTCAGCAGTTTCAGACCTTGTTTGTTTGTGTTCTACGTTCCCGGGGTTTTGTCGTGAATCCCTGCCACCAGTCCGCTCGTTTTCTCACCATTCTCTTGTTGTGTGTTATTATGCAATTCGAACAGTTAGAACAAGAAAATCTCTTGCGTCGTCTATTTTATTTCGAGACTCTTCAGTTCATTAACTTTCGTCTGCTGTTGTTTCGGATGCCAAATATTTTATTACTGCTCCCGCTAGTCTATACAATTAGAAGTCATAAGTTCTACGTGTATTTCGAGGTCATATCGCAACGTTGCGGCTGGATATTAGAGGATGATTTCAGTGCCTCTATCATCGCTTTCCACAAATTACAGCGAAATCGTATCGCTTATCACGGCAATGAAAGCACTCCATAGCTGCGTTTACATAAAGGCGACATAAGTTGACTCAACTGAATAAGTCGATCTTTCGTCTGCATGTAAACCGGTCTATATCGACTTAGCAGAGAAGTCGACACAGCAAAGAAGTAAGAAGTCGCTCGGCTTGGACAGTTCAAACGATAAATGTCGACTGAACTCCGCCATGTAAACCGCGTCAGTCGACTCACTTCCAATACGTCATTGCTGGATGCCTCGTCTTCCAGACACAGAAGAAGACGTAGCAAAATAGCTGGCAGCGCGGGACGTCCAAAAGAATGCAAGTGGACATACGGCTGTTTGATTATGAAAAGAATGGCGTGACGACAGACTGCAAAAGTACTATTGGAGAAGTAAAAATTCACGCGATGACAACGTTGTGCGTAACCGTATCTAAATTTCAACGTTACAATTTAAAGGTGAGGGTGGCGCTTCAGTCGAGGATCAGTCGACTGAATCCTGCAGTGATCTATGGCGCCTTAGTCGCAAACGCAGTTCATGAGGTGAACGAAGGAAGAACACAACGTCCCACGAAGAACCGAATCGGCGAATTGGTTGGTTGGTGGCGTGTTATTACCGAGTGATCTGCCTTCCGGAGCGGTGGAAGCCATGTTGCTCGTGGGCGTCCTGGGCCGACTTCATAGGAAAGCGGGCCGCCATACAGCGTCTGAGGAAAACCCAGAGGAAACACCCACAGACAGCGCTGCAGGGATACGAACACGGGTCACCTCCCACTCTCGGCAAGGAAGTGGATCCCATTATAGTCACGGGAGCAAAGACGCTTCGGCTACTTGGACATAGACGTCACTCGGCCGATTGGGACATCGCCTTTGGAAGTCAAATGATTAACGTTGCCGCAGGGTCTTCGATGCATTCGACAAGACGGGATTCAGCAGATTGGGAATGTAAGCAGATGCAATGGGATGGAATGTAAACAGTTGACACAAACAGGCGTATGCGATCAACCGTAGCGCGAGGAAGATCTTCTGAACGGGTCATCTTTACCCCGAATCCACGTGAACCATACAGAGAAAAGTTTGGATATACTTCCTTCGACAGTGACTAACCTGTAGTGTTACGTCTTCCGACGAGTATGATCATGAGCGAAGTCAAGCTGGTCTAACAATTTACCTCGTGTATCTTTAACGAGGCGCAAATTTTAGCAGTATCAGAAACTTTTACCGTGCCACGAATTTTCTGTGGCCCTCAGCCGGGTTAGAACTGGCATCAGTAGTTTTCGAAAAGTTGGGTCGAATCAAAAGGATTGCCGAGCTCAATGTCTGTTCCATAAAAGAGAGAGAAAGAGAAAGCAGGCACAAACTACGTGTCACCTGCTTAGGAATAAGACGCAGGTACGCTCGAGGTACGCTACGTGTTGTTAGCGCGCACGTTAGCGATACGTGCACTTAGCCTCCATAGTGTAGGACAGCAGCGTAGCTAGAAAAGATTTGTGGGAGGGGTTCCATGGTAACTTTATGTGAGGAAGGAGGATACCACCACTACTTTCTATTTCCTAAATGAACTACCAAAGGTACGAGTTATAGGACAGAACGCCCCGAATCCCCCTCGATACTAGTGTCGGAGCAAGGACAGCGACACGAAATGCGCATGCGCTACGCGTTCGCCGTCTTCCTCAGCATTCCGCTACTTTTGGCAATGCATTCTTTTTTTAAGTATGTGCCCGTCATCAGAGATACGATACAGCACGGAAAGCAAAATAAAAGGTTGTCATAAACTTCCGCCGCAATAAAAGTGACACTTCAGCCGAACTGTGCTGGAGAAGTACTGGGAAAAGAGTCGCGCCTGCGATCCCCGCAAAGCCGGCGCCTAAGAGCAGAGCACGCGCGGGCGCACGAGCGATTGGGTAACCTTTCGAGGAAGTCCCGAGATAAAGGCCCATTCTTCGCAGAAACACAACACACACACCGATTGGACGGAGAGAGAGAGAAAAAAAACACAAAAGGCACAGTTAGCGACGACCCCGATAGCCGCTGCCGCCGCCGCAGGGGACAGACCCGCATCGTCTGCGTAATACAGACGTTAGCGCGCAGGGTAAAGTTGACAGCTATTTGGTCGTCATCGTTATTGCATGTGTACAGTCGGAAAGAGGACTGGGGAAGGGGGCTCGAAAGAGAACATAGAGCTTTAATCAGACGACTCCGGATTTATTTATCCGAGGTTTATTTCTTCGTGAGGACGACGCCGATTGGATGCAGTACACTCTAAGAAAAAATAAATAAATAAATAAGAGTGAAATGGGCAGTAATTCCAGCTTCTAATCCCCTAGATTGCACTTACTCCCCGTTTTAGTCCCCTGACACCGAAATTTGCTCCGCAGGACTTCAAATACTCGCTGTACTTCGCAAATCGTCTTCCGAATGCAACAGTCTTACGTAAATATGCGCCCTTTCTGAATTTGACGGAATAGAGGGCTATATATAGCTTAGCTAACTTAGCAATTTTCCACTTGCGCAGAGGAAGAAATAGTTCGCGAAATAAAAACAGAAATAGGGCTTCATCGCTTGCACGCGTTACGAGCTAACGAGGGGTGGGGCACTCGTCGAGAAGGGGCAAGTGATAAAACACGTGCACGGCGCTCTTCGCGCGATACGTGAAGGGGCGTGGTATACGTCACGCGCAATGTGTCACGTGCCCATCTTTTTGAATTTCCCGCCACTCGTCAGCTCGTAACGACCGTAACGACGATGTAGCGATTAAGCACTTCGGTGTGTGGTGCCTTTGTAACTGCGCTATAAAATTTACAAGAACGCCCGGAGAAAGGAGCCATCGGTCCGGCCAGATCTTCTCGAGTGACGTCAGCGGACCTGCATGACACCGCGCGAGCAGGAGCAACGACCTCTGTCGTTCACATATAGTACACATCTTTGAAGGGGGTGGAGGGTTTCTAGAGGGTGTGCAGATCAGAGGTCACCCGCGTCGTTCCTTCGCTATGCTGGTCCATATTTGTTGCGCAACACTCGCAGTCAAATATGAAAATTTTATGGGGCATTTCACAAGACGGGACAAGACGGTCGTCTGCCAAAAGGTAAGACGAAGACTCTATCGGTGAAATGCCGACCACGAGCATTTACTTGTACAATTGACCTGGGAAACTGTCCGGTTCGCCTTCATGGGGTCATCTTGTGAAAGCCCGTTTGCTCCGAGAGCACCGGGAAAACTTCCTGTAACTGCAGGATCCAGCGATAGTCACGCAAGACTGCAAAATCACAACGAAACGGCGAGCTTCTACTGTTAGGCTCTACCTGTAACGATCCATTCATCGCTGCCAGTTTCTCGATGGTACTTTGAGAAGGTCGAAAGTAACACTCAAGGAGGAAGCCGACTATAGGTGTGTACTGTCATGAAGTAGGGGAACTACCTATGGATGTATGTAGTTCCCCGGTTGCATTTTCCTAGAGCATATATATATATATATATATATATGTAGAAGCTAATTATCTCACCTAATAAAGGTCGTGGAACGAAAGTACGATTAACACTTTCATGTAGGACATGCCAGCCTGAGGGTATAGTGAATTTAGCCTTCTTTGGTGACTGCTCTTGTTGCTCTGAGGTGCGGGAGCGGTGGTGTGGTGTAGAGCCCTGCGCGGATGAGACATCCGCATCTGATCCGCGCATACGTTAGCCGCGTCCGATGCGCACCGCAGCATACACAACAGTTTAAATCCGCATCCGATCCGCAAAATCCGCACGTTCCGTAGCGCGCGTAAAGACCGCAGGAAGCATATGTTGGTATAATTTCGGATGCCTCCATGCTGTCACGGAAGGACTCAAGACGACAAGCGAAGGTAAACCTTTGAACAAGCGCGATATGGAGAGACTTCTGGAACGCGTGGAACGCTACCTCGCTGGTGCTCGCGTGGTTCGAGATGTAAGAATGCCTCCTCTGAGTCCTCTCCCATGGTCAAAGGTGAGCCCGAGCATGCGTTCGCTGTCGGCGCGCAATACAAATAAAGTGATGGTCGAAAAATTACAGCACGCGGTATATCCGCATCCGATCCGCTGCTTTCACATCCGCGTCCGATCCACATCCGACTTCGACCCATCCGCATCCGATCCGCACACCGCAGGAAGTGCTAAATTTTCATCCGAATCCGCAAGTATCTTGCGGATATCCGCTTCCATCCGCGGATGGTGCATGGCCACCAGGCCGGTGTTATATACCGGCACAGCCGGTTATTTGCTCGCTCTGCCGGTAGGAAGGTGATACCGGCAGCCTTTTGCCGGTATTTGTGACTCAAGACCTTTCATGTGGGCTTTTGCGGGGTTTTCCCTTCAACATTCCACTACAGCTTGAATAAATCTGGAGCATAGCCCCAACTCCGCAGTCACCAGTTCTTTCCTTAGTTATTCATTATTATTATTACACACAGGAACATATGTTTCCTCGTATTATCTTGAGCTCTCTCTCTCTATCTCTCTGTTTTCTGTGTGTGCTCTTCCACCCCTCACCCACTTCCCTTTCCCGCGAGCCTTTCCCATTTCCCTCTATTCCACATCCTCTCCCTCAGCCGGTATTTTTCACTACGAAAGGTGGCAACCCTATGCATGGCTCTAGTAAGCGTCATGCTTGTCCGCGTATGTACGCTAACTAGTGTCGGCCTTTCTTCTTTTCCATCTGACGCAGGTGATAAAGTTCCGACGCAGGACGCACCCAAGAAAATGAAGGAAAAGCAAAGCTATCAGACTTTCCTCAGACGACACGATACATTTCACGAAGGGAGACACATGTAAGAGCAATGCGTAGGGCAATAAAAATAGAAGGAGAACAAGTAGTCGGAAACTGGGGATATTTCTCGCGTAATACCGCTCTTGCGCAAAGAACAGTCTCGAAAAATGATTGCATTGCACGAGACAAAGTAAATGCGCATTAGTCGGTGCGAAGGACACAAAGGGCATTAACATATCCTTAACCCCGCAGCTTCCCTGTTTGTAGGATCGTGAATATAGTACGCCGTCTTTAGATATACAGGGTGTCCCAGAAAACGTGTCACTGAATTATAATAAATAAACTATATCACCTAGAATCATGCGATCAACGGCATTTGTTCTCTCTAGGTTTTTGCCACCTCCTGGTGTGAAGGTCGTGTAACGTAAGTTTAATTATGTAAATTTTTCGGAACTGAGGTCCGAAATTTGCCAAGTAAAGGTCACTCTTTTACCCCACCAATGTGAAAAGCGTGTCTAATTTATTCAAATTAATGATGATTGACAGGGATATTCAGGGCTATCCCATCAGAAAAAATAGCCGAACATCATGCGCTACGGAGCTAACGCGCGACAAATTTTTCAGCGCAATCCTTGTCAGTCCGACGAAAGGACCCAAGCAGCACAATGTACTGAAAGTCGAGTGCAATAGGGGTGGACGGTATGTGTCTTATCAATGTTCTTTAGTTTCATCAGTCTGTTCAAGGCCTTCCATCTACCCGTCCACCCCTATTGCACTCGACTTTCAGTACATTTTGCTGCTTGGGGAGGTTGGAAACTCAGCCCACATGTGCAACGCAGAAAGAGATAACACAGGTATGGCTTATCGCGTCCGACATTCGGTGGGATCACGCTTTCCCTCTCCCAATTTCAGGAACTGAGTGCGATGGCGGTCAAAAAGTCGTCGCGCGTCATGGTTCGGTACTTCGAAAAGCATCCCAAGCATCACAATGTACTGAAAGTCGAGTGCAATAGGGGTGGACGGCATGTGTCTTATCAATGCTCTTTAGTTTCACAAGTCTATTCAAGGCCTTCCACCTACTCATCCACCCCTATTGCACTCGACTTTCAGTACATTGTGCTGCCTGGGATATGATGTTCGGCTATCTTTTCCGATGGGATAGCTCGCGAATATCACTGTCAATTATCATGAACTTGAGTGAATTCGGCACGCTCTTCATATTGGAGGGGTAAAAAAAAATGACCTTTACTTGGCAAATTTCCGAGTTCAGTTCGCAAATATTTATGTAATTAAACTTTCGATACATGACATTCACATCAGGAGTTGGCAAAGACCTAGCAAGAACAACTGCCGTTGACCGCATGATTCTAGGTGGCGTAGTTTTTTTTTTTTTTATTATTATAATTCAATGACACGTTTTCTGGGACACCCTGTCCATCAAACAACGGGATACACAAACTAGGAAAGTACGTATACAGTAGCGGGAAAGGAGAGGCGTTGCGTTTATGATATCGCGGCAGGATTGCGGCACTGCGTCACATTTTTCAAATTTTCAGCGACGCTTAGTACTGCACTACTTCTGAGTGAAGCAGTCTCAGCTGAGAGCAGCAGTCATCCTCCGGAGTCTGAAAAATTCGAATTTATTTCCTACCAGATGTTCGACCCCCCCCCCCCCCCCGAGACCTTTCACCGCAATTTTTCTAGCAACCTATAAAAAAAAAAGAGTGTTCTGTCACATGTGTAACTTTTGCACTGGGTTTAGAACAACGAACTATTAAATACGCTGCCAACATTAAACTGCCTGCATACTGGCATTTACACCGAGCCATTAGCACTGGCAGCCACAAGAGCCCACGGGAAGCCATCAGAGAAGCTACTGGCCATTAAATTCAACTACGGTGAATTGACTGGAGAAGTAAGTATATTCGAAATGTGTTTACACAGTGCATCCGATCATTATTTATAATCCGTCGACAGCAGCTGTTTATTAGAATTTGGTTCCCAACTGGCCACCAGGTATAAGTGAGACTGAGAACACCGCACAGCTGCGAATGGCACGCGAATTCACAACGGCGTCGTATATCGCAACGAAAGCCACAGCATCCTTTGAACGTTGGATACGGGAGCGCTGCATTCTGACTGCGTGACTCACGTTCTCAGTAGCTACTTTATAGTTAAGCAGAAACCATAAGGCGTCAAACCAGTTTCCCCGTAACACACCACCTCTGGAAGCACAGCCGTCTACGCTTCGCTGAAGCACGCTGGCACGAGATCTCCGGCAACTCAAAGCGTGTGTCATGATATCCGGTATAGTTCTTCTCGCGTTATATTTCCCTTCCGGGTCCCATTGTTACTGTTTGCCTGAAGCCGTTCGCGCGCAGACACAGAAAATTAAACCTCGTCTCCAATGAGGAACGTCGGTGTATACAGTGAACCCTCGTTATTATGACCATGGCCGTTCCCGAAAATTTTGGTCATAATGCGGAATTGTCATATTAACGGGGGGGGGGGGAATTTGCAGAGGTTTCACTGCATTGTTCCCCCGGAGTATGGTCGTAAAGCGTGTATGTCAGATTATCGGGGGTCATATTAACGAGGGTTCACTGTATACATAGGGCATGACTTTTTCGGGTTTTATTTTTGGCCAAATTGGGGGGGGGGGGGTAAATATCGGGTGATATTTTTCGTTCGAAAATTCGGGTGTATTCGGGTTAAACCCCGTTACGGCATATTCTGTCGTCAGGAATTCGGGTGATTTTTTTTGTTTAATAAAAATGTGTCTTAACATGGAACTAATGTTTAGCAATGTTATCAAACTTTATTTTTAATGCACGCTTATGAGTGTGCCACGCGACCCGGATGTTTTCGGGTAGATTCGGGTTAAACCCGAATTTTACAGAATTCGTTCGGGGGGTAAATGTCGGGCGGATACGGGTTTAACCCTAAAAAGTCAGGCCATATATACAGTAACGGAGAAACAGAAGCGTCGAATGTTGCTTCCGGGGCAGGAAAAAAAAAAAAAGAACTGGCGAAGAGAATAACCGGACGAAGTAGATAGTAGGCATTGCTCATCACATTGTTGTATAACACGATACAACAGAATGCGAGCAAATTGCTGGTGTAAGCTAGTTGGTTTGTAACATCGTTGGAAGTAAGTTGGTTTGGGGGTGGGGGTGGGGGGGGGGGAGATGTTACACAGCAACCCCCAGACTCGGAGCAATATTACCAACGAGTATATTATTTTATATCATTGGATAACAGATGCCGTGCAGAAAAAAATGGTCGGCCATTTTGTGTAAAAACGAGCACGCTAACGGATATGATGACACAGAGAAAGAGATAGAGAGAGACGATGATGAGACGGCGCTGATGCCGGCCAGCAGGCTGAAAGATGGTGATGATGATGATGATGGCAGTTCAGCGATGAGGAATGACGCGTTGTATGAAGCAAAACATGAAATTAGTGCAAGAGCAGTAACTGATGCAAGAGATGTAACTTCTTTCTCGACATCTTATGTGTATTTTTTTATATATATATTTCCTCGAGGATGTTTCGCTTGCACTGTAGTGCTGAGTCAGCCTGCAGTAGGTTATGTGTTCAGATAACCAATATGTTTGCAATGGCTGCGTTGTTTATTGTTGCGTGCATTAGTCACACTTATCAACTGCATTTCTTCGTCGCTTGCAGGACAAGTAACTGCTATGTACTGCTCGCGACACGGTTGTCTGAAATCGCCTGTCAGAAATCGTCCTGAAATCGCCTGAAATCGTCGTCGCCTGAAATCGCCTGTCAGAAATCGTCCTGAAATCGCCTGTCAGTTCTGAAGCCCGTATTTCCTTGATTGCCCTCGAAAATTTTGTTCCAATATTGCATTTAAAGGTGGACCATATGCTGCACATGTTTCTTACTCGAAATAAATGATCTTGCAACACCTCAAGATTTCAGATGGGATAAACCACGGGCTGCTGATTTCACACAACCGTGTCGCAAAGCAGTACTACATTGAGTGTAAGAAGAGACTGCGCCTCACAGTCTCCTCTTGAAACCTGAGGTACAATTAGGGTTGCCACTTTTCGGATTGAAAATTACCGGCTGAGGGAGAGGAGGTGGAATAAAGGGAAAGGAGGAAAGGCTCGTGGGAAAGGGAAAGTGGGTGAGGAACGTTCTAGCTGGCTCGACACAACCACCAACAGCTTTGCACAACCACTGCTCTTGTACCCTCCGAACACAAGACGTAATGAATAACAATGATAATAATAATAACAATGAATAATAATAATAATGAATAACTAAGAAAACGACTGGTGACTGCGGAGTGTGGTCTGTGCTCCAGATTTATTCAAGCTGTAGTGGAATGTTGAAGGAAAAACCCCGTAAAAGCCCTTATGAAAGGTCTTGAGCCACAAATACCGGCAAAAGGCTGCCGGTATCACCTTCCTACCGGCAACCGGCAGAGGAAGCAAATAACCGGCCGCGCCGGTATAATACCGGCCTGGTGGCAACCCGAGGTACAATACTGGCGGTACGCTAGTATTGTAGACAACAACAACAGAAACAACAACAGCAATAATAATAATAATAAATAATAAAGTCTGACGACGACTACGATTATACAGTGCAAGCCCTATCAGGTGCGGTGTACGGCGTGTACCGCAGCTCCTGCATTGCATCATCGTATAGGTTTGTTTGTTGTCGTTGTTATCTTCTCCGAGTGCGCTATATTCCATTTTCTGAGACGCGTGCGCACGAGTGGATGTTTGCAGGTGCCGGTGTACAAGGATCAGGGCCGCGGTTTTCGCGCTTCCAGGAACCACTTATCACGCGGCGGAGAGGTGTCCCGCCGTTTCTGCGAATTGTTTATACTTCACACTTCCCATATCGTTCCGAGATGATTTCCAGGGAAATGACCGCTTCCTGTCAACACCTGTCATTCTAGGAGCCCCAGATAAGCAGCGCCCTCCCTCTCCGGCTTCTCCATTGGGTGCTAGGGTCCAACGTAGCACCAATTTTCCTCGAATTTCACTCATCGCTTTATCCGATAAGGTTCAATGAGTCGATAACATACGCATACTATGCAACTTCCATGACGAGCACTTTGCTGCGTGAGGGAGGTGCCCGGTAGTATCATCGTGATGTTGGTGATGGCTCGGATATATCGGAACCAGTTAGGCAACACAAAGACAAGAAGCTTCGTATTTTCACGCGTATTAGCCGCGGCTTATGCGCGATTTTTTTTTTTTTTTTCTCACGGGCGCCCTGCGGCGTATCCACCGGTGCGGCTTATTTGACTTATATGACTATTTTCCTGGTATTTTCCCCATACGCCGATTTTAACGAAAGGGCCGACAGTGTCTCTGGAACAGCACTGCCCTGCCGATGCACGAACAGTGCGTAACAGGGACGGGTCCACATTCGAGTAGATTGATCTTCCTGGTGCATTCCCCCAAGCAGCTTTAAGGAAAGTGGTGACAGTGATTCACGTCTTCTGGAAGATCACTGACCCATCAGTCCACGAAAAACACCCGACAAGGGCACAATCCGATCTTGGTAGAACTCCAGAACTGATCTCCTCTGTTGTACACTGTGCCGATGTCGGAGTATGGACCACAGGGTTTATGGACTTCTCTATGGTCTCCTTTGTCGCACAAATCAGTCGTCTCGTATTGCCCCGCGGCCTATCTGCGGGTGCGGCTTATCTGCCAGAAAATTTTCAAAACGTCCCAAAAAACGCGTCCTGCGGCTTATCTGCGATGCGGCTTATACGCGTGAAATTACGGTAATTGTGACACATAGTTGCAAGGTCAACTACGCGTCATTTGTTCGTGTTCGCTCAGTCCGAAGAGACGGCCGCAATTCGACCTTCCTCTCAAGCCGGGATCGAGACCGTTTTTCTTGGCTATAGTTGCGGCTTGCTTACCCTGATTGGCCCCCCTTATGACTTCGCGCGGAGTCACGTGACTATATTACCGCTTGTATCTCACGGACTGCTCGGCAACGCCTCATCGCTTTTTTTTTTCTTTTCCTGCCCACACCCCTAAAGGGTGCCTCTGTCATTTCAGCTTGAGACATAAAGCTGTTACAACCATACCTGGGTAAATTACTTCTAAAATATAATTAAATTACGTTACTCATTACTCCAATTAAAATGTAATTAAATTACATGACTTATTACTGCAATTGAAATGAAATTACATTATAATTACTACGGAAAAATAATGACATTACAAAGTCATTAGTGCGAGCTTAGTCACACTCTTCTATCTGTCACAGAGCTACATGCCAGGCTAGTGTGCCACATATGACGTATAGTTCCACAATGTAGAGACGAAGATGACACAATGTATCACAACAACAAGAAGGTTGTCTGGAGGACGGGGCCCGCAAACAATGATTCTCCAATGCCACAAACCGAAACACTTGATTCTTTTGTAAAATGTAATGCGTATAATGCCATTAAAATTACTGCCCGAATATAATTAAATAACATTACAAATTACATAATGTCAAAAGTAACGCATTACATTACAAATTACCAGAAAAAGTAATTCATTACTGTAATTTTATTACGGCAATGACATTACTACCCAGGTATGGTTACAACGTATTCGTAATAATGACTCCCCCCTCCCCCCCATGTTTTGCAGCAACCCACTCCCACCCCCTTCCTGCGACCCCGTACAAACCACTGCATATACTTAGGAATATAGGTTACGGATTATATCAGGTACGACAGAGTGATGGTATAGTCTGTCTGACGTGGACATTGTTTCCGCATAACAAACAAGGTAACCTGTCTTTAGGGTTCCTGGTCTCCGGTGTTTACCGAAAAGCACCGATAAACGTACGCCGGTAAAATTTTTTTACAAGTTCGGTGAAAATAATTATTCACCGATTGTCGTCGAAATGTCGACTTCAGGTGTCTCGATTGAATTCCCTGTCCCTCCGCTCTGAACTGGTTGGCAGCGGAGAGTGGACATGAGGTCGTTCTTGAAAGAACGGATATTCCGTCTTTAGGTTCTTCACGGGGTCTTAATGTTGCCGATAGTCAGGATCCAGGCCAGGTACAAATCGATCCGCATAACGAGAATAGGTCCGTTCGGTGAGGAAGTGCCCCAGCTAGAGCCTAGAGACCATGGAGTGTACATGTGCGAACTGTTCGCCTATTCTGCAAACGCTGAAAACTAGCACACGGAACGACTGAATGATTTGCCTTCCACAAGAAAGCTCCGATGCTAATTCCTTACAGTGAAAATAGCGCTGTGCGATGTCACCTGCATCGCGAACGTGTACTTCACAAACTTATCAACCCCTGATTTTAACACTTGGCATTGTAATGAAAAAAATTGTAAAAAAAATAGAAGAAAGAAGAAGAAGAAAAAGAAGAACCACAAGGACATCAAGCGTTGGTTTACTGTATGCATGGGAAACTCCCGTCACCTTCCTCGCCGGTTTCCACCGGGTGTCTTCACGGTTCAAAATATTACCACCGAAAGGCACCGATTCCTGGTGAGCGAAATAGCCACCGATTTCTCCCTGAAAAATTAAGCACCGAAAACCGGGAACCCTACCTGTCTTAAATTTCCGCGCGCACAGCGCAGACGATACTGCCTCCATCCAGCGGACAATGACGACACTTACGGAGACGAAGCGCGCGGTTCAAACTGCCAGGAAGGCCTTTATTTATTTACTTTGTTTTTATTTTTTTGCATAATGCTCGTCACGTCAACAATATCCGAGGCTGAGAAGAGAGGCAGCGGGAGAAATCAGGAAGATACCGTTTCAATGCCGTAAACGGTGCGATTTTTTTTTTAATCTCGTACCAACACCGCGAAACAACAGCGGCTGTAAGCGGTGCACAGACGTGAGCGGGACGGAATGGAGGACGGAGGAGGGTGTTAAGTGCGCGTCTTGAGCCGACTGCACTGTGGCGATATTTTATTTTATTTTTTGTGTTAGCGCCGCGGAGCAACTGTGGCTATGAACGGCGTAGAGACGTGGACAGATGGAGAGAGGACAGCAGCAGGAAGGAATGAGGGACAGGGGGGTGGGGATAGTATGAATGTTGGGCCGACTTCAGGGGGGAACTGTATGCCGGCATTCGTCTAGAACGTCTAGCAGACAACCTAGGGAAAATCCTCAGACAGGACAGCCGGTGGTAGGTTTCGAACCCACCACCTGCCCGCTCTTCAGCACGACCTTGGCTACCACCTGAGGCGGATCTAGGATTTTTCTTTGGAGGAGTGGGGGGTTGGGGAAAAGGGTTTCTTTCCTTGGACAGCATCATATACTACACTACCTAAGGTCAAATGAAGTTCTACGTAACGACAGACATTGAGGGGGGTGGTGATGATCCGGCCTCCCCCTACCTCCCCCATTATCCGCCTCGGGCTGCCATCCACGTGGGCGATATCTGACCCCGGGAAAATTTTTCCAATCAGAAAACTCGGACAGCAGAGCTAGCGTTCTCTTGGAGCTACTCTAGCTGTTTATGACCAGGACCGGCGAGAGGGGGTGGAGGCAGTCGCGGATGGCGCCCAGTCCGCTTCAGATAGACTATGCCTATATAGAATACCTAGACTATGGTATCGAGAGACGTGAGGAGGGGAGACCGGGCATGACCCATCTCCGGGGCCCGCAATTTCTCTCGCCGGCCCTGTCTATGACGTGAGATTTCAATTCAAACAAGAGGCAGAACCGTTCGGAGGAAGACTGATTCTAAACAACTTTATTGTGAGATGACGTGGGGGATAAAATAATGAGCCCCTTCACAATAAGGATCGAAGTCCAATAAGGTCAAAAGAGCTTTGAGCGCAGAGCGTTGGTGGGCTGGATTTGGTCAGGGACCAAGCAATGAGCAGTGCGGAAAATAAGCATCGCTGAACTTCGCGTGCTTCGAACTTTCGATGCTTCCAAAGAGTTATTAACACGAGAGCACTCTCACATGCAGACATGTACACGTCCTTGAAACACACTCTCCTACCTATATGTACAGCCATTCCTTCCGAGAAGACAAAGCTGGTTTTCCCGGAAGTTTCCTGTTCCGCTACGTGAATATTCCGTATCTTCCGGCTGTTCTTCCATAACTCGATACTCACACACGAAAATCCCCCCCTCAAAGGAGGAAGACACATCTGCTACATTTCCATTTCCGAAGCGCCCCTGAACGAAGCGAACCCAAAACTCGACTTCTTACATTTGTCTATACAGCGTGTCTTCCCCCACTTATACCAGGCGTGACAGCCGAAACCGTCCGAAACGAAGGCAACATCTTGAACGCGTCAAACGCGCTCCGATCGTCCACCCCAAATGTACGGAGCTGCTTCGTGAAGGGGGGATGACCACACGCGACGCCGGTGACAGATCGTCTTTTTCTTCACTGCACTATTCCGAGAAAAACTGCCACACATAAGATCTGGCAACAGTATGGCTCGTCTCCGCGTGCGTTTTATTTTTTCTTTTATTTTTTCGCTAAGACTAACGTGGCTGCCGGGTTAAGGGTCACGGGTGTGGCGTGCATCTCCTTAATCTGTCTTCGGAGCAAATAAACGAGGTTGCGAGAAAAGTACTCGACATTATAGACCACCCGGACCCT